>NC_085074.1:678728-1357456 GCF_963662255.1 Cinclus cinclus | reverse complement strand
GGATTTTTTGGGACTTTTTTGGGATGATTTGGGGGATTTTGGGGAATTTTTGGGGGGATTTTGTGGAATTTTTGGGATTTTTTTTTCGGCTTTTTTTTGGGATGATTTGGGGGGATTTTTGGGAATTTTGGGGGGGATTTTGGGGGGATTTTTGGGAATTTTTTTCGGATTTTTTTGGAAATTTTTTTGGATGATTTGGGGGGATTTTTTTGAATTTTTTGGGGGGATTTTTGGGAATTTTGGGGGGATTTTTTGGCAATTTTGTGGAATTTTTGGATTTTTTTTCAGATTTTTTGGGAATTTTTTTGGGGGGATGATTTGGGGAGATTTTTTGAAATTTTTGGGGAATTCTTGGGGATATTTGGGGGATTTTGGGGAGAATTTGGGGAACTTTTGGGAATTTTTGGGAATTTTTTTGGGAGGATTTTTGGGGGGAATTTTGGGGGGATTTCGGGGAGGTTGGGGAATTTTTGGTGTTTTTGGTTGTTCCAGGACGTTGTTTTGGATTTTTTTTTGGAGTTTTTTGGGTGTTTTTTTGATGTTTTTTATGGTTTTTTGGATGTTTTTTTGGAGTTTTTTGGATGTTTTTTGGAGTTTTTTGGGTGTTTTCGGGAGTTTTTTGGATGTTTTTTAGGGTTTTTTGGGTGTTTTTGGGTGTTTTTTTGATGTTTTTTAGGGGTTTTTTGGATGTTTTTTAGGGTTTTTTGGGTGTTTTTGGGTGTTCCAGGATGTTTTTTAGGTTTTTTTGGGTGTTTTTGGGTGTTTTTTTGATGTTTTTTTAGGGTTTTTTGGATGTTTTTTTAGGGTTTTTTGGGTGTTTTTGGGTGTTCCAGGATGTTTTTTAGGGTTTTTTGGGTGTTTTTGGGTGTTCCAGGATGTTTTTTAGGGTTTTTTTGGGTGTTTTTGGGTGTTTTTTTGATGTTTTTTAGGGTTTTTTGGATGTTTTTTAGGGTTTTTTGGGTGTTTTTGGGTGTTCCAGGATGTTTTTTAGGTTTTTTTGGGTGTTTTTGGGTGTTTTTTTTGATGTTTTTTAGGGTTTTTTTGGATGTTTTTTAGGGTTTTTTGGGTGTTTTTGGGTGTTCCAGGATGTTTTTTTAGGGTTTTTTGGGTGTTTTTGGGTGTTCCAGGATGTTTTTTAGGGTTTTTTTTGGGTGTTTTTGGGTGTTTTTTTGATGTTTTTTAGGGTTTTTTGGATGTTTTTTAGGGTTTTTTGGGTGTTTTTGGGTGTTCCAGGATGTTTTTTAGGTTTTTTTGGGTGTTTTTGGGTGTTTTTTTGATGTTTTTTAGGGTTTTTTGGATGTTTTTTAGGGTTTTTTGGGTGTTTTTGGGTGTTCCAGGATGTTTTTTAGGGTTTTTTGGGTGTTTTTGGGTGTTCCAGGACGTTCCTGAGGGCTCTGGTGCTCTCAGGTGAGACCCAGGAGCGCGAGCGAGTCCTGGGACATTTCTCCAGAAGGTTCCACCAGTGCAACCCCGGGGCCTTCCCCTCGTCTGGTGAGACCCCAAAACTGACCCCAAAACCCCAAAACTGACCCCAAAACCCAGAACCCCAAAACTGACCCCAAAAACACCAAAACGGACCCCAAAAACCCCAACACTGACCCCAAAAACCCCAAACCCACCCCCAAAACCAAAAAACCCCAATCCAACCCCAAACCCACCCCAAAAACCCAAAACTGACCCCAAAAACCCCAAACCCACCCCAAAACCCCAAACCAACCCCAAAAATCCCAAACCCACCCCCAAAACCAAAAAACCCCAATCCAACCCCAAACCCACCCCAAAAACCCAAAACTGACCCCAAAAACCCCAAAAACCCCAAACCAACCCCAAAACCCCAAAACTGACCCAAAAACCCCAATCCAAACCCAAACCTACCCCAAAAACCCCAAAACTGTCCCCAAAACCCCCAAAACTGACCCCAAAAACCCCAAACCCACCCCAAAAACCCCAAACCAACCCCAAAACCCCAAACCCACCCCAAAAAACCCAAACCAACCCCAAAACCCCAAAACTGACCCCAAAAACTCCAAATCCACCCCCAAAACCCCAATCCAACCCCAAATCCACCAAAAACCCCAAAAGCCCAAAACTGACCCCAAAAACCCCAAACCCACCCCAAAAACCCCCAATCCACCCCCAAAACCAAAAAACCCCAAACCAACCCCAAACCCAACCCAAAACCCCAAACCCACCCCAAAAACCCCAAACTGACCCCAAAACCGACCCCAAAAACCCCAATCCAACCCCCAAAAACCCCAAACCCACCCCAAAAACCCCAAAACTGACCCCAAAAACCCCAAACCCACCCAGAATTCCCAAATCCCTTCATCCCCTCCCGTGCCTCAGTTTCCCCTCCCCCCCCACCCCAAAACCTTTGGGCTCCCCTGGGGAGGTTTTGGGGTCCCCTGGGGGGGTTTTGGGTCCCCTGGGGGGGTTTTGGGGTCCCCTGACCCCCCCAAACCCCAAATCCCCCAGACTCCGTTCACACCTTGACCTGTGCCCTGATGCTGCTCAACACCGACCTGCACGGCCCGGTAACCCCAAAAAAAAACCCAAAAAAAACCCAAAAACCACCCAAAAACCACCCCAAAAACCCCATTGACCTGCACGGCCCGGTAACCCCAAAAAAAAACCCCAAAAAAAACCCCCAAAAAACCCCAAAAACCACCCCAAAAACAACCCCACTGACCTGCACGGCCCGGTAACCCCAAAAAAAACCCCAAAAAAAAACCCCAAAAACCCCAAAAAACACCCCAAAAACCCCATTGACCTGCACGGCCCGGTAACCCCAAAAAAAACCAAAAAAACCCCAAAACCACCCCAAAAACCCCATTGACCTGCACGGCCCGGTAACCCAAAAAAAACCCCCAAAAAAAAACCCCAAAAACCCCAAAAACCACCCCAAAAACCCCATTGACCTGCACGGCCCGGTAACCCCAAAAAAAACCCCAAAAAAAACCCCAAAAAACCCCAAAAACCACCCCAAAAACCCCATTGACCTGCACGGCCCGGTAACCCCAAAAAAAACCCCAAAAAACCCAAAAAACCCCAAAATTCCACTGACCTGCACAGCCAGGTGACCCCCCAAAAAAACCCAAAAAAAACCCCAAAAACCTCCCCAAAAACAACCCCATTGACTTGCACGGCCCCGTAACCCAAAAAAAAACCCCCAAAAAACCCCAAAAAAACCCAAAACCACCCCAAAAATCCCATTGACTTGCACGACCAGGTAACCCAAAAAACCCCAAAAAAAACCCCAAAACCCCCCCCAAAAAAAACAAAAAACCCGAAATTCCACTGATCTGCACAGCCAGGTGACCCCAAAAAAAAACCCAAAAAAACACCCCAAAAACCCAAAAAAAATCCCCAAAAATCCCCAAAAATTCCCAAAAAACAAACCCAAAAATCCCCCAAAATCCCCAAAATTCCACTGACCTTTACAGCCAGGTAACCCCAAAAAACCCCCAAAAAACCCAAAAACCCCCAAAAAATCCCCAAAAATCCCCAAAATCGACTGACCTGCACAGCCAGGTAACCCCAAAAAAACCCCAAAAAAACCACCCAAAAAACCCAAAAAAAATCCCCAAAATCCCTAAAAATCCCCAAAATTCCATTGACCTGCACGGCCAGGTAACCCCAAAAAACCCCAAAAAAACCCAAAAACCCAAAAAAATCCCCAAAAATCCCCAAAAATCCCCAAAATTCCACTGACCTGCACAGCCAAGTGACCCCAAAAAAAAAAACCCAAAAAAACCACCCCAAAAACCCAAAAAAAATCCCCAAAAATCCCCAAAAATCCCCAAAATCCCATTGACCTGCATGGCCAGGTAGCCCCAAATAAACCCCCAAAAAACCCCAAAAACCCCCAAAAAACCCCAAAAAACAAACCCAAAAATCCCCAAAATCCCCCAAAATCCATTGACCTGCACGGCCAGGTAACCCAAAAATCCCCAAAAAACCACCCCAAAAAAACCCCAAAAAAATCCCCAAAAATCCCAAAAATTCCCAAAAAACAAACCCAAAAATCCCCCAAAATCCCCAAAATTCCACTGACCTTTACAGCCAGGTAACCCCCAAAAAACCGCAAAAAAAACCCCAAAACCCCCAAAAAATCCCCAAAAATCCCCAAAATTCGACTGACCTGCACAGCCAGGTAACCCCAAAAAAAACCCCAAAAAATCCCAAAAACCCCAAAAAACAAACCCAAAAAACCCAAAATTCCACTGATCTGCACAGCCAGGTGACCCCAAAAAAACCCCAAAAAAACCACCCCAAAAAACCCAAAAAAATCCCCAAAAATCCCTAAAAATCCCCAAAATCCCATTGACCTGCACGGCCAGGTAACCCCAAAAAAACCCCAAAAAAACCCCAAAAACCCCCAAAAAAACCCCAAAAAACAAACCCAAAAATCCCCAAAATTCGACTGACCTGCACAGCCAGGTAACCCCAAAAAAACCCCAAAAAAAACCCCCAAAAAACCCAAAAAAATCCCCAAAAATCCCTAAAAATCCCCAAAATCCCATTGACCTGCACAGCCAGGTAACCCCAAAAAAACCCAAAAACCCAAAAAAACCCAAAAAAATCCCCAAAAAAATCCCCAAAAATCCCCAAAAATCCCCCAAACCCCAAATCCCCGACGTGCACGGCCAGGTGAGCGGCCCCGACTTTTGGGGGATTTTTGGGGATTTTGGGATTTTCTCGTTTTTGGGGGGATTTTGGGGAGGATTTGGGGGTTTTTGTGGTTTTTGGGGTGGATTTTTATGGGGTTTTGGGGGGAATTTTGGGGGGAATTTTGGGGGATTTTGGGGAAATTTGGGGGAATTTTGGGGAAATTTGGGGGGAATTTCGGGGGATTTTGGGGTGGATTTTGGGGATTTGGAGGATTTTGGGGAATTTTGGGGAATTTCGGGGGATTTGGGGTGGATTTTGGGAATTTCGGGGTGGATTTTGGGGGATTTTGGGGTGGATTTTGGGGAATTTGGAGGATTTTGGGGATTTTGGAGGATTTTGGGGGAATTTTGAGGGATTTTGGGGGAATTTTGGAGTGGATTTTGGGGGGGATTTTGGGGAATTTGGGGCAGATCATCCCCAGGGGGTGGATTTGGGTTTTTTGTAATTTTTGGGTGATTTTGGGGGGATTTTGGGGGATTTTTGGGGTGATTTTTACAGGATTTTGGGTGGATTTGGGGCAGATCATCCCCAGGGGTTGGATTGGGGATTTTTGTAATTTTGGGGTGATTTTGGGGTGATTTTGGAAGATTTGGGTTTTTTGTAATTTTTGGGGGTGATTTTGGGGTGATTTTGGGGGATTTTGGGGGTAATTTTGGGGGTGATTTTGGGGGATTTTTGGGGTAATTTTTACAGGATTTTGGGTGGATTTGGGGCAGATCATCCCCAGGGGTTGGATTTGGGATTTTTGTAATTTTGGGTGATTTTGGGGTGATTTTTGGAAGATTTGGGGTTTTTTTGTAATTTTTGGGGGTGATTTTGGGAGTTTTTGGGGTGATTTTTGCAGGATTTTGGGTGGATTTTAGGGCGGATCATCCCCAGGGGGTGGATTTGGGGATTTTTTTGCCGTTTCTGGGGTGATTTTGGGCGATTTTGGAAGATTTGGGGTGGATTTGGGGTTTTTGTAATTTTTGGGGTGATTTTTGGGGTGATTTTTGGGGTGATTTTTGGGGTGATTTTTGGGGTGATTTTTGCAGAATTTTGGGTGGATTTAGGGCGGATCATCCCCAGGGGTTGGATTTGGGGTTTTTTTGTAATTTTTGGGGTGATTTGGGGTGATTTGGGGGGATTTTTGGGGTAATTTTTACAGAATTTTGGGTGGATTTGGGGCAGATCATCCCCAGGGGTTGGATTTGGGGATTTTTTTGCCGTTTTTGGGGTGATTTTTGGGGTGATTTTTGGGACCCCCCGACCCCGCAGCGCCTGGGCCGGGCCATGAGCAGCTCCGAATTCGTGACCAACCTGAGCGGGATGATGGACGGGCAGGATTTCCCCAAGGAGCAGCTCAAGGTAACCCAAAAAAAACAAAAATACCCAAAAAAATCCCAAATCCAACAATTCGGGATTGTCCTACGAGAAAAATCTGAAATCCTCCCCAAAAAAAAACCCCGAAAAAATCCCTGGAAAAATGAGGATTCTGCACCAAAAAAAGAAAAAAAAAATCCCCGCAAAATTGGGATTCTCACCCTAAAAAAAAAAAAAAAAAAAAAGCCAAAAGGGAGGGGGGTGGGGAAAAAAAAGGGTTTTTCCCCTCCTAAAAAATGCTCAGATCCGCCTCAAAAAAACCCAAAAAACCCCAAAATTTGGCATCGTCCTACCAAAAAAAAAAAAAAAAAAAAAAAACCCTTGAAAAATAACTGGAAAAAAAAAAATTAAAAGAAGTGGGAAAAGGAGGATTTTGCACGAAAAAAAGAATCAAAAATTCGGATTCTGACCCTAAAAAAAAAAAAAACCCAAAAATCCTTTTCAAAAAAATAAGGAAAATAAATGGAATTTCCACCCCCCCCCGTCAAAAAAAAAAAAAAAAAAAAAAATCCAAGAAATCCCAAAATTTTTTAAATTTTTTGGGCTTTTCCCCGCAGGCTTTGTACGGCTCCATCCGCAGCCACAAACTGGAGTGGGCGACGTGAGCTCGCCTGGGGGCAAAAACTGGGGGGGTTTGGGGTGAAAATTGGGGGGTTTGGGGTGAAATTGGGGTTTGGGGTGAAAATTGGGTTTGGGGTGAAAATTGGGGGGTTTGGGGTAAAATTGGGGTGTGGGGTGAAATTGGGGGGGTTTGGGGTAAAATTGGGGGGTTTGGGGTAAAATTGGGGTTTGGGGTGAAAATTGGGGGGGTTTGGGGTGAAAATTGGGGTTTGGGGTGAAAATTGGGGGGTTTGGGTGAAAATTGGGGTTTGGGGTGAAAATTGGGGGGTTTGGGGTGAAAATTGGGGGGTTTGGGGTGAAAATTGGGGTTTGGGGTGAAAATTGGGGGGTTTGGGGTGAAAATTGGGGGGTTTGGGGTGAAAATTGGGGTGTGGGGTGAAAATTGGGGGTTTGGGGTGAAAATTGGGGGGTTTGGGGTGAAATTGGGGTTTGGGGTAAAAATTGGGGTTTGGGGTGAAAATTGGGGTTTGGGGTGAAATGGGGGGTTTGGGGTGAAATTGGGGGGTTTGGGGTAAAATTGGGGTTTGGGTGAAAATTGGGGTGTGGGGTGAAAATTGGGGGGGGTTTGGGGTGAAAATTGGGGGGGTTTGGGGTGAAATTGGGGTTTGGGGTGAAAATTGGGGGGTTTGGGGTGAAATTGGGGGGTTTGGGGTGAAAATTGGGGGTGTGGGGTGAAATTGGGGGGGGTTGGGGTGAAAATTGGGGGGTTTGGGGTGAAAATTGGGGTTTGGGTAAAAATTGGGGTTTGGGGGTGAAAATTGGGGTTTGGGGTGAAAATTGGGGGGTTTGGGGTGAAAATTGGGGTGTGGGGTGAAATTGGGGTTTGGGGTGATAATTGGGGGGTTTGGGGTGAAAATTGGGGGTTGGGGGTAAAAATTGGGGTTTGGGGTGAAAATTGGGGTTTGGGGTGAAAATGGGGGGGTTTGGGGTGAAATTGGGGGGTTTGGGGGGTAAATTGGGGTTTGGGGTGAAAATTGGGGTGTGGGGTGAAATTGGGGGGTTTGGGGTGAAAATTGGGGGGGTTTGGGGTAAAATTGGGGTTTGGGGTGAAATTGGGGTGTGGTGTGAAATCCGGGGGAGTTTGGGGTAAAATCCGGGGGGTTTGGGGTGAATATTGGGGGTTTGGGGCAAAAATTGGGGGGTTTGGGGTAAAATTGGGGGGGGGGGTTGGGGTAAAAAACCGGGAGAGTTTGGGGTGAAAATTGGGGTAAAAATGGGGGATTTGGGGTAAAATTGGGGGTTTGGGGTAAAAATCCGGGGGGGTTTGGGGTAAAATTTGGGGAGTTTGGGGTAAAAATTGGGGGTAAATTCAGGGAATTGTTTGGGATAAAATGGGGAAAATTTCGGGAAAATTTGGGGGAATTTGGTGAAAATTTTGGGGGATTTGGGGAAAATTTGGGGGATTTGGGGGGGAAAATTTGGTGAGAATTTGGGGAATTTGGGAGAATTTTGGGGAATTTGGGAGAATTTTGGGGAATTTGGGAGAATTTTGGGGAATTTGGGAGAATTTGGGGAAGAATTGGGGGAAATTTGGGAGAATTTTGGGGAAATTTGGGGAAACTGGTGGGAATTTTGGGGAATTTGGGAAAAATGTGGGGTTGTTTTGGGGGAATTTGGGGGATTTTGGGAAAATTTGGGGGGAAATTTTGGGGAATTTAATGAAATTTGGGGAGAATTTGGGGAATTTGGGAAACTTGTGGGAATTTTGGGGGATCTGGGAAAATTTGGGGGATTTGGGGGAGAATTTTGGGAAATTTTGGGAAAATTTGAGGAAAAATTTGGGTGAACTTGGGGAAATTGGGAGAATTAGGGGAAAAATTTGGGGAGAATTTGGGGAAGAATTTGGGGAAATTGGGAGAATTTGGGGAGATTTTTGGGGAATTTGGGAAAAATGTGGGGGAGTTTTGGGGGGTTTTGGGGAAAAATTCGGGGATTTTGGGAAAATTTGGGGAATTTGGAGGGAATTTTGGGAAATTTTGGGGAATTTAATGAAATTTGGGGAGAATTTGGGGAATTTGGGGGAGATTTTTGGGGAAATTTGGGGAAACTTTTGGGATATTTTGGGGAATTTGGGGAAATTGGGGAGAATTGTGGGAATTTGGGGGAATTTGGGGAAGAATTTGGGGAAGAATTTGGGAGAATTTTGGGGAGATTTGGGGAAACTTGTGGGAATTTTGGGGAATTTGGGAAAATTTGGGGAGAATTTGGGGAGAATTTGGGGAGAATTTGGGGAATGTGGGAAAAATGAGGGGGAATTTTGGGGGATTTTGGGGAAAATTTTGGGAAATTTTGGGACTTTTGGGGATTTTTTGGGGAATTTTGGGATTTTTTTTGGGAATTTTGTGGATTTTGGGAATTTTGGGATTTTTTTGGGAATTTTGGGGATTTTTGGGAATTGTGGGATTTTGGGGAGTTTTGGGATTTTTTTTTAATTTTGGGGATTTTTGGGAATTGTGGGGATTTTTGGGAATTTTGTGGATTTTTTTGGGAATCTGGGGATTTTTTGGGAATTGGGATTTTTGGGAGTTTTGAGATTTTTTGGGAATTTTAGGATTTTTAGGAATTTGGGGATTTTGGGAATTTTGGGATTTTTTGGGAATTTTGGGGATTTTTGGGGAGTTTTGGGATTTTTTTGGGAATTTGTGGATTTTTTGGAGTTTTTTGGGATTTTTTTGGGAATTTTGTGGATTTTGGGAATTTTGGGATTTTTTGGGAATTTTGGGGATTTTTGGGAATTGTGGGATTTTGGGGAGTTTTGGGATTTTTTTGGAATTTGGGGATTTTGGAGATTTTTTGGGATTTTTTAGGGAGTTTTGGGATTTTCTGGGAATTTTGGGGATTATTTTGGAATTTTGGGGGATTTTGGGGATTTTTTGTGAATTTTGGCTTTTTTTGTGGATTTTGGCATTTTTTTGGGAATTATGTGGATTTTTTGGAATTTTGCGATTTTTTTGGGAGTTTTGGGATTTTTTGGGAATTTTGGGGATTTTTTTTTTAATTTTGGGATTTTTGGGAATTGTGGGGATTTTTGGGGAGTTTTGGGATTTTTTGGGGGGAATTTTGTGGAATTTTTTTGGGAATTTTGGGATTTCTTTTTGGGAATTTTGTGGATTTTTTTGGGAATTTTCGGGATTTCTTTTTGGGAATTTTGTGGAATTTTTTTGGGAATTTTGGGATTTCTTTTTGGGAATTTTGTGGAATTTTTTGGGAATTTTGTGGAATTTTTTTTGGGAATTTTTGGGATTTCTTTTTGGGAATTTTGTGGAATTTTTTTGGGAATTTCGGGATTTCTTTTTGGGAATTTCGGGAGCCCCCTCCCCCACTCGTGCCCCTCCCCTCCCCTCCCCTCCCCCAGCGATGAGCGGGAGCCCCAGCCCGGGGGGACCCCCCCGACCCCCCCCAAATTCCCGGATCCCGGAGCTGCCCCGGGCGGAGCCGGCCCCGAACCCTGCGGGATCCTGAGCAGGAAAATCCTGCGGGAGAGGCACGGCAAGAGAGGTGGGACTGGGAATACTGGGAATACTGGGGGGGACTGGGAATGGGGGGAATGGGGATACTGGGACTGGGGGTGATGGGACTGGGGATACTGGGACTGGGGATACTGGGACTGGGGGTGATGGGACTGGGGGTGATGGGACTGGGGGTGATGGGACTGGGGGTGATGGGACTGGGGGTGATGGGACTGGGGATACTGGGACTGGGGGTGATGGGACTGGGGGTACTGGGACTGGGGGTGATGGGACTGGGGATACTGGGACTGGGGGTGATGGGACTGGGGGTACTGGGACTGGGGGTGATGGGACTGGGGGTGATGGGACTGGGGATACTGGGACTGGGGGTACTGGGACTGGGGGTACTGGGACTGGGGATACTGGGAATGGGGGTGATGGGACTGGGGGTACTGGGACTGGGGATACTGGGAATGGGGGTGATGGGACTGGGGATACTGGGACTGGGGATACTGGGACTGGGGATACTGGGACTGGGGGTGATGGGACTGGGGGTGATGGGACTGGGGATACTGGGACTGGGGGTGATGGGACTGGGGGTGATGGGACTGGGGGTGATGGGACTGGGGATACTGGGACTGGGGATACTGGGACTGGGGGTGATGGGACTGGGGATACTGGGACTGGGGGTGATAGGACTGGGGGTACTGGGACTGGGGGTACTGGGAATGGGGGTACTGGGAATGGGGGTACTGGGAATGGGGGTGATGGGACTGGGGGTACTGGGACTGGGGGTACTGGGACTGGGGGTACTGGGAATGGGGGTACTGGGAATGGGGGTACTGGGAATGGGGGTGATGGGACTGGGGATACTGGGACTGGGGATACTGGGACTGGGGGTACTGGGACTGGGGGTGATGGGACTGGGGGTGATGGGACTGGGGGTACTGGGACTGGGGGTACTGGGACTGGGGGTACCGGGACTGGGGGTGATGGGACTGGGGATACTGGGACTGGGGGTACTGGGACTGGGGGTACTGGGACTGGGGATACTGGGACTGGGGGTACTGGGACTGGGGGTACTGGGAATGGGGGTACTGGGAATGGGGGTACTGGGAATGGGGGTGATGGGACTGGGGGTACTGGGACTGGGGGTACTGGGACTGGGGGTGATGGGACTGGGGATACTGGGACTGGGGATACTGGGACTGGGGGTGATGGGACTGGGGATACTGGGACTGGGGGTACTGGGACTGGGGGTACTGGGAATGGGGGTACTGGGAATGGGGGTGATGGGACTGGGGGTACTGGGACTGGGGGTACTGGGACTGGGGGTACTGGGAATGGGGGTACTGGGAATGGGGGTACTGGGAATGGGGGTGATGGGACTGGGGGTACTGGGACTGGGGATACTGGGACTGGGGGTACTGGGACTGGGGGTACTGGGAATGGGGGTACTGGGACTGGGGGTACTGGGACTGGGGGTACTGGGAATGGGGGTACTGGGACTGGGGGTACTGGGAATGGGGGTACTGGGAATGGGGGTGATGGGACTGGGGATACTGGGACTGGGGATACTGGGACTGGGGGTGCTGGGAATGGGGGTACTGGGACTGGGGGTACTGGGACTGGGGGTACTGGGAATGGGGGTACTGGGAATGGGGGTACTGGGAATGGGGGTACTGGGAATGGGGGTGATGGGACTGGGGGTGATGGGACTGGGGGTACTGGGACTGGGGGTACTGGGAATGGGGGTGATGGGACTGGGGGTGATGGGACTGGGGATACTGGGACTGGGGATACTGGGACTGGGGGTGATGGGACTGGGGATACTGGGACTGGGGGTACTGGGACTGGGGATACTGGGACTGGGGGTGATGGGACTGGGGATACTGGGACTGGGGGTGATGGGAATGGGGGTACTGGGACTGGGGGTGCTCCATCCCAGGGTGCTCCGTTCTGGGGGCTCCCCTTGCCCTTCCCTCCTCTCTTTGCTGCTTTTCATTGAAGTTTCACTTTTAGTTATTTTTATTTTCATTTTCATTTCACTATCCATAAATTCATATTTATAATTTATAATAATTTCTAATAATTTATAATAATTTATAATAATTTATAATAATGTATAACAATTGATTTATCCCAGCTCCGTGGGGCTGGCGCAGTTTCCATCCCCATATCCATAGATCCATATTTATAATTTATAATAATTCATAATAATTTATAATAATTTATAATAATTGATTTATCCCAGCTCCGCGGGGCCGGCGGCGGTTCCATCCCATATCCATAGATCCATATTTATAATTTCTAATAATTTATAATAATTTCTAATAATTTATAATAATTTATAATAATTTATAATAATTTATAATAATTGATTTATCCCAGCTCTGCGGGGCTGGCGCAGTTTCCATCCCTATATCCATAGATCCATATTTATAATTTATAATAATTTCTAATAATTGATTTATCCCAGCTCCGCGGGGCTGGCGCAGTTTCCATCCCCATATCCATAGATCCATATTTATAATTTCTAATAATTTCTAATAATTTCTAATAATTTCTAATAATTTCTAATAATTGCTTTGTCCCAGCTCCGTGGGGCCGGCGGGGCTGGCGCAGTTTCCGTGCCGAGCTCCGGGGCCCGTGGCTGCTGTTCCTGCGGGATCCCCCCGGGGCCCCGGCCGAGGTTTTGGGGCTCCCGCACGCGCTGGCGCTGCCGCACCCCGAGTACGGCAAGAGAGCTCACGTGTTCCTGCTGCGCACCCGCGAGCGCTGCGAGATGCTGTGCCAGGCGCGGTGAGGGACGCGCCGCGACCGGGAGAGGCAAATCCCGGAGGGGAAAAGATGGGGAATGGGGAAAACATCGGGGATGGGGAAATGGGGAATTGGGGAAAAGATGGGGAATGGGGAAAAGATGGGGAATGGGGAAAAGATCGGGGATGGGGAAAACATCGGGGATGGGGAAAACATCGGGGATGGGGAAAAGATGGGGAATGGGGAAAAGATGGGGAATGGGGAAAAGATCGGGGATGGGGAAATGGGGAATGGGGGAAAGATCGGGGATGGGGAAAAGATGGGGAATGGGGAAAAGATGGGGAATGGGGAAAAGATCGGGGATGGGGAAAACATCGGGGATGGGGAAATGGGGAATTGGGGAAAAGATGGGGAATGGGGAAAAGATGGGGAATGGGGAAAAGATCGGGGATGGGGAAAACATCGGGGATGGGGAAAACATCGGGGATGGGGAAAAGATGGGGAATGGGGAAAAGATGGGGAATGGGGAAAAGATCGGGGATGGGGAAAACATCGGGGATGGGGAAATGGGGAATGGGGAAAAGATCGGGGATGGGGAAAACATCGGGGATGGGGAAATGGGGAATGGGGAAAACATCGGGGATGGGGAAAAGATGGGGAATGGGGAAACGGGGAATTTGGGAAAAGATGGGGAATTTGGGAAAAGATTGGGAATGGGGAAAAGATGGGGAATGGGAAAATCGGGAATGGGGAAAAGATGGGGAATGGGGAAAACATCGGGGATGGGGAAAACATCGGGGATGGGGAAATGGGGAATGGGGAAAACATCGGGGATGGGGAAATGGGGAATGGGGAAAAGATGGGGAATGGGGGAAAACATCGGGGATGGGGAAAAGATGGGGAATGGGGAAAAGATGGGGAATGGGGAAAAGATGGGGAATGGGGAAATGGGGAATTTGGGAAAAGATGGGGAATGGGGAAAAGATGGGGAATGGGGAAAACATCGGGGATGGGGAAAAGATGGGGAATGGGGAAAAGATGGGGAATGGGGAAAAGATGGGGAATGGGGAAATGGGGAATTTGGGAAAAGATGGGGAATGGGGAAAAGATGGGGAATGGGGAAAACATCGGGGATGGGGAAAAGATGGGGAATGGGGAAAAGATGGGGAATGGGGAAAAGATGGGGAATGGGGAAAAGATGGGGAATGGGGAAAACATCGGGGATGGGGAAAAGATGGGGAATGGGGAAAAGATCGGGGATGGGGAAAAGATGGGGAATGGGGAAAAGATGGGGATGGGGAAATGGGGAATTGGGGAAAAGATGGGGAATGGGGGAAAAGATGGGGAATGGGGAAAACATCGGGGATGGGGAAAAGATGGGGAATGGGGAAAAGATTGGGAATGGGGAAAACATCGGGGATGGGGAAATGGGGAATGGGGAAAAGATGGGGAATGGGGAAATGACGAGGAATTTGGGAAAAGATCAGGGATGGGGAAAACATCAGGGATGGGGAAATGACGAGGAATGGGGAAAAGATGGGGAATGGGGAAAAGATTGGGAATGGGAAAGTGAAAATTGGGAAAAGATTGGGAATAGGGAAAAGATGGGGAATGGGGAAACAATGGGGAATGGGGAAAAAATTGGGAATGGGGAAAACGTCAGGAATGGGGAAATGGTGGGGAATGGGGAAAAGATCGGGGATGGGGAAATGGGGAATTTGGGAAAAGATGGGGAATTTGGGAAAAGATTGGGAATGGGGAAAAGATGGGGAATGGGAAAATCGGGAATGGGGAAGAAATTGGGAATGAGGAAAACATAGTGAATGGGGAAACGATCAGGAATGGGGAAAAGATGGGGAATGGGGAAACAATGGGAAATGGGGAAATGGTGGGGAATGGGGAAAGATCCGGAATGGGGAAAGATCCGGAATGGGGAAAAGATTGGGAATTTGGGAAAAGATTGGGAATGGGGAAATCGGGAATGGGGAAAACATCGTGAATGGAGAAAACATCGGGAATGGGGAAAAGATTGGGAATGGGGAAAAGATTGGGAATGGGGAAAAGATCGGGAATCCGGAAATCGGAAATGGGGAAAAAATTGGGAATGGGGAAAATGGAAATGTGGAAAAGATGGGGAATGGGAAAAGTGCGAATGGGGAAAATATTGGGAATGGGGAAAAGATTGGGAATGGGGAAATTGAGACTGGGGAAAAGATGGGGAATGGGGAAAAGATGGGGAATGGGGAAAAAATCGGGAATGGGGAAAAAATCGGGAATGGGGAAAAGATGGGGAATGGGGAAAAAATCGGGAATGGGGAAAAAATCGGGAATGGGGAAAAGATCGGGAATGGGGAAAAGATGGGGAATGGGGAAAAAATCGGGAATGGGGAAAAAATCGGGAATGGGGAAAAGATCAGGAATGGGGAAATTGGGAAATAGGAAAATCAGGAATGGGGAAAAAATTGGGAATGGGGAAAAAATCGGGAATGGGGAAAAGATGGGGAATGGGGAAAGTGGGAAATGGGGAAAATCAAATTGAGAACGGGGGGAAAAGTCGGAAATGGGGAAAATTAAATGGGAAAAAAATCATAACTGGGAAAAATCAGATTGAGAATGGGAAAAAAACATAATTGGGAAAAAAATCAAATGGGAGAAAAATCATAACTGGGAAAAAAATCAAGTTGTGAATGGGGCAAATCAACTGGGAAAAATCAGATTGAGATTGGGGAAAAAATCGGAAATGGGGAAAAAATCAAATTGTAAATGGGGAAAAAATCATAACTGGGAAAAATCAGATTGTAAATGGGAAAAAATCAGGAATGGGAAAAATTGGAAAGGGGAAAAAATCAGAAATGTGAAAAATTGGAAATGGGAAAAAAATGGAAATGGGAAAAAATCAAACTCTAAATGGGAAAAAATCGGAAATAGGAAAAAAAGCAGAAATGGGGAAAAAATTCTAAATGGGAAAAAATTGGGAAATTGGAAAAAAATCAAATTCTAAATGGGAAAAAAAATATGAAATGGGGGAAAAAAAAATCCTAAATGGGAAATAAATTAAAAAAAAAAAACAACTAAATGGGAGCAACAAAAAATCCCAAGTGCTGGAATTCAGGTGGTAAAAAATGACCTGAATGTGAAAAAAAAAAAAATCCCAAATAGGAAAAAAAAAACAACGAGCCAAAAAAAAAAATCCTAAATGGGAAAAAAAAATCCTAAATGGGAAAAAAAATCCTGAATGGGAAAAAAAAATCCTAAATGGGAAAAAAAATCCTAAATGGGAAAAAAGAAATAAAGAAATCCAAAATGGCAAAGTGTTGGTGAGGTTAAAAAAAACAAAACAGAAAAATTCAGGTGGCAAAAAATGACTTGAGTGTGGGAAAAAAAAATCCCAAATCTGGAAAAAGTCCCAAATCCCAACAAAAATCCCAAATACCAAAAGAAAATCAAATCCAGATAAAATCCCAATCCTAAAAAGATCCCAAATCTGAAAAAAATCCAAATCCTAAAAAAAATCCAAAGTCCTAAAAAGAAATGCCAAATCCAAACAGAAGATCAAATCCAGAAAAAAATCCCAATCCTAAAAAAACAAAAAAAATCCCAAATCTGAAAAAGAAACCAAATCTGGGGGGAAAAAAAATCCCAAAACCTAAATACCCAAATAATAAAAAAAACCCTACGAATCCTAAAAAAAAAAAAAAAAAAATCCTAAATCACCTGGATTTGGATTTTTGGGGTTTTGGAAATTCAGGGGTTTGGGGTTTTGGGGTTTTGGGGGATTTTGGTTTTGGGCGATTTGGGGATTGGGGATTTGGGATTTGGGTTTTTGGGGATTTGGGGTTTGGGGGATTTGGGGTTTTGGGGGATTTGGGGATTTGGGGTATTTGGGGTTTTGGGGAATTTGGGATTTGGGGTTTTGGGGGTTTGGATATTTGGGATTTGGGGTTTTGGGGGATTTGGGGTTTGGGGGATTTGGGGTTTGGGGGATTTGGGATATTTGGGTTTTGGGGGATTTGGGGTTTGGGGGATTTGGGGATTGGGGATTTGGGATTTGGGGTTTTGGGGGTTTGGATATTTGGGATTTGGGGTTTTGGGCGATTTGGGGTTTGGGGGATTTGGGGATTTGGGGTTTTGGGGTCATTGAGGAGGGATTGGGGGATTTGGGATATTTGGGTTTTGGGGGATTTGGGATTTGGGGCTTTGGGGTCACTGAGGGGGATTTGGGAACTTGGGGTTTTGGGGGTTTTGGGATTTAGGGGTTCGGGTTTTGGGATTTGAGGGGTTTGGGCTGGTTCGGGGCAGATTTGGGGTATTTCAGAAATTTGGGGTCACTCAGAGCAATTTGGGATATTTGGGGTTTCAGAGGTTTGGGGTATTTGGGGTGGACTTGGGATTTTGGGGTAGATTTAGGGTGGATTTGGGATTGTGGGGTAGATTTGGGGTGGATTCGAGGAATTTGGGGTGGATTTGGGATTGTGGGGTAGATTTGGGGTGGATTCGAGGAATTTGGGGTGGATTTGGGATTGTGGGGTAGATTTGGGGTGGATTCGAGGAATTTGGGGTGGATTTGGGATTGTGGGGTAGATTTGGGGTGGATTCGGGGAATTTGGGGTGGATTTGGGATTGTGGGGTAGATTTGGGGTGGATTCGGGGAATTTGGGGTAGATTTGGGATTGTGGGGTAGATTTGGGGTGGATTCGGGAAATTTGGGGTAGATTTGGGATTGTGGGGTAGATTTGGGGTGGATTCGGGGAATTTGGGGTAGATTTGGGATTGTGGGGTAGATTTGGGGTGGATTCGGGGAATTTGGGGTGGATTTGGGATTGTGGGGTAGATTTGGGGTGGATTCGGGGAATTTGGGGTAGATTTGGGATATTTGGGACATTTTGTGGTTCAGACCTTTGGGTATTCGGTACTTTGGGGATTCGGGGTCACTTTGGGACATTTGGGATTTAGCGGTTTTTGGGGGGGGGGGGGGTGAACAGATTTGAGGGTGGGGGTGGTGTGACGTCACGGTGACGTCACGGCTGAGGCGGCGGTGACGTCACAGGAGCGGGGCGGAGCTGTCCCTGTGGGTCCGGGGGATCAACGTGGCCGCCGCGCTCTGCTCGGCGCCGCCGCTCCCCGCGGCCGTGGGGTCCCGGCCCCGCTTCGTGAGACCCGTGCTGCCCTCGGCCCCGAGCCGCTGCCCCCCGGTGAGACCCCAAAAACACCCCAAAAACCCCATCGGAACCCCCAAAACCCCAAATACATCAAATGACCCCATAGGAACCCCAGATACCCCATAGGAACCCCAGATACCCCAAATACCCCATAGGAACCCCAAATACCCCATAGGAACCCCAAATACCCCAAATACCCCATAGGAACCCCAGATACCCCATAGGAACCCCAGAAACCCCAAATATCCCAAACACCCCAAAAACCCCAAATTTGGTCAGTGCTGTCCTGATGTCCCCAATGTCCCCAGTGATGTCCCCGATGTCCCCAATGTCCCCAATGCCCCCAATGCCCCCGATGCCCCCAATGCCCCCGATGTCCCCAATGCCCCCAATGCCCCCAATGTCCCCAATGCCCCCAATGCCCCCGATGTCCCCAATGTCCCCGATGTCCCCGATGTCCCCAATGTCCCCGATGTCCCCGATGTCCCCAATGTCCCCAATGTCCCCGATGTCCCCAATGCCCCCAATGCCCCCAATGTCCCCAATGCCCCCAATGCCCCCGATGTCCCCGATGTCCCCAATGTCCCCAATGCCCCCGATGTCCCCAATGTCCCCGATGTCCCCGATGTCCCCAATGTCCCCCAATGTCCCCAATGCCCCCAATGTCCCCAATGCCCCCGATGTCCCCAATGTCCCCAATGTCCCCAATGCCCCCGATGTCCCCAATGTCCCCGATGTCCCCGATGTCCCCAATGTCCCCCAATGTCCCCAATGCCCCCAATGTCCCCAATGTCCCCGATGTCCCCAATGTCCCCCAATGTCCCCGATGTCCCCAATGTCCCCGATGTCCCCGATGTCCCCAATGTCCCCCAATGTCCCCAATGCCCCCAATGCCCCCGATGTCCCCAATGTCCCCGATGTCCCCGATGTCCCCAATGTCCCCCAATGTCCCCAATGCCCCCAATGTCCCCAATGCCCCCGATGTCCCCAATGTCCCCAATGTCCCCAATGCCCCCGATGTCCCCAATGTCCCCGATGTCCCCGATGTCCCCAATGTCCCCCAATGTCCCCAATGCCCCCAATGTCCCCAATGCCCCCGATGTCCCCAATGTCCCCAATGTCCCCGATGTCCCCAATGTCCCCCAATGCCCCCAATGCCCCCGATGTCCCCAATGTCCCCCAATGTCCCCAATGCCCCCAATGTCCCCAATGCCCCCGATGTCCCCAATGTCCCCAATGTCCCCGATGTCCCCAATGTCCCCAGTGCCCCCAATGCCCCCGATGTCCCCAATGTCCCCGATGTCCCCGATGTCCCCAATGTCCCCAATGTCCCCAATGTCCCCAATGTCCCCGATGTCCCCGATGTCCCCAATGCCCCCGATGTCCCCAATGTCCCCAGGAGCAGCAGCTGGCCCGGCTGTCCCGCTGGCTGGGGACAGTGACGTGCCAGATCCTGGAGCACGAGCGGCTGCGGCCCGAGGGACGGGGACGGGACCTGGAGGAGCACCGGGAACAGGGAGAGTTCCTGCTGGAGGAGGTGACAGAGGGACAGGGGGACAGGGGACAGGGGGACAGAGGGACGGGGGACAGGGGGACAGGGGACAGGGGGACAGAGGGGACAGAGGGACAGAGGGACAGAGGGACAGGGGGACATTGAGGGGATCCCAGGGACAGGGGGGACACTGGGGGTGACACGGGGATGACGTGGGGGGGATGGCACGGTGACATCGGGGTGACACTTCGGTGCCACTCCGAGGTGACACTGACGCTGTCACCGTCCCCACAGCGCCAGCGCTCCCTGACCTACGTGCAGGCCTTGGGGACATGGCTGCGAGGGGACAGCGGGGACAGCGCGGCCCTTGGGGACACCCCGCGGTGTCCCCGTGATGTCCCGGTGTCCCCTGGGGACACCCCGCGGTGTCCCCGTGATGTCCCGGTGTCCCCTGGGGACACCCCGCGGTGTCCCCGTGATGTCCCGGTGTCCCTTGGGGACACCCCGCGGTGTCCCCGTGATGTCCCGGTGTCCCCTGGGGACACCCCGCGGTGTCCCCGTGATGTCCCGGTGTCCCCTGGGGACGCCCCGCGGTGTCCCCGTGATGTCCCCTCCCTGACCAAGGCTCACTCCAGTCCCTCGCTTGTCCCCGAGCCACCCCTGGGGCCACTGGGGCGCGTGCGGCGTCACATCTCCGAGCGCAGGGCCACCCGTGCCGTTGTCCCCAAGCGCCACCGCGACCGCCCCTGACACCCGGAGTGTCCCCGGGCGCCACCAGGTTCACCCGTGACACCTCCGGTGTCCCCAGGTGCCGCCCCCGGGACAAGGGACACTCCCATGTGACAGTGGCCCCTCCCCCAGTGGCCCCAGTGTCCCCCTCGGTAC
This sequence comes from Cinclus cinclus, assembly GCF_963662255.1. NCBI lineage: Eukaryota > Metazoa > Chordata > Aves > Passeriformes > Cinclidae > Cinclus > Cinclus cinclus. The sequence continues at coordinate 1,337,057 of NC_085074.1, read as the reverse complement.
GAGTTTGGGTTTTTTTGGGGTTGTTTTTGGGTTTTTTTTGGTTGTTTCTTTTTTTTTGGGGGGGGGGGGGGGTGGATCCTGATCCGAGCTCCCCTCGGGATTGGGAACAAACTCAGGGAATTGCCAAAAGTCCCCATCCCAAAAATCCCCATCCCAAAAATCCTCCCCATTTCCTAAAAATCCCCTTTCCCAAAAAATCCATTCCCAAAAAAATCCAATCTCAAAATCCCCATCCCAAAAACTCCCCATCCCAAAAATCCTCCCCTTTCCCTAAAAATCCCCATTCCCAAAAAATCCCCATTCCCAAAAAAATCCCCATTCCCAAAAAATCCAATTCCAAAAAATCCAATCCCAAAAATCCCATTCCCAAAAATCCTTTCCCAGGAATCCCCCATTCCCAAAATCCCCATCCCAAAAAATCCATTCCCAAAAAAAATCCCTTTTCCCAAAAAAATCCAATTCCAAAAAAAATCCAATCCCAAAATCCCCATTCCATAAAAAATCCCCATTCCCAAAATCCCCATCCCAAAAAAAATCCAATCCAGAAAATCCAATCCCAAAAATCTCATTCCCAAAAATCCTTTCCCAGGAATCCCCCATTCCCAAAATCCCCATCCCAAAAAATCCAATCCCAAAAAATCCCCATCCCAAAAAAAATCCCTGTTCCCAAAAAATCCCCATTCCATAAAAAAATCCCCATTCCCAAAATCCCCATCCCAAAAAATCCAATCCCAAAAAATCCCCTTTCCCAAAAAATCCAATCCCCAAAAAAATCCAATCCAGAAAATCCAATCCCAAAAAATCCAATCCCAAAAATCCCATTCCCAAAAAATCCAATCCCAAAAAATCCCCCATTCCATAAAAAAATCCCCATTCCCTAAAAATCCAATCCCAAAAAAATCCAATCCAGAAAATCCAATCCCAAAAAATCCAATCCCAAAATTCCTCTTCCCACAGAATCCTGCCCCCTTCCCCAAGGCATTTTGGGGGAATTTGGGAATTTTGGGGGGATTTGGGATTTCCCTGCTGTGCTGTGCAATAAAGGTGCCCCTCCCCCCACAGAATTCCAAGGATTTTTTTGAGGATTTGGGGAATTTTGGGGGGGGGGGGGGGGTGGGGGAAGGAAGGAGGAATTGGGATTGGGATCCAGGGATTTGGGAATTCCCGCTTTTCCCAAATTCCTGACGGTGTCAAGAGCCCCAAAATCCCAAAAATAAAATAAAAAAAAAAAAGCCACAAAATCCTGTATTTCCTTTTCCCCCCATTCTGAACGCTCCAAATCTGGGAATTCCGAGCTGAATCCCGAAATTCCAACCCTGATCCCGGGAATTCTGATCCCAATGTTGGGAATTCTGATCCCAGTCTGGGAATTCCGACCCAAATCTGGGAATTCTGATCCCAAATCCTGGGAATTCTGGCACCAGATCTGGGAATTCCGACCCAAAAACCCGGGAATTCTGATCCCAAATCTGGGAATTCTGATCCAAATGCTGGGAATTCTGATCCCAAATCTGGGAATTCCAACCCAAATCCCAGGAATTCTGATCCCAAATCTGGGAATTCCAACCCAAATCCCAGGAATTCTGGTCCCAGATCCTGGGAATTCTGGTCCCAAATCTGGGAATTCTGATTCCCGTGCTGGGAATTTTGATCCCAGTCCCAGGAATTCTGAACCCAAATCCCAGGAATTCTGGTCCCAGATCTGGGAATTCGGAGCCAAATCCCAGAATTCCAACCCTGATCTTGGGAATTCTGGTCCCAAATCCCGGGAATTCTGATCCCAATGTTGGGAATTCTGATCCCAGTCTGGGAATTCCGACCCAAACCCTGGGAATTGTGATCCCAAATCTGGGAATTCCAACCCAAATCCCAAATATTCTAACCCCAGTCTTGGAAATCCTGATCCTAATCCTGGGGATTCCAGCCCCAATTCCAAAAATTCTGACCCGAACCTCGGGAATTCTGGTCCCAGATCTTGGAAATTCCGAGCTGAATCCCAAAATTCCAACCCTAATCTTGGGAATTCTGGTCCCAGATCTTGGGAATTCTGACCCAAATCCCAAAATTCCAGCTGTAATCTTGGGAATTCTGATCCCAGTCCCTGGAATTTCGACCCCAAATCTGGGAATTCCAACCCAAATCCCGGGAATTCTGACCCCAATCCCAGGAATTCTGGTCCCAAATCCTCGGGAATTCTAAACCAAATCCCGGGAATTCTGGCCCCAAATCTCGGGAATTCTGACCCCGATCCTGGGAATTCCGACCCAAATCCCAGAATTCCAGGGTTTCTTTTTTTTTTTTTTTTTTTTTTGGGAGGTGGGAGGTGGGAAAAAAACCGGGAATTTCCTGGGACCCTGCCCTTGGGGCAAGGAAATGCTGGAAAAATCCCGATGGAAAAATCCGGCTCGGGGTGGGAATAGGGGATGATTCCTGGGATTTTCCCCAGAATTTTCCAGCAATTTTCCCAAAATTTTCCAAGCTGGGCCAAGGAAATGCTGGAAAAATCCCGGGTGGGAACGGGGTGGGGGAGGGGAACGGATCCCGGTCCCTGCCTGGGGGAGATTCCCGGGGTTTATTCCCAGGTTTTTCCAGGTTTATTCCCAGATTTATTCCCAAATTTTTCCAGGTTTATTCCCAGAGTTTATTCCCAAGGTTTCCAGGTTTATTCCCAGATTTATTCCCAAATTTTTCCAGGTTTATTCCCAGAGTTTATTCCCAGGTTCATTCCCAATTTTTTTTCCAGGTGATTCCCGGGTTTATTCCCAAATTTTTCCAGGTGATTCCCCAGTTTATTCTGTTTTATTCCCAAGGTTTCCCAGTTTTATTCCCAGGTTTTATCCCAGGATTTATTCCTTGGTTCATTCCCAAATTTTTTCCAGGTTTATTCCCGGGTTTATTCCATTTGATTCCCAGTTTTTTTTTTTTTTTTCAGGTGATTCCCAGGTTTATTCCCAAGGTTTTTCAGTTTTATTCCCAGGTTTTATTCCAGGATTTATTCCTGGGTTCATTCCCATTTTTTTCCAGGTGATTCCCGGGTTTATTCCCAAATTTTTCCAGTTTTATTCCCAGGCTTTATTCCCAAATTTTTCCAGGTGATTCCCCAGTTTTATTCCCAGAGTTTATTCCCAAGGTTTCCAGGTTTATTCCCAGATTTATTCCCAAATTTTTCCAGGTTTATTCCCAGAGTTTATTCCCAGGTTTATTCCCAAATTTTTCCAGGTTTATTCCCAGAGTTTATTCCCAGGTTCATTCCCAATTTTTTTTCCAGGTGATTCCCGGGTTTATTCTGTTTTATTCCCAAATTTTTCCAGGTGATTCCCCAGTTTATTCTGTTTTATTCCCAAGGTTTCCCAGTTTTATTCCCAGGTTTTATTCCAGGATTTATTCCTTGGTTCATTCCCAAATTTTTCCAGGTTTATTCCCGGGTTTATTCCAGGGTTTTCCCCGTGTTCCTGTGGTTTATTCCCATTTTTTTCTCGGTGTTCCCTGGTTTTATTCCCAGGGTTTTTTGACACCATTCCCGGCTTTATTCCCAGTTTATTCCTGATATTTTCAAGACAATTCCCAGTTCCCCCCCCAGTTTTTATTCCCGCTATTTCTGACACAATTCCCGTTTTTATTCCCGCTATTTCTGACACAATTCCCGTTTTTATTCCCAGTATTTCTGACACAATTCCCGTTTTTATTCCCGCTATTTCTGACACAATTCCCGTTTTTATTCCCGCTATTTCTGACACAATTCCCGTTTTTATTCCCGCTATTTCTGACACAATTCCCGTTTTTATTCCCAGTATTTCTGACACAATTCCCGTTTTTATTCCCGCTATTTCTGACACAATTCCCGTTTTTATTCCCAGTATTTCTGACACAATTCCCGTTTTTATTCCCGCTATTTCTGACACAATTCCCGTTTTTATTCCCGCTATTTCTGACACAATTCCCGTTTTTATTCCCAGTATTTCTGACACAATTCCCGTTTTTATTCCCGCTTTTTCTGACACAATTCCCGTTTTTATTCCCAGTATTTCTGACACAATTCCCGTTTTTATTCCCAGTATTTCTGACACAATTCCCGTTTTTATTCCCAGTATTTCTGACACAATTCCCGTTTTTATTCCCGCTATTTCTGACACAATTCCCGTTTTTATTCCCAGTATTTCTGACACAATTCCCGTTTTTATTCCCGCTATTTCTGACACAATTCCCGTTTTTATTCCCGCTATTTCTGACACAATTCCCGAGTTCATTCCCGCTATTTCTGACACAATTCCCGTTTTTATTCCCGCTATTTCTGACACAATTCCCGTTTTTATTCCCGCTATTTCTGACACGATTCCCGTTTTTATTCCCGATATTTCTGACACAATTCCCGTTTTTATTCCCAGTATTTCTGACACAATTCCCGTTTTTATTCCCAGTATTTCTGACACAATTCCCGTTTTTATTCCCGCTTTTTCTGACACAATTCCCGAGTTCATCCCCGCTATTTCTGACACAATTCCCGTTTTTATTCCCAGTATTTCTGACACAATTCCCGTTTTTATTCCCAGTATTTCTGACACAATTCCCGTTTTTATTCCCGCTATTTCTGACACAATTCCCGTTTTGATTCCCAGTATTTCTGACACAATTCCCGTTTTTATTCCCGCTATTTCTGACACAATTCCCGTTTTTATTCCCGCTATTTCTGACACAATTCCCGTTTTTATTCCCGCTATTTCTGACACAATTCCCGTTTTATTCCCACTATTTCTGACACAATTCCCGTTTTTATTCCCGCTATTTCTGACACAATTCCCGTTTTTATTCCCGCTATTTCTGACACGATTCCCGTTTTTATTCCCGCTATTTCTGACACAATTCCCGTTTTTATTCCCGCTATTTTTGACACAATTCCCGTTTTTATTCCCGCTATTTCTGACACAATTCCCGTTTTATTCCCACTATTTCTGACACAATTCCCGTTTTTATTCCCGCTATTTCTGACACAATTCCCGTTTTTATTCCCGCTATTTCTGACACAATTCCCGTTTTTATTCCCGCTATTTCTGACACAATTCCCGTTTTTATTCCCAGTATTTCTGACACAATTCCCGTTTTTATTCCCAGTATTTCTGACACAATTCCCGTTTTTATTCCCGCTATTTCTGACACAATTCCCGTTTTTATTCCCAGTATTTCTGACACAATTCCCGTTTTTATTCCCAGTATTTCTGACACAATTCCCGTTTTTATTCCCACTATTTCTGACACAATTCCCGTTTTTATTCCCGCTATTTTTGACACAATTCCCGTTTTTATTCCCGCTATTTCTGACACAATTCCCGTTTTTATTCCCGCTATTTCTGACACAATTCCCGTTTTTATTCCCAGTATTTCTGACACAATTCCCGTTTTTATTCCCAGTATTTCTGACACAATTCCCGTTTTTATTCCCGCTATTTCTGACACAATTCCCGTTTTTATTCCCAGTATTTCTGACACAATTCCCGTTTTTATTCCCAGTATTTCTGACACAATTCCCGTTTTTATTCCCACTATTTCTGACACAATTCCCGTTTTTATTCCCGCTATTTTTGACACAATTCCCGTTTTTATTCCCGCTATTTCTGACACAATTCCCGTTTTTATTCCCGCTATTTCTGACACAATTCCCGTTTTTATTCCCGCTATTTCTGACACAATTCCCGTTTTATTCCCACTATTTCTGACACAATTCCCGTTTTTATTCCCGCTATTTCTGACACAATTCCCGTTTTTATTCCCGCTATTTCTGACACAATTCCCGTTTTTATTCCCGCTATTTTCAGCCGACTCCCCACGTTTATTCCCGCTGCGTTGGGGTCGATTCCCGGGTAATTTTCCCCAGTTTCTTCTCTTGTTTCCCCAGGCTTCTCCCCCAGTTTCCCGGGATTTTGCCGGGGTTTTTCCCGGATTTCGGGGCGGTTCCTCAGGCGTATTCCAGGCGCGGGGTCCCGCAGGGCTCGGGGCCCTTGGCGGGGCTCAGGTAATCCCGAACTTCCAGCTCCATCTTCTTGGCCTTCAGCGCCGCCGAGTGCAGCTTCTCCAGGAATTCCGGCATTCCTGCAATTCCCCACCAATCCCCCCATTTTTCCCCCAATTTTTCCCCCATTTTTCCATTTTTCCCCCCAATTTTCTCCCCAATTTTTCCATTTTTCCCCATTTTCCCCCACATTTTTTTCCCCCCAATTTTCTCCCAATTTTTCCATTTCCCCCCCCAATATTTCCATTTTTCCCCCATTTTCCCCCACAATTTTTCCATTTTTCCCCCATTTTTTCCCCAATTTTTCCATTTTTCCCCCATTTTCATCCCAAATTTTCAATTTCGCCCCCTTTTTCCCCCACAATATTTCTATTTTTCCCCCATTTTTCCCGCATTTTTTCCCGCATTTTTTCCCCCATTTTCCCCCCATTTTTCCCCCCAATTTTCTCCCGAATTTTTCAATTTTTCCCCATTTTCCCCCACATTTTTTCCCCCCCAATTTTCTCCCCAATTTTTCCATTTCCCCCCCAATATTTCCATTTTTCCCCATTTCCCCCACAATTTTTCCATTTTCCCCCCATTTTTTCCCCAATTTTTCAATTTTTTCCCCATTTCCCCCCACAATTTTTCCATTTTTCTCCCAATTTTTCCCCCCATTTTTCCATTTTCCCCCACAATCTTTCCATTTTTTCCATTTTCCCCCAAATTTTCCATTTTCCCCCCCATTCTTCCCCCCAATTTTTCCTTTTTTCTTCCTTTTCCCCCCCAATATTTCCATTTTTCCCCATTTCCCAATTCTTCCATTTTCCCCCAATTTTTCCATTTTCCCCAAATTTTTCCCTCATTTTCTCCCTAATTTTTCCATTTTTTTTCCCCCAATTTTTCCCCATTTCCCCCAATTTTTTCCATTTTCCCCCCCAATTTTTCCCCCGGATTTTTCCATTTTCCCCCAATTTTCCCCCCCCATTTCACCCCCAATGTTTCCATTTTCCCCCAATTTTTCCATTTTTCCCCATTTTCCCGAACATTTTTTTCCCAATTTTCTCCCCAATTTTTCCATTTCCCCCCCAATATTTCCATTTTTCCCCATTTCCCCCACAATTTTTCCATTTTGCCCCCCATTTTTTCCCCAATTTTCAATTTTTTCCCCATTTCCCCCCACAATTTTTCCATTTTTCTCCCAATTTTTCCCCAATTTTTCCCCCCATTTTTCCATTTTCCCCCACAATCTTTCAATTTTTTTCCATTTTCCCCAAATTTTCCATTTTCCCCCCCATTCTTCCCCCCAATTTTTCCTTTTTTCCCCCTTTTCCCCCCAATATTCCCATTTTTCCCCATTTCCCAATTTTTCCATTTTCCCCCAATTTTTCCCATTTTTCCCCAAATTTTTCCCTCATTTTCTCCCTAATTTTTCCATTTTTTCCCCCAATTTTTCCCCATTTCCCCCCAATTTTTTCCATTTTCCCCCCCAATATTTCCCCCGGATTTTTCCATTTTCCCCCCAATTTTTCCCCCCATTTTCCCCCACAATTTTTCCATTTTTCCCCAAAATTTTCTCCCCAATTTTTCCATTTTTCCCCATTTCCCCCCCATTTCCCCCACAATTTTTCCATTTTCCCCCCATTTTTTCCCCAATTTTTTCCCCATTTCCCCCCACAATTTTTCCATTTTTCTCCCAATTTTTCCCCAATTTTTCCCCCCATTTTTCCATTTTTTTTCCATTTTTCCCCCCATTTTTCCCCCCAATTTTTCCTTTTTTTCCCCATTTCCCCCCCACTTTTTCCATTTTCCCCCAATTTTTCCCATTTTTCCCCAAATTTTTCCCCCATTTTCTCCCTAATTTTTCCATTTTTCCCCCCAATTTTTCCCCATTTCCCCCCCAATTTTTCCCCCGGATTTTTCCCCCCATTTTCCCCCCAATTTTTACCCAATTTTCTCCCCAATTTTTCCATTTTCCCCCCCATTTTTCCCCAAATTTCCCCCCGATTTTCTCCCCAATTTTTCCATTTTTTTCCCCCAATTTTTCCCCCAAATTTTTCCCAATTTTCTCCCCAATTTTTCCATTTTTCCCCCAATTTTTCCATTTCCCCCCCATTTCCCCTCCAATATTTCCTTTTTTCCCCCATTTCTCCCACAATTTTTCCCTCATTTTTTCCCCAATTTTTCCATTTCTCCCCAAATTTTCAATTTCCCCCCCTTTTTCCCCCACAATATTTCTATTTTTCCCCCATTTTTTCCCCCATTTTTTCCCCATTTTCCCCCACAATTTTTCCATTTTTCCCCCATTTTCTCCCCATTTCCCCCACAATTTTTCCACTTTTCCCCCCATTTCCCCAATTTTCCCATTTTTTCCCCATTTCCCCCCAATTTTTCCATTTCCCCCCAATATTTCCATTTTCCCCCTATTTTTCCGCATTTTTCCCACATTTTTTCCCTAATTTTTCCCCCAATTTTCCTTTTTCCCCCCATTTTTCCCCCCAATATTTCAATTTTTCCCCATTTTTCCCCATTTCACCCCCAATTTTTCCATTTTTTCCCCCATTTTTTCCATTCTTTCACCCCAAGGTTTCCATTTCATCACCCGAGTTTTCCCCCAAATTTCTCCCAATGTTTCAATTTTTTTCACCCCAATTTTTCCTTTTTTTTTTTCCCCTAACAATTTCCCCCAATTTTTCCATTTTTTCATCCCAATTTTTCCATTTTTTCACCCCAATTTCCCATTTTTCTCCCCAATTTTTCCTTTTATCACCCCAATTTCCCCCCAATGTTTCCATTTTCCCACCCCAATTTTCCACCCCAATTTTCCATTTTTCACCCCAATTTTTCCTTTACCCCCCAATTCTTCCCCAATTTTTCCATTTTCCCCCCAATTTTTCCATTTCCCCCCCCACTTTTTCCACTTTTTCCCCAATTTTTTCTTTTTTTCCCCCCAAATTTTCCATTTCATCACCCCAAAATTTCCCCAATTTCACCCCCCAATTTTCCATTTTTCTCCCCAATTTTTCCTTTTTCCTCCAATTCTTCCATTTCCCCCTCAATTTTTCCATTTTTCTCCCCAGTTTTTCCATTTTTCTCCCCAATTTTCCCCCCCAATTTTCCCCACGTTCTCCTTTTTCCCAAAGTTTTTCCCTTTTTCCCAATTTTCCCATTTCCTCTTCCCATTTTTTCCTTTCCTTTCTCCTTCCTTTTTCCAAACTTCCCCATTTTCCCTTTTCCTTCCGTTCCACATTTTTCCCTTTTTGTTTCCCCTAAAAATGCCCAAAAATTCCCAAAAAATCCCCTAAAAATCCCTTAAAAATTCCTCAAAATCTCCCTTCAAAACAACGAAAGCAATCCCTTAAAAATTCCCAAAAAAATCCCGAAAAATTTCCCCTAAAATCCCCGAAATATCCCTTGTAATTCCCCAAATTCCCAAAATTCCCTTAAAAAAATCCCCCAAATTCCCTCCAAATTCCTAAAACCCCCCCAAAAATCCCTGAAAATCACCCAAATTCCCAAAAAATTCCCAAAAAGTCCCCCAAAATCAATAACAGTTCCCTAAAAATTCCCAAAATCTCTAAAAATCCCCCATGATTCCCAAAAAAATCCCCACAAAAATCCCTGAAAATCCCCAAAAAAGCCCCTTAAAAATCCCCCCAAATCCCCCCAAAATCCCCAAAAATCCACCAAAATCCCTAAAAATCTCCCCAGAATCCCTGAAAAAAATCCCCCGAACATCCCAGAAAATTCCCAAAAATCTCCCAAACTCCCTAAAAATTCCCTAGAAATTCCCAAAAGTCCCCCAAAAACATTAAAAAATTCCCTAAAAATTCCCCAAAAAATCCTCCACAAAAATCCCCTAAAAATCCTTAAAAATCCCCCCCAAATCCATAAAAAATCCACCAAAATCCCTAAAAATCCCCTAAAAATCTCCCCAGAATCCCAGAAAAATCCCAAAAAATTCCCTAGAAATCCCCAAAAAAATCCCTGAAAACTTCCCTAGAAATTCCCAAAAAATCCCTGAAAAATCCCCTAAAAATTCCCTAGAAATTCCCAGAAAATCCCTGAAAAATCCCCTAAAAAAATCCCTGGAAATTCCCAAAAAATCCCTGAAAAATCCCCCTTAAAAAAATTCCCAAAAAATTCCAAAAACTCCCTGAAAAATCCCCCAAAAAATTCCCGAGAAATTCCCTAAAAAATCCCTGAAAAATAAAAAAAAAAATCCCTAGAAATTCCCAAAAAATCCCTGAAAAATAAAAAAAAATTCCCAAAAAAATCCCTGAAAACCCCCCCCAAAAATTCCCTAGAAATTCCCAAAAAATCCCTGAAAAATCCCTGGAAATTCCCAAAAGATCCCTGAAAAATCCCCTAAAAAAAATCCCTGGAAATTCCCAAAAAATCCCTGGAAAGTCCCCGAAAAATTCCCAAAAAATCCCTGAAAAATCCCCTAAAAATTCCCAAAAAACCCCTGAAAAATCCCCCCCAAAAATTCCCTAGAAATTCCCAAAAAAATCCCTGAAAAATCCCAAAAAATTCCCGAGAAATCCCCCAAAAATCCCAAAAAATCCCCTAAAAATTCCCAAGAAATCCCCTAAAAATCCCTGAAAATCCCGAAAAAATTCCCTATAAAACCCCCCCAAAACCCCTGAAAATCCTTAAAAATCCCCTAAAAATCCCCCCAGAATTCCCAGAATTCCCCATTTTTTGGGCCTTCCCGGGATTGCCGCGGGGGGTGAGGGGCAGGAAATTTGGGAATGGGGGGAATTTTGGGAATTCTCACCGCTGGACACCATCCAGCTGAGGCAGTAACGCGGGAACACGGTCTGGGGGTTGTCGCTGTAGGTGAGCAGGTAATCGAAGCCGTTCTGGAAAAGACGGAATTCCCAAAAAAATTCCCAAAAAATTCCTAAAAAACAATCCCCCAAAAAATTCCCTAAATTCCCAAAAAAATTCCCCAAAAAAATTCCCTAAAAAAATTCCCCAAAAAAATTCCCTAAAAAATTCCTAAAATATTCCTAAAAAACAATCCCCAAAAAATTCCCAACATTCCCAGAAATCCAGCAGGTAATCGAAGCCGTTCTGGAAAAGACGGAATTCCCAAAAAAATTCCCAAAAAAATTCCCCAAAAAATTCCTAAAAAACAATCCCCAAAAGATTCCCAACATTCCCAGAAATCCAGCAGGTAATCGAAGCCGTTCTGGAAAAGACGGAATTCCCAAAAAAATTCCCAAAAAAATTCCCCAAAAAATTCCTAAAAACATTCCCCAAAAAGTTCCCCAAAAAATTCCCAACATTCCCAGAAATCCAGCAGGTAATCGAAGCCGTTCTGGAAAAGACGGAATTCCCAAAAAAATTCCCAAAAAAATTCCCCAAAAAATTCCTAACAACATTCCCCAAAAAGTTCCCCAAAAAATTCCCAACATTCCCAGAAATCCTGCAGGTAATCGAAGCCGTTCTGGAAAAGACGGAATTCCCAAAAAAATTCCCAAAAAAATTCCCCAAAAAATTCCTAAAAACATTCCCCAAAAAGTTCCCCAAAAAATTCCCTAAATTCCCAAAAAAAAAATTCCCAAAATTTCCCTAAAAAAATTCCCCAAAAAAATTTCTAAAAAATTCCCCGAAAAATTCCCCCCAAAAATTCCCAAATAATTCCCAAAAAATTCCCCCAAAAAAATCCCAAAAAATTCCCAACATTCCCAGAAATCCAGCAGGTAATCGAAGCCGTTCTGGAAAATATGGAATTCCCAAAAAAAATTCCCAAAAAAAATTCCCAAAAAAAATTCCTAAAAAGTTCCCAAAAAATTCCCTAAATTCCCAAAAAAAATTCCCAAAAAATTCCTAAAAAATTCCAAAAAAATTCCCTAAAAGTTCCCCAAAAAGTTCCCAAAAAATTCCCTAAATTCCCAAAAAAATTCCCAAAAAATTCCCCGAAAAATTCCCTAAAAAAATTCTCAAAAAAATTCCCAAAAAAAATTCCCCAAAAAAATTCTCAAAAAACTCCCAAAATATTTCCAAAATTCCCAAAAAATTCTCAAAAAATTCCCAAAATTCCCAAAAAAAGTAAAAAAAAAATTCCTAAAAAATTCCCAAAAAGTTCCCAAAATTCCCAAAAAATTCCCCAAAAAAATTCCCCAAAAAATTCCTAAAAAATTCCCCCAAAAAATTCCCCCAAAAAATTCCCAGAAAATTCAAAAAAAATATTCCCAAAAAATTCCCAAAAACGTTCCCAAAAAATTCCCCAAAAATTCCCAAAAAATTTTCCCACATTTTGGGATTTTTTTTCCCAATTTTTTTTTTATTTCCCCCAATTTTTTGGGGTTTTTCCCAATTTTTTTTTCCTCAATTTTTTGTGGATTTTTTCCCATTTTTTTGGTGTTTTTTTTTTCCCAATTTTTGGGATTTTTTTTCCAATTTTTTGGGATAATTTTCCATTTTTTGGGATTTTTTTCCCCTTTTTTTTTCCCTCTTTTTCCCAATTTTTGGGGGAATTTTTTTCCCCAAATTTTGGATTTTTCTCCCAATTTTTCCCGGATTATTTTCCTTTTTTTAGGTTTTTTTTCCTGTTTTTTTTTTCTATTTTTCCCAATTTTTTTGGGTTTTTTTCCAAAGTTTTGGGGTTTTTTTCCCAATTTTTTCGGGATTCTTTTCCAATTTTTGGGATTTTCTCCCCAATTTTTTTGGATTTTATCCCAATTTTTTTGGATTTCTTTCCCAATTTTTTTTTTGTTTTTTCCCCAATTTTTTTTTTCCCCAAATTATTTTGGATTTTGTCGAAATTTTTTTTATTTTTTCCCCCAATATTTTCAAGATTTTTTTTTCCATTTTTTCCGGATTATTTTCCAACTTTTGGATTTTTTTCCCCAAATTTTTGGGTTTTTCTCCCAATTTTTATGGATTTTTTCCCATTTTTTTTTTAATTTTTCCTGGGTTTTTTTCTATTTTTCCCAATTTTTTTTTGTTTTTTTCCCAATATTTTCAGGGGTTTTTTTTCTCCAATTTTTTTGGGATTCTTTTCCAATTTTTGGGGTTTTTTTTCCCAATTTTTTTTATATTTTCCCCAATTTTTTCTCTTCACTTTTTCCCAATTTTTTTATTTTCCCCAATTTTTTTTTCATTTTTTTTTATTTCACCCAATTTTTTTTTCTTCTTCCCAAATTTTTTTTTGTATTTTCCCCAATTTTTTTCTTTACTTTTTCCCAATTTTTTTTTATTCCCCAATTTCTTTACCTTTTCCCAATTTTTTTTTATTCCCCAATTTTTTACCTTTTCCCAATTTTTTTTTGTATTTTCCCCAATTTTTTCACCTTTTCCCAATTTTCTTTTTTATTTTCCCCAATTTTTTCTTTACCTTTTCCCATTTTTTTTGTACTTTCCCCAATTTTTTTTCCCCAAAATTTTTTCTATTCCCCCCAATATTTTTTTTTCCATTTTTTCCCCTTTCCCCCAATTTTTTTTCCTTTTTCCCAATTTTTCTTTATTTTTTCCCAGTTTTCTTTTTTATTTTCCCCAATTTCTTTACCTTTTCCCAATTTTTTTTGTATTTTCCCCAATTTTTTCTTTATTTTTTTCCCCCAATTTTGTTTTTTCTATCCCCCAATTATTTTTTTTAATTCCCAATTTTTTTTCTATCCCCCAATTATTTTTTTATTCCCCCAAATTTTTTTCTCTATCCCCCAATTATTTTTTTTTATTTCCCCCAATTATTTTTTTTATTCTCCAATTATTTTTTTATTCCCAATTTTTTTTCTATCCCCCAATTATTTTTTTTATTCCCAATTTTTTTTCTATCCCCCAATTATTTTTTTTATCCCCCCAATTTTGTTTTTTTCTATCCCCCAATTATTTTTTTTAATTCCCAATTTTTTTTCTATCCCCCAATTATTTTTTCATTTTCCCCAATTTTTTTTTCTATCCCCCAATTTTTTTTTTATTCCCAATTTTGTTTTTTCTATCCCCCAATTTTTTATTCCCAATTTTTTTTCTATCCCCCAATTATAATTTTTTCTATCCCCCAATTATTTTTTTTATTCCCAATTTTTTTTATTTCCCCCAATTATTTTTTTTAGTCCCAATTTTTTTTCTATCCCCCAATTATAATTTTTTATTTCCCCCAATTATTTTTTTTATTCCCAATTTATTTCCCCCAATTATTTTTTTTATTCCCAATTTTTTTCTATCCCCCAATTATAATTTTTTATTTCCCCCAATTATTTTTTTTATTCCCAATTTATTTTATTTCCCCCAATTATTTTTTTTATTCCCAATTTTTTTTCTATCCCCCAATTATAATTTTTTATTTCCCCCAATTATTTTTTTATTCCCAATTTTTTTTTCTATCCCCCAATTATAATTTTTTATTCTCCAATTTTTTTTTATTCCCGATTTTGTTTTTTCTATCCCCCAATTTTTTTTTATTTCCCCCAATTATTTTTTTTCTATCCCCCAATTATTTTTTTTTATTTCCCCCAATTATTTTTTTATTCCCAATTTTTTTTTCTATCCCCCAATTATTTTTTTTATTTCCCCCAATTATTTTTTTATTCCCAATTTTTTTTATTTCCCCCAATTTTTTTTATTTCCCCCAATTATTTTTTTTATTTCCCCCAATTATTTTTTTATTCCCAATTTTTTTTATTTCCCCCAATTATTTTTTTTAGTCCCAATTTTTTTTCTATCCCCCAATTATAATTTTTTATTTCCCCCAATTATTTTTTTTATTCCCAATTTTTTTTTATTTCCCCCAATTATTTTTTTTATTCCCAATTTTTTTTTATTTCCCCCAATTATTTTTTTTATTCCCAATTTTTTTCCTACCCCCCAATATTTTTCCTTTTCATTCCCCCCCCTCCCCCCCCAATATTTTTTTTTTTCCCTTTTCCTTCTCCCATTTCCCAATCCCACCTCCGGTAACGACCCCGGACCCCCCCAAAATTTTGGGAATTTTTGGTTTTTTTTGGGTTTTTTTGTTTTATTTCTCTGCCTCCACCTCGTCGAAGCTGCGGTGGGGTCTGATCACCATGTGGGACTCGTAGCTCCGAACCCGGACGTGCTCGGGATCCTCCGGAATTCCGGGATGTTCCACGGCCCTGAGGGAATTCCCAAAGTTGGTTTTTTGGTTTTTTTTTTTTTTTTTTTGGGGGGGGGGGGAGGGGAGGGAGAGGAAAAAAAAAATTTTGGGGAATTTTCCAAAAAAAAAAAATTAAAAAAAAAAAAATTCCCGATCCCAAAGGGAATCGTGGGGAAAATAAAAAAAAGAGAGAAAGAAAAAATTCCTCAAATCCCTCCCCCCCCTAAAATAAAAAAAATTGGGAATTGGAGAAGGGGGGAGGGGGGATTGTGGGAATTCCAGCAGGGATTTTAGGGATGGAGAAATTTTGGGAATTTTGGGGAATTCCAGGGGATTTTAGGGATGAGAAATTTGGGAATTCTGGGAATTCCAAGGGATTTTAGGGATGAGAAATTTGGGAATTCTGGGAATTCCAGCAGGGATTTTAGAGATGAGAAATTTGGGAATTCTGGGAATTCCAGCAGGGATTTTAGGGATGGAGAAATTTTGGGAATTCTGGGAATTCCAGCAGGGATTTTAGGGATGAGAAATTTGGGAATTCTGGGAATTCCAGCAGGGATTTTAGAGATGAGAAATTTGGGAATTCTGGGAATTCCAGCAGGGATTTTAGGGATGGAGAAATTTTGGGAATTTTGGGGAATTCCAGGGGATTACAGCAGGGATTTTAGGAATGAGAAATTTTGGGAATTCTGGGAATTCCAGGGGATTTTAGGGATGAAAAATTTGGGAATTCTGGGAATTCCAGCAGGGATTTTAGGGATGAGAAATTTTGGGAATTCTGGGAATTCCAGGGGAGTTTTGGAGTTGGGAATTCTGGGAATTCCAGCAGGGATTTTAGGGATGAGAAATTTGGGAATTTTGGGAATTCCAGGGGATTTTAGGGATGAGAAATTTGGGAACTCTGGGAATTCCAGCAGGGATTTTAGAGATGAGAAATTTGGGAATTCTGGGAATTCCAGCAGGGATTTTAGGGATGAGAAATTTGGGAATTCTGGGAATTCCAGGGGATTTTAGGGATGAGAAATTTGGGAATTCTGGGAATTCCAGCAGGGATTTTAGGGATGAGAAATTTTGGGAATTCTGGGAATTCCAGGGGAGTTTTGGAGTTGGGAATTCTGGGAATTCCAGCAGGGATTTTAGGGATGAGAAATTTGGGAATTTTGGGAATTCCAGGGGATTTTAGGGATGAAAAATTTGGGAATTCTGGGAATTCCAGCAGGGATTTTAGGGATGAGAAATTTTGGGAATTCTGGGAATTCCAGCAGGGATTTTAGGGATGAGAAATTTGGGAATTCTGGGAATTCCAAGGGATTTTAGGGATGAAAAATTTGGGAATTCTGGGAATTCCAGCAGGGATTTTAGAGATGAGAAATTTGGGAATTCTGGGAATTCCAGCAGGGATTTTAGGGATGAGAAATTTGGGAATTCTGGGAATTCCAGCAGGGATTTTAGAGATGAGAAATTTGGGAATTCTGGGAATTCCAGGGGAGTTTTGGAGTTGGGAATTCTGGGAATTCCAGCAGGGATTTTAGGGATGAGAAATTTGGGAATTTTGGGAATTCCAGGGGATTTTAGGGATGAGAAATTTGGGAATTCTGGGAATTCCAGGGGATTTTAGGGATGAAAAATTTGGGAATTCTGGGAATTCCAGCAGGGATTTTAGGGATGAGAAATTTTGGGAATTCTGGGAATTCCAGCAGGGATTTTAGGGATGAGAAATTTGGGAATTCTGGGAATTCCAAGGGATTTTAGGGATGAAAAATTTGGGAATTCTGGGAATTCCAGCAGGGATTTTAGAGATGAGAAATTTGGGAATTCTGGGAATTCCAGCAGGGATTTTAGGGATGAGAAATTTGGGAATTCTGGGAATTCCAGCAGGGATTTTAGAGATGAGAAATTTGGGAATTCTGGGAATTCCAGGGGAGTTTTGGAGTTGGGAATTCTGGGAATTCCAGCAGGGATTTTAGGGATGAGAAATTTGGGAATTTTGGGAATTCCAGGGGATTTTAGGGATGAGAAATTTGGGAATTCTGGGAATTCCAGCAGGGATTTTAGAGATGAGAAATTTTGGGAATTCTGGGAATTCCAGCAGGGATTTTAGAGATGAGAAATTTGGGAATTCTGGGAATTCCAGCAGGGATTTTAGAGATGAGAAATTTGGGAATTCTGGGAATTCCAGCAGGGATTTTAGAGATGAGAAATTTTGGGAAATCTGGGAATTCCAGCAGGGATTTTAGAGATGAGAAATTTTGGGAAATCTGGGAATTCCAGGGGAGTTTTGGAGTTGGGAATTCTGGGAATTCCAGCAGGGATTTTAGGGATGAGAAATTTTGGGAATTCTGGGAAATCCAAGGGATTTTAGGGATGAGAAATTTGGGAATTTTGGGAATTCCAGGAGAGTTTTGGGATTGAAAATTCTGGGAATTCCAAGAATTTTGGGGGGGGGTTGTTGGGATTGGGAATTCTGGGAATTTGAGGAGGGTTTTAGGCCCCGGAATGTTGGGAATTCTGGGAATTCCAGAGCAGTTTTGGGGTTGGGAATTCCCAGAATTTCAGGGGAATTTTGGGGTTGGGAATGTTGGGAATTCCAGGGGGGTTCAGGGGATGAAAAATCTGGGAATTGCAGGAATTTTTTGGGAATTGCAGGATTTTTGGGAATTGCAGGGATTTTTTGGGAATGGCAGGAATTTTTTGGGAATTGCAGGATTTTTTGGGAATTTGAGGATTTTTTGGGAATCTCAGGGATTTTTGGGAATCTCAGGGATTTTTTGGGAATTGCAGGATTTTTTGGGAATGGCAGGGATTTTTTGGGAATGGCAGGGATTTTTTGGGAATGGCAGGGATTTTTTGGGAATTGCAGGATTTTTGGGAATTGCAGGATTTTTGGGAATTGCAGGGATTTTTTGGGAATGGCAGGAATTTTTTGGGAATTGCAGGATTTTTTTGGGAATTTGAGGATTTTTTGGGAATCTCAGGGATTTTTGGGAATCTCAGGGATTTTTTGGGAATGGCAGGGATTTTTTGGGAATGGCAGGGATTTTTTGGGAATCGCAGGGATTTTTTGGGAATTTCAGGATTTTTGGGAATTGCAGGATTTTTGGGAATTGCAGGGATTTTTTGGGAATTGCAGGAATTTTTTGGGAATTGCAGGATTTTTTGGGAATTTGAGGATTTTTGGGAATCTCAGGGATTTTTTTGGAATCTCAGGGATTTTTTTGGGAATTGCAGGATTTTTTGGGAATGGCAGGGATTTTTTGGGAATTGCAGGATTTTTTGGGAATTGCAGGGATTTTTTGGGAATTGCAGGGATTTTTTGGGAATTGCAGAGATTTTTTGGGAATCGCAGGGATTTTTTGGGAATTTCAGGATTTTTGGGAATCTCAGGATTTTTGGGAACACCCACCGTGAGACGAGCACCATGAGGTTGCGGTCGCTGTCCGCGCTGTAGCGCCGCACGTAAACGTAATCCCGGGAATACATCGGGTACTGGGAACGGGAACGGGGACGGGAACGGGATCGGGATCGGGGACAGGGACGGGAACGGGGACGGGAATGGGATTGGGATTGGGAACGGGATCGGGAACGGGATCGGGAACGGGATCGGGAACGGGGACGGGATCGGGGACGGGGACGGGATTGGGAACGGGGACGGGATCGTGATTGGGATTGGGAACGGGGAACGGGAACGGGGAACGGGATCGGGAACGGGATCGGGATCGGGGACGGGGACGGGAACGGGGACGGGAATGGGATTGGGATTGGGAACGGGATCGGGAACGGGATTGGGATTGGGAACGGGGACGGGATCGGGAACGGGGATGGGATCGGGATTGGGAACAGGGACAGGATTGGGATTGGGAACGGGATCGGGATTGGGATTGGGATTGGGAACGGGATCGGGAACAGGATCGGGAACGGGGACGGGATTGGGAACGGGGACGGGATCGGGAACGGGATCGGGAACGGGGACAGGATTGGGAACGGGGACGGGATCGGGAACGGGGACGGGATCGGGAACGGGGACGGGATCGGGAACGGGGACAGGATCGGGAACGGGGACGGGATCGGGAACGGGGACGGGATCGGGAACGGTCAGGGCGCAGCACAAACACCCACCCCCACCCCGGGTCCATATCCCAAACCCCGATCCCAAATCCCAATCCCAGATCCCAAATCCCGATCCCAAATCCCAAACCCCGATCCCAAATCCCGATCCCAGATCCTAATCCCAATCCCAGATCCCAAACCCCGATCCCAAATCCTGAGATGCCAAACCCGGACCCCAAACCCTGATCCTAATCCCGATCCCTGATCCCAATCCCAGATCCCAAGGAATGTGAGCAGCCACAATCCCCGATCCCAGTTCTGAACCCAGACCCCAAACCTTGACCCCAGATCCCAAATCTCCAATCCCAATCCCACAATCCCACAATCCACAATCCCAATCCCAAGGAATTGTGTCACCCAGTGGACAATCGTGGATCCCAATCCCAATTCCCAATCCCACAATCCCAATCCCAAATCCCCAATCGCAATTCCCAATCCAAATCCCAATTCCCAATCCCACAATCCCAATACCAAATCCCCAATCGAATTTCCAATTCCACAATCTCAATCCCCAGTCCCAATCCCAAATTCCCAATCCCCAATCCCACAATCCCAATCTCGAATCCCACAGTCCCACAATCCCAATCCCCGGGAATTTTGTCACCCAGTGCACGATCTCACTTCCCCAATCCCAAATCCCAAATCTCCACTCCCAATCCCACAATCCCAAACCCAATCCCCAATCCCAATATCCCAATCCCAAACCCACAATCCCAATCCCAATCCCAATCACCGGGAATTGCGTCACCAAGTGCACAATCTCCGACCCCCAATCCCAATATCCCATTCCCAAATCCCCAATCCCACAATCCCAAATCCCCAATATCCCAATATCCCAATCCCACAATCTCAATCCCAATCACCAGGAATTGCGTCACCCAGTGCACGATCTTGGATGCCATCCCCAATCCCAATCCGATTCCCAATCCCACAATCCCCAATCCCATATCCCCAATCCCACAATCCCAAATCCCCAATATCCCAATCCCAATCCCCCAATATCCCAATCCCACAATCCCAATCCCAATCACCGGGAATTACGTCACCCAGTGCACGATCTCCGATCACAAATCCCAATCCCAAATCCCCAATCCCAAATCCCACAATCCCAATCCCCAATCCCAATCCCAATCCCCGGGAATTGCGTCACCCAGTGCACGATCTCCGATCCCCAATCCCAATATCCCAATCCCAATCCCAGTCCCAATCCCAATCCCAATCCCCGGGAATTGCGTCACCCAGTGCACGATCTCCGATCCCCAATCCCAATCCCAATCCCCCAATCCCAATATCCCACAATGCCAATCCCAACCCCACAATCCCAATCCCAAAATCCCACAATCCCAATCCCAGTCCCCCAATCCCAATCCCAATCCCCGGGAATTGCGTCACCCAGTGCACGATCTCCGACCCCCAATCCCAATCCCAATCCCAGTCCCAATCCCAATCCCAATCACCGGGAATTGCGTCACCCAGTGCACGATCTCCGATCCCCAATCCCAATCCCAATCCCAATCCCAATCCCAATCCCAATCCCACAATCCCAATCCCAATCCCAATCACCGGGAATTGCGTCACCCAGTGCACGATCTCCGACCCCCAATCCCACAATCCCAATATCCCAATCCCAATCCCAATCCCAATCCCAATCACCGGGAATTGCGTCACCCAGTGCACGATCTCCGATCCCCAATCCCAATCCCAATCCCAATCCCAATCCCAATCCCAATCACCGGGAATTGTGTCACCCAGTGCACGATCTCCGATCCCCAATCCCAATCCCAATCCCAATCCCAATCCCAATCACCGGGAATTGCGTCACCCAGTGCACGATCTCCGAGCCCGTGGCCGGGTCTCTCTCCACCACGTCCAGTTTGAGCACCAGAGAGTCCCACTTCTTCCGGTACTCCGTGTCCAGCTGGGGCCGCAATTCCGGGAAAACCCGCCAGGGAACGTCGGGAATTCCGGGGAAAAAAGAGATCAGGGAACGTCGGGAATTCCGGGGGAAAAACCCGCCAGGGAACGTCGGGAATTCCAGGAAAAAAGAGATCAGGGAATGTCGGGAATTCCGGGGGAAAGAGATCAGGGAACGTCGGGAATTCCGGGGGAAAGAGATCAGGGAACGTCGGGAATTCCAGGGGAAAAAAGAGATCAGGGAACATCGGGAATTCCGGGGGAAAGAGATCAGGGAACGTCGGGAATTCCGAGGGAAAAACCCGCCAGGGAACGTCGGGAATTCCAGGAAAAAAGAGATCAGGGAATGTCGGGAATTCCGGGGGAAAGAGATCAGGGAACGTCGGGAATTCCGGGGGAAAGAGATCAGGGAACGTCGGGAATTCCGGGGAAAAGAGATCGGGGAATGTCGGGAATTCCGGGGAAAACCCGCCAGGGAACATCGGGAATTCCGGGAAAAAAGAGATCAGGGAACGTCGGGAATTCCGGGGGAAAGAGATCGGGAAACGTCGGGAATTCCGGGGGAAAAACCCGCCAGGGAACGTCAGGAATTCCAGGGAAAAATAGATCAGGGAATGTCGGGAATTCCAGTGGAAACCAGGATTGGGAAATCCTGGAATTCCAAGGCAAAAATGGGATCGGGGAATATCCAGAAAATCCTGGAATTTCAGGGAAAACCGTGATGGGAAATGCTGGGATAACCCGGAATTCCAGGGAAAAGTGGGAACACCGGGATGGGAAAAACCAGGATAGGAAAAACGCTGGAATTCCGGGGAAAATCAGGATCGGGAATGCTGGGAAAATCCTGGAATTTCAGGGAAAATCCAGATGGGGAAACCCCAGAATTCCAGGGAATATCAGGATGGGAAATCCTGGAATTCCAGGGAAAATCGGGATGGGGAAACCCCAGAATTCCAGGGAAAACCATGGAAAAATCCCTTCCCCCCCTACCCTGATCCCTACAAACCCACGGGAACCTGGAATTTCCAGGAATATTTGGAAAAACAAACGGGATCAGGAATTTTCTGGAATTCCCAGCTGGAAATCCCCGGGAAGGATTAAAAAAATGGGAATTTTCCTGGTTTTTTTTTTTTTTTTTTGGATCCTGCCCAGATTCCACCCGGAATTCCCAAAGATTCCCAGCCCAGCTTTCAGAAGAGGCAAATCCTGCTCAAAATCCCAAGAATTCCCAAGGAATTTCCGGGAATTCTGCTCACCTGGACGTTGAAGAATTGCCTGGGAGTGACGTCCGTGTAGGAGCCGAAAACTGTGGGAAAAATCCCAAAAAAAAAAAAAAAATCAGAAATCCTGGGAATTGAGGGATTCCCAAAAAAAAAAAAAAAAAAAAACAAACCCAAAATCAACAAATCCCAGGAATCCAAAAAAATCCCAACAATCTAAAAATCCCAGGAATCGGCAAATCCCAAAAAAAAATCCGAGAAATTAACGGGTGCCAGAAATTCCCAGAAATCAAAAAAAAATCCCAGGAAGTGAAAAATTCTGGGAATCAATGGATGCCAGGAATCCAAAAATCCCCCAAATGCCCAAAAATCCACAGATCCTAAAGATTCCCAGATATCAAAAATTCCCAAAAAAAAAAACAAATTAAAAGACAAAACAAACAAAAAATTCTGGGAATCAACGGATCACAAAAATCCAGGAATTCTCCCAAATCCAGAAATCCCTAAAATCCACAAATCCCAGAAATTAACGGATCCCAGAGATTCCCAAGAATTAAAAAAATCCTAAAAAAAAAAAAATCAACAAATCCTGGGAATCAAAAAAATCCTAAAATAATCAACAAATCCCAAAAAAAATCCAGGAATGCCCAAAACCGACCAATCCCACGGATCCACAAAAAATCCCACAAATCAAAACATTCCCAAAATGCAGGAAAACCCCAAAATCCAGGAATCCACGGATCCCAGAAAGCAAAAAAAATCCTAAAAAAATCAACAAATCCCAAAAATCCACAAATTCCAGAAATCCAAAAAAATCCCCAAAAAATCCAAAAATCCCCCAAAAAATTCCACAAATCCCAAAAATCCCCCCAAAAATTCCACAATTCCCAAAATTCCACAAATCCCAGAAATCCAAAAAATCCCCCAAAAAATTCCACAAATCCCAAAATTCCACAGGTCCCAGAAATCCAAAAAATCCCCCAAAAAATTCCACAAATCCCAGAAATCCAAAAAATCCCCCCAAAAATTCCACAAATCCCAAAATTCCACGGATTCCAGAAATCCAAAAAATCCCGCAAAAAATTCCACAAATCCCAAAAATCCCCCCAAAAATTCCACAAATCCCAAAATTCCACAAATCCCAGAAATCCAAAAAATCCCCCAAAAAATTCCACAAATCCCAAAAATCCAAAAATCCCCCCAAAAATTCCACAAATCCCAAAATTCCACAAATCCCAGAAATCCAAAAATCTCCCAAAAAATTCCACAAATCCCAAAATTCCACGGATCCCAGAAATCAAAAAAAATCCCACAAAAAATTCCACAAATCCCAAAATTCCACGGATCCCAGAAATCAAAAAAAATCCCCCAAAAAATTCCACAAATCCCAAAATTCCACGGATCCTAGAGATTCCCAGAAATCCAAAAAAATTCCCCAAAAAAAATAAATCCCAAAATTCCACAATTCCCAAAATTTCACAATTCCCAAAATTCCCAAAATCCCGGGAAGGAGCCGCTCCCCTCCCAGGGTGAACCCCAATGAAAAGGCTGGAAACGGTCGGGAATTCCCAGGATTTTTGGAAATTTGGGAATGTCGAGAACGTCGGGAATATCAGGAATGTCGGGAATGTCAGGACTGACAGGAATTTTGGGAAAGTCGGGACTATCAGGAATGTTGGGAATTTCGGGAATATCGGGAATTTCAGGAATGTCGGGAATGTCAGGAATGTCAGGACTATCAGGAATTTCGGGAATTTCGGGAATGTTGGGACTATCAGGAATGTCAGGACTGTCGGGAATTTCAGGAATGTCGGGAATCTCGGGACTATCAGGAATTTCGGGAATGTCAGGAATGTCAGGAATGTTGGGAATTTCAGGAATTTCGGGACTATCAGGAATTTCGGGACTATCGGGAATTTCGGGAATGTTGGGAATTTCAGGACTATCAGGAATGTCGGGACTGTCAGGACTATCAGGAATGTCAGGAATGTCGGGAATTTCGGGAATGTCAGGAATGTTGGGAATGTTGGGAATTTCGGGAATGTCGGGACTATCAGGAATTTCAGGAATTTCGGGAATGTCGGTACCTCGGTACTGGAACAGGGCGGATCCCGGGATGGGGCGGCGCCAGAGCCGGAAGTGCTCCCGTTCCATGATCAGCTCCCAGGGCCGCTCCTGCTCCCGGAATTCCTCGGGATTCTCCAAGCGCTGCAGCTCCTGCGCCGACCTGCGGCAAAATCCCGGGAATGGGTGCGGAGAAAACGTTCCCAGATTTTATGTGCCCGGGATCCAAGTATTCCCAGTATTCCCAGTGTCCCATTCCCGGTATTCCCAGGGTCCCCTTCCCGGTATTCCCAGGGTCCCCTTCCCGGTATTCCCAGGGTCCCATTCCCGGTATTCCCAGGGTCCCCTTCCCGGTATTCCCAGTGTCCCATTCCCGGTATTCCCAGTGTCCCATTCCCGGTATCCCCAGTGTCTCTGCTGTCTCGTTCCCACTGTTCCCAGCATTCCCGTTCTCCCAGTATTCCCAGTAGCTGCAATCTCATCCCACTGTCCTCGGTATTCCCGGTGTCCCAGTACTCCCGGCATTCCCAGTATCCCAGAATCCCCGGTATCCCACCACTCCCGGCATTCCCAGTATCCCCCGTATCCCAGTTCCATTCCCATTATCCCGCTGTCGATCCCAGTTCCATTTCCAGCGTCATTACCCCCGTACAATTCCTGCTACCGTTCCCGGATCCCCGTTATCCCAGTACCATTCCTGGTATCCCCCAGTCCCGGTTCTGCTGCTGGTGCCACTCCCGGTACCGTTCCCGGTACCACTCCCGGTACCATTCCCTGTTCCATTCCCGGTACCATTCCCGGTTCCCCCGTTCCCTGCTCCGTTCCCCCGTTCCCGGTTCCCCCATTCCCGGTTCCCCCGTTCCCTACTCCGTTCCCCGGTTCCCCCGTTCCCGTTCCTGGTTCCCCCGTTCCCGTTCCCCTGTTCCCCCGTTCCCGGTTCCCCCGTTCCCTACTCCATTCCCCTGTTCCCCCGTTCCCGGTTCCCCCGTTCCCGGTTCCCCCGTTCCCTGCTCCGTTCCCCCGTTCCCGTTCCCGGTTCCCCCGCTCCCTGCTCCGTTCCCCCGTTCCCGTTCCCCCCGTTCCCGGTTCCCCCGTTCCCTGCTCCGTTCCCCCGTTCCCGTTCCCGGTTCCCCCGTTCCCGGTTCCCCCGTTCCCGGTTCCCCCGTTCCCTGCTCCGTTCCCCGGTTCCCCCGTTCCCGTTCCCGGTTCCCCCGTTCCCGTTCCCCTGTTCCCCCGTTCCCGGTTCCCCCGTTCCCGTTCCCGGTTCCCCCGTTCCCCCGTTCCCTGCTCCGTTCCCCGGTTCCCCCGTTCCCGTTCCCGGTTCCCCCGTTCCCCCGTTCCCTGCTCCGTTCCCCGGTTCCCCCGTTCCCGTTCCCGGTTCCCCCGTTCCCGTTCCCGGTTCCCCCGTTCCCGTTCCCCCGTTCCCCCGTTCCCTGCTCCGTTCCCCGGTTCCCCCGTTCCCGGTTCCCCCGTTCCCGTTCCCGGTTCCCCCGTTCCCGTTCCCCGCTCACCGCCGCAGCTCCTCCTCCTCGATGCGCTGTCCGTCCCACACGAAGGCCGCGGGGCCGAGCGCGGCCATCAGCCGGCCCCGGGGCGCTCCCCAGCGGCCCCGCCCGGAGGAGCCGCCGCTCCCGGGGCCGCTCCCGCTGCCGCTCCCGCTTCTTTTCCCGGTGCCGGTGCCGGTGCCGCTCGCGGTTCCTCGTCCGCCTCCTCTCCCGGTCCCGGCTCCTCTCCCGGTCCCGCTGGCGATGCCCCGGTGTCCCCAGGCCCGCGGCGCCCTCCCGCAGCCGCCGCGGCGGGCGAGCAGCGAGAGCAGCAGCAGCAGCAGCGGCCGGTCCCGCGCGGGCGGCCCGGAGGCGGAGCGGGCCCCGGGGCTGTTGCCGGCCCCGCCGCGGGCTCCGCTGGCCCCGCGGGCGGCGAGCGCGGCCAGCGGCCGCCACATGCCGCCCCCGCCGCGCCGCGCGTCGCTCTCGTTCTACGTCATAGGGCCGCGCCGCGCCGTGATTGGCTGGCGAGGCGCTGCCCCGCGCGCCGATTGGTTGCCTGGAGGCGAAGCCACGCGCACGCGGGAGCGACAGCGGAAGGCGGAACGGCACGGACCAGCTCGGGATGGGCGGGACTTGTGCGCGGCCACGCCTCCACCGGGGCCGTTACGGGACCTCCTTGGGGTCGGCCAGTGCGGGTTTATGGGCTCTGGGAGCTCTTTGGTGTCCGCGGGGGTTATTTGGGGTCATGAAGAGGCCCCGCTTGTGGCCGCGCCGCTGCCTCCGGTGTCCCCGCGCTCAGTTACCAATCGGCGCTCCCGCGTTGCGTCACCAATGCGCGCCGCGCTCCTATTGGTGCGGGCAGCACCGCCCCTCGCACGCTGATTGGCTCTGGCGGGCTAACCCACGCCCACCCGCACACGATACCGGAAGTGAGAGAGGCAGGGCTTGTGCGTGGTCACGCCCCCAGGGGGCCCTTGCTGGCGTTTTGGGGTCGGGGGAGCTATGGGGAGACATTGGGGGGTTCTGGGCCGCTATTTGGGGTTATTATGGCGCGTTACGGGGTTTGGGCGGTTCTGGCCTTCCCATTGGTCGGTGCCTCCCAGCGCCAGCGCGGTGATTGGCTGGAGAGGGAAGCCACGCCCACCGGCGCGTGAGACAGGAAGAGAAAGCGGCAAGAGGCGGGGCTTGGGCGGGAGGAGGGCGTGGCTTTTGACAGACCACGCCCTCTTTGGAGCGGCTGTGGGGTCAGGGGTTATGGGGGATTCTTGGGGTTATGGGGGATTCTTGGGGTTTGTGGGGCCATATTTGGGGTTATGGGGGATTCTTGGGGTTTGTGGGGCCATATTTGGGGTTATGGGGGATTATTGGGGTTATGGGGTCAGAGATATATGGGATTATTGGGGGTTCTGGGGCCGGGGATTATCAGGATTATTTGGTTTATGGGGTCATATTGGGGGTTATGGGGGATTCTTGGAGTTTGTGGGGGATTTTTGGGGTTATGGGGATTCCTGGGGTTTGTGGGACCATGTTTGGGGTTCTTGTGGCTAGGGGGGGATACCTGGAGTTATGGGGCCATATTTGGGGTATTGGGGCATTATTGGGATTATTGTGGGTTATGGGGTTGGGGGCTAGAGGGGATTATGGGCTCTGGGGGTTTTATGGGGTCTGGAGGAGTTCTGGGACTTTTGGGGTCAGGGCTCATTTGGGGCCTGGAGCTCAGGGCTGCTTTTTGGGACCCAGGGCAGTTTTTTTGGGGATCCAGGACAGTTTTTTTGGGGGTTGAGGTTTTTTTGGGGGATTCAGGACAGATTTGTGGGGTCCAGCCCAATTTTTTTGGGATCCAGGGTGGATTTATGGGGTCCAGGGTGGATTTATGCGGTCTGGGTCGTTTTTTTGGGATCTGGGGCAGATCTATGGGATCCAGAGCAGTTTTTTGGGATCTGGGGCGGATTTCTGGGATGCATCCCCCTCCCCTTTCCCAAACACAACCCCGGGACTCTTTCCACCCCTTTATTCCCCCAAAACCCCACAACCAATCCCAAATCCTGAGAATTCTTGGGAAACGCCGCCCTCCCTCCTCCCATCCCTTTCTTTTTAATGTTTTTTTTTTTTTGTTGTTGTTGGTTTTTTTTTTCTTTTTTGGGAATTCTGTTCCGAAAATCCCATTTTTTCACAGATTTATTTGCGCCCTCTTTGCATATCCAGGAAATCCCGAAGCTTTTCCCGCCAGATCCCAAATCCCGGGATTTTCCCGAGGGGTTTTAGAGTTGATTCGGCTCCTCCCGAGCCTTTCCCAGGATTTTTTTTTTTTTTTTTTTTCTGGGATTTTTCCAGGATTTTTCTGGGATTTCCATCCCAGGGGAGCTCTTGCATAGCCAGGGGGAAGAAAAAAATGGGAAAAAAGGGGGGGGGGAAAAAAAAAAAAAAGAGGAGGAAAACCAGGATAGAAGTGGGAAAATCGGGATAAAAGCATCGGGACCTACAAGGAGCCAGATCCCAGGGGTTAAAAATTCCCTAAAAATTCAGGAGCTTCCCTAAAAAAAACCCCCAGGAAAAATTCCAGGAATGGGAATTTTGTTGGGAATTTGAATCCTTACAGGATTTTTTTTTTTTTACTTTTTTTTTTTTTTTTTTTTTTTTGGGGGCCCCAAAATTTCTGGGATTGGTCCTGGGGGGTGGGTGGGAAAATCAGAGCAGGGATAAAAAAAACCTGGGAATTGTGTAGGGGAAAAGCAGGAAAAGTGGGATGGGCGTGGAGGGATTTGCATAAAAGCTCCGGGTTCTTCCAGCAGGGCTCATCCCGATCTCCCGGGAGACCAAAATTCCCAAATTTTGCAGGGTGAGGGATGGGATGATCCCAAAATAAAATTAAAAAAAAAAAAAAAAAACAAACAAGCAAACCCCAAAGGCGATCCTGGAATTCCCAGAGCCTGGAATAAAGTGCAGAATGTCCATGGTGGGGGAGGGGCAGACGGGAGCAGGGATGGGAATTCCCAAATTTTTAAATAGGGGGATAAATATTCCCGTGGGAAAAGGGGGAGCTGGGCTGGGAGAGGGGCTGGGCTGGGCTGGGGATCCCAAAGTTCTCATTCCTTTGGGAATGGTGGATCCCGAAGTTCTCAGTCCAGGGGATCCCAAAGTTCTCATTCCTTTGGGAATGGTGGATCCCAAAGTTCTCAGTCCAGGGGATCCCAAAGTTCTCATTCCTTTGGGAATGGTGGATCCCAAAGTTCTCATTCCATGGGAATCACAGACCCCACTCCCCTCATTCCAAGGAAGGTCCCAACATCTCCCCCCGGGCCCAAACCCCCCCCGGAGTCCCGGAACCAACACCGGGAACGAGGCCCTGGAGCAGCTCCTGGGATCCACTCGGAGAAATCCTTCCCTGGAATCCTGGGATCCATCCAGAGAAATCCTTCCCTGGAATCCTGGGATCCACTCGGAGAAATCCTTCCCTGGAATCCTGGGATCCATCCAGAGAAATCCTTCCCTGGAATCCTGGGATCCACCTGGAGAAATCCTTCCCCGGAATCCTGGGATCCACTCGGAGAAATCCTTCCCTGGAATCCTGGGATCCATCCAGAGAAATCCTTCCCTGGAATCCTGGGATCCACTCGGAGAAATCCTTCCCTGGAATCCTGGGATCCATCCAGAGAAATCCTTCCCTGGAATCCTGGGATCCACCTGGAGAAATCCTTCCCCGGAATCCTGGGATCCACTCGGAGAAATCCTTCCCTGGAATCCTGGGATCCATCCAGAGAAATCCTTCCCCGGAATCCTGGGATCCACCCGGAGAAATCCTTCCCTGGAATCCTGGGATCCATCCAGAGAAATCCTTCCCCGGAATCCTGGGATCCACCCGGAGAAATCCTTTGCTGGAATCCTGGGATCCACTCAGAGAAATCCTTTGCTGGAAGAGTTGTTGGGATCCATCCAGAGAAATCCTTCCCTGGAAGAGCTCCTGGGATCAGCCTCTCCCAGCCCCCCCAGCAGGCTCTGGCTGAACTGGGATCGGGCTCTGGCCGTACTGGGATCGGGCTCTGGCCGTACCAGTCCCAGTCTCCATCCATGCCAGTCCCACTCTCTGGCCGTACTGGGATCGGGCTCTGGCCGTACTGGTGTCAGGCTCTGGCCGTACTGGTGTCAGGCTCTGGCTGTACTGGTGTCAGGCTCTGGCTGTACTGGGATCAGGCTCTGGCTGTACTGGGATCAGGCTCTGGCCATACTGGTGTCAGGCTCTGGCCGTACTGGTGTCAGGCTCTGGCTGTACTGGGATCAGGCTCTGGCTGTACTGGGATCAGGCTCTGGCCATATGCGGCCCAGTTTCCATCCATGCCAGTCCCAATCTCCGGCTATACCAGTCCCAGTGTCCCCTGTCCCCAGTCCCAGTGCCCCCTGTCCCCTGTCCCAGTGTCTGTTCTCCCCAGTCCCAGTGTCCCCTGTCCCCAGTCCCAGTGTCCGTTCTCCCCAGTCCCAGTGCCCCCTGTCCCCAGTCCCAGTGTCCCCTGTCCCCAGTCCCCAGTCCCAGTGTCCCCCTGTCCCCAGTCCCAGTGTCCCCTGTCCCCAGTCCCAGTGCCCCCTGTCCCCTGTCCCAGTGTCTGTTCTCCCCAGTCCCAGTGCCCCCTGTCCCCAGTCCCAGTGTCCCCTGTCCCCAGTCCCAGTGTCCCCTGTCCCCAGTCCCCAGTCCCAGTGTCCCCCTGTCCCCAGTCCCAGTGTCCGTTCTCCCCAGTCCCAGTGTCCCCTGTCCCCAGTCCCAGTGTCCCCTGTCCCCAGTCCCAGTGTCCCCCTGTCCCCAGTCCCAGTGTCCGTTCTCCCCAGTCCCAGTGCCCCCTGTCCCCTGTCCCAGTGTCTGTTCTCCCCAGTCCCAGTGTCCCCTGTCCCCAGTCCCAGTGTCCTCTCCCCCCAGTCCCAGTGCCCCCTGTCCCCAGTCCCAGTGTCCATTCTCCCCAGTCCCAGTGTCCATTCTCCCCAGTCCCAGTGTCCCCTGTCCCCAGTCCCAGTGTCCCCTGTCCCCAGTCCCAGTGTCCTCTCCCCCCAGTCCCAGTGTCTGTTCTCCCCAGTCCCAGTGTCCCCTGTCCCCAGTCCCAGTGTCCTCTCCCCCCAGTCCCAGTGTCCCCAGTCCCCAGTCCCAGTGTCCCCTGTCCCCAGTCCCAGTGTCCCCTGTCCCCAGTCCCCAGTCCCAGTGTCCCCAGTCCCCAGTCCCAGTGCCCCCTGTCCCCAGTCCCAGTGTCCCCTGTCCCCAGTCCCCAGTCCCAGTGTCCCCAGTGCCGCTCGGGGCTCAGGGCGTGTACGCGGGCGGTGGCTGGAACTGATTGACCACCTCGTAGTCGGGGCCGTAGGGCTCGGCCTCCTCCATCTCGGAGAGCAGCTCCAGGGCCTGCTCCTCCTCCTCGCTGGGGTAGTGCCGTAGCAGGTTGGCGGCCGTGGCCAGGATGGAGGCGCCGCCCGCCCCCGCCACCAGGTAGAAGCTGACGGCGAAGGTGACGAACACCTGGGAGCCGTGGTACTTCTTGTGCTGCTGCTGCTGCGCCAGGAGCAGCTCCGAGGCCCAGTAACAGAAACCGATCACCGTGGCACACTGCAGCACTGGAACGGGGAGAAATCCCGTTAAACGTGGGGAGAAATCCCATTAAATGTGGGGAGAAATCCCGTTAAACGTGGGGAGAAATCCCGTTAAACGTGGGGAGAAATCCCGTTAAATGTGGGGAGAAATCCCATTAAATGTGGGGAGAAATCCCGTTAAACGTGGGGAGAAATCCCGTTAAACGTGGGGAGAAATCCCGTTAAACGTGGGGAGAAATCCCGATAAATGTGGGGAGAAATCCCGTTAAACGTGGGGAGAAATCCCGTTAAACGTGGGGAGAAATCCCGTTAAACGTGGGGAGAAATCCCATTAAATGTGGGGAGAAATCCCGTTAAACGTGGGGAGAAATCCCGTTAAACGTGGGGAGAAATCCCGATAAATGTGGGGAGAAATCCCGTTAAACGTGGGGAGAAATCCCGTTAAACGTGGGGAGAAATCCCGTTAAACGTGGGGAGAAATCCCGTTAAACGTGGGGAGAAATCCCCTTAAACGTGGGGAGAAATCCCGTTAAACGTGGGGAGAAATCCCCTTAAACGTGGGGAGAAATCCCCTTAAACGTGGGGAGAAATCCCCTTAAACGTGGGGAGAAATCCCCTTAAACGTGGGGAGAAATCCCCTTAAACGTGGGGAGAAATCCCGTTAAACGTGGGGAGAAATCCCCTTAAACGTGGGGAGAAATCCCCTTAAACGTGGGGAGAAATCCCGTTAAACGTGGGGAGAAATCCCGTTAAACGTGGGGAGAAATCCCGTTAAACGTGGGGAGAAATCCCGTTAAACGTGGGGAGAAATCCCGTTAAACGTGGGGAGAAATCCCGTTAAACGTGGGGAGAAATCCCATTAAACGTGGGGAGAAATCCCGTTAAATGTGGGGAGAAATCCCCTTAAACGTGGGGAGAAATCCCATTAAACGTGGGGAGAAATCCCGTTAAACGTGGGGAGAAATCCCGATAAACGTGGGGAGAAATCCCCTTAAACGTGGGGAGAAATCCCATTAAACGTGGGGAGAAATCCCCTTAAACGTGGGGAGAAATCCCGTTAAACGTGGGGAGAAATCCCGTTAAATGTGGCGAGAAATCCCATTAAAAATGGGGAAGAATCCCATTAAAAATGGAGGGAAATCCCATTAAAAATGGGGAAAAATTGCGTTAAAAATGGGGAACTTCACATTAAAAATAGGGAAAAATCCCATTCAAAATAGGGAAAGCCCCACTAAAAGCAGGTTCAAGTGGGGATACAAGGAGACCTTTTCCCCTCCCCGCGAGCGTCGCTGCGCTCTGAGCGGCCGCATTCCACCCTCGGCCCGCGCGCGGCCGCTCCTTGTGACAGGCGCGGGGCACGGGGAGCGCTCGGGGCAGGCCCCGTTGGAGCCTTTGTCCCCAGGGCCTTTGCTTTGAGCAAAGAGCGAACGCTGCCCGCGCCCGGGGCTCCCCTGGTGCTTCCATCCCTTCCGTTCCTTCCATTCCTTTCATTCCATTCATCCCTTCCATTCCTTTCATTCCATTCATTCCATTCCTTCCTTCCATTCCATTCATTCTTCCATTCCATTCATTCCTTCCATTCCATTCATCCCTTCCATCCCTTCCATTCCTTCCATTCCTTTCATTCCATTCATTCCATTCCTTCCTTCCATTCCATTCATTCCATTCATTCCTTCCATTCCTTCCATTCCTTCCATTCATTCCTTCCATTCCATTCATTCCTTCCATTCCTTCCATTCATTCCTTCCATTCCATTCATTCCTTCCATTCCATTCATCCCTTCCATTCCTTCTATTCCTTCCATTCATTCCTTCCATCCCTTCCATTCCTTTTATTCCATTCATTCCATTCATTCCATTCATTCCTTCCATTCCATTCATCCCTTCCATTCCATTCATTCCTTTTATTCCATTCATTCCTTCCATTCCTTTTATTCCATCCCTTCCATTCCTTTTATTCCATTCATTCCTTTTATTCCATTAATTCCATTCATCCCTTCCATTCCATTCATTCCTTCCATTCCTTTTTTATTCCTTCCATTCCTTTTATTCCTTTTTATTTCTTTTATTCCTTTTTATTTCTTTTTATTTCCTTTTTATTCCCTTTTATTCCTTTTTATTTCCTTTTATTCCCTTTGGTCCCTTTATTCCTTTTATTCCCTTTTTATTCCCTTTGGTCCTTTATCCTTTTTATTCCTTTTTTATTCCTTTTATTCCTTTTTATCCCTTTGGCCCTTTATTCCCTTTTATTCCTTTTTATTCCCTTTATTCCCTTTGGTCCCTTTATCCTTTTTATTCCCTTTTTATTCCCTTTTATTCCCTTTGGTCCTTTATTCCTTTTTATTCCTTTTTTATTCCTTTTTTATTCCTTTTTATTCCCTTTTTATTCCCTTTTTATCCTTTTTTATTCCCTTTTGTCCCTTTTGTCCCTTTTATTCCTTTTTATTCCCTTTTGTCCCTTCTATTCCCTTTTATTCCCTTTTATTCCTTTTTATCCCTTTTTATTCCCTTTTATTCCCTTTTTATTCCCCTTTTTATCCCTTTTATTCCCTTTCTTATTCTCCTTTTTGTCCCCTTTTTATTCCCCTTTTATCCCCCTTTATTCCTATTTTTTCCCTTTTTTCCCCCTTTTTTTCCTTTTTTTCCCCCACTTTTTTCCCTTATTTTCCCCCTTTATTCCCGTTTTATTTCCCCCTTCTCCCCCCTTTTTTCCTTTTTATTTCCCCCCCTTTTTCCCTTTTACCCCCCCTTTTCCCCCTTTATTCTCCTTTTATTTCCCCCCCTTTTTTCCCTTTTATTTCCCCCTTTTATTCCCCTTTTTTCTCTTTTATTCCCCCTTTATCCCCCCTTTATTCCCCATTTTTTCCCTTTTATTTCCCCCCTTTTTCCCCCTTTCCTGACTCACCCCTTTCATTTTCAGGTGCGTTTTGAGGACACCTGGTTTTGTTTGATTTTTTTGTTTTGTTTTGGTTTTTTTTTGTTTTTTTAATTTTTTTTAAATTTTTTTTTTAATTTTGGGGGGTTTTTTGTTTGTTTTTTGGGTTTTTTTTCATTTTTTGGGGGTTTTTTGGGGTTTTTTTGTTTTGTTTTTGTTTGTTTGTTTTTTTGTTTGTTTTTTTTTAATTTTTGGGTTTTTTTAATTTTTTTGTTTATTTTTTTGTTTGGTTTTTTTTTGTTTTTTTGTTTGTTTTGGGTTTTTTGGTTTGTTTTTTGTTTTTTTTAATTTTGTTTGGGTTTTTTGTTTTTTTTTTTGTTTTTTTTATTTTTATTTTATTTTTTGGTTTTTTTGTTTTTTTTTGTTTTGTTTTGTTGTTTTTTGTTTTTTGCTTGTTGTTTTTTTTCTTTGTTTGGTTTTTTTGGTTTTTTTTTGTTTTGTTTTTTGTTTGTTTTTTGTTCGTTTTTTTTGTTTTTTGGGGTTTTTTTGTTTGTTTTGTTTTGGTTTTTTTGGGTTTTTTTTGTTTTTTATTTTTTTGTTTGATTTCTTTTGTTTTGTTGGGGTTTTTTTTGTTTTTTTTTGTTTTGGTTTTTTTTGGTTTTTTTGGTTTTTTGTTTGTTTTGTTTATTTGTTTTGTTGTTTTTGTTTGTTTTTTGGTTTTTTGTTTTTTGTTTTGTTTTTTTTTTGTTTTTTGTTTGTTTTTTGTTTGTTTTTCTTTTTTGTTTGTTTTTGTTTGTTTTTTGTTTGTTTTTTTGTTTCTTTTTTGTTTTTTTTGTTTACTTTACTTTGTTTTATTTATTT
This sequence comes from Cinclus cinclus, assembly GCF_963662255.1. Classification (NCBI taxonomy): domain Eukaryota; kingdom Metazoa; phylum Chordata; class Aves; order Passeriformes; family Cinclidae; genus Cinclus; species Cinclus cinclus. Next base: position 1,301,918 of record NC_085074.1, on the reverse strand, counting down.
TCTACTTTTAATTTCATTCCATTGTTTACTTCCTTTTATTTATTTTCTACTTTTAAATTTGATTCCATTGTTTACTTCCTTTCATTTCTTTTTTCCTTTTAATTTGATTCCATTGTTTACTTTACTTCCTTTTATTTATTTACTTTTAATTTGCTTCCATTGTTTACTTTCTTTTATTTATTTTTTCCTTTTAATTTGATTCCATTGTTTACTTTACTTCCTTTTATTTATTTATTTACTTTTAATTTCATTCCATTGTTTACTTTACTTCCTTTTATTTATTTTCTACTTTTAATTTGATTCCATTGTTTACTTCCTTTTATTTATTTTTTACTTTTAATTTCATTCCATTGTTTATCTTATTTATTTTTTCCTTTTAATTTGATTCCATTGTTTACTTTACTTCCTTTCATTTATTTATTTCCTTTTAATTTCATTCCATCGTTTACTTTACTTCCTTTCATTTCTTTTTCCTTTTAATTTGATTCCATTGTTTACTTCCTTTTATTTATTTTTTCCTTTTAATTTGATTCCATTGTTTACTTCCTTTATTTTCTACTTTTAATTTCATTCCATTGTTTACTTTACTTCCTTTCATTTATTTTCTACTTTTAATTTGATTCCATTGTTTACTTTACTTCCTTTTATTTCTTTTTCCTTTTAATTTCATTCCATTGTTTACTTTCTTTTATTTATTTTTTACTTTTAATTTCATTCCATTGTTTATCTTATTTATTTTTTACTTTTAATTTGATTCCATTGTTTACTTCCTTTTATTTCTTTTTTCCTTTTAATTTGATTCCATTGTTTACTTTACTTCCTTTTATTTCTTTTTCCTTTTAATTTCATTCCATTGTTTACTTCCTTTTATTTATTTTCTTTTAATTTGATTCCACTGTTTACTTTATCTTATTTATTTTTTACTTTTAATTTCATTCCATTGTTTACTTTCTTTATTTTCTACTTTTAATTTCATTCCATTGTTTACTTCCTTTTATTTATTTTCTACTTTTAATTTCATTCCATTGTTTACTTTACTTCCTTTTATTTCTTTTTCCTTTTAATTTGATTCCATTGTTTACTTCCTTTCATTTCTTTTTCCTTTTAATTTCATTCCATTGTTTACTTCCTTTCATTTCTTTTTCCTTTGAATTTGATTCCATTGTTTACTTTTACTTCCTTTCATTTATTTATTTCCTTTTAATTTGATTCCATCGTTTACTTTACTTCCTTTCATTTCTTTTTTTCCTTTTAATTTGATTCCATCGTTTACTTTACTTCCTTTTATTTATTTATTTCCTTTTAATTTCATTCCATCGTTTACTTTACTTCCTTTCATTTCTTTTTTCCTTTTAATTTGATTCCATCGTTTACTTTACTTCCTTTTATTTCTTTTTTCCTTTGAATTTGATTCCATCGTTTACTTCCTTTCATTTCTTTTTCCTTTTAATTTGATTCCATCGTTTACTTTTACTTCCTTTCATTTCTTTTTTCCTTTTAATTTGATTCCATCGTTTACTTTACTTCCTTTCATTTCTTTTTCCTTTGAATCTGACTCCATGCAGTCCTCGTTGCTCCTCCCTTCCCCAGAGCAGCGAGGCTCACCTGTGAGGATGTGAGCGAACGCGTAACGCCGCGTGATTTTTAGAGCCGGGTGCTTCGGACCAAAAACATCGAGCAGGAAAGCGCCGAGACTGCAAAGGATCCCCAGGAAACAAAAAGCACCAATGACCCTGAGCAGCAAAACGCTCTGGGGGTTCACGCAGAAATCTGACCTCAAAAAACACCCAAAAAATGCAAAATGAGCAAAAGGGATAAAGAGGGATAAGGGAAAACGGGGGTTAGGGGGGAAAAAGGGGAAAAAAAACAAAAAAAAAATGTGTTTTTAGGGGTTAAAAGAACCAAAAATTGGGATTTTTTATAAAGGGGAAATGGAAAAAAATTGGGGTTTTTTGAGTGGAAAATTGGATTTTTATTTGGTTTTTACTAGGTGAGAATTCTGATTTTCCAATGGAAATAAATCATAAATTTATCTATTTATATATGTGTGTTTATATATATATATAGAGATATCTATACATATATCTATATATAAAAATAGAAATAAAAATAACCAAAAATTGGGATTTTTTATAAAGGGGAAATGGAAAAAATTGGGGTTTTTTGAGTGGAAAATTGGATTTTTATTTGGTTTTTCCAGGTGAAAATTCTGATTTTCTAATGGAAATAAATCATAAATTTATCTATTTATAGATATATATAAATATATATTTATATAAAAATATATATAAATATAGATGTGTGTATATATCTATATATATATAAGTAAAAATAAATAATTAACCAAAAATTGCAATTTTTTAAATGAAAAAAAACCAAAAAAAATGTGTTTTTCGGGGTTAAAAGAACCAAAAATTGGGATTTTTTATAAAGGGGAAATGGAAAAAAATTGGGGTTTTTTGAGTGGAAAATTGGATTTTTATTTGTTTTTTTCCAGGTGAGAATTCTGCTTTTCTAACGGAAATAAATAATAAATTTATAGATTTATATGTATGTGTATCTCTATATATATAAAATTATATCTATAAAAACTCAAAAATTGCAATTTTTTTGCACCAATGACCCTGAGCAGCAAAACGCTCTGGGGGTTCACGCAGAAATCTGACCTCAAAAAACACCCAAAAAATGCAAAATGAGCAAAAGGGATAAAGAGGGATAAGGGAAAACGGGGGTTAGGGGGGAAAAAGGGGGAAAAAAACAAAAAAAAATGTGTTTTTAGGGGTTAAAAGAACCAAAAATTGGGATTTTTTATAAAGGGGAAATGGAAAAAAATTGGGGTTTTTTGAGTGGAAAATTGGATTTTTATTTGGTTTTTAGAGTGGAAAATTGGATTTTTAGTTGTTTTTTACTAGGTGAGAATTCTGATTTTCTAATGGAAATAAATCATAAATTTATCTATTTATAGATATCTATAAATATATATTTATAGATATATAGATATATAGATATTTATATATATGTGTGTGTATATATCTATAAGTAAAAATAAATAATTAACCAAAAATTACAGTTTTTAAATGAAAAAAAACAAAAAAAATGTGTTTTTCTGGGGTTAAAATAACCAAAAATTGGGATTTTTTATAAAGGGGAAATGGAAAAAAATTGGGGTTTTTTGAGTGGAAAATTGGATTTTTATTTGTTTTTTTCCAGGTGAGAATTCTGCTTTTCTAACAGAAATAAATAATAAATTTATAGATTTATATGTATGTGTATCTCTATATATATAAAATTATATCTATAAAAACTCAAAAATTGCAATTTTTTTGCACCAATGACCCTGAGCAGCAAAACGCTCTGGGGGTTCACGCAGAAATCTGACCTCAAAAAACACCCAAAAAATGCAAAATGAGCAAAAGGGATAAAGAGGGATAAGGGAAAACGGGGGTTAGGGGGGAAAAAGGGGAAAAAAACAAAAAAAAAAAGTGTTTTTAGGGGTTAAAAGAACCAAAAATTGGGATTTTTTATAAAGGGGAAATGGAAAAAAATTGGGGTTTTTTGAGTGGAAAATTGGATTTTTATTTGTTTTTTAGAGTGGAAAATTGGATTTTTATTTGGTTTTTACTAGGTGAGAATTCTGATTATCTAATGGAAATAAATCATAAATTTATATATTTATAGATATCTATAAATATATATTTATAGATATATAGATATATAGATATTTATATAGATGTGTGTGTATATATCTATAAGTAAAAATAAATAATTAACCAAAAATTGCAATTTTTTAAATGAAAAAAAAAACAAAAAAAAATGTGTTTTTCGGGGTTAAAAGAACCAAAAATTGGGATTTTTTATAAAGGGGAAATGGAAAAAAATTGGGGTTTTTTGAGTGGAAAATTGGATTTTTATTTGTTTTTTTCCAGGTGAAAATTCTGATTTTCTAATGGAAATAAATCATAAATTTATCTATTTATAGATATAAATAAATATATATTTATAGATATATAGATATATAGATATTTATATATATGTGTGTGTATATATCTATAAGTAAAAATAAATAATTAACCAAAAATTGCAATTTTTTTAAATGAAAAAAAACCAAAAAAAATGTGTTTTTCGGGGTTAAAATAACCAAAAATTGGGATTTTTTATAAAGGGGAAATGGAAAAAAATTGGGGTTTTTTTGAGTGGAAAATTGGATTTTTATTTGGTTTTTAGAGTGGAAAATTGGATTTTTATTTGGTTTTTACTAGGTGAGAATTCTGATTTTCCAATGAAAATAAATCATAAATTTATCTATTTATAGATATATATAAACATATATTTATATATAAATATATATAGATATTTATATAGATGTGTGTGTATATATCTATAAGTAAAAATAAATAATTAACCAAAAATTGCAATTTTTTAAATGAAAAAAAAAACAAAAAAAAATGTGTTTTTCGGGGTTAAAAGAACCAAAAATTGGGATTTTTTATAAAGGGGAAATGGAAAAAAATTGGGGTTTTTTGAGTGGAAAATTGGATTTTTATTTGGTTTTTAGAGTGGAAAATTGGATTTTTATTTGGTTTTTTCCAGGTGAGAATTCTGATTTTCTAATGGAAATAAATCATAAATTTATCTATTTATAGATATCTATAAATATATATTTATAGATATATAGATATATAGATATTTATATAGATGTGTGTGTATATATCTATAAGTAAAAATAAATAATTAACCAATAATTACAATTTTTTTAAATGAAAAAAAACCAAAAAAAATGTGTTTTTCGGGGTTAAAATAACCAAAAATTGGGATTTTTTATAAAGGGGAAATGAAAAAAAATTGGGGTTTTTTGAGTGGAAAATTGGATTTTTATTTGGTTTTTACTAGGTGAGAATTCTGCTTTTTTAATGGAAATAAATCATAAATTTATCTATTTATAGATATATATAAATATATGTTTATATATAAATATATATAGATATAGATGTGTGTGTATATATCTATATATATATATAAGTAAAAATAAATAATTAACCAAAAATTACAATTTTTTTAAATGAAAAAAAAACAAAAAAAAAGTGTTTTTCTGGGTTAAAATAAGGAGGAAATTGGGATTTTTTTATAAAGGGGAAATGGAAAAAAATTGGGGTTTTTTGAGTGGAAAATTGGATTTTTATTTGTTTTTTTCCAGGTGAAAATTCTGATTTTCTAATGGAAATAAATCATAAATTTATCTATTTATAGATATATATAAATATATATTTATAGATATATAGATATATAGATATTTATATAGATGTGTGTGTATATATCTATAAGTAAAAATAAATAATTAACCAAAAATTACAATTTTTTTAAATGAAAAAAAACAAAAAAAAATGTGTTTTTCGGGGTAAAAATAACCAAAAATTGGGATTTTTTATAAAGGGGAAATGAAAAAAAATTGGGGTTTTTTGAGTGGAAAATTGGATTTTTATTTGTTTTTTTCCAGGTGAGAATTCTGATTTTCTAATGGAAATAAATAATAAATTTATCTATTTATATATGTGTGTTTATATATATATAGAGATATCTATACATATATCTATATATAAAAATAGAAATAAAAAGAACCAAAACTTGGGATTTTTTTATAAAGGGGAAATGGAAAAAATTGGGGTTTTTTGAGTGGAAAATTGGATTTTTATTTGGTTTTTAGAGTGGAAAATTGGATTTTTATTTGTTTTTTTCTAGATGAAAATTCTGATTTTCTAATGGAAATAAATCATAAATTTATCTATTTATAGATATATATAAATATATGTTTATATATAAATATATATAGATATAGATGTGTGTGTATATATCTATATATATATATAAATAAAAATAAATAATTAACCAAAAATTACAATTTTTTAAATGAAAAAAACCAATGTGTTTTTCGGGGTTAAAATAACCAAAAATTGGGATTTTTTATAAAGGGGAAATGAAAAAAAATTGGGGTTTTTTGAGTGGAAAATTGGATTTTTATTTGTTTTTTACTAGGTGAGAATTCTGCTTTTTTAATGGAAATAAATCATAAATTTTATATATCTATGTATCTATATATAAATATAAATAAATAACCAAAAATTGGGATTTTCTAACCAAAAAATTGAAAAAAAAATGTTTTTTTTTTTTCCGAGCAGAAAATTGGATTTTTTTTTTTATTTTTCTGGGTAAAAAATTCTGCTTTTCTAAATCAAATAAATTTATAGATTTATAAATATATGTGTATCTATATATATATAAAATTATATCTATAAAAACTCAAAAATTGCAATTTTCTAACAAAAAAAAAAAAAAAAACAAAAAAAAAAAAATTCAGTTTTTCAGACCAGAAAATGGGATTTTTTTTTTTAAATTTTATTTTTCTGTGTAAAAAATTCTGCTTTTCTAACGGAAATAAATTATATATTTTTATATCTATAAAAATAAAAATAATCAAAAATTCTGATTTTTCTAAGCAAAAAAAAATGAAAAAAAAATTGGTTTTATTCGAGCAGAAAATTGGATTTTTTTTTTTTTATTTTTCTGGGTAAAAAATTCTGCTTTTCTAAATCAAATTCTAAATCGAATAAATTATATATTTATATATATATGTACGTATATAAATAAAATAAATAAAAATGCCCCAAAATTGCCCCAAAATTGCAATTTTCTAACAAAAAAAAAACCAAAAAAAAAAATTAAAATAAATAAATTTTTTTTCTGCCCAGAAAATCGGATTTTTTTTTTTTTTTTCCTGCCTAAAAAATTTCCAATTTTCCAGAGGTGAAAAAAATAAATAATAAAAATTAAATGAATCAACAAGAATGATGCATTATATAAATAATTACAGCACCAAGGTACGGAAATAATTATAATTAATTCTATTAAATAATTCTATTAATAAATATTATTTAAAAACAAATAAACTGGGGTTTTTTTTTCTGGTGAAGAAATCTGAATTTTTGCCCAAAAATTCTCATTTTTTCAAGAAAAAACGAATTTATTTTTTTTTCTGTTTTTCTGAATAGAAAATCTGATTTTTTTTATTTATTTAATTTTTTTTTTTTTGGTGCAAAAAAAAGCCCCCAAAAATTTCCATTTTTCCACTCAAAAAAAAAAAAAACTCCAAAAAAAAAACCAAAATAAAAAAAACAAACCAAAATTTTCTGGTTTTTCTTCTGATCAATAAATCGGATTTTTTTTGCCTAAAATTTCCACTTTCCCAAGCATGAAATAATAATAAAAATAAAAATAAAAATAAAAATAAAAATAAAAATAAAAATAATAATAATAAATATTGACAATAATAATAATAATAGAAATAATAAAAATAGCAATAATAATAAAGATAATAATAGTAATAATGATAATAATTATTAATAATAATAACAATAATAATAATTATAATAATAATAGCAATAAAAATAGTAAAAATAGAAATAATAATAATAATAATAATAATAATAATAATAAATAATAATAAAAAACCAATAAAAATAATAACAATAATAAAAATAACAGTAATAATAATAAAATAAAAATACCACAAATAATAACAATAAAACAATAATAATAATAGTAAATAATAAGAATAAAAATCATGAAAAATAACAGTAATAAAAATAAAATAAAATAAAAATAATACTACAAATAATAATAACAGTAAAACAATAAAAATAATAATAGTAAATAATAAGAATAAAAATAATAAAAGAACCCAGTAATAATAAAAAAAATAAAACAAAAATAAAATTACAAATAATAATAACAATAAAACAATAATAATAATAGTAAATAATAAGAATAAAAATAATAAAAAATAACAGTAATAATAATAAAAATAAAAAATACTCTGAAAAATAATAACAATAAAATAACAATAATAATAATAAAATAATAATAGTAAAAGAATAACAATAATAAAATTATACTAAAACAATAACAAAAATTATATTAATAATGATAAAAAAAACAATAAAAAGAAATATTATTATTATTGTTAATAATAGTAATAAATATAAAAATAAAAATATTAATGGTGATAATAATATTAATAGTGATAAAAAATAACAATAAAAGTAAAGTAATATTATTATTATTGTTTTATTAATAAAAGCAATAAAAATAAAAATACTAAAATAAGAATAAAAATAATAATATTAATAATGATAAAAATAACAATAAAAATAAAGTAATATTTTTATTATTTTTATTATTAATAATAGCAATAAAAATAAAAATACTAAAATAATAAAAATAATTATATTAATAATAAAAATAACAATAAAATAAAGTAATATTTTTTATTATTATTGTTATTAATAATAGCAATAAAAATAAAAATAATAGTGAAACAAAAAAATAACAATAATATGAATAATAAAAATAATAGACAATAATAATAATTATAATAATTAAAAAAAGTAACTATAACAGGAATAATAATAAAAATAATAAAATAAAATACTACTTATAATAATAATTGTGAAAATAATAATAAAGATAATGAAAGTAATAATAAAAAAATAACAATAATAATAGAAAAATAACAATATTAATAATAGTAATAATAATAACAATAAATAATAATAGTAATAATAGCAATAATAATAAAATTAAATTAATGCTAATAATAATAATTATAAAACAATGAGAACAATAATAATAAAAATAACGATAATACTAAAATAACAATAATAGTAAAATACAAAACTAATAATAATAAAATAATAATAAAAATAATGATGATAATAATAGGAAAAATAAGAATAATGATAATAAAAATAATAAAAAATAATCACAATAATTCTGGTTTTTTCTGACCGGGATTTCTGATTTTCCACGGGGGGGGGGGAAAAAAAAAAAACCCAAAAAAGCAAAAGAAACTTTTAAAAACGAGGTTTTTGTTTTTTTGTTTAATTCCCTACCAAGAATTCTGATTTTGCACCTTAAAAAACAAAAATTTTCACTTTTTTACCCCCCCCCAAAAAAAAAAAAATCAAACCCAACAAAAAATTTCAATTTCCACCAAAAAAATTCCAATTTTCTACCCCAAAAATTCCCCTGGGAAATTCTGCTCTTGCACCCAAGAATTAATTGGGGGAGGGGTTAATTATGGGGGATTAATTAATTGGGGGAGGGGTTAATTAGGGGGGATTAATTAATTGGGGGAGGGGTTAATTAGGGGGGATTAATTAATTGGGGGAGGGGTTAATTAGGGGGGAGTCGTGGGTGAGCAAGGATGGAAAAAATGGGAACAGAGGGACAGAGGGACAGAGGGGACAGGGGGACAGAGGGACAGAGGGGACAGGGGGACAGAGGGACAGAGGGACAGAGGGGACAGAGGGACAGAGGGACAGGGGGACAGGGGGACAGGGGGACAGAGGGACAGAGGGGACAGAGGGGACAGAGGGACAGAGGGACAGAGGGACAGAGGGGACAGAGGGGACAGAGGGGACAGAGGGACAGAGGGGACAGAGGGACAGAGGGGACAGAGGGACAGAGGGACAGGGGGACAGGGGGACAGAGGGACAGAGGGGACAGGGGGACAGAGGGACAGAGGGGACAGAGGGACAGAGGGGACAGAGGGACAGAGGGGACAGAGGGGACAGAGGGACAGAGGGACAGAGGGGACAGAGGGGACAGAGGGACAGAGGGACAGAGGGACAGGGGGACAGAGGGACAGAGGGACAGGGGGACAGGGGGACAGGGGGACAGAGGGACAGAGGGGACAGAGGGGACAGAGGGACAGAGGGACAGAGGGACAGAGGGGACAGAGGGGACAGAGGGGACAGAGGGACAGAGGGGACAGAGGGACAGAGGGGACAGAGGGACAGAGGGACAGGGGGACAGGGGGACAGAGGGACAGAGGGGACAGGGGGACAGAGGGACAGAGGGGACAGAGGGACAGAGGGGACAGAGGGACAGAGGGGACAGAGGGGACAGAGGGGACAGAGGGACAGAGGGGACAGAGGGACAGAGGGACAGGGGGACAGGGGGACAGGGGGACAGGGGGACAGAGGGACAGAGGGGACAGAGGGACAGAGGGGACAGAGGGGACAGAGGGGACAGAGGGACAGAGGGGACAGAGGGGACAGAGGGACAGAGGGACAGGGGGACAGGGGGACAGGGGGACAGAGGGACAGAGGGGACAGGGGGACAGAGGGGACAGAGGGACAGAGGGACAGAGGGACAGAGGGACAGGGCAGGGAGCGGAGCCTCTGGAAGGCCCCGGGGGTTCCGGCCGGGCCCAGCAGCCGCATTGGGAACAGAACCTCCCTGGGGCCCGGCCGGGTGCGGAGGGTTCGGGACGGTTCCGGAAGGTTCCGGAAGGTTCCGGAAGGTTCCGGAGGGCTCCAGGCCCGGCCCAGCCCCGCTCACCTCTGAGCAGCTCGGGTTTGACGAAGCCCAGCACATCGGCCACCCCGAGCTCCTGGCGGCCGCAGGTGCCGCCGTGGATGCGCAGCCAGGCGGGCTCGGCCAGCGCGGTGCAGAGCGCGGTGATGGCCAAGGCCCCGGGCAGCGCCGACGCCAGGCTCCGCTCCGGCTGCTTCGGCAGCGCCGCCGCACCGCGCCGCCGCCGCCCGCCCGCCGGGCCCGCCGCGTACATCCCGGGAACGGGAACGGAACCGGCAACCGGGACGGCACCGGGGACGGGCACCCGGGACCGAGCAGCGACACCCGCGCTGTGTCACCGGTACCGGGGGCACCGGAGCGCCAGGGACGGGGGGGGTGGGGGGGGGTACAGGCAGCCGGGACCGGGACAGCGAGCCCCGGGTCACCGGTACCGGGACAGAGATACCCGCCCTGGGTCACTGGGACCGGGGCGGAGACGTCGGGTCACCGATACCGGGATAAGAGGCGCACCCGCGCCGGGTCACCGGTACCGGCGCCGGGATCCCCGACATCCGCCCCGGGTTCGCCGGCAGCGGCTCCGGCTCAACCGGCAGCGGCTTCCGGCACCGGCCCCGGTGGTTTCGAACCCCGTCCCCTGCTCCGAACCCCCCTGACACCGGCCCGGTAGCGGTGCCGGTGTCGATCCCGGCCCGGCAGCGCCGTCAGCGGCCAAAGCGCCCGATCCCGGCCCGGGCCCCGGCAGCGGCTCCGGGCCCTGCTCATCGGCCCCGCCCCGCCGCAGTTCCGCTTCCGGTTTTCTTCCGCTTCCGGCTGCGGTTCCGGTTCCGGTACGGGTGCCGCCATGCCCGAGGCGCTGTCGCTGCTGTGCCGGGTGTCCGCGCACCCCGAGTCCCGCTGCTGGGCCCTGGCCTGGAGCCCCAGCGGGGCCCTGCTGGCGTCCTGCGGCGGGGACCGCACCGTGCGGATCTGGGGCCGCGACGGTGAGCGGGACCGGAACGGGAACGGCTGTGGGGAACCGGGAGCGAGCCGTGCGGGTCTGGGGCCGGGGCTGTGAGCGGGGAACCGGGGTCGGACAGTGCAGGAGTCCGGACGCTCCGGGGCTGGGACTGGAAAGTCCGCGGGAACCGGGGTAGACACGGGATTGACCCGTGTCCCCCTCCCCGTGTCCCCCTCCCCGTGTCCCTGTCCCGGTGCCAGGCCCGGGCTGGACGTGCCGGGCGGTTCTGGCCGATGGACATCAGCGCACCGTGCGCAGGGTGGCCTGGTCGCCCTGCGGCCACTACCTGGCCTCGGCCAGCTTCGATGGCACCACCTGCGTCTGGAAGCGCCAGGAGAACGACTTCGAGGTGGGACCCCTGCCCAGAGCCACCCCAGAGCCACCTGGGACCCCCTGGACCACCTGGGACCCCCTGGGCCACCCCAGAGCCACCTGGGACCCCTTGGGCCACCCCAGAGCCACCTGGGACCCCCTGGGCCACCTGGGACCCCCTGGGCCACCCCAGAGCCACCTGGGACCCCCTGGGCCACCCCAGAGCCACCTGGGACCCCCTGGGCCACCCCAGAGCCACCTGGGACCCCTTGGGCCACCCCAGAGCCACCTGGGACCCCCTGGGCAGCCCCAGAGCCACCTGGGACCCCTTGGGCCACCCCAGAGCCACCCCAGAGCCACCTGGGACCCCCTGGGCCGCCCCAGAGCCACCTGGGACCCCCTGGGCCACCTGGGACCCCCTGGGCCACCCCAGAGCCACCTGGGCCACCCCAGAGCCACCTGGGACCCCCTGGGCCGCCCCAGAGCCACCTGGGACCCCCTGGGCCACCTGGGACCCCCTGGGCCGCCCCAGACCCACCCGGGACCCCCCCTTTGTCCCCAGCCCCCCAAACTCTGCCTGACCCCCCAGACCCCCCCATTCCCGGTCAGATTTTGGGGTGCCCCCAGCCCCCGTGCCCTGTCCCCACAGGTGGTGGCCACGCTGGAGGGGCACGAGAACGAGGTGAAGTCGGTGGCCTGGGCACCCTCGGGGTCACTGCTGGCCACCTGCAGCCGGGACAAGAGCGTCTGGGTCTGGGAGGGTGAGCGGGGCTGGGGGGAGCGGGACACCCCTGACCCCACACTGACCCCCTGACCAGTGACCCCACACTGACCCCACACTGAGCCCCCGAACATCCCCCTGACCCCTGTGACCCCTGACCCCTGTGACCCCCCCGACCCCTGTGACCCCTGACCCCTGTCACCCCCCTGACCCCTGTCACCCCTGTGACCCCCCTGACCCCTGTGACCCCTGACCCCTGTGACCCCTGACCCCTGTGACCCCTGACCCCTGTCACCCCCCTGACCTCTGTGACCCCTGACCCCTGTGACCCCCCTGACCCCTGTGACCCCCCTGACCTCTGTCACCCCCCTGACCCCTGTGACCCCTGACCCCTGTCACCCCTGTGACCCCCGACCCCTGTCACTCCCCCGACCCCTGTGACCCCTGACCCCTGTCACCCCTGTGACCCCCCCGACTCCTGTGACCCCCCTGACCCCTGTGACCCCCGACCCCTGTCACCCCCCCGACCCCTGTGACCCCTGACCCCTGTCACCCCTGTGACCCCCCCGACCCCTGTGACCCCCCTGACCCCTGTGACCCCTGACCCCTGTGACCCCCCTGACCCCTGGCCCTGCCCGTGCCCGCAGTGGACGAGGAGGAGCAGGAGTTCGAGTGTGTCAGTGTGCTCAGCGCTCACACACAGGATGTCAAACACGTGGTGTGGCACCCCAGCCAGGAGGTGAGGGGACACCTGGGGACACCTGGGGACACGGGGACACCTGGGGACACCTGGGGACATGGGGACACCTGGGGACACGGGGACATACCGGGGACACCTGGGGACACACCGGGTACACATGGGGACACCTGGGGACACAGGAACACACTGGGGACACCTGGGGACACGGGGACATACCGGGAGACCTGGGGACACATGGAGACACCTGGGGACACAGAAACACACTGGGGACACCTGGGGACACAGGAACACACTGGGGACACCTGGGGACACAGGAACACACTGGGGACACCCAAAGTCCCAAAGAACTCCTGGGGATCCCCAGGGTCCCCCAGAGCCCCGTTGTCCCCCAGGGTCCCATCCTGTGACCCCCAAACCCTGCAGGGTTCCAATTCCTGTCCCCAGCTCAGCCCCATGTCCCCATGTCCCCATGTCCCTGCGTGTCCCCATGTCCCCAGCTGCTGGCCAGTGCCAGCTACGATGACACGGTGCGCCTGTACCGCGAGGACGATGACGACTGGGTGTGCTGTGCCACCCTGGAGGGTCACACGTCCACCGTGTGGGCAGTGGCCTGGGAGCGCTCCGGGCAGCGCCTCGTGTCCTGCAGCGATGACCGAACCCTGCGCGTGTGGCAGCGCTCCGAGGGACAGGGACAGGGACAGGGTGAGGGACGGGGACAGGGAATGGGGACAGGGTGAGGGACGGGGACAGGGGCACGGTGAGGGATGGGGACAGGGACAGGGTGAGGGACGGGGACAGGGGCACGGTGAGGGATGGGGACAGGGGCAGGGATGGGGACAGGGGCACGGTGAGGGACAGGGACAGGGTGAGGGACGGGGACAGGGACACGGTGAGGGACGGGGATAGGGACATGGTGAGGGACAGGGACAGGGACATGGTGAGGGATGGGGACAGGGAATGGGGACAGGGACACGGTGAGGGACGGGGACAGGGAATGGGGACAGGGTGAGGGACGGGGACAGGGACACGGTGAGGGACAGGGACAGGGACACGGTGAGGGACAGGGACAGGGACATGGTGAGGGACGGGGACAGGGAATGGGGACGGGGCAGGGTGAGGGATGGGGACGGGGACAGGGGACAGGAACAGGGGACAGGCACAGGGATGGGACGGACTGGGATGGGGACGGGACAGGGGTGGAAACAGGGATGGGGAGAGGGGACAGATGGGACAGGAGAGGACAGGGAGGGGACAGAGAATGAAGAAGGAAAAGGGAGAGGAAAGCGGGAGGGGAGGGAAGGGGACGGGAAGGGAGGAGAGAGGAGGGGGAAATGCCTTGATGTCCCCAGTGTCCCCAATGTCCCCTGTTCCCAGGCAGTGGCACGGAGCCCAGCTGGAAATGTGTGTGCACCCTGTCCGGGTACCACGGGCGCAGCATCTACGACGTGGCCTGGTGAGCACAGGGACAGAGGGACAGTGGGGATGGGGACATGGGGACAGTGGGGATGGGGACATGGGGACAGTGGGGATGGGGACAGAGAGACAGTGGGGATGGGGACAGAGGGACAGTGGGGACAGTGGGGATGGGGACAGAGGGACAGTGGGGATGGGGACAGAGGGACAGTGGGGATGGGGACAGGGGAACAGTGGGGATGGGGACAGAGAGACAGTGGGGATGGGGACAGTGGGGACATAGGGACAGTGGGGACAGTGGGGATGGGGACAGAGGGACAGTGGGGATGGGGACAGTGGGGACAGTGGGGATGGGGACAGTGGGGACAGTGGGGATGGGGACAGTGGGGATATAGGGCCAGGGGGACAGTGGGGACAGAGGCACCTCTGGCATGCTGGGGATGCCAGTGACACTGGGGACCCCTCACCAGGGCCCTGTGACCCAACTGCCACCTCCCTGGTGACCCGTCCACGTGCCACCTCACCAGGGCCCTGTCCCCTCCTTAGTGACGCCCCCCCAGGTGTCCCCTGTCCCCTCCCTGACCGCTGTCCCTGTCCCCCCAGGTGTCACCTGACGGGCGCGGTGGCCACGGCGTGCGGCGACGATGCCGTGCGGGTGTTCGAGGAGGTGGCCCCGGTGGCCCCGGGGTGCCCGGTGACCTTCGGCCTGGCCGCCCACGTGCCACGGGCACACGCCCAGGACGCCAACGGGGTGGCCTGGCACCCGCGGGAGCCGGGGCTGCTGGCGTCCTGCGGGGACGACGGGGACATCGCCTTCTGGCACTACCAGCGGCCCGATGGCCTCTGAGGGACGCGGCCAGCAGCGCCCCCGGGAGCCTCCCCGGCTACCGGGACCCTCCCGTGGCCACCGGGATCACCCCGTGGCCTCCGGGATGTCCCAGGGGCCTCCAGGACGTCTCGGTGTTCTCAGGATCCCCCAAATCCTCCAGGACCCCCCAGGTTCTCCAGAACTTTCCCAGGACCCTCCAGCGTCCCCCAGGTCCCCTTCACATCGTCCAGGACCTTCCCAAGTCCTACAAGACCCTCCCGGTGTCCCCCAGAATCCCCCAGATCCTCCGGTGCCCCCCAGGTTCTCCAGGACATCTTCCAGCACCTTCCCGAGTTCCAGAGCCCTTCCAGGTGTCCCCCAGGTCCCCCCTCCGTGTCCCCGTCCCATCTCCCTCCCCAGCTGGGTTTGTGGGGTCGGGATGGGGTTTGGGATCCCTGCAGGATTTCCTGGCCCAAAGCCAATAAATCCAAGGATTTCCTGGGAAAATCCCCCGGATCTTCCCCAGGGTTTGGGGTCGGCCTGGAGCCCACAAGGACCCCAGAGGAGTTTGGGGTGCGGGAATTTGGGATCCCAGCGGTTTGGAATTCGGGAATTTGGGATCCAGGAATTTTTGGTTTCAAGAGTTTGGGGTCCAAGAGTCTGGGATCCAAGAATTTGAGATCGGGGAATTTTGGGATCGGGGAATTTGGGATCCAGCACCAAAGCCGAGTCAGATCCTGAAGTTTATTCCAACCTAAAAAAAAAAAACCTCTGTACAAAACATCAAAACCCTAAACAGGAACACAGGGAGGGGTTTGGGGGCATTTATGGGATTTTCTGGGACTTGATGGGATTTTGTGGGATTTTATGGGACTTGGGTAGGATTTTTCTGGGATGTGGGATTTTGTAGGACTTTATAGTATTTGGCTGGGGGTTTTTCATGGGATTTTTTTGGGGGGATCTTTATGGGAGTTCACGGTATTTGGGTGGGTTTTTTTGTGGGAATTTTTTTTTCATTTTTCATAGGATTTTGCTGGGATTTTCCTGATATTTTATGGGATGTTGCTGGGGTTTTTATGGGATTTTACTCGGGATTTTATGGGATTCTGTGGGGTTTTTGTGGGATTTTACTCGGGGTTTTTTAATGGGATTTTGCTGGGTTTTTAAAGGGATTTTGCTGGGTTTTTATGGGATTTTTGTGGGATTCTGTGGGTTTTTGTGGCATTCAGTGGGGTGTGGCTCTCAGTCAGACTCAGAGTCGCTCTCGGCCTCCTTGACGTCCACACTGAACTTGTACTCCTGGTCACAGCCCATGTAGGCGTCGCTCATGAAGAACAGCGTGTAGTGCTGCGTGCCTGCTGCTGGGGCCACGAAATCCAGCTTCACCTGGGGACACGGGGGTCACACGGGGTCAGTCAGGGTCACTGGGGTCAGTCGGGTTCGCCCAGGGTCACTGGGGTCAGTCAGGGTCATTGGGGTCAGTCAGGGTCATTGGGGTCACACGGGGTCAGTCAGGATCACACGGGGTCAGTCAGGGTCACTGGGGTCACCCAGGGTCACATGGGGTCAGTCAGGGTCACATGGGGTCAGTCAGGGTCACTGGGGTCACCCAGGGTCACTGGGGTCAGTCGGGTTCGCCCAGGGTCACTGGGGTCAGTCAGGGTCATTGGGGTCACCCAGGGTCACTGGGGTCAGTCAGGGTCACTGGGGTCAGTCGGGTTCACCCAGGGTCACTGGGGTCAGTCAGGGTCACACGGGGTCACTGGGGTCAGTCGGGTTCACCCAGGGTCACTGGGGTCAGTCAGGGTCACACGGGGTCAGTCAGGGTCACTGGGGTCAGTTGGGTTCGCCCAGGGTCACTGGGGTCAGTCAGGGTCACTGGGGTCACCCAGGGTCACTGGGGTCACCCAGCCCATGGCATCCCCCCTGTGACACCTCAGTGTCACTGCCCTGATGTCACCCGTGTGTTTACCCTCCAGTGTCCCCCCAGTGTCCCCCAGTGTCCCCAGTGTCACCTTGGCCTTCTGCTGCAGCGTCAGGCGTTTGATGGAGATGAGGCTGTTGGACTTGGAGTCCCCGATCACCACCCACCAGCCCTCCTCTCGCTTCTGTGGGGACATCGGGGACATTGTCACCTCAGTGCCACCCCAGCACCACCCACCAGCCCTCCTCTCCCTTCTGTGGGGACATCGGGGACATTGTCACCTCAGTGCCACCCCAGCACCACCCACCAGCCCTCCTCTCCCTTCTGTGGGGACATCGGGGACACTGTCACCTCAGTGCCACTCCCCCTCTGCCATCACCCAGCCGTGTTATGGGACACTCTCACTGGGACACTCCAGAGCAGGGACAGGGACTCAGAGACTTGAGGACAGATCTGTCCTATCTGCCCATCAATCCCATGGATCCCTGGATACTGATCCCTGGATCCCGACCCCAATGATTCCTGGATCCCAACCCCAATGATCCCATGGACCCCTGGATCCCAACCCCAATGATCCCATGGATCCCTGGATACTGATCCCTGGATCCCGACCCCAATGATCCCTGGATCCCGACCCCACTGATCCCTGGATCCCAACCCCAATGATCCCTGGATCCCGACCCCACTGATCCCTGGATCCCAACCCCACTGATCCCATGGATCCCTGGATAGTGATCCCTGGATCCCAACCCCACTGATCCTAACCCCATAGATCCCATGGACCCCTGGATACTGACCCCGGTGATACCATGGATCCCAACCCCATTGATCCCATGGATCCCTGGATAGTGATCCCTGGATCCCGACCCCACTGATCCCATGGACCCCTGGATAGTGATCCCTGGATCCCGACCCCACTGATCCCATGGATCCCTGGATAGTGATCCCTGGATCCCGGCCCCACTGATCCCATGGACCCCTGGATAGTGATCCCTGGATCCCGGCCCCACTGATCCCATGGACCCCTGGATAGTGATCCCTGGATCCCGACCCCACTGATCCCATGGATCCCTGGATAGTGATCCCTGGATCCCGACCCCACTGATCCCTGGGCCCCGCAGTACCTGTGGGAACAGGGGGGCGATCACTGGCCCCGTGACCTCCTCCTCCCGCTCCAGCTGCACCAGCACCACCACGGGACCACCACTGGGGACACAGAACGGGATCAGCAGCTGTGGGATTGCGTCCTGATCCCATCCCAAACCCCACCCCGGCGACCCCAATCCCACCCCGGTGTCCCCAGTCCCCCCGGTGTCCCCGTCTCACCTGCGGATGCTGTCCCTGTCCCCCACCTCGTAGGACAGCTCGATGTTGGGGTAGCGGTTGCAGAACCGCGCCACGTCGGCGATCTGTGCCTCGGGCAGCTGCAGCAGCGCCGTGCGCTCCTCGTCCTCCATCTCCATGATGTCAAACACGCTCTCCACGCCCTGGAGCGACGAACGACAGGGACACCGACGGGAATGACGGGAACACCAACGGGAACGACAGGGACACCGACGGGAATGACGGGAACGACAGGGACACCGACGGGAATGACGGGAACGCCAACGGGAACGACCGGGACACCGACGGGAATGACGGGAACGACAGGGACACCGACGGGAATGACGGGAACGCCAACGGGAACGACCGGGACACCGACGGGAATGACGGGAACGACAGGGACACCGACGGGAATGACGGGAACGACCGGGACACCAACGGGAATGACGGGAACGCCAACGGGAACGACCGGGACACCGACGGGAATGACGGGAACGCCAACGGGAACGACCGGGACACCGACGGGAATGACGGGAACACCAACGGGAACGACAGGGACACCGACGGGAATGACGGGAACGACCGGGACACTGACGGGAATGACGGGAACGCCAACGGGAACGACAGGGACACCGACGGGAATGACGGGAACGACCGGGACACCGACGGGAATGACGGGAACGCCAACGGGAACGACCGGGACACCGACGGGAATGACGGGAACGCCAACGGGAACGACCGGGACACCGACGGGAATGACGGGAACGCCAACGGGAACGACAGGGACACCGACGGGAATGACGGGAACACCAACGGGAACGACAGGGACACTGACGGGAATGACGGGAACACCAATGGGAACGACAGGGACACCGATGGGAATGACGGGAACGACAGGGACACCGACGGGAATGACGGGAACGACAGGGACACCGACGGGAATGACGGGAACGCCAACGGGAACGACCGGGACACCGATGGGAATGACGGGAACGACAGGGACACCGACGGGAATGATGGGAACGACGGGAACGCCAACGGGAACAACAGGGACACCGACGGGAATGACGGGAACGCCAACGGGAACGACTGGGACACCGACGGGAATGACGGGAACGACAGGGACACCGACGGGAATGACGGGAACGCCAACGGGAACGACCGGGACACCGATGGGAATGACGGGAACGACAGGGACACCGACGGGAATGACGGGAACGCCAACGGGAACGACCGGGACACCGATGGGAATGACGGGAACGACAGGGACACCGACGGGAATGACGGGAACGACAGGGACACCGACGGGAATGATGGGAACGACGGGAACGCCAACGGGAACAACAGGGACACCGACGGGAATGACGGGAACGCCAACGGGAACGACCGGGACACCGACGGGAATGATGGGAAAGCCAACGGGAACGACAGCGACACCGACAGGAATGACGGGGATACAGACAGGAATGACAGGAATGACAGGGATACAGACAGGAATGCGGGAATGCCGATGGGAGCGATGGAATGCCGGGAATGATGGGAATGCCAATAGGAATGCTGGGAATGCCAGGGATACCGGGGATGACAGGAATGCCAATGGGGATGATAGGAATGCCAACGGGAATGATGGGAATGCCGGGAATGCCAATGGGAGTGCTGGGAATGCCAGGGATACAACCGGACCGGACCGTAATGATGGGAATGCTGACGGGAATGACGGCAGTCCCTAACTCTACCCACCCCCAGGAAACCACAGACCCTTCCTTGTCCTAAAATTCCAGGAATTCAAACCACACACACCCCAAGAAACCCCAGACTAACTTCCTGCAATTCTGGGAATTCCAGGAATTCTGGGCATTGCCACCTCCACCTCATTAATTGGCAGAATAACTCGGGACCTTGTTAATAAGGGGAGTAATTCAGGGTATCTCGTTAATCACGGGAATAACTCAGGGGTCTCATTAATTGCTATCTCAGCCCCCCACCAGAGCTCATCTGGTGCTCGTTAAACAGCGAAAATAACTCGTCAGTTTTTTGTTAACTGGTGGAATAACTTGGGGTACCCTCATTAATTAGTGAAGTAATTTTAACCCCGATTAAAGCTCTTCCCTCCTGGATTCACCACAAAACCGACTCATCCCAACTCTGCCGTCTCTAAACGGATTTCAGGATTGAGGAAATCCCTAAAACCCATGGGATTTCCAAAATCCTAAATCAGAAATCCTGAATCTCCAATTCCAGCTTTTCCCAAAAATCTGAGCCTGAGATTCCCGAGCCCCGGGTGTCCCCGGGTGTCCCCAGGCCGTACCTTGTCCGTGCAGCGTTTGATGTGCTCAGAGGTGAAGTGGGGCAGCTGCTTCAGGTACGAGTCCTTGGACCACATGGCCTGAGTGACCATCTGGGCCAGCTCCATGGCGGCCAGCGCCGGGCTCAGCCAGCCATTGCTGGAGAGCACGTCCACACAGGCCTGGATCAGCCGGATGGCCTGGACAGGGACGGGGATGGTCAGTGATGGTCAGTGATGGTCAGTGACAGGGACAGGGATGGTCAGTGACAGGGATAGGAATGGTCAGGGATGGTCAGTGACAGGGATAGGAATGGTCAGTGATGGTCAGTGATGGTCAGTGACAGGGACAGGGATGGTCAGTGACAGGGATAGGAATGGTCAGGGATGGTCAGTGACAGGGATAGGAATGGTCAGTGATGGTCAGTGATGGTCAGTGACAGGGATGGTCAGTGACAGGGACGGGGATGGTCAGTGATGGTCAGGGATGGTCAGGGACAGGGATAGGAATGGTCAGTGATGGTCAGTGATGGTCAGTGACAGGGACAGGGATGGTCAGTGACAGGGACGGGGATGGTCAGTGATGGTCAGGGATGGTCAGGGACAGGGATGGTCAGTGACAGGGATAGGAATGGTCAGGGATGGTCAGTGATGGTCAGTGACAGGGACAGGGATGGTCAGGGACAGGGACAGGGATGGTCAGTGATGGTCAGTGATGGTCAGTGCTATGGACAGGGATGGTCAGGGATGGTCAGTGATGGTCAGTGACACAGCCAGGGATGGGGACCCCATGGGATGGACCCAGGCTGGAGCAGTTCCAGGCTGGAGGAACTCCCACAGAACTGACCCCATGGGATGGAGCAACCCCTGGAGAACCTCACCACCCCACCACGCTTTCCTTGGCCATAAGTCCCAGCCCATGCCCAGTTCCAGCCCGCTGTCCCATGTCGGGTGTGGGGTCCCTCCAGCCCCTCACCCCCAGAACCCCTCACAGCATTCCCTGTGCCCTGAGCAGGATCTGGGGCTCTGGTCCCACCTTGCTCAGGATCTCCTCGGTGTCCGACTGCAGCTCGGCGCTCAGCTGCATCCGGGACAGGTGGGCCTGGAGCAGCAGGTTGGTCTTGACGTGGGGGTCGTTGAATTTGGGGTTGGTCAGTTTGTGGGGCACCTTCTGGGACAGCTGCGGGTGGAGGGGAAAGCCTTCAGTGCTCAAATCCCAAATCGGGGCTGGAGCCCCAAAACCAGCAGGGAGAGAGGCTTTGGGATTAGGCAATGAACAGGGTTGGGGTTATTGAGGGCTCATCCTATCCCCGTCTCCATCGCATCCCATCATTCCCATTGATCCCATCCCATTCTCATCCCACCCGCTTGATCCCATTATCCCCTTGACCCCATTGCCATCCCATCCCATCCCATTGTTCCCACTGATCCCATCCCATTGATGCAATGGTTCCCAGAGGTCCCATTGGATCCCGTGGATCCCACTGAATCCCACCCCAATGCCCTGACCTGGCGCAGCAGGTTGTCCTCGTGGTGCCGGATGGGGATGTTCACATGGATCCCATGGATCCCAATGATCCCATCCCAATGATCCCAGTGACCCCATGGACACCCTGACCTGGCGCAGCAGGTTGTCCTCGTGGTGCCGGATGGGGATGTTCACATGGATCCCATGGATCCCAATGATCCCATCCCAATGATCCCAGTGACCCCATGGACACCCTGACCTGGCGCAGCAGGTTGTCCTCGTGGTGCCGGATGGGGATGTTCACATGGATCCCATGGATCCCAATGATCCCATCCCAATGATCCCAGTGACCCCATGGACACCCTGACCTGGCACAGCAGGTTGTCCTCGTGGTGCCGGATGGGGATGTTCTCATGGATCCCATGGATCCCATCCCAATGATCCCAGTGACCCCATGGACACCCTGACCTGGCGCAGCAGGTTGTCCTCGTGGTGCCGGATGGGGATGTTCACATGGATCACATGGATCCCAATGATCCCATCCCAATGATCCCAGTGACCCCATGGACACCCTGACCTGGCACAGCAGGTTGTCCTCGTGGTGCCGGATGGGGATGTTCACATGGATCCCATGGATCCCAATGATCCCATCCCAGTGATCCCAGTGACCCCATGGACACCCTGACCTGGCGCAGCAGGTTGTCCTCGTGGTGCCGGATGGGGATGTTCTCATGGATCCCATGGATCCCATGGATCCCATCCCAGTGATCCCAGTGACCCCATGGACACCCTGACCTGGCACAGCAGGTTGTCCTCGTGGTGCCGGATGGGGATGTTCACATGGATCCCATGGATCCCATGGATCCCATCCCAATGATCCCAGTGACCCCATGGACACCCTGACCTGGCGCAGCAGGTTGTCCTCGTGGTGCCGGATGGGGATGTTCTCATGGATCCCATGGATCCCATGGATCCCATCCCAGTGATCCCAGTGACCCCATGGACACCCTGACCTGGCGCAGCAGGTTGTCCTCGTGGTGCCGGATGGGGATGTTCTCATGGATCCCATGGATCCCATCCCAATGATCCCAGTGACCCCATGGACACCCTGACCTGGCGCAGCAGGTTGTCCTCGTGGTGCCGGATGGGGATGTTCACATGGATCCCATGGATCCCATGGATCCCATCCCAATGATCCCAGTGACCCCATGGACACCCTGACCTGGCGCAGCAGGTTGTCCTCGTGGTGCCGGATGGGGATGTTCTCATGGATCCCATGGATCCCATGGATCCCATCCCAATGATCCCAGTGTCCCCATGGACACCCTGACCTGGCGCAGCAGGTTGTCCTCGTGGTGCCGGATGGGGATGTTCTCATGGATCCCATGGATCCCATCCCAATGATCCCAGTGACCCCATGGACACCCTGACCTGGCGCAGCAGGTTGTCCTCGTGGTGCCGGATGGGGATGTTCTCATGGATCCCATGGATCCCATCCCAATGATCCCAGTGACCCCATGGACACCCTGACCTGGCGCAGCAGGTTGTCCTCGTGGTGCCGGATGGGGATGTTCTCGTACTCGGCGGCGTTGGAGATGATCTCCAGCAGCCCCCGCACCTTGGTCTTGGCGTTGAGCGACATGCTGAACAGTTCTGGGGAAAAACACACAAAAAACAGGAGTTTTGGGAGGGAATACACAAACATCAGGAATTTGTGGAGAAAACCCAAAACCAGCGATTGTTTTGGGGCAATCTCTCAGACCCAGGGATATTTTTTTGGAAAACAGCCAAACCCAGAGATTCTTTTGGGGGAGAAATCCCTAAACCCAGAGATTTTTCTGGGGGGGAAACACCCTAAAATTGGGATTTTTTTGGGGAAAACATCCAAACCCAGGGATTTTTTGAAGGAAACCCCCAAGGGCAGGAATTTTTTTGGGGAAATCCCCCAAATCCTGGGACTTATGTAGGTGAAAAACACCCAAATCCAGGGAATTTTTTTGGGGGAAAACACCCAAACAGAGTTTTTTGGTTTTTTTTGGGAAAACACCCAAACACAGGGATTTTTATAGGGGAAAACACTCAAATCCAGGGACTATTGTGTGGGGGAACCCCCCAAACCCAGGGATTTTTTTGGATCCCCCCAAACCCAGGGATTTTTTTCTGGGAACCCCATCAGAGGGTTTTGGGGTGCAAACCCCATAATCAGGTATTTTTTTGGTAACCTCATCAGCAGCAGGGGTTTTTGGGGTGCAAAGCCCTGTGGCAGGGCTGTGTCACCTATGGTGGTGTAGTTGATGTAGTAGTAGGCTGCGATCATGCCCAGGTTGAGCGGGGCCACGTCCATCTCGTCCTCGATGCTGATGCACTTGGACTGCTCCAGGTCACTGAGGGTCTGCTCCACCAGCTCCGACAGGTGATCCGACAGGTGCCGGTGGGACACGCCTGCGGGACGGACACGGGACACACGGGGATGGGGTGGGAATGATGGTATTGGGTAATGGGGTAACGGGGTAGAGGGGTAATGGGATAATAGGGTAATGGGATAGTGGGATAACGGGGAAATGGGTAATGGGGTAATGGGATGGGATAAGATGGAACAGGGATAGTAAATGGGACAGTGGGATAATGGGATGGGGCAGTGGGACAGGGATAGTAAATGGGACAGTGGGATAATGGGATGGGGCAGTGGGACAGGGATAGTAAATGGGATAATGGGATAATGGGATGGGATAAGATGGGACAGGGATGGTAAATGGGTTAATGGGATAATGGGATGGGGCAGTGGGACAGGGATAGTAAATGGGATAATGGGACAGGAGGATAATGGGATCATGGCATGGACAGGACAGGACAGGACGGGTTGTCCAGCACCACTCCCACACCAGGACACCCCAGGGCTGCTCCTGGCCGCAGCACTGCCCCTGCTCACCTTGCAGGTTGTAGTAGTTGGGGTTCTGGGTCATCCTGCGGTACAGGAAGGTCCAGGTCAGGTAGTCCACGGCGTCCTGCTTGTTCTCGATGGTCTTGGTGACGATCTCGGCGTTGAAGTGGTCGTGCATGCAGTGGTCCAGGTGAGACTCCACCGGCAGAGGCTCGTACAGGAACTTCTTGAAGAAATCCTGCAGCAGGACGGGCAGGAAAAGGGAAAGAATTCAAGAATTCATCCCAAAAATGCTGGGGGAATGCCCAGTGCTGTGCTCTGGGAGGGTTTGGATTGTCCCCATGGTGATCCCAATCCCTAGTGAGGATTCCATCCCATCCTAATCCCCACCCTATCCCATGGATCCCATTCCATCCCAGCCCATCGATCCCATTGATCCCATCCCACCCATTCCATCTCCTCCATCCCATCTCACTGATTCTATTCTTCCCATTGATCCCATCCCATCCATCCCATCCCATCCCATCCCATCCCATCCCATCCCATCCCATCCCATCCCATCCCATCCCATCCCATCCCATCCCACTGATCCCATGGATCCCAATCCGTCCCATCCCACTGATCCCTTTTATTCCGTTCCATCCCATCCATCCTATCCCACTGATCCCACTCCATCCCATCATTTTCATCCCATCCCATCCCATTATCCCATCCCATCCCATCCCATCCCATTATCCCATCCCATCCCATCCCATCCCATTATCCCATCCCATCCCATCCCATTATCCCATCCCATCCCATCCCATCCCATCCCATCCCATTATCCCATCCCATCCCATTATCCCATCCCATTATCCCATCCCATTATCCCATCCCATTATCCCATCCCATCCCATTATCCCATCCCATCCCATTATCCCATCCCATCTCATCCCATCCCATTATCCCATCCCATCCCATCCCATCCCATTATCCCATCCCATTATCCCATCCCATTATCCCATCCCAATCCCATCCCATCCCATTATCCCATCCCATCCCATTATCCCATCCCATCCCATCCCATCCCATCCCATTATCCCATCCCATCCCATCCCATCCCATCCCATTATCCCATCCCATCCCATTATCCCATCCCATCCCATTATCCCATCCCATCTCATCCCATCCCATTATCCCATCCCATCCCATCCCATCCCATTATCCCATCCCATCCCATCCCATTATCCCATCCCATCCCAATCCCATCCCATCCCATCCCATTATCCCATCCCATCCCAATCCCATCCCCCCATCCCTACTCCACCCTATCCCATGGATCTCACCCCACCCTACGCCCACCCCACGTTCCCAGATCCATGCCCACCTTCTTGGAGCCCTGGCACATGATGACACAGCGGCCCTCGTCGTCCTGCAGCGGCCGGTTGGCGTGGCCCACCATCTGCAGCACGTCGTAGATGGGGTAATCCACGTACCTGCCAGGGACACGGGTCAGCGCTGCGCGGGGACCCCGGCCCCAGTCCCCACCCCAAACCCAATCCCGACCCCGACCCCAAACCCAGTCCCGACCCCAATCCCGACCCCGACCCCAATCCCAACCCCAGCCCCAATCCCAACCCCATCCCATCCATCCTAGACCACCTGGGATCCCAATCCCAAACCTAATCCTACCCCATCCATCTTAGCCCACCTGAGATCCCAATCCCATCCATCCCAGCCCACCTGGGATCCCAATCCCAATCCCAATCCCATCCCATCCCTACCCTATGATTCAATCCCATCCCAATCCCAACCCCAATCCCATGATCAATCCCAGTATCAATCCCATCCATCCCAATCCTACCCCATCCCAATCTGAATCCAATCCCACCCCACCCTGTCCAGTCCCACCCCAGTGCCACACCAATCTCAATACCAATCCCAATCTCAATCCCATCACATTCCAATCTCAATCCCATCCCCATCTGAATTTTAATCTCAATCCCATCCCAATCTGAATCTGAACCCCATCCCAATCCGAATCTGAATCCCACCTCGATCCGAATCCCATCCCATCCGATCCCGATCCCGATCCCGATCCCACCGAGCCCCGACCCCAGCCGAGGACTCACGCGTGGATCTTGCCGTTGTAGTACTGCGTGTCCATGATGATCACCAGGTGGGCCGAGATGTTCATGCCCCAGCAGAGGCTGCGCGAGGCCACCATCACCTGCACGGCTCCTGGGGACAGGGAGGGCACCCGGGCTCAGCGGGGACGGAGATCCCGGGATTCGGGGCGCTCCGACAGTGGGAGGGGGAGATCTCGGAATTCTGAGATTCCTGGAGTGGGGTAGGCTGGGAGAGGTTCCAGTGCCACCCAAGGCAGGGACACCTTCGGTGGATCCAGGGGGCTCCAGCCCAGCCTGTGACACTCCCAGGCATCCAGGGGCAGCCACAGCTGCTCTGGGAATTCCACCCCAGCCCCTCACACCCTCATTCCTTCCCAAATCCCACCCCAATCTCCCCTTTCCCAGAGGGAAGCCATTCCCTGTGTCCTGTCCCTCTCCAGGCCCTGGGAGGGGCTCCAGGTGTCCCCAGGGAGGTCACACAGAGTTGGGACAGGGCATCATCCCCAGTCCCAGCACTCTGGGCAGTGCTGGGCTCCAGGAAAGGCTTTTCCAGGCACTGGTCCCATCACATGGATCCCATCCCATTCCATGGATCCCATCCCTTTTCATCAATCCAAATCTGATCCTGATCCCAATCCCAATCCCATCCTGTTATCCCATTATCCCATTATCCCATTATCCCATTATCCTATCCCATCCCATCCCATCCCATCCCATCCCATCCCATCCCATCCCATCCCATCCCATCCCATCCCATCCCATCCCATCCCATCCCATCCCATCCCATGCCATCCCACCCCATGCCATCCCACCCCACCCCATCCCATCCCACGGATCCCATCCCCAACCAGAGCTGAAGAGCTGTTCCACCACGCGTCTCTCCATGGCTGTCAGCCCCTCGTGCAGGTATCCGACCCCGTTCACCAGCGTCTCCTTCAGGGTGGGGTCGCTCAGCTTCTCCAGGTACGGCACCAGGTCCTTCTCGGCACAGTGCAGGAACCTGCGCAGGTATCGGGAATGGTTCTGGTGCTGAAGGGCCTTTGGGATCTCCTGTCCCACCCCAACCACAATCCCAATCCCAATCTACCCAGTCCCACCCCATGATCCCCCTCTTCTCCAGGCCAGTCCCCTCAGCTCCCTCAGGAACTCACCATCTCCACCTCCAACCCCAAAAGCCATCCCTGGATGTTCTCCAACCCCAAAACAAATCCCTGGATGTTCTTCAACTCCAAAACAAATCCCAGGATGTTCTCCAACCCCAAAACAAATCCCTGGATGTTCTTCAACCCCAAAACAAATCCCAGGATGTTTTCCAATCCCAAAACAAATCCCTGGATGTTCTCCAACCCCAAAACAAATCCCTGGACATTCCTCAACCCCCTGGCCCATCCCGTGGTGTCCCCAGGTGTGCCCAGGTGTCCCCAGGTGTCCCACCTGTGGCGCTGGACGTCGGAGGCGCAGGTGGTCAGGATGTTGATGGCCGTCAGCCGCGTCTGCTTCCGGGACGGGACGAAGACCAGGACGGGTTTTTTGGGCGAGTGCTTCATGATGGCGTGGTACACGGGCTTGGCCATGGACAGCAGCCGGGTCTGCGTGTGGCTGATGTTGAAACCCTGCAGAAATCCCAAATGCAGCTGAATCCCAAAGGATTCCCTGCCAAACTGGTGAGGAATGCCAGAAAGTTCGTTTAAATCTGGCTTAAAAATGGTAACGATTGATCCTTGCATTAGTGACCAATGGCCAATCCCAACCTCAGTATCAATCCTATCCCATCCCATCAACCCCAATCCCATCCATCCCAATCCCATCCAAACCCACAGAATCCCAAAGGATTCCCTGCCAGACTGGTGTGGAAGGCTGGAAAATTTGCTTAAATCTGATGTGGTAATAATTGATCCTTGGATTGGTGATCAATGGCCAATCCCAATCTCAATATCAATCCTATCCATCCAAATCCTAATCCCATTCAATCCCAATCCAAATCCCATCCATCCTAATCCCATCCAATCCTACTAAATTCCAAACTATTCCCTGCCAAACTGGTGAGGAACACTGGAAAATTCACCAATTCCAACACGACCATGAGTGATCCTTGTACTGGTGATCAATGGCCAACACCAATCTGAATTTTATCCCATCCTTCCCATCCCATCCCATCCCATCCCATCCCATCCCATCCCATCCCATCCCATCCCATCCCATCCCATCAGTCCCAATCCTATCCATCCCAATCCCATCCCTCTGAATCCCAAAGGATTCTCTGCCAGACTGGTGGGGAACGCTGGAAAATTCTCCAAATTCTGACACGACCATGAGTGATCCTTGTATTGGTGATCAATGGCCAATCCCAATCTCAATCCCATCCCATCCACAACCCAAACCCAATCCCAAACCAACGATCCCATGGGATTTTACCAAAAATCAATTAGACAGCAATTATGAGCGATCCCACGGGATTATTACCAGGGATTAATTAAACAAGAGTTAACCATGATCCCAAAGGATTGTTCCAAGAATTAATTAGACAAGAACTGACAATGATCTCAAGAATTAATTAGGCAAGAGTTACCAACGATCCCAATGGATAATTACCAAGGATTAATTAAACAATAGTTAGCAATGATCCCAAAGGATTTTGCCAAGAATTAATTAGCCAAGAATTGGCAATAACAAGAATCACCAAAGATCCCAAGGGATTATTATCAAGGATTAATTAAACAAGAAATGATCCCAAGGGATTATTACCAAAACCAAATTAAACAAGAACTACCAACAATCCCAAGGGATAAATGCAAGGAACTAATTAGTCATGAATTGACAATAACAAGAGTCACCAACGATCCCAAGGGATTATGGCCATGGATTAACGAACCCAGAGCTCCCGACGATCCCAAGGGATTATGGCCATGGATTAATGAACCCAGAGCTCCCGACGATCCCAAGGGATTATGGCCATGGATTAATGAACCCAGAGCTCCCGACGATCCCAAGGGATTATGGCCATGGATTAACGAACCCAGAGCTCCCGACGATCCCAAGGGATTATGGCCATGGATTAATGAACCCAGAGCTCCCAATGATCCCAAGGGATTATGGCCATGGATTAATGAACCCAGAGCTCCCGACGATCCCAAGGGATTATGGCCATGGATTAACGAACCCAGAGCTCCTGACCATCCCAAGGGATTATGGCCATGGATTAATGAACCCAGAGCTCCCGACGATCCCAAGGGATTATGGCCATGGATTAATGAACCCAGAGCTCCTGACCATCCCAAGGGATTATGGCCATGGATTAATGAACCCAGAGCTCCCAATGATCCCAAGGGATTATGGCCATGGATTAACGAACCCAGAGCTCCCGACGATCCCAAGGGATTATGGCCATGGATTAACGAACCCAGAGCTCCCGACAATCCCAAGGGATTATGGCCATGGATTAACGAACCCAGAGCTCCCGACGATCCCAAGGGATTATGGCCATGGATTAATGAACCCAGAGCTCCCGACGATCCCAGGGGATTATGGCCATGGATTAATGAACCCAGAGCTCCCGACGATCCCAAGGGATTATGGCCATGGATTAATGAACCCAGAGCTCCTGACCATCCCAATGGATTATGGCCATGGATTAATGAACCCAGAGCTCCCGACGATCCCAAGGGATTATGGCCATGGATTAATGAACCCAGAGCTCCCGACGATCCCAATGGATTATGGCCATGGATTAATGAACCCAGAGCGCCCGACGATCCCAAGGGATTATGGCCATGGATTAATGAACCCAGAGCTCCTGACCATCCCAATGGATTATGGCCATGGATTAATGAACCCAGAGCTCCCGACGATCCCAAGGGATTATGGCCATGGATTAATGAACCCAGAGCTCCTGACCATCCCAATGGATTATGGCCATGGATTAATGAACCCAGAGCTCCTGACCATCCCAATGGATTATGGCCATGGATTAATGAACCCAGAGCTCCCGACGATCCCGGGGGATTATGGCCATGGATTAATGAACCCAGAGCTCCCGACGATCCCAAGGGATTATGGCCATGGATTAATGAACCCAGAGCTCCCGACGATCCCAGGGGATTATGGCCATGGATTAATGAACCCAGAGCTCCCGACGATCCCAAGGGATTATGGCCATGGATTAATGAACCCAGAGCTCCTGACCATCCCAATGGATTATGGCCATGGATTAATGAACCCAGAGCTCCCGACGATCCCAATGGATTATGGCCATGGATTAATGAACCCAGAGCTCCTGACCATCCCAAGGGATTATGGCCATGGATTAATGAACCCAGAGCTCCCGACGATCCCGGGGATGCTGTCCCAGAGTCTGTACCTGGATGTGCAGCTCCAGGGGCACGGGGCGCACGTTGGGGTGGAAGTTGAAGGTGGCCGTGGCGCTGCAGCCCAGCCAGTGCGCCACGTCCTTGGCGTTGGACAGCGACGAGCTGAGCGCCACGATGCGGATCGGCCGCTCGATCTGCGACGAGATGTAGCGCATGCGCGAGCAGATCACCTCCAGCACGGGCTGCGGGGGAAAATGGGAATGGGAATGGGATCTGTGAGCAGATCGCCTCCAGCATGGGCTGTGGGGGAAAACAGGAATTGGAATGGGATTGCGATCCATGAGTAGATCACCTCCAGCTTGGGCTGTGAGGGAAATGAGATCAGGAATGGGGTTGGGGGTCAGGAATGGGATCCGTGAGTAGATCACCTCCAGCACGGCCTGCAGGTACAATGGGATTGGGAATGGGATCTGGAATGGGATCAGGTTGAGATCCAGCCAGGAGAACCCAGGGAAAGCCCTCCTGAGCTTCCCAAAGGATGTGGATGGAGAGCAGGATCAGGAGTGTGACCAGGAGAGGGAGCAGGAACGGGATTGGACTGAGATCTGCACAGGAGATCCCACGGAAACCTCTGCTGATATTCCTGAGGGATATGGATGGAGCAGGACCAGGAGTGGGATCAGGAAGGGGAACAGGAACAGAATCAGAAATGGGATCAGGAGCGGGACCAGGAATGGGATCGAGAGCGGGATAAGGAGCAGGATCAGGAATAGGAACAGGACCAAGAACAGGATTGAGAGTGGGATCAGGAGCAGCATCAGGATCAGAAATGGGATCAGGACTGGGATGAGGAGCAGGATCAGGATTGTTCCTGGCTGAGATCCATCTAGGACACCCCATGGAAACCTCTTTCGACCTTCCTAAGGCATGGACACCTCCCATCCCATCCCATCCCATGGATCCCATCCCATCCCACGGATCCCATTGATCCCATGAATCCCATCCCATCAGGAAAATCTGCTCCTGACCCACCCCAAACCCCTCAGGGTTGCTCCCATTCCAGGCTGGGTCCCTCCTGCCCCACTCCCAGCGCTCTCACCCCGTTCTCTCCCCCGATCAGGTGCACTTCATCCACGATGAACAGGTTGACGTTCTGGACGTTCTTGCGCTGCTTCCAGCGCCGGGACAGGATGTCCCACTTTTCCGGGGTGCTGATGATGATGTTCCCTTTTCCCAGCAGCTTCAGGTCCGTGCTGGTCTCCCCCGTGAGCAGCACCACCTTCTTGTTGAGGCGCTCCTGGAACTTCTCGTACCAATCCATGAAAACCTGCGCCGGGAAGATGGGCATTGGCCTCCACTCGGGGCTGTTCCCAAGAGATTTATCCAGGATTCACACAGGAGCAGGGCTGTGATCCCCAAACTGGGGCACTTCCCACCAAACTACATCAAAACTGGAGCACTTCCCACCAAATTCCCACCAAATTGGAGCAATTCCCACCAAATTCCCCTCAAACTGGGGCAATTCCCACCAAATTCCCACCAAATTGGGGCACTTCCCACCAAACTACATCAAAACTGGAGCACTTCCCACCAAATTCCCACCAAATTGGAGCAATTCCCACCAAATTCCCCTCAAACTGGGGCAATTCCCACCAAATTTCCCTCAAAATTGGAGAAATTCCCACCAAATTCCCCTCAAACTGGGGCAATTCCCACCAACTTCACTTCAAAATAGGACAATTCCTACCAAAATTCCTCAAAATTGGACGAATTCCCACCAAATTCCTCATATTCCCCTCAAAATGGGACAACTTCCACCAAACTCAGGCAATTCCCACCAAATACCCCTCATTTTTCCCTCAGATTGGGGCAATTCCCACCAAATTCCCCTCAAAACTGGGGCAATTCCCACCAACTTTGCTTCAAAATTGGAGCGATTCCCACCAAATTTCCCTCAAAATGGGACAATTCCCAGCAAATTCAAGCAATTCCCACCGAATTCCCTGTAAAATGGGACAATTCCCACCAAACTCCTGGGCAATTCCCACAGGACTGGTCTGCTTTATCCCAAAATCTGTGCGATTCCCACCAAATTCCCGCTGACCCAGCGGGAGCAGGAAGGGCAAAGCCCGAGTTCATCCTGAGTGAGTGAGGGATGGAGGTGGGAATTTCCATCCCCAGGGAATTCTGGACTCACCTGCTCTGCCAGGGCCTCCATGGGGGTGATGTAGACGCAGCGTCCCTCGGAATTCTGCAGGAGCATCCTGAGGATGGCGAATTCCGCACAAATCGTTTTCCCGCTGCCCGTGGGCGCTCCCACGAAAACGTTGTCGTCGCTGTTGTACACCGTGTTGAACACTGGGAAAACGGGAGCATTTCCGTGGGTTTAGGGCAAAAAAAAAAAAAAAAAAAACAAACAAATTTGGGAATTGGGAATGGGAGATACGGCCTGGTTGTGGCCTGAATGAGGAGCTCCAGGAAAGGGAATTTAGGGAATTTCAGACTGGAATTTGCGGAGGGAAGAAATTGGTAAAGAATTGTGAATTCCCCGGTTTCAGTGGGAATTGACTGTGGATTTCTGGCAAAACTCTGGGAATGGGATGGGAAACACAGCCCAGATCCAAGCCTGAGCAAGTGGAGCTCCAGGAAAGGGGATAAAGAACAGATCCCAAAACTCTGGGACAGGATAAACCCCAGATCCCAAAACCCCAGGGACAGGGGATAAACCCCAGATCCCAAAACTCTGGGAACAGGGGATAAACCCCAGATCCCAAAACTATGGGAATAGGGGATAAACACCAGATCCCAAAACACTGGGACAGGATAAACCACAGATCCCAAAACTCTGGGACAGGATAAACCACAGATCCCAAAACCCCAGGGACAGGGGATAAACCCCAGATCCCAAAACTCTGGGAACAGGGGATAAATCCCAGATCCCAAAACTCTGGGAACAGGGGATAAACCCCAGATCCCAAAACTCTGGGACAGGATAAACACCAGATCCCAAAACCCCGGGACAGGATAAACCACAGATCCCAAAACCCCAGGGACAGGGGATAAACCCCAGATCCCAAAACTCTGGGACAGGATAAACCCCAGATCCCAAAACTCTGGGAACAGGGGATAAACCCCAGATCCCAAAACTCTGGGAATAGGGGATAAACCCCAGATCCCAAAACTCTGGGAATAGGGGATAAACCACAGATCCCAAAACTCTGGGAATAGGGGATAAACCACAGATCCCAAAACTCTGGGAACAGGGGATAAACCATAGATCCCAAAACTCAGGGACAGGATAAACCCCAGATCCCAAAACTCTGGGAATAGGGGATAAACCCCAGATCCCAAAACCCCAGGAACAGGCGATAAACCCCAGATCCCAAATCCCAGGAAAGCCATTTAGGATAAGAAGAAGAAGAAGAGGAAGAGCCATCCACAACTCCCAGCAGCTGCTGCCCACACCAGAAACCGCCAACCCCGAAGCCCCCAAAGCGCTCCGGGACTCCCCATTCCCACCGAAGGCCACGGAACGCTGGGACGGACGCGCACCTTGGGTCTGGATGGGGTTGAAGAAGGGGAACTTGTCCTGGTAGAGGCTCTCGAAGGCGCTGTTGCGCAGCGCCGACACCGGCAGCGGCTGCAGGTCCAGCAGCTCCGTGGGAGGAGGGTACTTCTCCGGCAGGATCAGGTGCCGGAAGGACACGGGAAGCTGGGTCTCACAGGCTGAGGCACGGAAAGAATTCCCGAGTTATGGATCCCTCAGGGGCTCGGTGTGGGATGGGGGTGAGCCACGGAGAGATGGGGCCGGAAGAAGGGAAAGGGGATGGGAGATGGATCCCAAAGGTTTGGGAGAGGGGTTAAAAAGTAGATCTCAAAGGTTTGGGAAAGAGGATAAAAAATAGATCTCAAAGGTTTGGGAGAAGGGATAAAAACAGATTCCAAAGCTCTGGGAGAAGGGATAAAAACAGACCCCAAAGGTTTAGGAGAAGAGATAAAAAACAGATCCCAAAGGTTTGGGAGAGGGATAAAAACAGATCCCAAAGCTCTGAGAGAATAAATAAAAAACAGATCCCAAAGGTTTAGGAGAAGAGATCAAAAACAGATTCCAAAGGTTTGGGAGAAGGGATAAAAATGGACCCCAAAGGTTTAGGAGAAGAGATCAAAAACAGACCCCAAAGGTTTGGGAGAGGGGTTAAAAAGTAGATCTCAAAGGTTTGGGAAAGAGGATAAAAAATAGATCTCAAAGGTTTGGGAGAAGGGATAAAAACAGATTCCAAAGCTCTGGGAGAATAAATAAAAAACAGATCCCAAAGGTTTAGGAGAAGAGATAAAAAACAGATTCCAAAGGTTTGGGAGAGGGATAAAAAACAGATTCCAAAGCTCTGGGAGAAGGGATAAAAACAGATCCCAAAGCTCTGAGAGAATAAATAAAAAACAGGTCCCAAAGGTTTAGGAGAAGAGATAAAAAACAGATTCCAAAAGTTTGGGAGAAGGGATAAAAAACAGATTCCAAAGCTCTGGGAGAAGGGATAAAAACAGATCCCAAAGCTCTGGGAGAATAAATAAAAAACAGATCCCAAAGGTTTAGGAGAAGAGATAAAAAACAGATTCCAAAGGTTTGGGAGAGGGATAAAAAACAGATTCCAAAGGTTTGGGAGAGGGATAAAAACAGATCCCAAAGGTTTGGGAGAGGGATAAAAACAGATCCCAAAGCTCTGAGAGAATAAATAAAAAACAGATCCCAAAGGTTTAGGAGAAGAGATCAAAAACAGATTCCAAAGGTTTGGGAGAAGGGATAAAAATGGACCCCAAAGGTTTAGGAGAAGAGATCAAAAAGAGATTCCAAAGGTTTGGGAGAAGGATAAAACACATCCCAAAGGTTTGGGAGAAGGGATAAATCCAGAATGCCAAAGCTCTGGGAACAGGGGACAGACCAGGAATCCCAAACCTCTGCTGCCACTTGGACTCCTGCAGGTTTCCCTGGATTCCAGAGGATTTTCACTGGATTCCAGGAGGTTTTTCCCAAGATACCAGAGGGATTTTTTCCTTGTGGAAAGGGGATAAACCACAAAATCCCAAACTCTGCTACCACTTGGATTCCAGGGGTTTTTCCCTGGGAAAAGCGGATTATAAACCACATCCCAAAAGGTCAGTGGAAATACCAGGAATAAACCCTGGAAAGGGGCACTCACAGAGCCATAAAAACCAAAATAAATCCCATGAAAAACAGGAATAAACCCCAGGAAAAGGGGCACTCACAGAGCCATAAAACCCAAAATAAATCCCATGAAAAACAGGAATAAATCCCATTAAAAAAAAGGAATAAACCCCATAAAAACAGGAATAAACCCCAGGAACGGCGCACTCACAGAGCCATAAAACCCAAAATAAATCCCATGAAAAACAGGAATAAATCCCATTAAAAAAAAGGAATAAACCCCATAAAAACAGGAATAAACCCCAGGAACGGGGCACTCACAGAGCCATAAAACCCAAAATAAATCCCATGAAAAACAGGAATAAATCCCATTAAAAACAGGAATAAACCCCATAAAAACAGGAATAAACCCCAGGAACGGGGCACTCACAGAGCCAGCGGTCCGACACCACCCTGATGAAATACTGGGGGGGCAGGGGCTCGAAGACAGGCACAAAAAATGTCACCAGGTGCTCGTCCTGGGCATATTTGGCCTTGAGCAGGAAATATTCGTGGTGCAGGATCACCTCGCTGTCCACGTCCTCCACCAGGATCCAGAAGGCCTCGGAGGAGCCGTGAACCTGGGGGGGAAAAAAAAAGAACAAAAAAAAAAAAAAAAAAAAGAAAAAAAAAAAAAAAGAAAAGGAAATTTTCATTTTACTGTCGCAGCCCTCAAATTCCAAGAGTTCTGGCCCCAGAATGGCTCCTTTTCATCTCAGGGTTGTGGGTTTTGTGACTGAACCTCAGATTTTCTGGTTTTCCCACCAATCAAGGGCATTATCCCCAGATGACTTTCACAATCCAGCCCCATAAATCCATTTTTTTCCCTCCAATCAGGGCATTTTCCCTCATGATTTTCATACCCCAAACCCATAAATCACATTTTTGTCCCCCCCCAACCAGGGCAAATCATCTTCCCTCATGATTTTCAAAATCCAGTCCCATTAATCCCATTTTCCCCCCAATCTGTGAATTTTCCCTCACAATTTCCACACCCCAAGCACAGAATTCTCCATTTCCCCTCACAATTACCACCCTGAGCTCCAAAATTTCCCATTTTTTCCTCACAATTCCCACAGCCCAACACCACAATCCCATTATTCCTCCTATCAGGGCATTTTCCCTGATTTCCACACTCCAGAACCAGAATACCCCATTTCACCTGACGATTCCTACCCCAAAATTCCCCATTCCCCTCAAAATTCCCCATTCCCCCCTTCACAATTTCCCATTCCCTCCCCTCACAATTCCCCCTCACCACTCCCCATTCCCTCACCATTCCCCATTTTTCCCTCACCATTCCCCATTTTTCCCCCACCATTCCCCATTCCCCCACCATTCCCCATTCCCTCACCATTCCCCATTTTTCCCTCACCATTCCCCATTCCCTCACCATTCCCCATTTTTCCCTCACCATTCCCCATTCTCCCACCATTCCCCATTTTTCCCTCACCATTCCCCATTCCCCCACCACTCCCCATTCCCCCACCATTCCCCATTCCCTCACCATTCCCCATTCCCCCACCATTCCCCATTTTTCCCTCACCATTCCCCATTCCCCCACCATTCCCCATTTTTCCCTCACCATTCCCCATTCCCCATTCCCCCACCATTCCCCATTCCCCCACCATTCCCCATTCCCTCACCATTCCCCATTTTTCCCTCACCATTCCCCATTCCCCCACCATTCCCCATTTTTCCCTCACCATTCCCCATTCCCCCACCATTCCCCATTTTTCCCTCACCATTCCCCATTCCCCCACCATTCCCCATTTTTCCCTCACCATTCCCCATTCCCCCACCATTCCCCATTTTTCCCTCACCATTCCCCATTCCCCCACCATTCCCCATTCCCCCACCATTCCCCATTCCCCCACCATTCCCCATTCCCCCACCACTCCCCATTCCCCCACCATTCCCCATTTTCTCACCATTCCCCATTCCCCCACCATTCCCCATTCCCCCACCATTCCCCATTTTCTCACCATTCCCCATTTTCCCCCCACCACTCCCCATTCCCCCACCATTCCCCATTTTTCCCTCACCATTCCCCATTTTTCCCCCACCACTCCCCATTCCCCCACCATTCCCCATTTTTCCCCCACCATTCCCCATTTTTCCCTCACCATTCCCCATTTTCCCCCCACCATTCCCCATTCCCCCACCATTCCCCATTTTCCCCCCACCACTCCCCATTCCCATCCCACCTTCTCGTCCCACTGGAAGTCGGGAGCGACGGTGAGCTCCACCTTGAGCGTGGAGCGGGTGATGGGCTGCAGGTGCACGGACAGCTCCAGCTTGGGGAACAGGTGCACGTATTTATGGATGGTCTTCCCCATCTTGGGCATGCGGATCAGCTCCCCTGGAGCGGCAGGAACAGGAAAGGGATTGAGCAGGGCAGATTCCCACAGGAGAGGGGAGCTCAGGGGAGGGCTCTGCACCGGACCCCGGCCCGCAGAGGAATTCCTGCAGGAACTCCCCATGGCTGAGGGGAAAATCCTCCATTGCTGAGGGAAACTTCCCATTGCTGAGGGGAAATCCCCATGGCTGAGGGAAACTTCCCATTGCTGAGGGGAAAATCCTCCATTGCTGAGGGGAAATCCCCATGGCTGAGGGGAAAATCCTCCATTGCTGAGGGAAAGTTCCCATTGCTGAGGGGAAATCCCCATGGCTGAGGGGAAAATCCTCCATTGCTGAGGGGAACTTCCCATGGCTGAGGGAAACTTCCCATTGCTGAGGGGAAAATCCTCCATTGCTGAGGGGAAATCCCCATGGCTGAGGGGAAAATCCTCCATTGCTGAGGGGAAATCCCCATGGCTGAGGGGAAAATCCTCCATTGCTGAGGGGAAATCCCCATGGCTGAGGGGAAAATCCTCCATTGCTGAGGGGAAATCCCCATGGCTGAGGGGAAAATCCTCCATTGCTGAGGGGAACTTCCCATTGCTGAGGGGAAAATCCTCCATTGCTGAGGGGAACTTCCCATTTCTGAGGGGAAATCCTGCAGGAACTCCCCATTTCTGAGGGGAAATCCCCATTGCTGAGGGGAAAATCCTCCATTGCTGAGGGGAACTTCCCATGGCTGAGGGGAAAATCCTCCATTGCTGAGGGGAACTTCCCATGGCTGAGGGAAACTTCCCATTGCTGAGGGGAAAATCCTCCATTGCTGAGGGAAACTTCCCATTGCTGAGGGGAAAATCCTCCATTGCTGAGGGAAACTTCCCATTGCTGAGGGGAAATCCCCATGGCTGAGGGAAACTTCCCATTGCTGAGGGGAAAATCCTCCATTGCTGAGGGGAAATCCCCATGGCTGAGGGGAAAATCCTCCATTGCTGAGGGGAACTTCCCATGGCTGAGGGAAACTTCCCATTGCTGAGGGGAAAATCCTCCATTGCTGAGGGGATAATCCTCCATTGCTGAGGGGAAATCCCCATTGCTGAGGGGAAAATCCTCCATTGCTGAGGGGATAATCCTCCATTGCTGAGGGGAAATCCCCATGGCTGAGGGGAAAATCCTCCATTGCTGAGGGGAAATCCCCATTGCTGAGGGGAAAATCCTCCATTGCTGAGGGAAACTTCCCATTGCTGAGGGGAAAATCCTCCATTTCTGAGGGGAACTTCCCATGGCTGAGGGGAAATCCCCATGGCTGAGGGGAAAATCCTCCATTGCTGAGGGGAACTTCCCATTTCTGAGGGGAAATCCTGCAGGAACTCCCCATTTCTGAGGGGAAATCCCCATGGCTGAGGGGAAAATCCTCCATTGCTGAGGGGAAATTCCCCCATTGCTGAGTGAAACTCCCCTGTTTCTGAGGAAAATCCCCCCATTTCTGAGGGAAAATCCTGCAGGAATCCCCCCATTTCTGAGGGGAAATCCTTCAGGAATTCTCCCATTTCTGAGGGAATTTCCCCCATTTCTGAGGGGAAATCCTGCAGGAATCCCCCCATTTCTGGGGAAAATCTGGGATAAATTCCGCAACTTCTGAAAGAAAATCTGGGAGAAATTTCCCCATTTCTGAGGGAAAATCCTGGAGAAATTTCCCATTTCTGAGTGAAATTCTCCCATATCAGAGGGGAAATCCAGGAGGAATTCCCCCATTTCTGAGGGGAAATCCTGTAGGAATTCCCCAATTTCTGAGGGAAAATCTGGGATGAATTCCACAACTTCTGAAAGAAAATCCAGAAGAAATCTCCACATATCTGAGGGAAAATCCGGGAGGAATTTCCTGGAGAAATTTCCCCATTTCTGAGTGAAATTCACCAACTTCTGATGGAAAACCCTGGAGAAATCCCCTAATTTCTGACTGAAATTCCTGGAGAATTGCCCCATGTTCAAAACAAAGAGTATTTTTCCCCAAATCTAATCCAAACCAGGATTTGGGGGATTTCAGCCTGGATTCAGGGCAT
The DNA here is from genome assembly GCF_963662255.1 of Cinclus cinclus. Classification (NCBI taxonomy): domain Eukaryota; kingdom Metazoa; phylum Chordata; class Aves; order Passeriformes; family Cinclidae; genus Cinclus; species Cinclus cinclus. The sequence continues at coordinate 1,260,701 of NC_085074.1, read as the reverse complement.
TTTAACCTGGATTTGTAGAATTTTAGCCCAGATTTGGAGGCTTTTAAGATGGATTTGGGGGATTTTCCCATGCCATGATCACAAATCCCTCCCCATCCCAGATTTGGGGGATTTTGCCATGCCATGATCCCAAATCCCTCCCCATCCCAGATTTGGGGGATTTTCCCATGCCATGATCCCAAATCCCTCCCCATCCCAGATTTGGGGGATTTTGCTGTGCCATGATCCCAAATCCCTCCCCATCCCAGATTTGGGGGATTTTCCCATGCCATGATCCCAAATCCCTCCCCATCCCAGATTTGGGGGATTTTGCCATGCCATGATCACAAATCCCTCCCCATCCCAGATTTGGGGGATTTTAACATGGATTTGGGGGATTTTGCTGTGCCATGATCACAAATCCCTCCCCATCCCAGATTTGGGGGATTTTCCCATGCCATGATCCCAAATCCCTCCCCATCCCAGATTTGGGGGATTTTGCTGTGCCATGATCACAAATCCCTCCCCATCCCAGATTTGGGGGATTTTCCCATGCCATAATCCCAAATCCCTCCCCATCCCAGATTTGGGGGATTTTCCCATGCCATGATCCCAAATCCCTCCCCATCCCAGATTTGGGGGATTTTCCCATGCCATGATCACAAATCCCTCCCCATCCCAGATTTGGGGGATTTTCCCATGCCATAATCCCAAATCCCTCCCCATCCCAGATTTGGGGGATTTTCCCATGCCATGATCCCAAATCCCTCCCCATCCCAGATTTGGGGGATTTTCCCATGCCATGATCCCAAATCCCTCCCCATCCCAGATTTGGGGGATTTTCCCATGCCATGATCCCAAATCCCTCCCCATCCCAGATTTGGGGGATTTTGCTGTGCCATGATCACAAATCCCTCCCCATCCCAGATTTGGGGGATTTTCCCATGCCATGATCCCAAATCCCTCCCCATCCCAGATTTGGGGGATTTTGCTGTGCCATGATCACAAATCCCTCCCCATCCCAGATTTGGGGGATTTTCCCATGCCATGATCCCAAATCCCTCCCCATCCCAGATTTGGGGGATTTTCCCATGCCATAATCCCGAATCCCTCCCCATCTCGGATTTGGGGGATTTTAACATGGATCTGGGGGATTTTGCTGTGCCATGATCCCGAATCCCTCCCCATCCTGGATTTGGGGGATTTTGCTGTGCCATGATCCCGAATCCCTCCCCATCCTGGATTTGGGGGATTTTGCTGTGCCATGATCCCGAATCCCTCCCCATCCTGGATTTGGGGGATTTTGCTGTGCCATGATCCCGAATCCCTCCCCATCCTGGATTTGGGGGATTTTGCTCTGCCATGATCCCGAATCCCTCCCCATCTCGGATTTGGGGGATTTTAACATGGATCTGGGGGATTTTGCTGTGCCATGATCCCGAATCCCTCCCCATCCTGGATTTGGGGGATTTTGCTGTGCCATGATCCCGAATCCCTCCCCATCCTGGATTTGGGGGATTTTGCTGTGCCATGATCCCGAATCCCTCCCCATCTCGGATTTGGGGGATTTTAACATGGATCTGGGGGATTTTGCTGTGCCATGATCCCGAATCCCTCCCCATCCTGGATTTGGGGGATTTTGCTGTGCCATGATCCCGAATCCCTCCCCATCCTGGATCTGGGGGATTTTGCTGTGCCATGATCCCGAATCCCTCCCCATCCTGGATTTGGGGGATTTTGCTGTGCCATGATCCCGAATCCCTCCCCATCCTGGATTTGGGGGATTTTGCCCCGTTTCAGCACCGATCTCGTTGTGGTTGAGGTCGTAGAGGCGCTCGAAGGGGAAATTCTTCTTCTCGATCTTCTTCACCACCTCCTCGGGCAGCTTCTTGAACTGGCGCAGGGGACACATGGACTGCCACCTGAGGGGACAGCCCGGGGGCTCAGGGGACGCCGGGAACGGCGGGGGTTTGGGAATTCTGTGGGATCAGGACTCGCTCACATGCGCTTGTCGATCATCTTGCAGAGGTTGAGGGTCTTGTCGGTGAGCTGGGCCCAGCCACGGTTCAGGACGATCTCAAAGATGGCTCTCATCAGCCTCCCGGCCGACTGCGGCACAGGGAAAGGTGCTGGGACCGCATCCCGGCCGTTCCCAAATTCCCACCCCGCACCCCGGGCCGGCCTGGCGGGGTTTGGGGTGGGAAGGACCCAAAATCCCAACCAGTGACCCCAGCTGGTGCCATCCCGCAGCATCGGCCAGAGCCGGGCAAACTCGGCCTTGGGCATTTCCAGGGATCCCAGCTCCTCTGGGAATTCCATCCCAGCTCCTCCTAGGGAGGAATTCCTTCCCAAAATCCCGCCTAAATCACCACATGGAATCTCAGAGTAGTTTGGGGTGGGAATGACCAGAAATCTCAACCCCACAGTGACCACTGGAGTCTGGCCAGCCTGGCCTTGGACACTCCTGGGGATCCAGGGACAGCCACAGCTCCTCTGGGAATTCCATCCCAGCCTCTCACAGCCTCACAGGGAGGAATCCAAAATCCCACCTCAATCTCCACATGGAATCCTGGATGGATCTGGGGACGCAGTGACCTTAAATCCCATCCCATTCCCACCCCTTTCCATAGATCCAGGTGGCTCTGACCTGGCCTTGAACATTTCCAGGGATGGGACAGACACAGATTCCCTGGGAATTCCATCCCAGCCCCTCACACGGAAGGATTCCTTCCCAAAATCCCATCCAAATCTCCACTTTCCCCCATGAAGCCGTTCCCTCTTATCCTGTCATTCCAAACCTTTCTCCACCTTTCCTTTCCAAGCCCAGAATGGTAATTTAGGAATTTCCAGCCCAAACATCACCTCTGAGAGGAGCACCTGTTGATTCCCAAACTCCCGAATTCCCAAAATTCCAGGCCCTGATGCTGTTTTCCCACATGGAATTACTGGGACACAAACCAGGAGCTCCCTTGAGGATCCCATTCCCACCCTGAGCTTCCCAACATTCCCAGTTTTGATTCACAGGGGGAATTTTTGCCCAAAACCTCAATTTTTGGGGTGGGAATGGCTGTGTCCCAGCTGGAAAGGACCAGCTGTTGATTCCCAAATTCCCAGGCTCTGCTGCTATTTTCCCACATGGAATTACTGGGACACAAACTGGGAGTTCCCATTCCCACCCAGAGCTTCCCAACACTCCCAGTTTTGATTCCCAGGGGAATTTTTGCCCAAAACCTCATTTTCTGAGGTGAGAACAGCCGTGTCCTGACCAGAATGGAGCAGTTGATTCCTAACTTTTCAAATCGGGCCTTTGTGAGCCAATGCCACTGGGAATTCCGAGGGAATTCCCGACTCACCTGGGTGACGTAGACCATGTCAGCCATGAGGGCGAATCCCTCCAGCTTCAGCTGTGAGATGAAGGCCTGGAGCAGGACATTGATCTGGGAATAGCAATGGAAAAATTCTCAGGGGATATCCAGGGAAAGCTGCTTTGCCTGGTGCTTAATTCCCAAGAAAACCTCCTTTTCCTGGTGTCCAATTTCCCAGGAAAGCTGCTTTTCCTGATTCCTAATTTTCCAGAAAAGCTGCTTTTCCTGGTGCCAATTTGCCAGGAAACCTCCTTTTCGTGGTTTCCAATTTCCAAGGAAAGCTGCTTTTCCTGATGCCAAATTTCTCAAAAAAGCTGATTTTCCTGGTACCAAATTTCCCAGGAAATCTGCTCTTCCTGGCTCCCAATTCCCTACTCCCACCCCCCTTTTCCAGCCTCCCACCAATCCCAGAGATCTCCCAGATCCCACTGAGCCTCCCAGCTCCATCCAGGACATCCCAGAGAGGGAAGGCAGCAGAATTCCCACTGGGAATTCCCGGCAGGGCTCACCTTGGCACTGGGCTCCTCGATGCTTTCCTTCACTGGGATGGGGACTCGCTCCAGAAGCTTCTGCAGCTCCAGCTTCTCCTCCTGGGGGAAAAGGGATGGAAGGTGGGAAGAACCCGCTGGAACAGCTCTGCAGCACCCACAAATTCCAGGTTTTCCTTATTTTTTCCTATCTCTCTCCACAAATTTGTCCAAACAGTTTCCCTGCCTGCACCAGGAGATCCTCAAGGAGATGGGAAAGGGTCTGGAGTCTCTCCAAGCAAAAATTCCCTTCAGGAGAGCCGAATCCATGACTGGGGTGGAGGGAATTCCGGCTCCTGAAGGAACTAAACCCATCAGTTCTGGATATCCGTGAGGAAAGGCAGCTTTGGATCCACACCCTGAGATGTTATGGATCCACACCCTGAGATTTCATGGATGCGCATTGTGAATTACAGATGTGCAGCCTGAGATTACAAATGCACATCCTGAGATTAGATTGAGTGCCGGGTGTTGGGTATGGGAGCTGGGTGGTGTTGAGTGTTGACCAATGGCTGTTGGGTGTGGCTGTTGATTGTTGGTGTTAGATGTTGGATGTGGGACGTTGGGTATTGAATCTTGGCTGCTGGCTGTGATTGTTGGGTGCTGGATGTTGGTTGTTGCATGGTATTGACTGTTGATTGACGGATGTTAGATGTCTGTTGGGTGGTGTTGGTGATGGCTGTTGGGTGATGTTGGGTGTTGTTGGCTGTTGTTGGCAATGCTGGGTGTTATTTGGTGTTGTTGGGTGTTATTGGGTGGCGGTTTCTGCCCGTACCTCGCGCACGGTGATGTTGCGGAACTCGGAGGACAGGGAGAAGACACGGAAGAGCTCGATCTCGCTCAGGGTGGGTTTCAGCAGCTGGTTGTACGTCTGCACCGTCTCATTGGTGATGTAGTAATGGCTGGCAATGCGGCCCAGCTCCGTCACCTGCCGGGACAGCCGGGAAAACCGCAGGCACAGCAGGATAAACCATGGGAACGGCCAGGGTAAACCATAGGAACAGTCAGGATAAACCATGGGAACAGCCAGGATAAACCATGGGGACAGCCAGGATAAACCATGGGAATGGCCAGGATAAACCATGGGAACAGCCAGGATAAACCATGGGAGCAGCAAGGATAAACCATGGGAACAGCCAGGATAAACCATGGGAAAGGCCAGGATAAACCATGGGAGCGGCCAGGATAAACCATGGGAGTGGCCAGGATAAACCATGGGAACAGCTAGGATAAACCATGGGGACAGCCAGGATAAACCATGGCAACAGCCAGGATAAACCATGGGAAAGGCCAGGATAAACCATGGGAACAGTCAGGATAAACCATGGGAAAGGCCAGGATAAACCATAGGAACAGTCAGGATAAACCATGGGAACGGCCAGGATAAACTATGGGAACGGCCAGGATAAACCATGGGAGCGGCCAGGATAAACCATGGGAACAGTCAGGATAAACCATGGGAACAGTCAGGATAAACCATGGGGACAGCCAGGATAAACTATGGGAACGGTCAGGATAAACTATGGGAACAGTCAGGATAAACCATAGGAACAGTCAGGATAAACCATGGGAACGGCCAGGATAAACCATGGGAACAGCCAGGATAAACCATGGGAAAGGCCAGGATAAACCATGGGAACAGTCAGGATAAACCATGGGAACAGTCAGGATAAACCATGGGAACAGCCAGGATAAACCATGGGAAAGGCCAGGATAAACCATGGGAAAGGCCAGGATAAACCATGGGAACAGTCAGGATAAACCATGGGAACAGTCAGGATAAACCATGGGAAAGGCCAGGATAAACCATGGGAAAGGCCAGGATAAACCATGGGAAAGGCCAGGATAAACCATGGGAACAGTCAGGATAAACCATGGGGACAGCCAGGATAAACCATGGGAACAGCCAGGATAAACCATGGGGACTGCCAGGATAAACCATGGGAACGGCCAGGATAAACCATGGGAAAGGCCGGGATAAACCATGCGAATGGCCGGGATAAACCACAGGAATGGCCGGGATAAACCACAGGAATGGCCAGGAATGGCCGGGATAAACTATGGGATATAGTGGGGAAATTCCCATTTTTTTTTCACCATCCCACCTCAAAATCTCTATTTTTCCCCCTCCCACCTAGAAATCTCCTTTTATTTCACCATACCACCTAGAAATTCCCTTTTTCTTCTGCCATCCCACCTCGAAATCCCTATTTTTTCCACTCCCACCTAAAAATCCCATTTTTTCTCCCCTCCCACCTAGAATCCCCATTTTTCCCCCGCCATCCCACCTGGAAATTCCCGGTTTTCTTGTCGTACTTGACCAGGTTGTTCTTGTCGAGCATGAGCGCGGCGGTGTGGACGAGGTCCAGGCGCCGCTGCTCCAGGAGCGGATCCGCCTTCAGATCGTCGTGGGAAATGCCGTAGAGCGTCGGCGAGCGCAGCATGCGGATGTACAGGTACGTGTATCCCAGCCAGTTCACGGCATCCTGCGCGATTCCCAAATTCCCAAACCCTGCCTGAGCCCAGGCATGCCCAGGAAGCACCGGGGGAGCTCCAGAGCAGAGCTGATCCCAGTTAAATCCCACAAAATGCAAAACCCGGAGAAAATTGATTTTTTTCTGCTGTCAGATATCCCATAAAAGATCTTTTTTTCTCATTCAGAATATCCCAGGAAAGAAGTTTTTCCTGATGCCAGATTTCCAAGGAAAGCTGGTTTTCCTCATTCCAAATTCACAGAAAAACTGTTTTTCCTTGCCCCACATTTCCCAGGAAAGCTGCTTTTCTGTGCCCCTAATTCCCATAAAATCTGCTATTCCTGTTCATAATGTCCAGGAAATCTGCTTTTCCTGCTTCCAAATTTCCCAAAAAAGCTGCTTTTCCTTACCCAGATTTCCCAGGAAATCTGCTTTTCCTGTACATAATTCCCAGGAAATCTGCTTTTCCTAGTGCCATATTTACCTGGAAAGCTGTTTATCCTCATTCCAAATTTCCCAGAAAAGCTGCTTTTCCTGGCACTCAGATTTCCCAGGAAATCTGCTTTTCCTTGCCCCTAATTCCCAGCCTGTTCATAATTCCCAAGGAAATCAGCTGTTCCTCATTCCAAATATCCCAGGAAAGCAGTTTCTGCTTGTCCCTAATTTCCCTGGAAAGTCACTTTTCCTAGTCCTTAATTCCCAGAAAACCTGTTTTTCCTGGCACCAAATATCCAAGGAAATCTACTTTTCCTTGCCCTTATTTCCCAGGAAATCTGCTTTTTCTACTCCCAAATTCCCAGGAGATCTGTGTTTTCTAATCACTAATTCCCAAGTAATCTGCTTTCCCTTGCCCTTATTTCCCAGGAAATCTGCTTTTCCTTGCCCTTAACTCCCAGGAAATCTGTTTTCTCTAATCCTTAACTCCCAGGAAATCTGCTTTTCCCTGCCCTTAACTCCCAGGAAATCTGTTTTCTCTAATCCTTAACTCCCAGGAAATCTGCTTTTCCTCGTGCCCAACTCCCTTTCCTCCACAAGTCCCGGAAACCATCCCAGAATTAAGGGAATGAATTCCCATCCCTCCGGACAAGCGGGAACTGTGGCGGACCTTGGCGTTCTGGACGTTGCCGAGCACGGCCTCGGCGTTGAGCATGTCCGGGAGCTTGGCCACCATCTGGCTCTCGATGGGCAGCTGCTGGTTGAGCAGGGACAGGTAATACTGCAGCTCCCCGTGGGAAGTGATCAGAATTCCCTCTCCTTTCGTGTCGTACTGGGGCCTCCCGGCACGGCCCAGCATCTGGAACCACCAAAAAAACGGGAATCTCAGGAGTTCTTCTCGGGTGAGTTTGGGAAAGGAATTGTCTCAGGTGGATGAGAGCATGGAGTTTTGGAGGAATTATCTCAGGTGGGTCTGGGTACGGAATTCTTGAGGAATCATCTGGGATGGGTTTAGGTAGGGAATTCTTCAGGGATTGTCTCAGGCGGATCTGGGCATGGAATTCTTGAAGAATTATTGGGATGGGTTTGGGTAAGGAATTATCTCAGGTGTGTCTGGGCATGGAATTCTTGAGTAATTATCTGGGATGGGTTTGGGTAAGGAATTATCTCAGGTGTGTCTGCGCATGGAATTCTTGAGTAATTATCTGGGGTGGGTTTGGGTAGGGAATTCTTCAGGGATTGTCTCAGGTGGATCTGGGCATGGAATTCTGTCAGGGCATGGAATTCTTGAGGAATCATCTGGGATGGGTTTGGGGCAAGCAATTGTCTCAGGTGGATGAGAGCATGGAATTCTTGAGGGAATATCTCAAGTGGGTCTGGGTATGGAATTCTTGAGGAATCATCTGGGATGGGTTTGGGTAGGGAATTCTCCAGAGGTAATCTCAGGTGGATCTGAGCATGGAATTATCTCAGGGCATGGAATTCTTGAGGAATTATCTGTGATGGGTTTGGGCAAGGAATTGTCTCAAGTAGATCTGAGCATGGAATTTTGGAGGAATTATCTCAGGAGGATCTGGGCATGGATCAGGGATTGGAATTGGAATCAGGTGGGTTTGGGCAAGGAATTCTCTCAGGGCATGGAATTCTTCAGGAATTATCTCAGGTGGGTCTGGGAATGGAATTCTATCAGGGCATGGAATTCTCTCAGCACATGGAATTGTTGAGGGATTATCTCAGGAGAATCCAGGCAACAAATTCTTGAGGAATTATCTGGGATGGGTTTGGGCAAGGAATTCTGAAAGAATAATCTGAGGTGGATCTCTGTATGGAATTCTCTCAGGGCATGGAATTCTTGAGGAATTATCTGGGATGGGTTTGGGCAAGGAATTGTCTCAAGTGGAGCTGAGCATGGAATTTTGAAGGAATTATCTCAGGAGGATCTGGGCATGGATCAGGGATTGTCTCAGGTGGATCTGGGCATGGAATTCTGTCTGGGCATGGAATTCTTGAGGAATTATCTGGGATGGGTTTGGGTGTGGAGTTCTGGAGGAATAATCTCCAGTGGATCTGGGCACGGAATCATGTGGGATGGGTTTGGGTAGGGAATTCTCCAGGGGTAATCTCAGGTGGATCTGAGCATGGAATTCTTGAGGAATTATCTGTGATGGGTTTGGGCAAGGAATTGTCTCAGGTGGATCTGAGCATGGAATTTTGGAGGAATTGTCTCAGGTGAATCTGAGCATGGAATTTAGGAGAAATTATCTCAGGTGGATCTGGGTATGGAATTCTTGAGGGATTTTCTTAGGATTGTCTGGGCAAGGATCAGGGATTGTCTCAGGTGGGTTTGGACAAGGAATTCTTGAGGAGTTGTCTCGGATGGGTCTGGTCAAGGAATTCTCTCAGGTGGATCTGGGCATGGAATTCCTGAGGAATTGTCTGGGAAGGGTCTGGCCAAGGAATTGTGGAAGAATGATCTCAGGAGGATCTGGGCACGGAATTCTTGAGGAACTTTTCCCCTCCCCTCCAATCCCACGGCAGCGGAAGGACGAGGAGCACGGAGGAAATTCCCACCCAGGATTTTCCCTGGGATTTGGGGCCGGGAAGGTCCCGGAACGTTCCGGGTCCTACCTGGAGGATGTCCAGCGCTCCCAGCTCCGTCCAGCGCCCCTTCTCCGGGCTGTACACCTGCGTGCCCTTGATGATCACCGTGTGTGCCGGCAGGTTCACGCCCCAGGCCAGCGTGGCCGTGGACACCAGGACCTGCAGGAAAACTGGGATCAGATTCACCAGGAACCCCCAAATCCAACCAGGAACCCCGAAATCCAACCAGGAACAGGGATCAGATCAACCAGGAACAGGGATCAGATCCAACCAGGAACCCCCAAATCCAACCAGGAACTCCCAAATCCAACCAGGAACCCCCAGATCTAACCAGGAAGTGGGATCAGATCCAACCAGGAACCCCCAAATCACCAGGAACTGGGATCAGATCAACCAGGAACCCCCAAATCCAACCAGGAACCCCGAAATCCAACCAGGAACAGGGATCAGATCAACCAGGAACAGGGATCAGATCCAACCAGGAACCCCCAAATCCAACCAGGAACTCCCAAATCCAACCAGGAACAGGGATCAGAGCCAACCAGGAACCCCCAAATCCAACCAGGAACTCCCAAATCCAACCAGGAACCCCCAGATCTAACCAGGAAGTGGGATCAGATCCAACCAGGAACCCCCAAATCACCAGGAACTGGGATCAGATCAACCAGGAACCCCCAAATCCAACCAGGAACCCCGAAATCCAACCAGGAACAGGGATCAGATCAACCAGGAACAGGGATCAGATCCAACCAGGAACCCCCAAATCCAACCAGGAACTCCCAAATCCAACCAGGAACAGGGATCAGAGCCAACCAGGAACCCCCAAATCCAACCAGGAACTCCCAAATCCAACCAGGAACTGGGATCAGATCCAACCAAGAACCCCCAAATCCAACCAGGAACTCCCAAATCCAACCAGGAACAGGGATCAGATCCAACCAGGAACCCCCAAATCCAACCAGGAACCGGGATCAGATCCACCCAGGAATTCCAAATCCACCCCAAATCAGGGATCAGATCCCCCCAGGAATTCCATATCCAACCAGGAACAGGGATCAGATCCAACCAGGAATTCCAAATCCACCCAAAACCAGGGATCAGATCCCCCCAGGAATTCCATATCCAACCAGGAACAGGGATCAGATCCAACCAGGAATTCCAAATCCACCCAAAACCAGGGATCAGATCCCCCCAGGAAGCCCCAGGCTGAAGCAGGAACCTCTCCCCAAGGGAAGGGAATGGCTGGAGGTGCTCTGGAGAAGGGACAAAGTGGGAATGTTCCAACAGCCGAGCGTTGGAAAGAGCAGAGAACAACGGGAACTCAGCCGGAATTTTCTGGGACAATCCTCTGCCTTCCATTTAGCAGGAAATTTCCCAAGAAATCTGCTTTTCCTCATTCCATACTTCTCAGGAAATCTCCTTTTCCTCATTCCAAAATGCCCGAAAAAAATCTGCTTTTCCTCACTCCAAATTTCCCCAAAAAATCTGCTTTTCCTCACTCCAAATTTCCCAAAAAAATCTGCTTTTCCTCACTCCAAATTTCCCAGTAAATCTGCTTTTCCTCATTCCAAATTTCCCCAAAAAATCTGCTTTTCCTCACTCCAAATTTCCCAGTAAATCTGCTTTTCCTCATTCCAAATTTCCCAGTAAATCTGCTTTTCCTCATTCCAAAATGCCCAAAAAATCTGCTTTTCCTCATTCCAAATTCTCCAGGAAATCTGCTTTTCCTCATTCCAAAATCACCGAAAAATCTGCTTTTCCTCATTGCAAACTTCCCAGAAAAGCTGATTTTCCTCATTTCATATTTCCCAGGAAATCTGCCATTCCTCATTCCAAATTCCCTTTCCCCACCCTCCCTTCCCAGGCAATCCCAGCCTCAAAACACCCAAAATTCCACGTCCATCCCTGAGGAAAATCCCTGCTCTCTTCCACACCGCACCAGGACGAGCTGGACCCTAATTTTACCCCAAAAGAGGGATTTTATCCCGGAATTCCCTGTGGAATTCTGCTCCCACCTGGATGTGTTTGTCAGCAAAGAGATCCTCCACCAGGGTCCGGTCGACGCGCGTCATCCCGGCGTGGTGGATGGCGAATCCGTAGGGAAGGAGATCCTTCAGCTCCAGGTTCTGTGGGAATAAACACATCCCGTATTATCTGGGGAAAAAACATCCCAAAGAATTCCAGGAGAACACATCCCAAAGAATTCCAGGAGAACACATCCCAAAGAATTCCTGGAGAACACATCCCAAAGAATTCCTGGAGAACTCATCCCAAAGAATTCCAGGAGAACATATCCCAGAGAATCCTGGGAAAACACATCCCAAAAAATCCTGGGAAAACACATTCCAAGGAATTCCAGGAGAACTCATCCCAAAGAATTCCAGGAGAACACATCCCAAAGAATTCCAGGACAACACATCCCAAGGAATTTGGGAAATGGCTTTCCCCATCCGGATTTTCCCTGGAATTCCCAGAAATGTCTTTTCCCATCAGGATTATCCCGCTTGGATTTTCCCTGAAAGGTCTGGAATTCCTTTTTGCCATCTGGATTTTCCCTGGAATTCCCTTTTCCCATCATAATTATTCCAATTTTTCCTGGAAGGGTTGGAAATCCTTTCCCCATCAGGTTTTTTTAATGGAATTCTCCCTTTTCCCATCAGGATTATCCCCCCAGGATTTTCCTTTCCCTATCAGGATTTTCCCTGGAATTCCTGGAAATGTCTCTTCCCATCAGGATTATCCCACTTGGATTTTCCGTGGAAGGGCTGGAGGTGCTTTTTCCCATCAGTATTTTCCATGGAATTCCCTTTTCCCATCACCATTTTCCTTGGAAATCCCTTTTCCCATCAGGATTTTCCCTGGAATGCTTGGAATTCCCTCTCTCCATCACGATTATCCCTGGAATTCCTTTTCCCAATCACAATTCCCCCTGTAATTTCCTCCCCCCCCCCCCCCCCAGGATTCCCCCCTGGAATTCCCTCAATTTCCCTCAGGACGGAAGGATTGATCCCATTATTCCATCATCCCATTATCCCATCCCTTCCCATGGATCTCATGGATCCCATCCCATTGATCCCATCAATCCCATCACAACGCATGGATCCTATCCCATGGATCCCATCCCATTATCCCATCCCATTATCCCATCCCAATATCCCATCCTCCCATCCCATCCCATTATCCCATCCCATCATCCCATCATCCCATCATCCCATTATCCCATCATCCCATCCCATCCCATCCCATTATCCCATCATCCCATTATCCCATCATCCCATTATCCCATCATCCCATTATCTCATTATCCCATCATCCCATCATCCCATTATCCCATTATCCCATTATCCCATCATCCCATTATCCCATCATCCCATTATCCCATCATCCCATTATCCCATCATCCCATCATCCCATCATCCCATTATCCCATCATCCCATTATCCCATTATCCCATCATCCCATTATCCCATTATCCCATCACCCCATTCCCCCATTCCCCCATTCCCCCATTCCCCCATTCCCCCCTGCATTCCCTGACCTTGCACTGCTCCGCCTCCGTCCTGAGCACCTCGGTGGAGGCCGATCCCTCCCTCAGGAACAGCCCCAGCGTGTCCTTCTCCAGGCACATGTCCCGGATCGCCCGCGCCGTCTTCCCCGTCTCCTTCCGCGAGTGCACGAACACCAGCACCTGGGGGTGGGGAACTGGGAATGAACTGGGGAGCAACTGGGGGGGAAATGGGAATGAACGGGGGAGGAACTGGGGGGGAAACTGGGAATGAACTGGGGAGGAACCGGGGGGGAAATGGGAATGAACTGGGGAGGAACTGGGGGGGAAATGGGAATGAACTGGGGAGGAACTGGGAATGAACTGGGGAGGAACTGGGAATGAACTGGGGAGGAACTGGGGGGGAAATGGGAATGAACGGGGGAGGAACTGGGGGGAAATGGGAATGAACTGGGGAGGAACCGGGGGGGAAATGGGAATGAACTGGGGAGGAACTGGGAATGAACTGGGGAGGAACTGGGAATGAACTGGGGAGGAACTGGGGGGGAAATGGGAATGAACGGGGGAGGAACTGGGGGGAAATGGGAATGAACTGGGGAGGAACCGGGGGGGAAATGGGAATGAACTGGGGAGGAACTGGGAATGAACTGGGGAGGAACTGGGAATGAACTGGGGAGGAACTGGGGGGGAAATGGGAATGAACGGGGGAGGAACTGGGGGGAAATGGGAATGAACTGGGGAGGAACCGGGGGGGAAATGGGAATGAACTGGGGAGGAACTGGGAATGAACTGGGGAGGAACTGGGAATGAACTGGGGAGGAACTGGGGGGGAAATGGGAATGAACGGGGGAGGAACTGGGAATGAACTAGGGAGGAACTGGGGGGAAATGGGAATGAACGGGGGAGGAACTGGGGGGGAAATGGGAATGAACTGGGGAGGAACCGGGGGGGAAATGGGAATGAACTGGGGAGGAACTGGGAATGAACTGGGGAGGAACTGGGGGGGAAATGGGAATGAACGGGGGAGGAACTGGGAATGAACTGGGGAGGAACTGGGAATGAACTAGGGAGGAACTGGGGGGGAAATGGGAATGAACCGGAGAGGAACTGGGGGGAAATGGGAATGAACTGGGGAGGAACTGGGGGGAAATGGGAATGAACTGGGGAGGAACTGGGAATGAACTGGCGAGGAACTGGGGGGGAAATGGGAATGAACGGGGGAGGAACTGGGGGGAAATGGGAATGAACTGGGGAGGAACTGGGGGGGGAATGGGAAAGAACGGGGGAGGAACTGGGGGGAAATGGGAATGAACTGGGAATGAACTGGGGAGGAACTGGGCGGAAATGGGAATGAACTGGGGAGGAACTGGGGGGAAATGGGAATGAACTGGGGAGGAACTGGGAATGAACTGGCGAGGAACTGGGGGGGAAATGGGAATGAACAGGGGAGGAACTGGGGGGGAAATGGGAATGAACAGGGGAGGAACTGGGGAGAAACTGGGAAATCCCAGGAAAACTCCTGGGGAAAACTCCTGGGAACACTGGGAAGTCCCCAGGAAATCCTGGGGAAAATCCTGGGGAAACTCCCAGGAAGAACCTGGGAAAACTGGGAAAATCCTGGGAAAACTCCTGGGGAAAATCCTGGGGAAACTCCTGGGGAAACTCCTGGGAAATTCCCAGGAAATCCTGGGAAAAACCTGGAAAAACTGGCAAAACCCAATCAGCCCCCAGTGCTCGGGAGGGGAAAAAATCTGGGATGAATCCATTAATTCCTTCATCCCAAAATGAACAAATCCAAATTAATCACCAAAAAAAAAAAAAGGAAAATAAAAGATGCCAAACTCATTTTCCATCCATAAAAAAACCCCAAAACCTCCACTCCACCCAACTCCTCTGCAGCATCAGCTCCTCAAAACGAGGTGGGAAAAGGGAAAATCCAATTTTTTTTTTTTTTTTTTTTTTTTTTTTTTTTTTTTTTTTCAGGATTGAGGAGAAAATAAAGGTGGGAATTGGGATCTGACCTGGTTCTTTCCAGCGTGCTCCATGATTTTCTCGTAGACGATCTCGTTCATGATCTGGAAACGTTTGATGGCTTTTTTCTCTGTGATCCCCACGTAGGTCTGCTCCAGGGGCACGGGACGGAAACTGGGAAAGGAAAAAGTTCCAGGGAAAAGGGGGATTTGTGGAGAGATTGTGAGAAAAAAATTCCGTGGGGAAAGGGAATTAATAGAGAAAATGGGATGAAAAAATATCCATGGAAAAGAGAATTTACTGAGAAATTGGGATGAAGAAATATCCATGGGAAAGAGACTTTATGGAGAAACTGGGATGAAGAAATATCCATGGAAAAGAGAATTTATGGAGAGATTGGGATGAAGAAATATCCATGGAAAAGGGAATTTATGGAGAAACTGGGATGAAGAAATATCCATGGAAAAGAGAATTTATGGAGAAATTGGGATGAAGAAATATCCATGGAAAAGAGAATTTATGGAGAAATTGGGATGAAGAAATATCCATGGAAAAGAGAATTTATGGAGAAATTGGGATGAAGAAATATCCATGGGAAAGGGAATTCAAAGAGAAATTGTGACGCAAAATATCCGTGGAAAAGAGGAATTTATGGAGAAACCACCAAGAGAAAATATCCATGGAAAAGGAAATTTATAGAGAAATTTTGAGGAAAAAATATCCATGGAAAAGGGAATTTACGGAGAAACTGGGATGAAGAAATATCCATGGAAAAGAGAATTTATGGAGAGATTGGGATGAAGAAATATCCATGGAAAAGGGAATTTACGGAGAAACTGGGATGAAGAAATATCCATGGAAAAGAGAATTTATGGAGAGATTGTGAGAAAAAATATCCATGGGAAAGGGAATTCAAAGAGAAATTGTGAGGAAAAGAATCCGTGGGGAAAGGAAATTAATAGAGAAAATGGGATGAAAAAATATCCATGGAAAAGAGAATTTACTGAGAAATTGGGATGAAGAAATATCCATGGGAAAGAGAATTTATGGAGAAACTGGGATGAAGAAATATCCATGGAAAAGAGAATTTATGGAGAGATTGGGATGAAGAAATATCCATGGAAAAGGGAATTTATGGAGAAACTGGGATGAAGAAATATCCATGGAAAAGAGAATTTATGGAGAAATTGGGATGAAGAAATATCCATGGAAAAGAGAATTTATGGAGAAATTGGGATGAAGAAATATCCATGGAAAAGAGAATTTATGGAGAAATTGGGATGAAGAAATATCCATGGGAAAGGGAATTCAAAGAGAAATTGTGACGCAAAATATCCGTGGAAAAGAGGAATTTATGGAGAAACCACCAAGAGAAAATATCCATGGAAAAGGAAATTTATAGAGAAATTTTGAGGAAAAAATATCCATGGAAAAGGGAATTTACGGAGAAACTGGGATGAAGAAATATCCATGGAAAAGAGAATTTATGGAGAGATTGGGATGAAGAAATATCCATGGAAAAGGGAATTTACGGAGAAACTGGGATGAAGAAATATCCATGGAAAAGAGAATTTATGGAGAGATTGTGAGAAAAAATATCCATGGGAAAGGGAATTCAAAGAGAAATTGTGAGGAAAAGAATCCGTGGGGAAAGGAAATTAATAGAGAAAATGGGATGAAAAAATATCCATGGAAAAGAGAATTTACTGAGAAATTGGGATGAAGAAATATCCATGGGAAAGAGAATTTATGGAGAAACTGGGATGAAGAAATATCCATGGAAAAGAGAATTTATGGAGAGATTGGGATGAAGAAATATCCATGGGAAAGAGAATTTATGGAGAAATTGGGATGAAGAAATATCCATGGGAAAGAGAATTTATGGAGAAACTGGGATGAAGAAATATCCATGGAAAAGAGAATTTATGGAGAGATTGGGATGAAGAAATATCCATGGAAAAAAGAATTTATGGAGAAATTGGGATGAAGAAATATCCATGGGAAAGGGAATTCAAAGAGAAATTGTGACGCAAAATATCCGTGGAAAAGAGGAATTTATGGAGAAACCACCAAGAGAAAATATCCATGGAAAAGGAAATTTATAGAGAAATTTTGAGGAAAAAATATCCATGGAAAAGGGAATTTACGGAGAAACTGGGATGAAGAAATATCCATGGAAAAGAGAATTTATGGAGAGATTGGGATGAAGAAATATCCAGGGAAAAGGGAATTTATGGAGAAATTGCGATTAAAAAATCTGCGGGAAAGGGGAAGTTGTGGAGAAATTGTGATAAAAGAAATCCATGGAAAAGGGAAGTTACGGAAAAAATGGGATGAAGAAATATCCATGGAAAAAGGGAATTTATGGAGGAATTGCCAGGGCTGGAAAAGAGGGAAAATTCATTTTCCATCCATGGACAAACCAACCCAACCCTGCCCATGGCTGGAAAAGATCTGGGATTAATCCAGGTCCAATTAAACCATGGATTCCCTCATCCTGCAAAGACAATTCCTAATGAATCAGGGCTGGAAAAGTGGGAAAATTCACTTTTTGGCCTCTCAGATTCCATGGAAATCCCAAATCCTCCCAACTCAAGATCCCCAAAACGTTTTTAACAACATCGCCAAAAAAATCAACAAACGCTCAGGAGATGGAAATCCAGCTGGAAATGTGGGAAAATTCACCTTCTGTCCTCTCACGTTCCACGGAAAACCCAAACCCTCTCAACCCAACCCAACGTGAGATCCCAAAAACGCTTTTACCGACCCATCCCAAAGATCACCGAACACGTGGATGGGTGGAAAATCCAGCGGGAAATGTGGGAAAGTCACTTTTTTGTCCTCCCACATTCCATGAAAAACCCAACCTCTCCCAATCCAACCCAACCCAACGTGAGATCCCAACAACGCTTTTACCGGCCCATCCCAAAGATCAACAAACGCACGGACAGATGGAAATCCAGCTGGAAATCCAGCTGGACATGAGGGAAAAGTCACTTTTTGTCACGTTTCATGGAAAAGCCAAACCCTCCCAACCCAACCCACGCCAAGATCCCAAAAACGCTTTTACCGACCCATCCCAAAGACCAACAAACATGTGGATGGATGGAAATCCAGGTGGAAACGTGGGAAAATCACTTTTTGTACTTTCACGTTCCATGGAAAACCCAAATCCTCCCAACCCAAGATCCCCAAAACTTTTTTAACAAGACCTCAAAAAACCAACAAACGCTCAGGAGATGGAAATCCAGCTGGAAATCCAGCTGGAAGTGTGGGAAAATTCTTTTGTGGGAAAAATGTAGGGAAAAAAAAGTTTTGTCCTGTCACATTCCACGGAAAACCCAAACCCTCCCAAACCCAACCCAACCCAACGTGAGATCCCAAAAATGCTTTTACCGACCCATCCCAAAGATCAACCAACGTGTGGATGGGTGGAAATCCAGATGGAAATGTGGGAATATTCACTTTTTGTCCGCTCACATTCCATGGGAAAACCCAAACCCTCCCAACCCAAGCCGACGCGAGATCCCACCAACGCTTTGACCAACCCATCCCAAAGATCCCCGAACGCACGGACAGATGGAGATCCAGCTGCAAGTCCACCTGGATATTTTTTCCCGTTCCTTGCCGGTACCTGTTGTCGAAGTAGAAGAGGCCCTTGGCCGGGTCCACGCGCAGGAAGGTGGCCACGTCCTCGTAGTTGGGCAGGGTGGCGCTGAGCCCCACCAGCCGCACGTCCTCCTGCGTCATCTCGATGTTGCGGATGGCCCTGGCCACCAGCGACTCCAGCACGGGCCCGCGGTCGTCGTGCAGGAGGTGGATCTCGTCCTGGGAAAGGGGACAGGTCCTGGAATTCTCCCTGCTCTGCGTTTGTGGGGTCGTGCAGTGGTGGGATCCCAAAGTTCAGCGGGTTCCACCGCAGGGGATACGCTCGGACGGGTCCGACCCGGCCTCGGGCAGTTCCAGGGATTCCAGCAGCTCTGGGAATTCCATCCCAGCTCCTCACCGCCCTCCCCCTTCCCAAAATCCCATCTGAACGTGGAGATGCTAGAACAGCTTGGGTTGGAAGCGATCCCATGTTTAGATGGGATTTTGGGAACCCCCCGAGCTTCTGCTGCCCCAAACCCCAGATCCACCTTGAGGAACGTTTTGGGGGTCTCCACCCCAAATCCCACATCCACCTGCAGGAACCCCTGATGTTTGGCAGGAGCCTCAAAACCCCACAGGACCCCCGTGATGTTCTGCACCCCAAATCCCTGCAGGACCCCCTGATGTTCCCCACCCCAAATCTCAGATCCCCCCTGAGGAACCCCAAACCCTGAAGGAACTCCTGATATTCTGCAGGAACCCCAGACCCCACAGGACCCACGACGTTCCCCACCCCAAACCCCAGATCCCCCCTGCAGAACCCCAGACCCTGCAGGAACCACCTGATGCTCTGCAGGAACCCCAAATCCCCGCAGGACCCCACGTTCCCCACCCCACACCCCAGATCCCCGCAGGACCCCACGTTCCCCACCCCACACCCCAGATCCCCCCTGAGGAACCCCAAATCCCCACAGGACCCCACGTTCCCCACCCCACACCCCAAATCCCCACAGGACCCCACGTTCCCCACCCCACACCCCAGATCCCCCCTGCGGAACCCCAAATCCCTGCAGGACCCCACGTTCCCCACCCCACAGCCCAGATTCCCCCTGTGGAACCCCAAATCCCCGCAGGACCCCACATTCCCCACCCCACAGCCCAGATCCCCCCTGTGGAACCCCAAATCCCTGCAGGACCCCACGTTCCACACCCCACACCCCAGATCCCCACAGGACCCCACGTTCCCCACCCCACAGCCCAGATCCCCCCTGCGGAACCCCAAATCCCCGGACGCCAGGCTCCCGCCCCGGCGCTCACCAGGATGACCAGGCGCACCAGCTGGGTGTAGGTGCGCTCCCCGCCCTTGCGGGTGATGATGTCCCACTTCTCGGGCGTGCACACGATGATCTGCGTGGCGCTGATCTCCTCCTTGCACAGCTGGTGGTCCCCGGTCAGCTCGGCCACCGTGATCCCGTAGGTGGCCAAACGCTGGCAAGAACCCGCGGGGTGAGACCTTCCCGTGGAGGAGGGATCCCAAAATCCCACCCGAACTTCTCCTGCTGTGCTTTGAGGGTGTTCCCTCTTGTGCTGGTGTTCCCTGGGATAAGGTCCCAAATCCCACCGGGATGTCCCCCCGTGGCGGGAGCTGTGCAGAGACCCCCGATGCCCCTTTTCTCCAGGCTGAGCCCTTTCCCAGATCCCTCAGGAATTCCCCATCCCTGGATGTTCTCCAACCCCGTAACCCATCCCTGATCCCCCTTTTCTCCAGGCTGAGCCCTTTCCAGATCCCTCAGGAATTCTCCAGAGCCTTCTCCTTGTTCTCCAACTCCTTCCCCACCTCCATTCCCAAAGCCAAATCCCTCCACAATCCCAAACCTCCCTTTGGATTTGACCCCACTCATCCCAAACCTCCCTGGCACCTGATGCCAAACCTCCCAGGGATCCAACCCTGCTCATCCCAAACCTCCCTGGGACCCAATCCCAAACCTTCCCTGGGATCCAACCCTGCTCATCCCAAACCTCCCTGGGATCCAATCCCAAACCTTCCCTGGGATCCAACCCTGCTCATCCCAAACCTCCCTGGGACCCAATCCCAAACCTTCCCTGGGATCCAACCCTGCTCATCCCAAGCCACCCTTTTGATCTGATCCCAAACCTCTCCCAGACTCCAAACCTCTCCTCAATCCCAAACCTCTCCCCAGTCCCAAACCTCTCCTCAATCCCAAACCTCTCCCCAATCCCAAACCTCTCCTCAATCCCAAACCTCTCCCCAATCCCAAACCTCTCCCCAATCCCAAACCTCTCCTCACTCCCAAACCTCTCCCCAATCCCAAACCTCTCCTCAATCCCAAACCTCTCCCAGACCCCAAACATCTCCCAGACCCCAAACCTCTCCTCAATCCCAAACCTCTCCCCAATCCCAAACCTCTCCTCAATCCCAAACCTCTCCCCAATCCCAAACCTCTCCCAGACCCCAAACCTCTCCCCAGACCCCAAACCTCTCCTCAATCCCAAACCTCTCCCAGACCCCAAACCTCTCCCAGACCCCAAACCTCTCCCAGACCCCAAACCTCTCCCCAGTCCCAAACCTCTCCTCAATCCCAAACCTCTCCCCAATCCCAAACCTCTCCCCAATCCCAAACCTCTCCTCAATCCCAAACCTCTCCCCAATCCCAAACCTCTCCCAGACCCCAAACCTCTCCCCAGACCCCAAACCTCTCCTCAATCCCAAACCTCTCCCCAATCCCAAACCTCTCCCAGACCCCAAACCTCTCCCAGACCCCAAACCTCTCCCCGATCCCAAACCTCTCCTCAATCCCAAACCTCTCCCAGACCCCAAACCTCTCCCAGACCCCAAACCTCTCCCCCATCCCAAACCTCTCCCCAGACCCCAAACCTCTCCTCAATCCCAAACCTCTCCTCAATCCCAAACCTCTCCCCATCCCCAAACCTCTCCCCGACCCCAAACCTCTCGCAGACCCCAAATCTCTCCCAGACCCCAAACCTCTCCCACGGCCCCTACCCCAAACCTCTCCCCAATCCCAAACCTCTCCCACGGCCCCGATCCCACAGCTCTCCCGATCCCAACGTCCCGGTCGCGCCGCCCCCCACCTTGCCGAAGCTCCCGACCATCTCCTGCACCAGGGACCTCATGGGTGCGATGTAGATGATCTTGAACTCCTCCACGTTGATGGTGCCGTCCATGTTGATGTGTTTGCCGATCTCCCTCAGCATGCACATCAGCGCCACGTTCGTCTTCCCCGCGCCCTGCAACGGCCCCGGGGTCACCCCAAAAAAGCCCAGAATTCCCCCCAAAAAATCCTGGAATTCCCCCCCAAAAAAGGAGCGGAATTCCCTGCACCTCCATCCCAAAAAAATCCCGGAATTCCCCAGGAAAAAGGGTCACCCAGCGCCATGTTCTTCTTCCCCACACCCTGGAATGTCACCAGGGTCACCCAAAAAATCCTGGAATTCCCCCGAAAAAATCCCAGAATTCCCTGCAAATCCATCCCAAAAAAATCCCAGAATTGCCTCCAAAAAAATCCAGAATTCTCCCCAAAAAATCCTGGAATTCTCCAGGGAGAAGGGTCACCCAGCACCACGTTCATCTTCTCCGCACCCTGGAATGCCACCAGGGTCACCAAAAAAATCCCGGAATTCCCTGCACATCCATCCCAAAAAATCCCAGAACTGCCTCCAAAAAATCCCAGAATTCTCCAGGGAAAAGGGTCACCCAGCACCATGTTTGTGTTCCCCATGCCCTGGAACAGCCTCGGGGTCACCCCAAAAAAATCCTGGAATTCCCTGCACATCCATCCCAAAAAATCCCGGAATTCTCCAGGGAACAGGTTCACCCAGCGCCACGTTCTTCTTCCCTGTGCCCTGAAAGGCCTCGTGGGTCACCCCAGAAAACCCCAAAAATCTCAATCTGTCCAGCCCAAAAAATTCCTGGGAATCCACCCCGAAATCCTGTGAAATCCACCCCGAAATCCCAGGAATCCAACCCAAAATCCCGGAGGCACCCCAAAATGCCAGGAATCCACTCCAGAATCCAGGAAAGCACCCAAAGTCTTGGGAATTCATCCCAAAATCCCATAAGCACCCCGGAATTCTGGGAATCCACTCCAGAATCTTAGGAAAGAA
This sequence comes from Cinclus cinclus, assembly GCF_963662255.1. Classification (NCBI taxonomy): domain Eukaryota; kingdom Metazoa; phylum Chordata; class Aves; order Passeriformes; family Cinclidae; genus Cinclus; species Cinclus cinclus. The sequence goes on along the minus strand of NC_085074.1, from coordinate 1,238,113 downwards.
TCTCAAAATCTTGGCAATGCACCCCAAAATCCTAAGAATCCCCCCCACAGAATCCCGAAGAACAAGCCCAAATTCACAGGAATACCCCAAAATCCTGGGAATTCCCCATGAAATCCCCCCAAACCCCCAAAGAACTACACTGAATTCCCAGCAATCCCCCCCAAATTCCTATAAATCCCCTCAAAATCCCAGAAATCCACCCCAAATTCCCAGAAATCCCCCAGAATTTCCAGCCATCCATCCCAGAATTCCCAGAATCCCCCAGAATTCCCAGCCATCCATCCCAAATTCCCAGAAATCCATCCTCCAGAAATCCCAGCAATCCACCCCCCAGAATTCCCTGAAATCCATCCCAGAATTCCTGGAATCCCCCTGGAATTCCCAGAATCCTCTGGAATTCCCATCCATCTATTCCAGAATTCCCATCCATCCATCCGGAATTCCCATCCATCCATCTCAGAATTCCCATCCATCCCAAATTCCCATCCACCCATCCCTGAATTCTCAGAATCCCCTGGCATTCCCATCCATTCATCCAGAATTCCCATCCACCCGGAATTCCAATCCATCTATCCCAAATTCCCATCCATCCACCCAGAATTCCCAGAATCCCCCGGAATTCCCCGCTCCCGTCCCGCTCTCCCGGCCCTCACGGTGGGAGCACACAGCAGCAGGTTCTCATCCGACTCCATCCCAGAATTCCCATCCATCCCAAATTCCCATCCATCCATCTGGAATTCCCAGAATCCCCCGGAATTCCCAGAATCCCCCGGAATTCCCCGCTCCCGTCCCGCTCTCCCGGCCCTCACGGTGGGAGCACACAGCAGCAGGTTCTCATCCGACTCCATCCCAGAATTCCAATCCATCTATCCCAAATTCCCATCCATCCATCTGGAATTCCCAGAATCCCCCGGAATTCCCAGAATCCCCCGGAATTCCCCGCTCCCGTCCCGCTCTCCCGGCCCTCACGGTGGGAGCACACAGCAGCAGGTTCTCATCCGACTCCATCCCAGAATTCCCATCCATCCACCCGGAATTCCCAGAATCCCCCAGAATTCCCAGAGTCCCCCGGAATTCCCAGAGTCCCCCAGAATTCCCAGAATCCCCCGGAATTCCCCGCTCCCGTCCCGCTCTCCCGGCCCTCACGGTGGGAGCACACAGCAGCAGGTTCTCATCCGACTCCATCCCAGAATTCCCATCCATCCCAAATTCCCATCCATCCATCTGGAATTCCCAGAATCCCCCGGAATTCCCAGAATCCCCCGGAATTCCCCGCTCCCGTCCCGCTCTCCCGGCCCTCACGGTGGGAGCACACAGCAGCAGGTTCTCATCCGACTCCATCCCAGAATTCCCATCCATCCATCTGGAATTCCCAGAATCCCCCGGAATTCCCAGAATCCCCCGGAATTCCCCGCTCCCGTCCCGCTCTCCCGGCCCTCACGGTGGGAGCACACAGCAGCAGGTTCTCATCCGACTCCATCCCAAATTCCCATCCATCCATCTCGGAATTCCCAGAATCCCCCGGAATTCCCAGAATCCCCCGGAATTCCCCGCTCCCGTCCCGCTCTCCCGGCCCTCACGGTGGGAGCACACAGCAGCAGGTTCTCATCCGACTCCAGCGCCGCCCGGAACAGTTTGCTCTGGATCCTGTTCAGGGTTTTGAACCCCTCGAACCCGGCCTGGGCGTACTTGGGCAGCTTCTCCACAGAAACCAATTGCTGGGGAAAAAAAAATATGGAAAAACTCAGTTTGGGATGTGGGAAAAATGGGGAAAAAATCGTGGAGCTGTTTGGGGCAGGAGCAAAGCGATCCCGCTCAGGAAAAGTGCACGGACACAGAAATTCCAGTTGTTCCAAAGGGAGAATTCGGAGTTAATGGTGGTTGGGAAATAGAGAAAAAGTTGATTTTTGGTCTCTCAGGTTTTATGGAAAAACCAAATCGTCAAATTCAAACTGATCCCGATGTTCAGGGTGGGAAAAATCTGGAATTAAACGAGGCACAAAAATTCCCGAGTGCCAGAAGGACAATTCCTAATTAATCAGGGCTGGAAAAGAGGGAAAACTCATTTTTTATCCTCTCAGATTCCATGGAAAACCCAAATCCTGAAATCCAACTCAATCCCGGTGTTCAAGGTGGGAGAAATTATGGATGCACAAAAAATTCCCTCATCCTAAAAGGACAATTCCTAATTAATCAGAGCTGGAGAAAAGGGAAAATTCATTTTTCATACTCTCAGATTCAATGGAAAATTCCAATTTTCAATTTATTCCCAGCTCCAGGAAAAGCAGAGCTCAACAAAACCCTGGAGGAGAAACTGGGCACAGGAGGAGCAGTGGGAAAAGGGGAATTGGGAAGTTCCTGCAGAAATGGGGAAATTGTGGGGTCAGAAATGGGGAAGGAGGGAGGGGTTGGCAAATTACAGAACCCTGCAATGGTTCTGGTGGGAAAGGAGCTTAAATCCCATCCCAGGAGGCTCCAATTACCCAAAAAAAAAAAAAAAATCTGCTTTTCCTGGAGCACGGTTTTAAAATAAAAGCTGCATTTCCTGGTGCCAAATATTCCACAAAATCTGCTTTTCCTGGAGCCTGATTTCCCAAAAAAAAAAGCTGCTTTTCGTGGTACCCAATTTCCCAGGAAATCTGATTTTCCAGGTCCAAATTTCCTGAGAAAGTTGCTTTTCCTGGCACCAAATATTCCAGAAAAGCTGCTTTTCCTGGTGCCAAATTAAAAAAAAAAAAAAAAGAAAAAGAAAATCTGCATTTTATGTTACTCAGTTTCGCAGGAAAGCTGCTTTTCCTGGTCCCTAATTTCCAAAGAAAGTTGCTTTTCCTGGTACCAAATATCCCACAAAATCTGCTTTTCCTAGAGCCTGAATTCCCAAAAAAAGCTGCATTTTCTGGTACCCAATTTCCCAGGAAATCTGCTTTTCCTGGTCCCTAATTTCCCGAGAAATCTGATTTTCCTGCCTCCTGATTTCCCAGAGAAGCTGCTTTTCCTGGTGTTTAATTTCCTGAGAAAGCTGCTATTCCTGGCACCAAACATTCCAGAAAAGCTGCTTTTCTTGGTGCCCAGTTTTCCAAAAAACCTGATTTTTCCTGGAGCTTGATTTCCTTAAAAACCTGCATTTTCTGGTACCAAGTTCCTCAGGAAAGCTGCTGTTCCTGGTCCTCAGTTTCCTGAGAAAGTTGCTATTCCTGACAACAAATATTCCAGAAAAGTTGCTTTTCCTGGTCCCCAGTTTCCCCCCGAAGTTGCTTTTCCTGGTGCTCAATTTCTTTTTCCTTTGCCTGGACTCAGCAAAACTCCCAGGATGCAAATATCCCAGGAAATCTGCTTTTCCTGCTGCCTGATTTCCCAGGAATGTTTTGGCTGGAAGGGATTTGAAAGCCCCTAAAAAGCATGGAGCTTCCACTGGCCCAGATTCCAACACAGCCTTGGACATTCCCAGGGATGCAGGGGCAGCCCCGGCTCCTCTGGGAATTCCATCCCAGCCAGGAATTCCATCCCCAAATCCCATTTCCATCTCCAGTTTCCCACTCCCTGTGTCCTGTCCCTCCATCCCTGATCCCAATCCTCTCCAGCTCTCCTGGAGCCCCTTTAGGCTCTGGAAAAGAACTCTCAGCTCTCCTTGGAGCTCTCCCTTTTCCAATTGAAGATTTTTGGGAATATTTGGGTTGGAAAAGCTGGAATCCCAATCCATGCAGCTCTGAGCTGCCAACACTGTGAAAAATCCTTGTGAGAAATGAGAATAAATCAATTTCCCTGCTTCATTTTTTGCGGAAAAAAAAGGGTCTGGAAAGAGCAGGATTTGGCCCAGATGCCACCCTGACCTTGGACATTCCCAGGGATGCAGGGGCAGCCCCAGCTCCTCTGGGAATTCCATCCCCAACCCCATTTCCATCTCCAGTTTCCCACTCCCCGTGTCCTGTCCCTCCATCCCTGATCCCAATCCCTCTCCAGCTCTCCCGGAGCCCCTTTAGGTTCTACTCCGAGATCTCCTTGGAGCTTTCTCTTTTCCGAGACTTTTTGGGAATGTTTGATTTGGAAAAACCGAAACCCCATCCCCACCTAGCTCAGAGCTGTCCACACTGAAAAAAAACCCAGGGATGCAGGGGCAGCCCCGGCTCCTCTGGGAACTCCATCCACCCCCAATCCCATTTCCACCTCCCTTTTCCCGCTCCCCGAGTCCTGTCCCGCCACCGCTGACCCCGAGGCCCCCCCAGCCGTGGGGAGCCCCGTTCTGGGCTCAGACCTCGTCGGCCCCGAAGGCTTTGGGTTTGAGGGCAGGCACGTGAACCTCCTCGTAGCCCTTGCGCTGCCGCCGGAAGGAGCCGTCCGGGAGCTGGCACCGCTTGTTGGCCATGAAGTGACTGCCCTGGGCAAACACCAGATCCTCCAGATCCAGCACCTGCCGGGGAGCCAGAGCCTGCAAAACACGGGGGGATACGGGGGTGATGGGGGGAAATATGGGCAGAGAATGGGGGGGAACGGGGGGAAATGGGGGGAATACAGGGGGGGATACAGGGGGGGAATGGGGAGAGAATGGGGGGAATACGGGGGGGGAAAACAGGGGGGGATACAGGGGGGGAATGGGGAGAGAATTGGGGGGAATGGGGGGGAAATGGGGGGAATACAGGGGGGGATACAGGGGGGGAATGGGGAGAGAATGGGGGGGAATGGGGGGGAAATGGGGGGAATACAGGGGGGGATACAGGGGGGGAATGGGGAGAGAATGGGGGGGAACGGGGGGAAATGGGGGGAATACAGGGGGGGATACAGGGGGGGAATGGGGAGAGAATGGGGGGGAATGGGGGGGAAAACAGGGGGGGATACAGGGGGGGAATGGGGAGAGAATGGGGGGGGAACGGGGGAAATGGGGGGAATACAGGGGGAAATGGGGGGAACACAGGGGGGGGATACAGGGGGGAATGGGGAGAGAATGGGGGGGAATGGGGGGGAAAACAGGGGGGGATACAGGGGGGGATACAGGGGGGGAATGGGGAGAGAATGGGGGGGAATGGGGGGGAAATGGGGGGAATACAGGGGGGGATACAGGGGGGGAATGGGGATGAGAATGGGGGGGAACGGGGGGAAATGGGGGGAATACAGGGGGGGATACAGGGGGGGAATGGGGGGGAAATAGGGGGAATACAGGGGGGGATACAGGGGGGCAATGGGGAGAGAATTGGGGGGGAATGGGGGGGAAATGGGGGGAATACAGGGGGGGATACAGGGGGGGATACAGGGGGGGATACAAGGGGGGATACAGGGGGAACGGGGGGAAACAGGGGGGAATGGGGAGAGAATGGGGGGGGAACGGGGGGAATACAGGGGGGGATACAGGGGGGGATACAGGGGGGAAATGGGGGGAATACAGGGGGGGATACAGGGGGGGAACGGGGGGAAATGGGGGGAGCAGGGGGAAATGGGGGGAATACAGGGGGGGATACAGGGGGGGAACAGGGGGAAATGGGGGAATACAGGGGGGAAATACAGGGGGGATGATGGGGGAAATATGGGGGGGAACGGGGAGGAATGGGGGGAAATTGGGGGAATAGAGCAGGGAAGTAGAGGGGGAATGGGGGGGAATATGGGGAGAAAATGGGGGAAATGGGGGGAAATGGGGAGAAAATGGGGGGGAAGTGGGGGAAATACAGGGGGGAATGGGAGAATACAGGGGGGAAATACAGGGAGGATGATGGGGGGAAATATGGGGAGAGAATGGGGAGGAAATAAGGGGGGGCAATATGGGGAGAAAATGGGGGAAATGGGGGGAAAACGGGGAGAAATGGTGGGAAAACAGGGAGAAATGGTGGGGAAAATGGGGGGAAATGGAGATAAAAATTGGGGGAAATGGGGATAAAAATTGGGGGAAAAGGGGAGAAAAACTGGGGGGAATGAGGAGTAATGGTGGGAAAACATGGGGGGATATGGTGGGAAAAATGGGAGAAATGGTGGGAAAAATGGGGAGAAATTGGGGGGAATGGGGGGGAAGTGGTGTGGAAAATGGGGGGAAATACAGGGGGAATGGGGGGAAAATGGGGAGAAAATGGGGAAATACAGGGGGGAATGGGGGGGAAGGTGGGGGAATACAGGGGGAAAGGGGGGAAATGGGGAGAAAATGGGGGGGAAATGGAGGGAAATACAGAGGGAATGGAGGAAAATGGTGGGAAAACATGGGGAGAAATGGTGGGAAAATGTGGGAGAAAGGTGGGGAAAATGGGGGAATATAGAGGGAATGGGTGGGAAATGGAGGGGGAAATGGAGGGGAAAGGGGGGAAATGGGGAGAAATGGTGGGGAAAATGGGGGAAAATTGGGGGGAATGGGGGGGAAAGGTGGGAAAAATGGGGAAAAATACAGGGGGAAATGGGGAGAAAATAGGGGGAGAAATGGGGGGAAAAATGGGGGGAAATACAGGGAGAATGGAGGGGGATTGGGGGAAAATGGGGGAAAATGGGAGAAAATGGGGGGAATGAGAGAGAAATGGTGGGAAAATTTGGGGGGAAATACAAGGGGAACGGGGGGAAATGGGAAAATATGGGGAGAAAATGGGGGAAATGGAGGGAAATGGGGGAAAATGGAGGGAAACTAGGGGAAATTGGGGAAATTGGGGGGAGATGGTGGAAATGGGGGGGAACTTGGGGAAATGGGGGGAAAATGGGGGGAAAATGGGGGAAAAATGGGAATGGCTTCTCCCCGTGTTTGAGGAGAACGCTGCTGGCTCCAGCTGGGAATCCACATTCCCTGTGAGATCTCTGTGCAAGCAGCACTTGCAGCAGGGTTTTACTGGGTTTTACTGGGGTTTTACTGGGTTTTACTGGGGTTTTACTGGGGTTTTACTGGGTTTTACTGGGGTTTTACTGGGGTTTTACTGGGGTTTTACTGGGGTTTGCTGGGGTTTTACTGGGGTTTTACTGGGGTTTGCTGGGGTTTTACTGGGGTTTTACTGGGGTTTTACTGGGGTTTGCTGGGGTTTTACTGGGTTTTGCTGGGGTTTTACTGGGGTTTTGCTGGGGTTTTACTGGGTTTTACTGGGGTTTTGCTGGGGTTTTACTGGGTTTTACTGGGGTTTTGCTGGGGTTTTGTTGGGGTTTTACTGGGGTTTGCTGGGGTTTTACTGGGTTTTGCTGGGGTTTTACTGGGTTTTGCTGGGGTTTTACTGGGTTTTACTGGGGTTTGCTGGGTTTTACTGGGTTTTGCTGGGGTTTTACTGGGGTTTTGCTGGGTTTTACTGGGGTTTGCTGGGTTTTGTTGGGAATTTGCTGGGGATTGCTGGGGTTTTGCTGGGGTTTTACTGGGTTTTACTGGGGTTTTGCTGGGGTTTGCTGGGTTTTACTGGGGTTTTGCTGGGGTTTTGCTGGGGTTTTACTGGGTTTTACTGGAGTTTGCTGGGGTTTTACTGGGGTTTTGCTGGAGTTTACTGGGTTTTACTGGGGTTTGCTGGAGTTTACTGGGGTTTGCTGGGGTTTGCTGGAGTTTACTGGGGTTTGCTGGGGTTTGCTGGAGTTTACTGGGGTTTGCTGGGGTTTGCTGGGGTTTTGCTGGAGTTTACTGGGTTTTACTGGGGTTTGCTGGAGTTTACTGGGGTTTGCTGGGGTATGCTGGCGTTTTGCTGGGGTGCTGTGAGAGCACACAGGGATTTCACCTCTCCTGCCTGCTCCAGGTCCAGGGACTCCAGGTCTGTGTCCATGCGGGACTGGCGCACGCGCTCCCGCCGCGAGCGCTCCTCCTGGGGAAATTGGGATGGAAACCTCAGCCAAGGGCTCGGCCTCCTGCAACCTGACCCCATTCCCTGAAACCCTTCAGGAATAAACCACAAACAACCATTTCTGGCAGGAAAACTGGATTTCCCATCACAAATGTGGCTCCTGCTTGGAGCGTTCGTCCTGGGGAGAAAATTGGGATTAAGCCCCAGGGAAAGGCTCAGCATCCTCCAAAATGATCCCATTGCCTGAATTCCTTCAGGAATAGACATCCAGAAACCAGGACTGACCACTTTGATAAACCAGGACTAATCAATTTTGGGGAGAAACCCAAATTTCCCCTCACAAATGTAGGTCCCGACTTCTCCTGAGGGGAGGAATTTGGATTAAAAACCTGGGAAAAGGGCTCAGCCTCATCCCAGGTGCTCCTGCTCCCTGAATTCATTTGGAGAAGACATCCAGAAACCAGAAATGATCATTCTGATAAACCAGGAAGAATCAATTTTTGGGGGAAACCCAAATTTCCCCTCACTCCTGCCAGGACTGTTCCTACTGAGGGCAAAAATATGGATTAAAACCCCAGGGATAGGGCTCAGCCTCCTCCAAAGTGCTCCTGCTCCCTGAATTCATTCGGGAAAGGCATCCAGAAACCAGGAGTGACCATTTTGATAAATCAGGAATAATCATTTCTGGTGGGAAAACCCAAATATCCCCTCACAAAAGTGACTCATGACTTCTCCTGAGGAGAAAAACTGGGATTTAACCCCGGGAAAAGGGCTCAGCCTCCTCCAAAGCGCTCCCGCTCCCTGAATTCCTTTGGGAAAGGCATCCAGAAACCAGGAAGGACCGTTTTTGTTATGCTGTGGGGTTTGGGGTGATTTCAGGGGTGTTTGGGGCAGGATTTTGGCAGGAATTTCCCCGAGGAAGCAGAGCGTGGGAAAGCAGAAGCGGCGAGGGCAGCGTCACCTCCCCCACATTTTGGGGGGACTGCGGCCCCGTGTCCCACCCAAAGCCGGAGCCCACAGAGCCCACAGAGCCCGGAGGAGGATCCTGACCCGGATCAGATCCTCCTTCTCTGTCTCGTGCAGCTGGTACAGGAACTTGGAGAGCTCGGGGTCCGCCTCCATCTTGCCCATGATCCGCTCCTTCTCCGCCTCGCTCTGCGCGCTGGCCAGCAGCGTGCAGTACAGGACTGGGGGAACACGGGGAGAAATGGGATAGCCACGGGGAAACGGGGGAAAAACGGGGGAGAAACGGGGGAAGAACGGGGGAAAAACGGGGGATAGCCACGGGGAAACGGGGGAAAAACGGGAGAGAAACGTGGGAATAACGGGGGAAAAACGGGGGATAGCCACGGGGGAAACGGGGGAAAAACGGGGGAGAAACGTGGGAAAAACGGGGGAGAAACGTGGGAAAAACGGGGGAGAAACGTGGGAAAAACGGGGGAGAAACGTGGGAAAAACGGGGGAGAAACGTGGGAAAAACGGGGGAGAAACGTGGGAAGAACGGGGGAAAAACGTGGGAAGAATGGGGGAAAAACGTGGGATAGCCACGGGGAAACGTGGGAAAAACGGGGGAGAAACGTGGGAAGAACGGGGGAAAAACGGGGGATAGCCACGGGGAAACGTGGGAAAAACGGGGGAGAAACGTGGGAAAAACGGGGGAGAAACGTGGGAAGAACGGGGGAAAAACGTGGGAAGAACGGGGGAAAAACGTGGGAAGAACGGGGGAAAAACGTGGGAAGAACGGGGGAAAAACGTGGGAAGAATGGGGGAAAAACGTGGGAAGAATGGGGGAAAAACGTGGGAAGAATGGGGGAAAAACGTGGGAAGAATGGGGGAAAAACGTGGGATAGCCACGGGGGAAACGTGGGAAAAACGGGGGAGAAACGTGGGAAGAATGGGGGAAAAACGTGGGATAGCCACGGGGAAACGTGGGAAAAATGTGGGATAACCACGGGGGAAACATGGGAAAAACATGGGATAACCACAGGGAAATGTGGGAAAAATGTGGGATAACCACAGGGGAAACATGGGTAAAATATGGAATAACCACAGGGAACACGTGGGAAAAACGTGGGATAACTATGGGGAAAATGTGGGATAACCACAGGGAAAACATGGGAAAAACATGGGGACAATCACCGGGAAAACTCAGGAAAAACAGGGGAAAAACATGGAATAACTGTAGGGGAAACATGGAATAACCATGGGGTAAATCATGCAGGAAACTCTGGAAAAACATGGGAAAAATCACTGGGAAAACATGGGGAAATCATGGCAAAAATCACAGGAAAAACATGGGAAAAACCATGGGAAAACCACGGAATAACCATGGGAAATCATGGAATAACCATGGGGAAAACATCAGAAAAACCACAGGAAAACCATGGGAAAAGCACGGGATAACCATGGGGGAAGCACGGGGGAAAACATAGAAAAAGTCATGGAAAAAAGATGGGAAAAACATGGGAAAAACCATGGGGAAATCATGGAAAAGATCATGGAAAAAATCAGAAAAAGTCATGGAAAAAATCAAGGAGAAAGTCATGGAGAAATCCTGGAGAAAATTATGGGAAAATACAAGGAGAAAATAATGGGGAAAATCCTGGGGACAATGATGGAGAAAATAATGGAGAAAATAACGGGAAAACCATGGAAAAATCGTTGGAAAACCGTGGGAAAACTGTGGGAAAATCCTGGGAAAAAACATGGGAAAACCATGGGAAAACCACGGGAGAATCATGGGAAAGCCATGGGGGAAACTATGGAGAAGATCATGGAGAAAAACACTGAAAAAATCACGGAGAAAACCATGGAGAAAATCGTGGGAAAATCCTGGAAAAATCATGGGGAAATCCTGGAAAAATACCGGGGGAATTCCGGAGGAATTCTGGAGGAAACGCGGGGGAAGAGCCGCGGGACTCACTCATGACGCGGTGCTGCCGCAGCACCTTGATGAAGTCGAAGGTGTTGAAGCCCAGCAGCAGAACCAGCTGGTTCTCGCACTCGCGGTCATCGCCGGCCGTCTGCGGAAACGCAGAAACCAACGCTGACGTTCCCGGAGACGTTCCCGTCGGGATCCCCGACGGCTCCCAGTGAAATCCCCGCTGACGTTCCCACAGGGATCCCCGACGGCTCCCAGTGAAATCCCCGCTGACGTTCCCATGGGGATCCCCAACGGCTCCCAGTGAAATCCCCGCTGACGTTCCCGTCGGGATCCCCGACGGCTCCCACTGAAATCCCCTCTGACGTTCCCGTCGGGATCCCCGACGGCTCCCAGTGAAATCCCCGCTGACGTTCCCATGGGGATCCCCAACGGCTCCCAGTGAAATCCCCTCTGACGTTCCCGTCGGGATCCCCGACGGCTCCCAGTGAAATCCCCTCTGACGTTCCCACAGGGATCCCCAACGGCTCCCAGTGAAATCCCCTCTGACGTTCCCGTCGGGATCCCCGACGGCTCCCAGTGAAATCCCCTCTGACGTTCCCGTCGGGATCCCCGACGGCTCCCAGTGAAATCCCCTCTGACGTTCCCGTCGGGATCCCCGACGGCTCCCAGTGAAATCCCCTCTGACGTTCCCGTCGGGATCCCCAACGGCTCCCAGTGAAATCCCCTCTGACGTTCCCGTCGGGATCCCCGACGGCTCCCAGTGAAATCCCCGCTGACGTTCCCGTCGGGATCCCCGACGGCTCCCAGTGAAATCCCCGCTGACGTTCCCATTGAAATTCCCAGTGAAACCCCCATTGAAATTCCCATTGAAATCCCCAGTGACATTCCCACTGACGTTCCCATTAAAATCCCCAAAATTCCCAGTGACATTCCCACTGAAATCCCCATTGAAATTCCCATTACGATCGCCAAAAATTCCCATTGACATTGCCAGTGAAATTCCCACTGAAATCCTCAAAAATTCCTGTTGAAATTCCAATTCCCCAAAAAATCCCACTGACATTCCTATCGAAATTCCCACTGACATTCCTATTGAAATTCCCATTGAAATCCCCAAAAATTCCCACTAAAATCCCATACAATTTCCATTGAAATCCCCAATAATTCCCATTAAAATCCCAAAAAATTCCCACTAAAATCCCCAAAAATTCCCACTAAAATCCCCAATAATCCCCATCAAACTCCCCAAAAATTCCCATTAAAATCCCATACAATTCCCACTAAAATCCCATACAATTCCCATTAAAATCCCCAATAATCCCCATTAAACTCCCCTAAAATTCCCATAGAAATCCCCAAAAATTCCCATAGAAATCCCCAAAAGTCCCCATTAAAACCCATAAAAATTCCCATTAAAATCCCCAAAAATTCCCATAGAAATCCCCAAAAATTCCCATAGAAATCCACAAAAATCCTCATTAAAATCCAGAAAAACTCTCATTGCAATCCCACAAAATTCCCATTAAAATCTCCAATAATCCCCATAAAAAAATCCCATAAAATTCCCATAAAAATCCCCAAAAATCCCACAAAATTCCCACCGACCTTGAGGATCTCCAGGACCTCATCTGCTTTTTTCTGGGACACGATGGCGTCGTCGTAGAAGCGGCTGAGCTGTCTCTGCAGCCAGAAGGCGTCGATGTCCCGGGGGTGCAGCTCCTTCTTCTTGGAGCTCATCAGCTCCCCGGATGCCACCAGCTGAGAAATCCCACAAAAATCCCATTAAATCCCATTAAAAACACAGTAAGTCCCATTAAAGTCCCATCATTCCTGGGCTTTCGGGACACCGAATCCAAAAAATCCCATTAAAAACACATCAAATCCCACAAAAATCCCATTAAATCCCACAAAAATCCCATTAAATCCCATTAAAAACACAGTAAGTCCCATAAAAATCCCATCATTCCTGGGCTTTTGGGACACCGAATCCAAAAAATCCCATTAAAAACACATCAAATTCCACAAAAATCCCATTAAATCCCACAAAAATCCCATTAAATGCCATTAAAAATCCCATTAAATCCCATTAAAAACACAGTAAGTCCCATTAAAGTCCCATCATTCCTGGGCTTTCGGGACACCGAATCCAAAAAATCCCATTAAAAACACATCAAATCCCACAAAAATCCCATTAAATCCCACAAAAATCCCATTAAATCCCATTAAAAATCCCATTAAATCCCATTAAAAACACAGTAAGTCCCATAAAAATCCCATCATTCCTGGGCTCTGGGGACACCAAATCCCAAAAAATCCCACAAAAGTCCCACTAAAAACACATTAAATCCCATTATAAACACATAAAATCCCATTAAAGACACATTAAATCCTGTCAAAATCTGAACAATTCCCATTATTCCTGGGCTTTGGGGACACTAAATCCCAAAAAATCCCACAAAAATCCCAGTAAAAAGACATTAAATCCCATTAACATCCCATTAAATCCCATTAACATCCCATTAAAACCCCCAAAATCCCCATTCTTCCTGGGCTTTGGGGACACAAAATCCCCAAAAAAATCCCATTAAATTCCATAAAAATCCCCATTATTCCTGGGCTTTGGGGAAACCAAATCCCCCAAAATCCCACAAAACTCCCATTAAATCACGTTAAAAATCCATTAAATCCCTTTAAAATCCCACTATATCCTATTCAATCCCATTAAAATCACATTAAATCCTGTTAAAAATCCCAAGAATTCCCATCATTCCTGGGCTTTGGGGACACCAAATCCCAAAAAAATCCCATTAAAATCCCATTAAAAACACATTAAATCCCATTAAAATCCCAATATTTCCCCTCATTCCTGGGCTTTGGGGTCACCAAATCCCAAAAAAATCCCATTAAAAACACATTAAATCCCATTAAAATCCCATTATTCCTGGATTATGGCAAATGTTGAGGGAAACAAAACACCAAAAAAACCCCAAAACATTAAAATCCAAAAAAAAAAATCTCATTATTCCTGTGGTTTGGGAAAGATTTAGGGACACAAAATCCCGTAAAAATCCCATCAAATTCCCATAAAAATTCCATTAAAATCCCATTATTCCCCAGGTTTGGAGTGGAACAGGAACCTTTAGGGACACTAAATCCCAAAACTTCCCATAAAAATCCCATAAAAACCCCTATAAAGATCCCACAAGGAAGCCCACAATTCCCATATTTCCCATGTGCAGAATTCCTGGAATTCCCATTTTCCCCATCTCTGGAATTCCTGGAATTCCCACAGGCAGAATTCCCACAATTCCTGTATTTCCCATGTGCAGAATTCCCAGAATTCCCGTATTTCCCATGTGCAGAATTCCTGCAATTCCTGCATTTTCTGCGTGCAACATTCCCAGAATTCCTGAAGTCTTTCCCATCTCCAGAATTCCCAGAATTCCCATATTTCCCATCTCCAGAATTCCCTGATTCTTGTGTGGAGCATTCCCGGAATTCCCGGAGTTTTTCCCAGGTGCAGAATTCCCTGATTTCCCGTGTGGAGCATTCCGAGAATTCCCAAAATTCCCGGAGTTTTTCCCATGCCCAGAATTCCCGGAGTTTTTCCCACCCCCAGAATTCCCAGAGTTTTTCCTATCTCCAGAATTCCCGGCGTTTTTCCCACCTCCAGCACTCCCGGAGATTTTCCCACCCCCGGAATTCCCGGAATTCCCGCAGTTCCGGCACTCACGTTGGCCGACAGCGTGCAGCGCACCACGGCCTCGTCGCCCTCCAGGTCATCGTCCGAGGCCTCGTCCCGAACCTCCCCGTACACGTCCTCGTCCCCCTCCTGAGGGACAGCGCCGTCAAAATATCCCGATATCCACCCCGGGATCCGCCTCCATCCCGATATCCACCCCGGGATCCGCCTCCATCCCGATATCCACCCCGGGATCCGCCTCCATCCCGATATCCACCCCGGGATCCGCCTCCATCCCGATATCCACCCCGGGATCCGGCTCCATCCCGATATCCACCCCAGGATCCAGCTCTATCCCGATATCCACCCCAGGATCCAGCTCTATCCCGATATCCACCCCGGGATCCGGCTCTATCCCGATATCCACCCCGGGATCCAGATCCATCCCGATATCCACCCCGGGATCCAGCTCCATCCCGATATCCACCCCGGGATCCGCCTCCATCCCGATATCCACCCCGGGATCCAGCTCCATCCCGATATCCACCCCGGGATCCGCCTCCATCCCGATATCCACCCCGGGATCCGGCTCTATCCCGATATCCACCCCGGGATCCAGCTCCATCCCGATATCCACCCCAGGATCCAGCTCCATCCCGATATCCACCCCAGGATCCGGCTCTATCCCGATATCCACCCCGGGATCCGGCTCCATCCCGATATCCACCCCAGGATCCAGCTCTATCCCGATATCCACCCCAGGATCCAGCTCTATCCCGATATCCACCCCGGGATCCAGATCCATCCCGATATCCACCCCGGGATCCAGCTCCATCCCGATATCCACCCCGGGATCCGCCTCCATCCCGATATCCACCCCAGGATCCGGCTCCATCCCGATATCCACCCCAGGATCCGGCTCCATCCCGATATCCACCCCAGGATCCGGCTCTATCCCGATATCCACCCCAGGATCCGGCTCTATCCCGATATCCACCCCGGGATCCGGCTCCATCCCGATATCCACCCCAGGATCCGCCTCCATCCCGATATCCACCCCGGGATCCGGCTCCATCCCGATATCCACCCCGGGATCCAGCTCTATCCCGATATCCACCCCAGGATCCAGCTCTATCCCGATATCCACCCCAGGATCCAGCTCTATCCCGATATCCACCCCAGGATCCGGCTCCATCCCGATATCCACCCCAGGATCCAGCTCCATCCCGATATCCACCCCAGGATCCGGCTCTATCCCGATATCCACCCCAGGATCCGCCTCCATCCCGATATCCACCCCGGGATCCGGCTCCATCCCGATATCCACCCCAGGATCCGGCTCCATCCCGATATCCACCCCGGGATCCGGCTCCATCCCGATATCCACCCCGGGATCCGGCTCCATCCCGATATCCACCCCAGGATCCGGCTCTATCCCGATATCCACCCCGGGATCCGGCTCCATCCCGATATCCACCCCAGGATCCGCCTCCATCCCGATATCCACCCCGGGATCCAGATCCATCCCGATATCCACCCCGGGATCCAGCTCCATCCCGATATCCACCCCGGGATCCGCCTCCATCCCGATATCCACCCCAGGATCCGGCTCCATCCCGATATCCACCCCAGGATCCGGCTCCATCCCGATATCCACCCCAGGATCCGGCTCTATCCCGATATCCACCCCAGGATCCGGCTCTATCCCGATATCCACCCCGGGATCCGGCTCCATCCCGATATCCACCCCAGGATCCGCCTCCATCCCGATATCCACCCCGGGATCCGGCTCCATCCCGATATCCACCCCGGGATCCAGCTCTATCCCGATATCCACCCCAGGATCCAGCTCTATCCCGATATCCACCCCAGGATCCAGCTCTATCCCGATATCCACCCCAGGATCCGGCTCCATCCCGATATCCACCCCAGGATCCAGCTCCATCCCGATATCCACCCCAGGATCCGGCTCTATCCCGATATCCACCCCAGGATCCGCCTCCATCCCGATATCCACCCCGGGATCCGGCTCCATCCCGATATCCACCCCAGGATCCGGCTCTATCCCGATATCCACCCCAGGATCCGGCTCCATCCCGATATCCACCCCGGGATCCGGCTCCATCCCGATATCCACCCCGGGATCCGGCTCCATCCCGATATCCACCCCAGGATCCGGCTCTATCCCGATATCCACCCCGGGATCCGGCTCCATCCCGATATCCACCCCGGGATCCGGCTCCATCCCGATATCCACCCCAGGATCCGGCTCTATCCCGATATCCACCCCAGGATCCCGGCTCTATCCCGATATTACACCCACAAATCCCTTCTTTCCACCAAAAAATCTTTTTTTTATCCCTTTTTTCCACCCAAAAATGTGGGACTGGGGGATGTGGGACTGGGGTTCTCCCACAGCAGTTCCAGGTCCCGTTCCCCTTCCCAGTGTCCCGTTCCAATTCCCCTTCCCATTCTGAGTTTCCCGTTCCCATTCCCGGTTTCCCTTTCCCATTCCCAGTGTCCCGTTCCCATTCCCAGGGTCCCGTTCCCATTCCCAGGGTCCCATTCCCAGTGTCCTATTCCCATTCCCAGTGTCCCATTCCCAGTGTCCCAATCCCAGGGTCCCGTTCCCATTCCCAGTGTCCCATTCCCAGTGTCCCAGTGTCCCATTCCCAGTGTCCTATTCCCATTCCCAGGGTCCCGTTCCCATTCCCAGGGTCCCGTTCCCAGTGTCCCAGTGTCCCATTCCCAGTGTCCCATTCCCAGTGTCCCAGTGTCCCATTCCCAGTGTCCCATTCCCAGGGTCCCGTTCCCATTCCCAGTGTCCCATTCCCAGTGTCCCAGTGTCCCATTCCCAGTGTCCTATTCCCATTCCCAGGGTCCCGTTCCCATTCCCAGGGTCCCGTTCCCAGTGTCCCAGTGTCCCATTCCCAGTGTCCCAGTGTCCCATTCCCAGTGTCCCAGTGTCCCATTCCCATTCCCAGTGTCCCGTTCCCGTTCCCGTTCCCATCCCTCACCTCCTCGTCGGACTCGAACTGCACGTTCACCCCGTAGGTCTCGTCAATGTTGTCATCTGCAGGGAACAGGGCATGGAATTCAGTGGGAATTCCTCATGGAATTCATGGGGAATTCACTGGGAATTAAACACAAATTTATTGGGAACTAAACAGGAATTCACTGGGAATCAAACAGGAATTCAACGGGAATTAAACAGGAATTCACTGGGAATCAAACAGGAATTCACTGGGAATTAAACAGGAATTCACTGGGAATTAAACAGGAATTCACTGGGAATTAAACAGGAATTCACTGGGAATTAGACAGGAATTCACTGGGAATTAGACAGGAATTCATTGGGAATCAAACAGGAATTCATTGGGAATCAAACAGGAATTCATTGGGAATCAAACAGGAATTCACTGGGAATTAAACAGGAATTCACTGGGAATTAAACAGGAATTCACTGGGAATCAAACAGGAATTCACTGGGAATTAAACAGGAATTCATTGGGAATTAAACAGGAATTCACTGGGAATTAAACAGGACTTCACTGGGAATTAGACAGGAATTCACTGGGAATTAGACAGGAATTCACTGGGAATCAAACAGGAATTCACTGGGAATTAAACAGGAATTCATTGGGAATTAAACAGGAATTCATTGGGAATCAAACAGGAATTCACTGGGAATTAAACAGGAGTTCATTGGGAATTAAACAGGAATTCACTGGGAATTAAACAGGAATTCACTGGGAATCAAACAGGAATTCACTGGGAATTAAACAGGAATTCACTGGGAATCAAACAGGAATTCACTGGGAATTAAACAGGAATTCATTGGGAATCAAACAGGAATTCACTGGGAATTAAACAGGAATTCACTGGGAATTAAACAGGAATTCATTGGGAATCAAACAGGAATTAAATACACACATATACACAATTTTTTTATGAAAAACAAGAGAATTCCACTAAAAGTAATAAGAAAAATTAGCAAAAAAATCCCCACCCCAAAAAAATCCAAGAAATTCCCAAAAAAATAAATTTCCAAAAAAATTCCCCAAAAATCCCCAGCAGCTCCATCCCCAGAAATCCCCAAAAAATCCTCCAAAAATGCTCAGAGATCCCCATAAAATGCCCAAAATATCAAAGCTAGATAACATATATATAAATATATATATAAAATATATAAAAAATGCATATACAATATATATACATAAAACATAAAGTACAAAAATGTCTCCAAAAAAAAAAAAAATCACCAAATAACACGAGAAAAAATCCCAAATAATAAACAAAACATCTCCAAAAAATCCCCCCAAAAAACCACAAGTGAAATAATAAAAAAAGCGTACAGAATATTTTAAAAATGAGAAAACACCCTGGAAAAAAATCCCCTAAAAAATAAAAAAAAAAAAGAAAAAAACCTAAAAAAATAAATTAAAAAAATCACAAAAAAAAATTGAAAATCCCCAAAAAAATCCCCAAAAAAATCCAAATAAATCCCCAAAAAATCCCCAAAAATCCCCCAAAAAATCCAAATAAATCCCAAAAAATCAAAAACAATCCAAACAGAAACAACATAAAAGATACGTATATATAATTTTTTTTAAAAAAAATTATCAAAAATCCTTTAAAAATTCTTTAAATCATTAAAAAAATCACTAAAAATATAAAAAAATTACAAATTTTAAAAATATTTTTAAAAATCGCAAAAAAATCACGAAAAAAGTGAAAAAAATCCAAAAATAATTCCAAAAAAACCCCAGATAAATCCCAAAATAATCCAAAAAATAAAAAAAAAAAAATCTCAAATAAATCCCAAAAAAAATCCCATAATGCCAAAATACAAATAAATCCCAAAAAAATTCACAAAAAAATCCACAAAAAAAAAAAAAAAAATCCCCAAAAAATCCCAATATAGTCCAAATAAATCCCAAAAAAATCCCCCCAAAAAAATCTGAAATCCCCAAAATAATCCAAATAAATCCCCAAAAAATCCCAAAAT
Organism: Cinclus cinclus; assembly: GCF_963662255.1. NCBI lineage: Eukaryota > Metazoa > Chordata > Aves > Passeriformes > Cinclidae > Cinclus > Cinclus cinclus. The sequence continues at coordinate 1,218,830 of NC_085074.1, read as the reverse complement.
AATCCAAATAAATCCCCCAAAATAATCCAAAAAAATCCCCAAAAATCCCAAAAAAATCCCCAAAAAATCCCCAAAAAATCCAAAAAAATCCCCAAAGAATCCCAAAATAATCCAAATAAATCCCCCAAAATAATCCCCAAAATAATCCCCAAAAAATCCCCAAAAAAATCCCAAAAAATCCCCAAAAAAATCCAAATAAATCCCAAAAAACTCCCCAAAAAATCCCCCAAAAATCCTAAAAATATCCAAATAAATAAAAAAAAAAATCCCCAAAAAATCCCCAAAAAATCCCAAAAAAATCCCCAAAAATTCCCAAAAAAACCCCAAAAAATGCAAAAAATCCCCAAAAATACCCAAGAAATCCCCAAAAAATCCCCAAAAAAATCCCCAAAAAATCCCCAAACAACCCCAAAAAAATCCCAAAAAATCCCCAAAAAATCCCCAAAAGACCCCAAAAAAATCCCAAAAAATCCCCAAAAAATCCCAAAAAAATCCCAAAAAATCCCCAAAAAATCCCCAAAAGACCCCAAAAAAATCCCAAAAAATCCCCAAAAAATCCCAAAAAATCCCCAAAAATCCCAAAAAAATCCCCAAAAAAATCCCCAAAAAATCCCCAAAAAAATCCAAAAAAATCCCCAAAAAATCCTCCAAAAATCCCCAAAAAAACCCCAATAAATCCCAAAAAATCCCCAAAAAATCCCCAAAAAATCCCCAAAAAATCCCCAAAAAATCCCAAAAAATCCTCCAAAAATCCCCAAAAAAATCCCAAAAAATCCCCAAAAAATCCTAAAAAAATCCAAATAAATCCCAAAAAAATCCCCAAAAAATCCCCAAAAATCCAAATAAATCCCCAAATAAATCCCAAAAAAATCCCCATAAAATCCCTAAAAAATCCTAAAAAAATCCAAATAAATCCCCAAAAAATCCCCAAAAATCCTAAAAAATCCCCAAAAAATCCCCAAAAAACCCCCAAAAAATCCCAAAAAATCCTCCAAAAATCCCCAAAAAATCCCCAAAAAAATCCCAAAAAATCCCCAAAAAATCCTAAAAAAATCCAAATAAATCCCAAAAAAATCCCCAAAAAATCCAAAAAAAATCCCAAAAAATCCCCAAAAAACCCCCAAAAAATCCCCAAAATGTCCTAAAAAATTCCAAATAAATCCCCAAAAATCCCCAAAAAAATCCCCAAAAAATCCCCAAAAGACCCCAAAAAAATCCCAAAAAATCCCCAAAAATCCCCAAAAAATCCCAAAAAAATCCCCAAAAAATCCCCAATAAATCCTCAAAAAAATCCCCAAAAAATCCCCAATAAATCCCCAAAAAAATCCCAAAAAATCCCCAATAAATCCCCAAAAATCCCCAAAAAATCCCCAATAAATCCCCAAAAAATCCCCAAAAAATCCCCAAAAAATCCCCAAAAATCCCCAAAAAATCCCCAATAAATCCCCAATAAATCCCAAAAAATCCCCAAAAAATCCCCAAAAATCCCCAAAAAAACCCAAAAAATCCCCAATAAATCCCCAAAAATACCCAAGAAATCCCAAAAAAATCCCCAAAAAAAAATCCCCAAAAAACCCCGAAAAAATCCCCAAAATGTCCTAAAAAATTCCAAATAAATCCCCAAAAATCCCCAAAAAATCCCCAAAAATCCCCAAAAAATCCCCAATAAATCCTCAAAAAATCCCCAAAAAATCCCCAATAAATCCCCAATAAATCCTCAAAAAATCCCCAAAAAATCCCCAGGAGCCCCCAGGAGCCCCCAGGAGCCCCCGGCACGGCCGACGCCGCCCGGGGTGGCCGTACCCATGTTCTGGATGTCCTTGTCCCCTCCGTAGTCCGTGATTTTCTTGCCCAGGTTGACCAGCACGTGGTAGCGCGTGTCGTCCGTGGGGCCCAGCAGCAGCTCCACCTCCTTCCGGCGCTCCTTGTCCCGCAGCTTCTCGTTCTTCAGCACGGCCAGCACCTCGTCGGCAGCGCCGCACAGGATGTCCCGCGGCTGCAAGGGAGCGGGAACTGGGAACGGGACTGCTGAGCTGGGAACGGGACTGCTGAGCTGGGAACGGGACTGCTGAACTGGGAACGGGACTGCTGAACTGGGAACGGGACTGCTGAGCTGGGAACGGGACTGCTGAACTGGGAACGGGACTGCTGAGCTGGGAACGGGACTGCTGAACTGGGAACGGGACTGCTGAGCTGGGAACGGGACTGCTGAACTGGGAACGGGCCTTCGGAACTGGGAACGGAACTTCTGAACTGGGAATGGGACTTCGGAACTGGGAACGGGACTGCTGAACTGGGAACGGGACTGCTGAACTGGGAACGGGACTGCTGAACTGGGAACGGGCCTTCGGAACTGGGAACGGGACTGCTGAACTGGGAACAGGCCTCTCAAACTGGGAACGGGACTTCCGAACTGGGAACGGGACTTCTGAACTGGGAACGGGACTGCTGAACTGGGAACGAGCCTCTCAAACTGGGAACGGGCCTTCAGAACTGGGAACGGGCCTTCGGAACTGGGAACGGGCCTCCCAAAGTGTCCCTGAGGGAAATGGGACATTCCTGGATCTCTGCAGTGGGCTGGGATTGGAGCTCTTGCCCAAGCCGAACCACGCTGGGATTCCATGTGCGGGTTCAGATGGGATTTTGGGAAGGAATTCTCCTTTCGGGATGGAGTTCCCAAAGAAATTGTGGCTGCCCCTGAATCCCTGGAAGAGTGCAAGGCCAGGCTGGAGCCCCTGCGACCGTGGAAAACGTGGGACCCATGGTGGCACTGGATGGGCTTTGAGCCCCCTCCAAACCAAAGCACCCCGTGAGCAGGTTTAGATGGGATTTTGGGAAGGAATACTGGGAGAAGGTCTGGGATGGAATTCCCAGAGGAGCTGTGGCTGCCCCTGGATCCCTGGGAGTGTGCAAGTCCAGGCTGGAACCACCTGGGACAACGGAAAACGTCCCAGCCCGTGGTGGAACTCCATGACCTTCAAGATCCCAACCCCACTCATATCTCCCAAAACCACACCTGTGGGATTACAGGGCTGGACTCCCCCATCCCAGAGGTGAATTCCCAAATGCCAGGGATGATCCCAGCCTCACCTGGTCCCCCAGGGCTGCCTGGATGAAGCTGAGCAGGACCTCGTAGGTCTCGCGGGTCTCCTTGGTCTTGGGTTTGTAGATGATGCCGACCATCTCATCGATGCCCTCGGACAGCAGCGTGTACCCCTTCATCTTGTTGATGTCGTGCCTGTCCTCATCCCGCTTCCTCCTCCTGGGAAAAACGGGAAAAATCGGGAATCAGAGGTGCCCACAGCCCAAATCCTGCTCTTTCCAGACCCTTTTTTTTCCGCAAAAAATGAAGCAGGGAAATTGATTTATTTTCATTTCTCACAAGGATTTTTCACAGTGTTGGCAGCTCAGAGCTGCATGGATTGGGATTCCAGCTTTTCCAACCCAAATATTCCCAAAAATCTTCAATTGGGAAAGGGAGAGCTCCAAGGAGAGCTGAGAGTTCTTTTCCAGAGCCTAAAGGGGCTCCAGGAGAGCTGGAGAGGATTGGGATCAGGGATGGAGGGACAGGACACAGGGAGTGGGAAACTGGAGATGGAAATGGGATTTGGGGATGGAATTCCTGGCTGGGATGGAATTCCCAGAGGAGCCGGGGCTGCCCCTGCATCCCTGGGAATGTCCAAGGCTGTGTTGGAATCTGGGCCAGTGGAAGCTCCATGCTTTTTAGGGGCTTTCAAATCCCTTCCAGCCAAAACATTCCTGGGAAATCAGGCAGCAGGAAAAGCAGATTTCCTGGGATATTTGCATCCTGGGAGTTTTGCTGAGTCCAGGCAAAGGAAAAAGAAATTGAGCACCAGGAAAAGCAACTTCGGGGGGAAACTGGGGACCAGGAAAAGCAACTTTTCTGGAATATTTGTTGTCAGGAATAGCAACTTTCTCAGGAAACTGAGGACCAGGAACAGCAGCTTTCCTGAGGAACTTGGTACCAGAAAATGCAGGTTTTTAAGGAAATCAAGCTCCAGGAAAAATCAGGTTTTTTGGAAAACTGGGCGCCAAGAAAAGCAGCTTCCAAGGGAAATCGGGAACCAGGAGAAGCAGCATCCCTGGGAAATCGGGTACCAGATAATGCAGCTTTTTTGGAAATCAAGCAGCAAGAAAAGCAGCTTTCCTGGGAAATCAGGAGCCAAGAAAAGCAGCTTTTTTCGGGAAATCCACAACTTTTTTGGAAAATCAGGCACCAGGAAAAGCAGCTTTCCCAGGACCTGCTATCCAAACCCAAGCCAGAACCTCTCCAGCAGAACCCCCCAACCTCTCCCACCCCCCTCCCCCAATCCCATTATCCCAGAATGAGAATTCCCAGTTTTCCACTCACTTGGCCCTTCTCTCCTCCTGCATCTGGGGTTTGGTCCTCTGGGCCTTGTCCCCCATGCGTGTCCCCTCGAGCTTCCCCACCAGGGACAGCACCTCCCCCGTGGGCTCATCCCGGCGTGTGCGGTCAATCAGAGAGCGGTCGGCTTGGAGAACAAGGTTGGAGTTCTGGGAAATCAGAAAAATGGGGAAAATGGGATGTGGAGTGAGGGGAAGAAATGGTGTGAGGATGCTGAACTGGGGCGGGGAGAAGTGCAAGGGGTCTCAAATTGGGATTGGGGAGTGTCAGAATGGGGCTGGGGAATGCCAAAACGGGACTGGGGAATCCCAAACTGAGGCTAGGACAACTCTAAGGAGTTCCGAAATGGGACTGGGGGGGGGGGGGGGGGTCTCAAAATGGGTTGGGAAATCCCAAAATGGGCTGAGGGTGGCCTGGGGGTCCCGAAATGAGGCTGGGCGTTGGTATATGAGGGTCCCAGGACGAGACTGAGGGTCGTGAAATGGGTCCCAAAATGGGGGTGGAAGGGGCTCAGGGTACCGGGGTGGGCTCACGGTACCGGGAGGGGGTTCAGGGCACCAGGCCCGCACTCACCGCCTTGTATTCGTACTGCAGGCTACGGGCGGTCACGTCCGCCATGGCTGCACGGGGAGCGGGTACGGGAGCGGGAGCGGGAACACGAGCGGGACCCTACGACGCCGCGCCGCAAACGCACCGGAAGCCCCCTCAGCAGAACTTCCGGGTCAAGCGGAAACGGCAGCGCATCCGGAAGTGAGCCAAAGCCCGCGAGAGAGAGGTTTCGCCCACCCCTCATTCCGATTGGTGAATACCAGCTAAATCCCGCCCCCCACGCCGAGAGCTGCCTGTGGTTGGCAGGGCAGCCAGCCCGCCACGCTTTGATTGACGTTTAAGCGCCTGAGGGTTCGAAGGCGGGGGCGGGGAGGGGGCGTGGCGAGCGCGAAGTCCGCAGCTTCCTATTGGTTGTTTACTGTCAGGTCACGCCCCCTTCCTCAGACCACGCCCCTTTTTGGGGAGGCCGCACGTGTTGCCCAAAGCAGGGACGCGACACCCCCAAAATTGTCTCCAAGGACCTTCCTATGTCTCAGGAGGGGACGCGACACCCCCAAAATTGTCCCCAAGGACCTCCCTATGTCTCAGGAGGGGACGCGGCACCCCCGAGTTGTCCTCAAGGACCTTCCTGTGTCCCAAGGGGGGTTCATTGTCCTCACCGGGCATTGAGGGTACCCGAACATTGTGGGGTCCCTGGACATTGGGGGGGGGGACCCTGCCCACTGAAGGGTACCCGGGCATCGAGGGGTCCCTGGGTACTGTGGGGTCTCTGGGCATCGAGGGCTACCCGAGCATTGTGGGGTCCCTGGGGATCGAAGGGTACCCGAGAATTGGGGGATGTCTGGGCACTGTGGGGTCCCTGGGCATGAAGAGGTACCCGAGCATCAAGGGACTACCAGTGCATTGGGGTGTCCCTGGGCATTGGGGGGTACCCAAGCACTGTAGGGTCTCTGGGCATTGGGGGATCCCTGGACACACTGGGGGGGACCCTGGGCAATGGGGGGGGGGGGGGGGTGTCTCTGGGCATTCAGGAACTCTCTGGGCATTGAGGGGTGTCCGGGTATTGGGGGGGGGGGGGTCTCTGAGCATTTGGAGGTCTCTGGGCATTGGAGTGCCTCCGGGCACTGGGGGATCCCCAAGCATTGAGGGTCTCTGGGCACTGGGGGTCTCAGGGCATTGAGGGTCCCTGAGCGCCCACTCAGGGTTGTGTCCCTGGGTATTCTGGGGTGACAGAGGTGACAGGGGATGTGGGCAGAGCCTCACTGTCCCCGGCGCCACCTCGGTGCTGGCTTTGGGGACACAGCTCGGTGCCATCTGCCCGGTGCGGTGCCCGCTGTGCATGCCCTCGTTATCTCTGCCCCGTTAATTAGTGGAGCACGGTGCCAGTGCCTGGAGAGGTGCCTGCCGGCCGTGCCAGCTGGGCCGTGCCCCAGTGGGGATGTCACCACGTGTCACTTGTCCTGTCCCTGGAGGTGACCCGGCCCTGGGATGAAAAGAACTGAACGGGGATTGGCCAAACTGTGCTGAACTGGGATGGAAAGAACTGAAGTGGGACTGGTCAAACTGAGCTGATCTGAGATGAGCTGAGCCGAACTGGGCTGGGTAAAAGCAGGCTGGGCTGAGCTGAGCCAGGCCAGTGAAGCCAGGCTGAGCTCAACCAGGACACTCTGAACTGGGCTGAGCCTGGTTAAACCAAGCTGGGCTGAGCCAAATTGGGTTGAGCTGATCCTGGTTAAGGTGGCCTGAACTGGGCTGAATCGGGTTGAGCCCAACCAGGACACTCCAAACTGGGCTGAGCCTGGTTAAGCCAAGCCAGGTCAGTAGAGTTGAACTGGGCTGGCCCGACTGAGACACCCCTAACTGGGCTGCGACAAGAACTGGGCTAAGCTGAGCCTGGCTGAACCAAGCCAGGCCAGTGGGTCTGAACTGGGCTGACTGGTTCTGTATCCGGCCCAAACCGAGCCGAGCTAAGCTGGGCTGGGGTGGGCTGGGCTGGGCTGAGCCAACTGGTTCCAGCAAGACCCCACTGGTTCCGAACCGATCTCAGCCGAACGGGCACAGCTCGGACTGGACCGAGGTCCGACCGGACCCGAGAGGTTCCGAACATTTCCGATCTGACCCGACCCGACCCGCGCCCCCCTCCCCCGAGAGGGGGCTCGTGACGTCACGGGGCGGGGCGGGGCCGCGCGGAGCCGCGCGGCGCGCTCCCGCCGCCGCCCCTCACGGCCGCTCCCGCCTCCCGCGCCCCGGCCGGGCCCCCCCGCGCCCCCCGCCCCTCTCCGCCGCCTCCCTCCGCCGCCCCGCCCGGGCCCCGCCGGGCCCCGCTGGGCACCCGCCCCGCGCCGCCGCCCCGCGCTCCCCGCTACCCCGGCTGCCCCCCCCCCCCCCCGAGCCCCCCGAGCCCCCCGAGCCCCCCGCCCCTCACGGCCGCCTCCCGCCCCGCAGCCGCCGCCGCCGCCGCCGCGCCCAGAGGTGAGTGCGGGCCCCCCCCCCTCCCCGCCCCGCCCCGGTATTGTTGTGGCGGAGCCGCGGGGGCGGGAGGAGGAGGAGGTGCTTTGTTCTTCCCGGTACCGGGGATCGCCACCGGCTCCCCCCACGCCCGTGCATGGGGGGGCCGGGATCTCCCCCTCCGCCGCGCGGATCCGTCGGTGCACCGGGAATCCCCCCCCCCACGGTACAGGCGACGGGGGAACGGCGGGGATTCGGGTGGCCCTGGGGACCCCCGACATGGGCGGGCAGCGCCGTGGAGACCGCCCCACCCGGGGCCGCGGCACCCCAGGCCCCTCAGGGCATCCCCGGTGTCCGGCGCCAAACTTGGGCACCGCAGGGACACCGGCGCGCCTCTTGTACCCTGAGGGTGCCCGTCCCCGCTGTGGGGGCCCGGCCGTGCCCCTGGCACCCCGGCCGTGCCCCGGGCGCCCCCGCTTTGCCCGTGGCACCCCGATGGTGCGCGGGACGCCCCGGCCACGACCGTGGCCTGTGCTTTTGTCCCTGTCGCCGTGCCTGTTGCACCCCGGCTGTGCCTGTTGAACCCCAGCCGTGCCCACGGCAGCTTGGTCATTCCCGTGGCGCCCCAGCTGTGCCCGTGGTACCCTGGCCAGGCCCGTGACACCCCATCTTTGCCTGTGGGACCCCGACTCTCCTTTTGGCACCCCAGATGTTCCCGTGGCATCCCAGACGGTCCTAGGATTCCCCAGATGTGCCCCTGCCACGCCAGATGTGCTGCTGACGCCCCAGCTGTGCCCGTGACGCCCCAGATGTGCCCGTGCCACCCTCACCCCCCGCCCCAGGAAGCCCGGCCGGGGTGTCCCCCATTCCCACTCCCGTTCCCGGTCCCCCACCCTCCCGGAAATCCTTCCCGAGCCGTCACTGGGGGCCCCCCCGAGCCCCCCCAACTTCCTGCTTCCCTCCGGGCAGGACAGAACAATTCCCGGCCGCATCCTGCCCGGCCCGGGGCAGAGTTGGGGGGGCACGGCAGGGGCACCCCCAGGGCGCCGGGGGGTACCGGGCAGGACGTGGGCGGGGTGGGAAGCGGCCGGGCTCCGTTTCATTTTCTGCGGGCTCCCCCGCGGTGAGGAGGGGCCGGGTGGGGGAGGCTCGGGGTGTCCCCAGGGCGTGGGGTGCCCCCAGCCTCGTGACAGCGCTGCCTCAATGCCGCCTTGTCCCCGCGCTGCCCGCGTGACGCCGCCGCTGCCCCGTGGCACTGACGGGGCCCCGGCCTCTCCGTGTCCCCCCCCAGGGACCCTGCGGTGTCCCCCGCACCCCGGCGCCATGGCCCCCCGCCGGCCGCTGGCCCTCGCCGCGCTGCTGCTGCTGCTGGCCCTTGTCGCCGCTGGTGCCACCCCGGGGGCATCGTGGAGTGCCGTGCCCAGGAGGACTGTCCCCTACGCGGGTGAGTACCAGGGGGGCTCGGGGACGGGGCGGGGTGCTGGTTGTGTCCCTTGTCACGGAGGTGGCTGTTGTCACCGCTTTGGGTGGCTTTTGTCCCACCCCAGAGTTTGTCAGCACTGTGGGATGGGTGGGTGTCCCCAAAATTGGGGTCTGTGGGGACACAGGGGGGACGTGCAGGGATGCTGCTCTGTGTCCCCAGTCCTGTGCAACTGCCTGGGGGCCACTGCCCTGTGCTGTGTCCTCTGTTCTCTGTGCCATGTCCCTTGTCCCCATTTCTGTGCTGTGTCCCCTGTCCCATTCCTGTGCCCTGTGCCCTGTCCCCGCCTCTCTGCCATGTCCCCTGTCTCCATCCCTCTGCCCGGTCCTTTGTCCTGTCCATCCTCCATGTCCCCTGTGCCCACGCCCTGCCACCATCCCATCCCATCCCGTCCCATCCGTTTGTCATGCGCCTTGTCCCATCCCTCTGCCGTTTCCTGTCCCCACGCCCTGACATCATCCTGTCTCATCCCTCGGCCGTGTCCTGTGTCCTCATCCCTGTGCCATATCCCCCTGCCCTGCCAGCGCCCCAAGATTCTGTCCTTGTCCTGTGCCAGCAGCCTCTGTCCCTGCCCTGTGGTGTCACCCTGTGTCCCTGCACCATGCCAGCCCCAGCGTCCCTGTGCCATGCCCTGTGTCCCCATTCCCCTGTCCCCATGTGGTGGCAGTGCCCCGGTCATCTCTCTGTGTCCTATGCCAGTGTCCCCATGCCTTGTCCTCTGTCCCCATGTCAGACCCCACCACTCTGCTATGCCACTGTCCTGTGCCTGAGACTTTGGTCCCTTCACTGTGCCACTGTCCCTATGCCGTCCTCCTGTCCCCATACCTGGAACCATCATCCCCATGCCTGTGCAGTGTCCCTTGTCCCCACACCCAGAACCCCCACCCTCAGCCGTGCCACTGTCCCCGTACCGCCCCCGTGCGGTGCCAGCCCCGTGTCCCTGTCCCCACCCGGGGGCCCTGGCGCTGTCCCGTCAATGGTTCCTTTCTGCAGGGCCCGGGGGTGGCCGGGGGGCGCTGGGGGGGGGGGGGGGGGGCTCGCGGGGGGGCCACGGGGTCCCTGCAAAGGCTACTGTGTTTGCTGACACTGCTGGTGACAAAGGGACCTTTGTGTGCCCACGGGGCCAGGGGGTCTGGCGGAGGCGGGGGGGTGCGCGAGGGTCCCTGCTCTGGGCTCCCAAGGCCCTGCAGAGATTGGGGGGGAGGGGGGGGGGGGGTCCCAGCATGGTGACCCTGTGTTCCCACAGAGCTGGGGGGGTGGGGGGGGGTTTCAGTGCAGTGTCCCCGTCCCCACAGAGCTGTGGGTGGGATCTGGCAGGGGTTGTGGGGTGCTGTGGGTGTCCCCTCACAGCTATGGTGCCCATTGTCCCTGTCCCCACAGAGCTGCGGGACACGGCCAAGCGCTTCTCTCAGGGCGGGGTCTCTCACTACCTGACGCTGATGCTGGATGAGGCCGAGGGGCTGCTCTACGTGGGTGCCCGCGAGGCCGTGTTCGCCCTGGCCACCGGCACCGTGGAGCTCAAGGCGGCGGTGAGCACCCCGGGGCGCCCCAAAACGGGGGGAGGATTTGGGGTGGGGAGTGACATCCCAGCTCCTGACCCCTCTGCCACCCCCAGATCTCCTGGGAGGCGCCTGTGGAGAAGAAAGCGGAGTGCGTGCAGAAGGGCAAGAACAACCAGGTGGGCACAGGGGTGCTCGGGGGGGTCGGGGCACTCTGCCATCTCCTGTGTCCCTGTCCTGTGCCAGCTCCAGTGTCCCAGTGTCCCTGTGCCATGCCCTGTGTCCCCATTCCCCTGTCCCCATGTGGTGGCAGTGCCCCGGTCATCTCTCCCTGTCCCATGCCAGTGTCCCCATGCCTTGTCCTCTGTCCCCATGTCAGACCCCACCACTCTGCTATGCCACTGTCCTGTGCCTGAGACTTTGGTCCCTTCACTGTGCCACTGTCCCCATGCTGTCCTCCTGTCCCCATACCTGGAACCATCATCCCCATGCCTGTGCAGTGTCCCTTGTCCCCACACCCAGAACCCCCACTCCTTTGCTGCGTCACTGTCCCTGTGCCGTGTCCCTTGTCCCCACTGCTTTACTGTGTCACTCTCCCTGTGCAGTATCCCTTTTCCCAACACCCAGACCCCCCTGGCTGTGTTGTCACCCCTTTAATGTCCCCTGTGTCCCCTCCCAGACCGACTGCTTCAACTACGTGCGCTTCCTGCAGAGCTACAACAGCTCCCACCTGTATACCTGCGGCACCTACGCCTTCCAGCCCAAGTGCACCTACATCGTGAGTGACCCCCCAAAACTCGGGGGTCCCCAATTTCCCCTGCCCTCCCCTGGCCATGAGGCCCTGTGGGGTGGCCCTGTCCCCAGGGCTGGCATTTAGAGGTGCCCAGGGGTTGTTTTGTGTCTGCCAGGGCAGGTTGGGGCTATCTCCTGTGCACTTGGAGTGTCCCAGATGGGTCATCTTGGAGGGGTCCCTGTCCCCAGGGTGGTCCATGGGTGTCCCTGTCCCCAGAATGGGTCATCCAGGGGTGTCCCTGTGTCCCAGAGGATCATGGATGGGTGTCCTTGTCCTCATAGAAATGTCCCTGTCCCTGGGGTCATCATCCAAGGATGTCCCTGTCCCCAGGAGCATAATCTAGAAGTGTCCCTGTTCCAGAAGGAACATCCAGGGTTGTCCCTGTCCCTCATCTAGGACTGTCCCTGTCCCTACGAGCATTATTTAGTGCTGTCCCTGTCTCTCATCCAGGGGTATCCCTGTCCCAAAAGGATCATCCAGGATTGTTCCTGTCCCTCCTCAAGGGCTGTCCCTTTGCCTGGATGGTGCCCAGGGCTGTCCCTGTCTTCAGGAGCGTCACCTGGAGGGGTGTCCTTGTCCCTGGGGCCTGTCTGGGTGGTGGGGACGTGACTTAGTGCCCCTCACCCACCCATGTGCTCCCAGGAGCTGTCTGGCTTCACCCTGGACCCGGTGGCGTTCGAGGATGGCAAAGGCAAATGTCCCTACGACCCCACCAAGGGCCACACCGGCCTCATCGTGGGTAGGTGACACCTCTGGGGTCTCAGAGGGTGCCCCCCGTGCCCTCCACCCCCATTAAATCCCTCCCTCACAGACGGGGAGCTCTACTCTGCCACCTTCAACAACTTCCTGGGCACGGAGCCTGTGATCCTGCGCAACCTGGGCCAGCACTACTCCATGAAGACAGAGTACCTGACCTCCTGGCTCAATGGTGGGCACAGCAGGGACAGGGGCACGGGGAGGGCACAGGGAGGGCACAGCAGGGACAGGGGCATGGGGAGGGCACAGGGAGGGCACAGCGGGGACAGGGGCACGGGGAGGGCACAGCAGGGACAGGGGCACGGGGAGGGCACAGGGAGGGCACAGCGGGGACAGGGGCACGGGGAGGGCACAGGGAGGACACAGCAGGGACAGGGGCATGGGGAGGGCACAGCAGGGACAGGGGCACAGGGAGGGCACAGCGGGGACAGGGGCACGGGGAGGGCACAGGGAGGACACAGCAGGGACAGGGGCATGGGGAGGGCACAGGTGGCACAGCTGTGACACTGTGCTTTCACAGAGCCCCACTTCGTGGCCTCGGCCTTCGTGCCCGAGAGCGCGGGCAGCGGCAGCGGCGACGACGACAAGGTTTACTTCTTCTTCAGCGAGCGCGCCGTCGAGTACGACTGCTACGCCGAGCAGGTGGTGGCACGTGTGGCACGGGTCTGCAAGGTACGGGCACACCTGGGCACACCTGGAGCCAGCTGAGGGGTGGGAAGTTTGCATGGGTTTGGGCAGTGCTGGCAGTGGCACGGGTCTGCTAGGTACAGGGCACACCTAGGGTCACCTGGAGCTGTTTGAGGGGTGGGAATTTGGCATGGGTTTATGCTGAGCATGTGGTGGCATGGGTCTGCAAGGTGTGGGGCACACCTGGGCACACCTGGGGTTGTTTGAGGGGCAGGAAGTTGGCATGGGTTTGGGCAGTGCTGGCAGTGTTGGGTTTGGCCACCTCAATGTGGCACCAGTGCCAAGCATAGCCGGGGGTGTGGGCAGGGGATTAATGTGGTTTTGTTAATATTTCTGTTATTACTGTTATTTATGTTATTTTCATGAAGCATCATCATGAGGTTAATTTCTATTTCTATTAGTTTCCATTATTATTGTTATTATCATCATGAAACTAACATTTCTACTAGCATTTTCATTTTAATCATCATGAGATTAATAAATTTATATTAATATTTCCCTTAATATTATTATTTTATTAATGCATATCTACTAATATTTTCATTATTATCATCACCATGAGATTAATACATTTCTATTAATATTTTCATTATTGTAATTTTTATAATCATCATGAAACTAATGCATTCAACTAATATTTCCATCGTTATTATTTTTATTATTGTTATTGTTATTACGAGATTAATGCATTTCTATTAGTCCTGCTGCCCATGGTGGCCATGGTGGCCATGTCCCATTGCCTGTGGTGCCCATGGTGGCCGTGTCCCAGTGCCCGTGGTGGCCTTGGCCCGGTGCCTGTGGTGCCCACGGTGCTCACAGTGCCCGTGGTGGCCGTGTCCCACTACCCATGGTGCCCACGGTATCCACGGTGCCCTTGGCGGCCATGTCCCAGTGCCTGTGGTGCCAGCGCTGAGGTGCACATGGTAATGTGGTGTGCCCACGGTGACACACTGTCCCTGTGCCAGTGGTGACACGGTGTCCCTGTGCCCGTGGTGGCTGTGTCCCCATGACTGCAATGGCACTCTGTCACTCTGTCCCCATGCCTGCAAAAGGGGACATGTCCCTGTGCCTGCGATGGCTGCGTCCTTGTGCCCGTGGTGTTCGTGTCCCTGTGCCTGCAGTGACCCTGTCCCTGTGCCCAAAGTGACACACTGTCCCCGTGTCTGCAAAGGGGGACATGTCCCCATGCCCATGACGTTGATGTCCCTGTCCCCGTGGTGACACACTGTCCCCGTGCCCATGACATCCATGTCGCTGTCCCCGCGGTGACACGCTGTCCCCGTGCCCATGACGTCCATGTCGCTGTCCCCGCGGTGACACGCTCTCCCCATGCCCATGACGTCCATGTCGCTGTCCCCGCGGTGACACGCTCTCCCCGTGCCCATGACGTCCATGTCGCTGTCCCCGCGGTGACACGCTGTCCCCATGCCCATGACGTCCATGTCGCTGTCCCCGCGGTGACACGCTGTCCCCGTGCCCATGACGTCCATGTCGCTGTCCCCGCGGTGACACGCTCTCCCCGTGCCCATGACGTCCATGTCCCTGTCCCTGCGGTGACACGCTGTCCCCGTGCCCATGACGTCCATGTCCCTGTCCCCGCGGTGACACGCTCTCCCCGTGCCCATGACGTCCATGTCCCTGTCCCCGCGGTGACACGCTGTCCCCGTGCCCATGACGTTGATGTCCCTGTCCCCGCGGTGACACGCTGTCCCCGTGCCCATGACGTTGATGTCCCTGTCCCTGCGGTGACACGCTCTCCCCGTGCCCATGACGTCCATGTCCCTGTCCCCGCGGTGACACGCTCTCCCCGTGCCCATGACGTCCATGTCCCTGTCCCCGCGGTGACACGCTGTCCCCGTGCCCATGACGTTGATGTCCCTGTCCCCGCGGTGACACGCTGTCCCCGTGCCCATGACGTTGATGTCCCTGTCCCCGCGGTGACACGCTCTCCCCGTGCCCATGACGTCCATGTCCCTGTCCCCGCGGTGACACGCTGTCCCCGTGCCCGCGCAGGGGGATGTGGGCGGCGCGCGGACGCTGCAGAAGAAGTGGACGTCGTTCCTGAAGGCGCGCCTGGTGTGCTCGGCGCCCGAGCAGCAGCTGCACTTCAACCGCCTGCAGGCCGTGTTCACCCTGCCCGGTGCCCGCTGGCAGGACACCGCCTTCTTCGGCGTCTTCCGCGCCCGCTGGTGAGTGCCCCGCCGCCCTGTGCGCCTGGTGGCCCTGGCCGTGTGCACGTGGTGGCCGTGGTCACCGTGTCCTCATGGATATGGTGGCCTCGTCCTATTGCCCACGGTGGCCCTGCCCTGTTGCCTGTGGTGTTTTTGTCCTGTTGCCCACGCTGCCCGCAGTAGTTGTGTTCCTGCGCCCGTGGTGGCTGTGTCCTCGTGGCCGTGGTGGCCTTGTCCCAGTGCCCACGGTGACCATGGTGGCTGTGTCCCCATGAATATGGTGGCCTTGTCCTATTTCCCACGGTGGCCCTGTTGTGATGCCCATGGTGCTCTTGTCCTAGTGGCCAGGCTGCCCACAGTGGCCGTGTCCCCGTGCCCATGGTGGCCCTGTCCAGGTGCTCATGGTGGCCCTGTCCTGGTGCCCATGGTGGCTGTGTCTCAGTGCCCATGGTGGCCCTGTCCCCGTGCCCATGGTGGCCCTGTTCTGGTACCCATGGTGGCCGTGTCCTGCTGCTCATGGTGGTTGTGTCCCAGTGCCCACGGTGGCCCTGTCCTGGTGCCCAAGGTTGCCCTGTCCCAATGCCCATGGTGGTTGTGTCCCCATGCCCATGGTGGCCGTGTCCCCGTGCCCATGGTGGCTGTGTCTCAGTGCCCATGATGGCCCTGTCCTGGTGCCTATGGTGGTCTTGTCCCAGTGCCCATGGTCGCTGTGTCCTTGTGCCCATGATGGCCTTGTGCTAGTTCCCCCTGGTGCCATCGCTGGTGTGCCTGCAGGGGGGACGTGGATGTCTCTGCCATCTGCCGCTACCACATCCTGGAGGTGAAGAAGGCCTTCGAGGGGCCCTACAAGGAGTACCGGGAGCAGGCACAGAAATGGGGACGGTACTCGGGCGAGGTGCCCAGCCCCCGGCCTGGCGCGGTGAGTGCGGGCACAGCAACAGCCTGGGGAGTGGGATGGGGATGTGGGGCTGGTGGTGCCCTCTGAGGGGTTGGGATGTGTCCCTGTTCCTGATGGTGCCCTCTGAAGGGTTGGGATCTGTCCCTGTTCCTGGTGGTGCCCTCTGAAGGGTTGGGATCTGTCCCTGTTCCTGATGGTGCCCTCTGAGGGGTTGGGATGTGTCCCTGTTCCTGGTGGTGCCCTCTGAGGGGTTGGGATGTGTCCCTGTTCCTGGTGGTGCCCTCTGAAGGGTTGGGATCTGTCCCTGTTCCTGATGGTGCCCTCTGAGGGGTTGGGATGTGTCCCTGTTCCTGGTGGTGCCCTCTGAAGGGTTGGGATCTGTCCCTGTTCCTGGTGGTGCCCTCTGAGGGGTTGGGATGTGTCCCTGTTCCTGGTGGTGCCCTCTGAAGGGTTGGGATCTGTCCCTGTTCCTGATGGTGCCCTCTGAAGGGTTGGGATCTGTCCCTGTTCCTGATGGTGCCCTCTGAGGGGTTGGGATCTGTCCCTGTTCCTGGTGTCCCTGAGGGATTTGGGATCCAGCAGTGCCCTCCTGAGAGGGATTGGGATCCATCTGCGGCATCCTGAGCGAATGTGGGACCCACCACGGTGCACCCATGCCCTGACAGTGCCCCCCATACCCTCATGGTACCCCCATACCCTCACGGTGTCCCCCGTACCCTCACGGCGCCCCCGTGCCCTCCCCTGCAGTGCATCACGGACTGGCACCGGCAGAACGGCTTTGCCAGCTCTCTGGAGCTGCCGGACAACACGCTCAACTTCGCCAAGAAGCACCCGCTGATGGACGAGCCGGTGCCGCCGCAGCGCGGGCGCCCGCTGCTGCTCAAGAAGGATGCCAACTTCACCCAGCTCGTGGTGGACCGCGTGGCCGGGCTGGACGGGGCCACCTACGAGGTGCTGTTCATCGGCACAGGTAATGCCAGGGACAGGGGACAGGGACAGGGGACACAGTGGGCAGAGGGACAGGGCACAGGAGGGACAGGGCACAGGGGATGGCACAGAGGGGACAGGCACAGAGGAGAGGGGACAGGGCACTGAGGGGACAGGGCAGAGGGGATGGCACCGAGGGGACAGGGTAAAAGAGGGGACAGGGCACCATGGGGGCAGCCCCCAGTGTACCCTGTCCCTGAGTGCCATGCCCGTGCCCACCTGCAGGTGACGGCTGGGTGCACAAGGCGCTGGATTTGGGCTCCCGCATCCACCTGGTGGAGGAGCTGCAGGTGTTCGAGCCGGCACAGCCCGTGGAGAGCCTGGTGCTGGCGGGCACCAAGGTGAGCGTGCCATGGGGTGGCGGTGGCACCGCGGTGGCACCGGGCTGCGTCACCTCACCGCTGTGTCCCCCTGGCAGAAGCTGCTGTTCGCCGGGTCCCGCTTGCAGGTGGCACAGCTGCCCCTGGCAGAGTGCGGGCGCTACCAGTCCTGCACCGACTGCGTGCTGGCACGGGACCCCTACTGCGCCTGGAGCCGCAACGGCAGCGCCTGCGTCCGCACCGACGGGCACAACGGGTACGGGCACTGGGACGGGGGGACACCGGGACAGGGGTCACCGGGACAGGGACGGCAACCAGGGCAGGCTCCGGTTGGATTTTGGGAAAGGTTCTGCCCCCAGAGGGTGCTGGGCGCCGCCCAGGGAATGGGCACAGCCCCGAGGCTGCCGGAGCTCCGGGAGTGTTTGGAGTTTGGGGTGTCTCTGCAGGGCTAGGGATGGGATCAGTGATCCCTGTGGGTCCCTGGGGAGGGGACACAATGAGAACCCCCCTCACTGTGCCCTCCTCCTGCAGGTCCCACCTGGTGCAGGATGTTCTGAGCTCTGACACCGGCGCCTGCTCCGTGCCGCAGGTGGCCAAGCAAGGTGAGACCCTACCGGTGCCACGTGTGTGTTCTCATCCCATGGATCCCATCCCAGTCCAGCCCATCCCGTGGATCCCATCCCATGGATCCCACCCCACCCTTGCCCCGTCCCCGCTGACCGCCCCGCTCCCCGCAGGGCCGCTGACTCCCAAGAACGTGACGGTGGTGGCGGGCACGGACCTGGTGCTGACGTGCCGCCTGGGCTCCAACCTGGCGCGGGCTCTCTGGACCTTCGAGGGCCGGGCGCTGGCGGCCGAGCAGGTGCTGGTGCTGGGCGAGGCGCGGCTGCGGGCGCTGGTGGTGCCCGGCGCGGGGGCGCAGCACAGCGGCACGTACCGCTGCCTGGCCGAGGAGCAGGGCGCCCGCCTGCCCGCCCAGGAGTACCGGGTGGCCGTGCTGGCGGGGCCGGGCGCGCCGCTGGAGACGCGGGCGCCGCTGGAGAGCCTGGGCGTGGTGTGGGTGCTGGCCGTGTGCCTGGGCGCCCTGTGCCTGCTGCTGCTGCTGGCCGTGCTGTCGCTGTGGCGCCGGCTGCGCCACGAGCTGGGCAAGGGCGCCAAGGCCATCGAGAGCACGCTGGTGTACCCCATCGAGCTGCCCAAGGAACCGCCCAGCCCGCGCTTCGTCTCCAGCGCCGCCTCCGACTCGGACGAGAAGCTCTGGGACCCCTCCAGTTATTACTACTCTGACGGGTCGCTCAAAATCGTGCCCGGCCACGCCAGCACGGCCGGCAGCGCCTGCTGCCGCAACGGCGGCCCCGGGGCCGGCTCGCCGCCCGCCGCCATCCCCGGGCAGCCGCTGCACTCGCCCACCCGCATCCACCTGGGCCCGCTGCGCGGCTCGGCCTCCAACGGCTACATCCGCCTGGCGCTGGGCGCCGAGGAGCGCCCGGCCTGCGCCGACCTGGCCGAGGAGCTGCGGCGCAAGCTGCAGCAGCGCCAGCCCCTGCCCGACTCCAACCCCGAGGAGTCGTCGGTGTGAGCGACGCCTACCTCAGCTCCGGGAGCCGGCGCGGGCACCGCGGAGCGGGCACGGCACGGCACGGCACGGCTGGCACAGGTACCCGGCTGGGCACAGACACGTGGCGCTGGTACCTGGCTGGGGGTGGACACCTGGCACCGGTACCTGCCCGGACATCTGGCATCAGCCCCCAGCTGGGCAGAGACACCTGATATCAGCTCCCAGCCTGGGGACAGGATTGCCACGCTGTTACCTGCCCTGACAACAGCGTCACCCCAGTGCCAGTGCCCGCCCTGGGGACTCTCATACTGGCACCAGTGCCCACCTTGGAGGCAGGACTGTCACTTTGGGATCTGCCCTGGGCACGGGGGTGTCACCCTGGCACCGGTCCCTGCCCTGAGGATGCCTCTGTCCCCGTGCCCTGCCCGGGGCCGTGCCGCCGTGTCACTCCGGGGTCCCGGTGCCCGCCTTGGGTCACCGCCCCCGCCTTCGGTACCGTGTCCCCCTGGAGGGACAGACTTGGGGACACCCCCGGGCCCTGGGCGGTGGCCGCGGGACGGTTTTTTTGGCTGATTTCGGGTTTTTCTCCCTGACAACTTTTCTATTTCCATGCCCTCCCTGCGTGTCCCTTTCCCAGGGCTCTGTCCCCGCCCTGCCCTGGCTGTTTGTCCCCTCCCTCCCCGCCTGTCCCCCCCCCCTGCACGCCCCCTCCCCTTTTGTATAACCCCCACCCCAGTGTAATTTATTTGTTACCGAAATATATTTATTTGCTGTAAATACGTGAGTATTTTTATATTAATAATAAAAGGACTTCCAAAAAAACTCCACAGAACAAATCCTGGATTTTTCTCCCTCTCCCTCTCTCTCCCCTTGCAGCGCGACGCCCGCGGAGGTTCTGGGGGGTTCTGGGGAGTTTTGGGCTCCCCCCGCGGTGCTGAGCTCATGGAAAAAGCTCCAGCGGGGCTAAAAAAGGACAAAGCGGAGCCGTTCCCAGGCGGGGGGGCCGGGCCGGGCTCCCCCCTCCCCTCCCCGGATGTTGGGGGTCAGCGCGGGGGGGTCCCCGGGGAGGCTCTGCTGGGAAAAGAGCAGGAAATGGGATCGGGGGGCTGGGAACGGGGTCAGGGCCGTGGGAAATGGGGCTGGGGGTGAGGGGAGCAGGGGGAGGGGGAGCCCAGGGACACCCCAGGGTAGGGGAGAGAGCTCCGAGACCCCCCCAACGGGGAGGGGGACCCCCATTGCTGCTGGGGGAGCCCTGGGACCCCCTAATTTCTGAGCTTGGGGACCCCATAAGTGTGTGGGGATGACCCCTGGGAACCCAGGCTCACAGGAACATGGGAGGGAGCCTTGGGATCCCAGAACTGGGAAGGAAGAGCCCTGGGACCCCCAGAATGGGGAGTTGGAGCCCGGGGACTTTCATTGCTGGTGGGGGTGGGGCCTGGGGACCCCAAAACTGAGGGGGGGGGAGGGGGAGAGAACGATCCCCGGGTCCCCATCGAGGGCTTGGAGCGGCCGCGGGCGGCCCCTGGCGGCGGCACCGGGGCTGTGCAGGAGGAACGGGCTGCCTTCGGGCCTTCCCGGCTGCCTTCGGGCCTTCCCGGCTGCCTTCGGGCCTTCCCGGCTGCCTTCGGGCCTTTCCGGCTACCTTCGGGCCTTCCCGGCTGCCTTCGGGCCTTTCCGGCTACCTTCGGGCCTTCCCGGCTGCCTTCGGGCCTTTCCGGCTACCTTCGGGCCTTCCCGGCTGCCTTCGGGCCTTTCCGGCTACCTTCGGGCCTTCCCGGCTGCCTTCGGGCCTTTCCGGCTACCTTCGGGCCTTCCCGGCCCCTCTCACGCTCTTTCGGTCCTTTCCGCCTCTCCTCGTCCCTTTCCGTCCCCCCTCGGCTCTTTCCGCCCTTTCTCGGTCCTTTCCGTCCCCCCCGGTGCTGCCGGTGCCATGGCCGGTGGTCGCCGCTCGCCGCCCGCTCCGTGCTGCCCCGGGCGGGAGGCGCTGCCCGCTCCGTGCTGCTCGGGGCGGGTGGCCGTGCCCAGCGTGCACCAGAGCCTGTCCGAGATGGACTTCGAGCGGGGTCCGGGGAGCTCCGGGGGCGAGGGGCAGGAGGCCGGGCTACCGCTACCGGCCGAGATCGGGGGGCTCTGGGCTGGGGTAGCCGGTACCGAAGGGGCCCCCAGGGACCCTGGGCAGGGCTTGGGGTAGTGAAGGGGGCAGGGGCGGGGCTGGGATACCGGTAGCGGTGGGGTACAGGGGGAGGAACTGGAGCAGCGGTACCGGAGGGCTCCGGACAGAGCCCGGGCCCCGTCCCTGGCTGAAGCAGCTCCGTTGCCCGCAGGGATATGGGCAGCGGCGCGGGACGGGGACGAGGCGCGGCTGCTGCAGCTGCTGGAGCGGAGCTGGGACCCCGCGGAGCCCGACCTGGCGGGGTACACGGCCCTGGTACGGGGGGCACGGGGATCCTGACCGGGTACACAGACCTGGTACGGGGGGCACGGGGATCCTGACCGGGTACACGGCCCTGGTGCGGGGGGCACGGGGATCCTGACCGGGTACACAGACCTGGTACGGGGGGCACGGGGATCCTGACCCGGTACACGGCCCTGGTACGGGGGGCACGGGGATCCTGACCGCGTACACGGCCCTAGTAGGGGGGCACGTAGGTCCCACCCTGGCCCGGGGGTCCCGGGGGTCCCAGCCTGTGGGTACACGGCCCTGTCCCGGGGGTCCCGCGCAGCCGGTGCCCTCGCCCATGGCCCCGTGCCCGCAGCACTACGCCAGCCGGAACGGGCACTTGGGCGTGTGCCGGCTGCTGCTGGAGCGGGGCGCTCCGTGCGATGCCCGCACCCCCGGCGGCGCCACCCCGCTGCACCGCGCCTGCTACTGCGGGCACCGCGCGGTCACCGAGCTGCTCCTGGCACACGGCGCCGACCCCGCGGCCGCCGACAGCGACGGCAGAACCGGCCTGCACAAGGTGAGGGCACGGCGGGGCCGGGGGATGCACCAGGACCAGGTGGGGGGCACGGGGGGACCCCCTGCCCGAATTGGGTAGGGGGACACGGGATGGGGGGGGGCACAGAGGGACGCCCGTACAAGGTGGGTGGTGTACACAGGGGGATTCCCCCTGCCCGAGTTGGGTGGGGGGACACGGGGGGACGAGGGGGGCACAGGGAGACCCCTGTACCGGGGGGGGCACAGAGGGATCCCCTGCTCAGGGTGGGAGTGGGGGGCACCGAGGAACCCCCGTACAAGGTGGGTGAGGGGCTCCGGGGTTCTCCTCCCCCAGAGTGCCTGTGGGTGGCTCCGGGGCCCCCGTGTCCCCCTGGGGGTGACACCGGTGGCCGCCCCGCAGGCCGCCGAGCAGGGGCACCGCGAGCTCTGTGCTCTCCTCCTGCGCCAGCGCCCGGCCCTCGCTGCCGTCCGCGATGCCCGCGGCCGGAGCCCGCGGGACGGGGCTCACCCGGCCGTGTGGGACCTGCTGGACACCTGAGGGGACACGGGACAGCCAGGCCCGCTCCCGGGACTCCTACTTCCGTGTTCCGCCAGCAGGCCCCGCCCACTGGCCCCGCTAAACCAATCCACTCCCGCCTTTCCCTGTGGTGCCGCCCTTCTCCCCACAGCCAATCATATACGGGGGGCGGAGCCTCTCGGTGTAAACAACCCCCGCTGCGGGGGGGGGGGGGGGGGATTTAAAGGCGCCGCGTCCTTTAAAGCAGCCCATGTAACCGTGCCCCTCCCCCGGTAACCGGGATCCCCCGCGGCAGCGAGCACACGCAGGTACAGATATAGAATCTTTATTAACCCATCTGGCAAAAAACCCCCTCCAAAAGCCCCATGAAATCAAATTCCACGGTCGGTTTCACAACCGGGGGGGGGGGAGGGGCAGAACCGGGAGGGGGAGGTCCCGCCCCCCGCCCCTTCCCCCGGAGCTCCCCAAAAATACAAATCAAACCTGAACAATAAATAGGAATTCCCGGGGGTAGGGGAGAGGAAAAGGAGGGGTTTGCATAGAGGAAGATTTAATAAAAAAGTTTGTTGTTTTTTTTTCCTGGCTTATTATTAATTATTAATTATTATTATTAATTATTATTATTACTAAAATCTCTCCGCAGAAGGAGCTAGGAACTGATCGTCGAGATGTGATTAACAAAAATAATTCAACCTTCTCCCAATAACTTACAGGAGTTCACCCAGGGGGAACTTTTGTGCTTATTTTTGTTTTTTTGGGGTGGGGGGAGGGTCCCGGGGGCTTTTGGGGGGACCCTTAGCCCCCTTCTGCCTGTACAACTTTGGTCACTAGCGCTGTGTCACCCCAAAATCCAGACCCCAATGTCCAGACCTCAAAATCCAGATCCCAAATCCAGGTCCCAAAATCCAGACTCCAAATCCAGGTCCCAAAATCCAGACGCTAAATCCAGATCCCAAAGTCCTGACCCTAAAACCCAGACCCCAAATCCAGGTCCCAAAATCCAGACGCTAAAATGCAGACCCCCAAATCCAGATGCCAAAATCCCAACCTGAAAATCTTCCAAACCCTAAAATCCAGATCCCAAAGTCCAGTCCCCAAAATCCTGACCCTAAAATCCAGACCCCAAAATCTAGCCCCCAAATCCAGCTCCTAAACTCCAGTCCCAAAGTCCAGACTCAAAGACCCTAAAATGCAGACCTCAAAATCCAGACCCTAAAATTCACACCCCAAAATCCTGATCTCAAAATCCAGACCCTAAATCCAGATCCCAAAATCCAGACCCCAAATTTGTCCCCGTGTCCCCCAGAGCCCCCCGGGCCAGCGGGGAAAGGGGGGTGGGCGCGGGGAAGGGGCTGAGATTTATCCAGGGGATCCCAAAAACACCCAAGAAGGGCCGGGATTCCTGTCCCAGGATATCCCAAAGTGGTGTAGGAGACCCCAAAGGGATGGAATTCCCATCCCAAAATGGTGCAGGAACCCTGAAGGGCTGGGATTCCCATCCCAAGGATCCCAAAGGAACAAGATGTTCATCCCAGATTTCCTGGAAGGTTTGGGATGTCCATCCCAGGGTTCCTGGGAGGACTGGGTTGGGATGTCCATCCTTAGCAGGGTTGGGAATTTCCATCCTGCGGGTCCTGGAAGGGTTGGGTTGGATTGGGATGTCCATCCCAGATTCCCTGGAAGGGTCAGGATGTCCATCCTGGGGGTCCTGGCAGGGTTGGGGTTCCTGGAAGGTTTGGGATGTGCATCCCACAATTCCTGGCAGGGTTGGGATGTCCATCCCGGGTTCCAGGCAGGTTTGGGATGTCCATCCCAGAATTCCTGGCAGGGGTGGGATGGGAAGTCCATCCCGAGGGTCCCCAGGGCGGCAGACTGAGACCCGAAGCTCCCTGAGCCGTCGGCGCCGTGCCGGCGGAGCTGGCGCCGCCCGCGCCGCTCCCATCCATCCCAAATCCATCCAGCCTGGAAAAGCAGCAGCAGCAAATCCCAGCTCCTCCATTCCCCCACCACGCCTCCTCCTCCTCCTCCTCCTCCTGCGGCTCCTCCGGCTCATCCGGCACCGTTCCCACCGGGAAAGGTCCCTGCAGCAGGCACGCCCGTCCTGGGACGCGCCGGGGGCCGGGGTCAGATGGAATTCTCCAGGCCACTGTGGTTGCTCCGGCGGCTCAGGCAGTTCCTCTCGTTGAGCAAACTCGTGGTTTCATCCGCCGGTGCTGGAGGCTCCGGTTTCTCCGGGATGCCCGGGTCCGGTTTGGGGGAGTTGCTGTCGGGGGACTGGGGACAACTGTCCATGCGTGAGGCCAGCAGCCCGTTCTGGTACTCCTGGCGCGTGATCTGTGCCGGGAAAGCAGCGGGGAATGGAGGGGGATACCCCAAAGCGTTGGGATTCCCATCCCAAAATTTTGCACGACCACCGAGGAACCCGGAATTCCCAGCCCAGAGCCAGCCCCGACAGCGCCGCGCTCTCCTCCTCCCTCGTCCCAAAGCGCCGCGGGACCCCTGAGGGTGACCCCAAATCCCATCCCGAGGGGTTTTCCCGGCAGAATTCCGTCCGGGAGCGCTGACCTTGACGAACTGGAGGTCGGTGAGGGCGCGCACGCTGAAGTCGGCCACGTACTGAGCGCCGCCCGCGCTGAGCTGGTTGTTGCTGCCGCTCACCGGCGACGAGCCCGAGTCCGAGCGCTCGTGGTAGCTCAGCGAGGCCGAGCGGTTCAGCCCGCTCATGTGGGACGGCGAGCGCATCTCTGCGGGGTTAGGAAGGGCTTGGGATGGGCCTCAGGCCTAACGCGGTGTTAGGAAGGTTTGGGATCGGCCTCCAGCCTGACCCAGCTTTAGGAAGGGCTTGGGATCGGCCTCCAGCCTTTCTGGCGTTCCCAATCCTGGATTTTGTCCCCATGGATCAATTCTGAAGGGCACCCACCTGAATTTGGCATTTTCACCACCCGTCCGAAAGGCAGAAGGGGTTTCTGGAATTGTCTTGGGTTTATGGGATTGTCTTGTGGAGATTTAGGGTTAGGGTTAGGTTTAAGTTTAGATTTAGGGTTAGGGTTAGATTTAGGGTGGCATTGTAGAAGTTAAACTGTTCCTAACAGTGCAAGTTTAACAAGAATCCCATTTTTCACCCCATTCTGAAGGTTGAAGAGGTTTCCGGAATTGCCTTGTGGAGGTTTAGGTTTAAGTTTAGGTTTAGGTTGGGATTCTGGAAGTTAAACTCTTCCTAACAGGGGAGGTTCTGCCCCATTTGAAACCCAGAAAGGGTTTTCAGAATTCCCTTGAGGTTCTAGAATTGTCTTGTGGAGACTTAGGTTCAAGTTTAAGTTTAGGTTTAGGTTCACCTTTAGCGTTAGGTTTAGGGTGGGATTGAAGGAGTTAAACTCTTCCTAACAGGGCAAGTTTAACACAAATCCCATTTTCCATCCCAGAAGCAGTTCTTCTGTTCTAAAGACAGAAGCGGTTTCTGAATTCCCTTGAGCTTCTGGAATTGTCTTGTGGAGGTTTAGGTTTAGGCTTAGGGTGGAATTCCACAAGTTAAACTCTTCCTAACAGGGCAGGTTTACCAAGAATCCCATTAAACCCACACCCTGAAATCGGCCACTTGGACACAGAGCTGCTCATCCAGGAACTGATGGGGTTTGGAAGCTCTGGAATCTCCCATTCCCAGGGCAGATCCGACCCAGGGATCCCTGGAAGTGTCCCCAAGGCCAGGCTGGAGCCAACAGGGACAGGAATCCCGGGAAGGGTCTGGGGGTGCTCACCAGATCCAGGAGGGGGGCTCAGTGCCATCACCCCATAGTAGGAAAATGCTCCCGCCTCGAACTTCATGCACTCCTTGCCAGCCTCCACCTCCACCTTGCCCTGCCGGGGAAAAGCCAACATCAATTCAGGTGCAGATCCCAAGGGATGAGGTGGATCCCACGGGAATTCCCATTGGCAGCACCTGCAGGATGAGGATGAAATAATCGGCCGGCTTGTTCTTGCAGTACAGGAAGTGCCGCGGGGATTTCTTGTTCTCCTCGTCGAACTTCAGCTCCTGGATGACGTCGGAATATTTGAGGAGCCGCAGCAGGATCTTCTCCGAGATGAAGTTGGGGGTGAAGAGTGTCACCTCTGGAGAGGGGGTGGGGGGAAAGGGTCACAGGTGCTGTTAATCCCTCCAGGGGAAAGGAATTCCTACCTTGGGATGGTGTGGGAGACCCTTGGGGCTGGAATGTCCATCCTGGGATGGTGTGGGAGACCCTTGGGGCTGGAATGTCCATCCTGGGATGGTGTGGGAGACCCTTGGGGCTGGAATGTCCATCCTGGGATGGTGTGGGAGACCCTTGGGACTGGAATGTCCATCCTGGGATGGTGTGGGAGACCCTTGGGATGGAATGTCCATCCTGGGATGGTGTTAGAGACCCTTGGGACTGGAATGTCCATCCTGGGATGGTGTGGGAGATACAAAGGGCCGGAATGTGGAGTGCCCAGCGGGGACACAAGGACTTGGTGAGCTCCTCACTGTGGGTTCCCTGACCAAGTGACCCAGACTGACCGGTGGACAGGAAGCGGTGGGCAGCCAGCAGGAGCTGAGGGGACACCTTGACCTTGAGCTCGTTGTCGGGGTCCTTGAAGGCCGAGAAGTCGCGCCGGTTCTTCTGGTTGCACACCCTCTTCCTGCTGCGGTTGTCAACTGCGGGGAGCAGCGAGGTCACGCCTAGGGCCACCAGCAGGAACCAACCCCCACAGGATTTTGGGGAGGGGGGAACACCAAAACCTACTGTAGGTGTCGGACTCGTCCAGGATCTCGGACTTGATGATCTCCTCGATGACGTCCTCGAGTGTCACCAGCCCCAGCACCTCGTAGAAGGGGTCACCCTCGCCCTCGTTGTTCACCTTCTGCACGATGGCCAGGTGGGACTTCCCTGGGGACACAGAGGGGGGTTGGAATGGGGCACCCCACAATGCCCCGGGGTGTCCCCTGGGTGTCCCTGAGATGTCCCAGCCACTGGACATGCTGGCCCTGGGACGTCCCCTTGATGTCCCCAGGGTGTTCCTACCCCATGATTCCCCAGGATTTCCCAGCCCTGGATGTCCCCAGGATGTCCCCTGGATTTCCCAGCCCTGGGATGTCCCCAAGATGTCTCAGCCACAGAATGTCCCCAGGGTGTCCCCAACCCTGGGATGTCCCCAGGGTGTCCCAGCCCATCCAGTCCCTCCCTGGAGCCATAAACTCATTAAAACCTAAATGAGCCCTTGGGCTGGGCACTCACTCCCAGAGTAATGACAGTAATTAAGGCCAAACTCACTCCCAGGGTAATGACACTAATTAAATGACATGGGAAAATCTCCTGGGGTGAGGAATTTCACCTGTTTTGTTCCAAAATCACACGGGGAACATCTCCTGGGATGAGGAATTTTGCTCCAGGGAGAGGAGCCATGTGGAAAGCTGCACCCACAGGAGCTGTGTGCTGGGGAAACTGAGGCACCTCCGTGACCTCATCCCAAAATAAATCCACTCTCCCTCCTCCAGGCTTTTCTTGGAGTGTTCCTGACCTCATCCCACTCCAGCTCCATCCCAAACCTGCCCTCTCTGACCCTCTGAACTCTTTGATTCCAGAGCCAGCAGCCACAAGCTCCTGGTCACTCGGAAAAGCTGATTCGAGGAAAAGGCATCTCCCAGATCCCCTTTTTCCTTGTCCCTTGGCCACAGTGCTGGGAAAAGGTGGTGCCTGGAGGGGTAAAAAAAAAATTTTATTTCCCCTTTTTCCTCCACTCTCAACCACAGTGATGGAGGTGGTGCGTGGAGGGGTGAAAAAAAACAAGACTTTTCTCCCAGGGTTGTTGTCAGGGCCACCTCACCCCCTTTATGGCCACCTGGGTGGGGCCAGGTGAGGCAGCCAGGTGAGTCAGGGATGAGCAGCACTGGGAGTGGCCAAGGCAGAGCAAACACAGCCAGAGAGGCTGGGCTGGGGTCACTGAGGGGGGGGACACACATCAGGACCCCAAAATGAGCAGGGGGAGAACACCCAGAGGGACAGGGAGGTGTCCACGGGGTGTTCATGGAATGATGGAATGGTTGGGAGGGATCTTAGGGCTCCGTGGGCAGGGACAGCTCTCACTGTCCCTGGTGGCTCCAGCCTGGCCTTGGGGACACTTCCAGGAATCCCTGGGTTGGATCTGCCCTGGGAATGGGAGATTCCAGAGCTTCCAAACCCCATCAGAGCTCCCCATGGAATTTTGGATTGGTTGGGAAGGATCCTGCACCTCCCACTGTCCCAGCCTGGCCTTGGGGACACTTCCAGGGATCCCTGGGTCAGATCTGCCCTGGGAATGGGAGATTCTGGAGGTTCCAAACCCTGTCAGTGTCCTCAGAGCCATCCTGGGGGACAGCAGAGCTCCCCATGGAATTCTGGAGTGGTTGGGAAGGACTTCAGGGTTCGTCCAGCCCCACCCCCTGAACCTTCCAGTGTCCCAGGTGGCTCCAGCCTGGCCTTGGGGACACTCCAGGGATCCAGGGGCAGCCACAGCTCCTCTGGGAATTGCATCTCAGCCCCTCCCCACCCTCACAGCCAGGAATTTCTTCCTAAAATCCCATTAAAATCTCCACTTTTCCATTTGAAGCCTTTCCCTGTGTCCTGTCCCTCCATCCCTTACCCCAAATCTCTCTCCAGCTCTCCAATAGGGCTCCGAGCTCTCCCTGGAGCATTCCCTTCTCCAGACTCTACATTCCCAGCTCTCCCAGCCCAGCTCCAGAGGGAAATTCCCCACTCATAGCCTTGTGCTGGGTGCAGCCGAGTCGGGAAGACTCTGGATGTGAGAACTGTCACCCCAAGGGCACCACCTGTGACATCCCCGTGGCTCTGGGCAGAACTCAAACCCCACAATTAGCACAGCCAGCTAATTATTCCCTCTGGATGCATCTCCTGCCTCTGATCCAGGTCCTGACCGGGGCAATGAGGTCCCAAATCCACGAGGAATTTGCCTCCCAAAACCCAGCCCCACAAATTCCTGGCTCCTGAGCCGGCGGTGGAAAAAGAAAACAGCCCCAGGCTTTGTGGCCGGAAGGAAGGAGGGAGGTTAAATCCCTTAATCAGGATCCGGCCAGGGAAAGCCGGGATAACTCCAGCCCCAGCAGCTACTCTGCTTCCATGCACTGGTTTTGGGAACTGGGGTGGGAATGGGACAGCCCCGGCCATCATCTCCCAAATCTTCACCCGGTTTCTGCCTGCAGAAGGGGCTTAGGAATCCCTAAATGTCCCTGGAATGTCGCACAAATCTCTGTCCGAGCCTCCCGGGAGCGTAACGGGAGCTGCGGGGTCACGGCCGGCACAGCTGCTCCACAGCCGGGAGCTCTCGTTCATCCCGGCCTGACGCAGGAACTGGAAAACCTTGGGAAAAGACCCTGGCAAGGGCAAATCCCACCTCGGAGCCTTCCACAGCCAGCCCGCATCCCGTTCCTCCTCCTGCTCCCATTTTTTGGGAAGCAAAGCTGGGATGGAGCCGGCTCTGAGCTCCAGGGCAAAGCCCGGAGGAAGGAGCCAAACCCAAATTAAGGAGCTCAGAGATTTTAGAGCACTTCTCCAAAAGCCTCCGGGGTTAATCATCAAAAACAAGGAGCAAGGAAACATTCCCGGCATGGGAAAGCTCCAAATCCAGGAAATCTGGGTCAGAACTAAAGTTTGGTGACTCCCCGCCTGTCCCCTATGTGTGTCACTCATTCCCTTGGGGTCGTGCCTGCTCCTGAGACCCCTGGCTTGGGCAGCTCCAGCTCTGGAGAGCAAAACCCCCCGGGAATTTTGCTCCCAGCTGGAAGGAAGCAGCACCTCCACGACCCCTCCTCACCCTTTTTGAACTCCTCCAGCATGGCGTCCAGCTTGGTGTCGTGGAAGACAACGTGCACGGGGTGGTTGTAGAACTTGGTGATGGTCTTGAGGGGTGTGCAGTCGTCGGGGTCCACGAAGGCCAGGTCCTTGACGTAGAGGATGTCCATGATGTTGGACCTCTCATCCTCGTAGACCGGGATGCGGGTGTAGCCGCTCTCCATGATCTCGGACATGGTGTTGAAGTCCAGGATGGCGTCGCTGTTGATCATGAAGCAGTTCTGCAGCGGGGTCATCACGTCCTCCACCGTCTTGGTGCGCAGCTCCAGCGCTCCCTGGATCATGTTGAGCTCCTCCCTCACCAGGTCGTTGTAGGGCTCCGTCACCTTCAGCATCTCCACCAGCTTCTCCCGGTTGTAGACGGTGCCGATCTCCTGGCCCAGGATGCAGTCCAGGAGCTTGCTGATGGGGTAGGACAGCGGGAACGTCACCAGCATGAAGAACTTGGTGACCACGATGGTGTTGGCGCCCACGGCCAGCCCGTGCCGCGAGCAGAGCGCCTGCGGCACGATCTCTCCGAAGATGACGATGCCAATGGTGGAGGCCACCACGGCGCCGATGCCGGAGCCGATGAGGTCGTCCAGCAGGATGGTGAGCGTGGTGTTGACCAGCACGTTGCCCAGCAGCAGCGAGCAGAGCAGGTAATTCCCTTTCCTGCGGATGGGCTCGATCCTGCGGGCGTAGCGCTTCTCCTTGTCGGTGCCGCAGTTCTGCACGATGCGCAGCTCCATGGGGTCCAGCGCCATCAAACCCAGGTTGAGCCCGCTGAACATCCCCGACAGCACCAGCAGCCCCGCGATCAGGATCACCTGCAGCCACAGGGGCAGCAGCGACTTCTTCTCCTCCAGCACCACCACGTACCCGTCCGGCCCCTGGTGCGGTAGCCAGGGCTCGCCGGGCCGGCGCTGCGAGCACAGCACGTAGGTCTTGGCGCGCTCGTCCTTGCGCAGGGGCTGCACCCACACCCGCAGCAGCGCCGAGGTGTCGCGGGGCTCGGCGGGGCCCGGCCGCACCACCAGGTCCTGCGAGCGCTCCTGGCACGTGGCGTTGCCGCTCGAGGCGTTGCCGCCCGGCCGCAGCTCGGCGAAGGCCACGCGCTCGGCGGCCCGCGGGCCCAGCCCCAGCCCGTAGAGCCGCAGCAGCGCCTCGCTGCCCTCCGTGAGGCGGATGGGCCCGCGGGCCGCCCCCTCAGCCGCCGCCGCCGCCGCCGCTGCGGGCTTCGTGCTCTCCTCCAGCCGCATCCCCAGCACTACGGTGTCGGCCGCGGGCACGGCGCCGCCGGGCAGCGCCAGCAGCAGCAGCAGCGGCGGCAGCAACGGGCCCGGGGATAGCGGGGTCCCCCCACAGCCGCCGGCGCCCCCGCCGCCGCCGCTGCCCGCCGCCATGTTGCCACTGGCGGGAGCGTCACGCACGGCGGACGCGCCCACGCGGTGACGTCACGCTCGGAGACCACGCCCACTCGGCTAACGCTAAGCCGCGCCCCCTCCCCGGAGAAGCACGCTCTGACCACGCCCTAAAAAGGGTGACGTCACTCCGGGCACGCACCGGAAGGGTCAATGAGGTCACGCCTGTGGGTGACGTCACGTATGAAACACGACCCAGCAGACGATAGCGACTCTCTGGCCACGCCCCAGAAGGAAATAGCCACGCCCTCGGCGTTTACGCCACATAGAGACACGCCCCCCTTCTCACGGGGTGTAGTAACCATGACCGCCCCCACCGGCGAGACACTTATAGGGATACGCCCCCACCCATGACGTCACACAGAAGACCACGCCCCTGGTGGTCGTCCGGCCACCCCCCCTCGGTGACACCTTTGATGTGACGTCACACCCCCCGGGATTCACCCCGCAGAAGGGGGACGCGATCTTGGGGGAGGGGGCAGCGCTGCAGTGACGTCACCTTCCAGACCACGCCCATTCTGAGGGAGTCACACGGCTGGCCACGCTCCCGTGGGGGGCACAGGAATGGACACGCCCCTCGTGACGCTATATGTATGGCCACGCCCAGGAGAGCGCAAATGAGCACGCCCCTTTATGACATCATATGATAAACCATTCCCCCAGGGAGAAGAACGCGTGATCACGCCCCCATGACGTCACCCACTCCTCCCCCGGGGGCGTCCCACAACTGGCCCCGCCCACCCCCCCCTCGTCCCCCGCCTTAAAGGGGCCGATGGTGGCCTGGCTTTGGGGGTGTTCCCGGGGGAACGGGACTGGGGGGGACAGGAGGCAGTGGGGCCTGGTGGGGGTGCGGAATCAGGTTAGAGGATCTGTGCGAACACCGCGATCCGAGGGGTGTCGGGGTCTGGGGGAGGGAATGGGACCGAGGAGTACACTAGGAAGTTGGAGAAGGGGGCGCCAGGACCTGGGATGGCACCAGAACCTGGGGGACGTCAGGATTTTGAGGAGCACCAGGACCTGGGGGGACATTAGCACCTAGGGGCGGGCATTAAGATGTGGAGGCGAGCACTAGGGCCCGGGGAAGGGGAGAATTGGACCCGGAGGGGCACTAGGACCTGGGCTGGCACCACGACTTCTGAGGGGTGGCACTAGGACCGGGGAGAAGGGGTCACCCGGCTCAGTGGAGGCTGCCATCACCCGGCATTGGAACTACATTACCCATCACACCCCTCGCGCCTCAAGTTGACAGACAGCTCATTTGACCATCCATGATTAGCAGCTCCCCAAAGGGCGGGACCAGCGGTGTTGCCCAGCCAATGGGCGTGCGGGGCGGGCCGCGGCGCGGCGGAGGAAGATGGCGGCGGCGGCGGGCCGGTGGCGGGTCGGGCTGGCTGTGCTGGCCGTGGCGCTGGCGCTCGGCGGGACGGGGGCCGAGCAGACCGAGGAGCACCTCAAACGCGAGCACTCGCTTTCCAAGCCGTACCAGGGTGAGCGGGGAGGGCGGGCGGTGGTGGCGGACGGTGCCCGGTGTCCGATGCCGGTGTCCGGTACCGACGGTTCGTGTGGGCCGTAGGTGTGGGCTCGGCTAGCTCGGGGCTGTGGGACCTGCTGGGCAACGCCATGGTCATGACCCAGTTCATCCGCCTCACCCCCGACGTGCAGAGCAAGCAGGGAGCCGTGTGGAACCGAGTGGTGAGCGGGGAGCACCGGGAACAGGGTCGGGAACGGAGGGGAACCGGGATGGGCCGGGGGAGAGGGTCGGGATCGGGACAGGAGGAGACCAGGACTGGGATGGGGCAGTGGAATGAAAGGAGGCAGGGTTGGGATTGGGACAGGTGGGGACCGGGACTGGGGGGACACCGGGATGGGATGGGATGGGATGGGATGGGATGGGATGGGATGGGATGGGATGGGATGGGATGGGATGGGGAGAGGGTCGGGATCGGGATCGGGATCAGGACCAGGTAAGGGTTAAGGCTAGTGTTAGGATTCGGAGAAGAAGAGGACCAGGAGAGGGTCAGGATTGGATTGGGGCCAGGAGTGGGAGCGGGACAGGAGAGGGTCAGAATCAGGATCAGAACCGGGGCAGGGTTAGGGCTAGGATTAGGGTTAAGAGAGAGAGGATCAGCAGAGGGTCAGGATTGGGATTGGAACCAGGAGCGGGGCAGGAGGGGATCAGGATCAGGACAGGATTAGCGTTAGGGTTAAGAGAGGGAGAGGATCAGGAAGGGGTGAGGATCAGGATTGGGACCGGGGCACAGGATACTGGGATAAGGAGAGGAACATGACAGGTGGGGGAGAGGGTGTGGGATTAGGATGGGAAAGGGCCGGGATTGAGGTGGATATCGGGGGGGATGGGATTGATGGGAATAATAGGATCAGTAGGATCAATGGGAATGGGATGGGATGGCATGAGATCATCTGGAGGACAGGATCAGGATTGGGAGTGAGGAGGGTGCTGTGATGGGATCAATGGGATCAATAAGAGTATTGGGATCAACGGGATGGGGTGGATGTGATGGGATCAGTGGGTTTGATGGGATGAGATCAGTGGGATCAATGGGATGAGATCAGGGGGATCAATGGGATGGGATGGCATTGGGATGAGTTTGGGGGAGGTGGAGAAGGGAGTCAGGATTTCGAGGAGAAGTTCGGGGTCAAGGGGTCACTGGAATGGGGAGAAGTGGAGCTGGAAGAGAGGGTTGGGATTGGGCCAGGACAGGACTGGGATTCGGATCAGGAAAGGCACCAGGATAAGGGGGGAGGCTGGAGGAGACCGGAGTGGTGTGCCTGACACTGGGGGGGTGCTCTGGGGTACCATAGGGACATGGAGGGGATTGGGATGTTTGGGGGTCTTGGCCAACGGAATTCCCCAAAGTGGGGCTGGGATTCCCAAAACGGGAGTGGGACTCCCAAAGAGGGAATGGGATTCCCAGAGAAATAAATGGGGTGGGCTGGGGACACCATGGGCTTTCAACCCTTCCACTCGCAGTTTTCCATACAAGAGCTGAGCCCCCTTGAGAATTTGGGGGGGCCTGAACTGGATGATGTTTTCCAGCCCAGAGAATTCCATGATTTGATGAAATCTCAGGATTTCAGAATCCAACCTGCCCCACGTTGGTTTGGGAAGCAGTCCTGGGAAACGATCCATTGCACTCAGCTCTTGTTGCTGTAAAACATGGAGCGACGCTTCTTCCTTGGAATTCTGGCTCCCAAAAAACCACTGTGACTCCCTCAGCATGGGGAATTAATTGGCAGCTAATTAATAATTGCAATTAGCAACTGCTCCTGAGGTTTTCCTGCTCTTTTCCCGGGTGGGAGCATTGATTTTGTTGGAGTTGTTCCCTTGCTGTTCAACTTGGGTGACGACCAATTCCCTAGGATGAACGATTTATTTTTTTTTCTTTTGGGGTTAATTAACCACACTAATTGGACAGTGAAGGGAGCACAGGGAATGGTGGATGTGGGTGAGGGAATGAGGGAGCAATTCCCAAATTTCCCACCTTTTCTGCTCTTTCCCAGCCCTGTTACCTGCGGGACTGGGAGATGCAGGTGCACTTCAAAATCCACGGGCAAGGCAAGAAGAACCTGAATGGAGATGGTTTCGCCATCTGGTACACCAAGGACAGGATGCAGCCAGGTAAACAGCATCCCTGCCTCGGCAAAAGGGCCTGGGGACACACTGGACACCTGCGACACCTCACATATGTTAGACAGGACTTGGGGACACCTCAGACACCTTGGGGATACCTCAGGGACACCTCAGACAGGACTTGGGAGCACCTCAGACACCTTGGGGCCACCTGGGACAGGACTTGGGGACACCTGGGACGGGGCTTGGGGACACCTCAGACACATTGGACAGTACTTGGGACACTTCAGACACCTTGGACAGGGTTTAGAGCAACTTAGATTTGGGAGACACCTTGGACAGGGCCTGGGGACACCTCAGCCACCTGGGACAGGATTTGGGGACACCTGGGACAGGGCTTGGGGACACCTCAGACATCTGGGACAGGGCCTGGGGACACCTGGGACACCTTGGGGACACCTCAGACACCTTGGACAGGACTTGGGGACACCTTGGACAGGGCTTGGAGCAACTTGGATTTGGGGGACACCTTGGACAGGGGTTGGGGACAACTTGGCCTCACAGACAATCTCCACAGGGCTGGGACTGGAATGGTCCTTGAGATTTTCCCAACCCATTCCACGATGACACGAGTGACAAACGTATTCCCTGAGCTTCCCAACCTTCTCCCAACTTTTCCTTTTCCCTGCCAGGACCTGTGTTTGGGAGCAAGGACAACTTCCTGGGGCTGGGAGTGTTCGTGGACACCTATCCCAATGAGGAGAAGCAGCAGGAGGTGAGACACAGGGGTGACACCGATGTCACACTCAGCTCTTCATCCTCAGAGCTCATTCCTTCTCTTCCTCCTCTTCCCATTCCTTTTCCACATGGAAAACAGGAAAAGCTGGGGGTGGTTTTTGTGGGGAGAGGGTTTTAGTGCTGAGCTGGTGCCGCCACATCCACACTGGGAATTCTGCAGCAGGAGCAGGGTCTGAGTAAAGCTGGAGTAGAGGCTGAGGAGCTCTTCCCTGCTCCCGGATGCTGCCCTGCCTCTTGGAAAGGTCTAAAAGTCGCCACATTCCCGTTTTTTGGGGTTTAGTGGTGCCATTCCTGGGGAAGAGGTGGATGAATCCAGCTGGAGGGGACTTGGGACAGGTGCCACCACTTGGGCAAGGAACATCCCACTGTCCCAGGGTGCTCCAAGCCCCATCCAGCCTGGCCCTGGGGATGGAGCAGCCTCAGTTTCCCTGGGAAACCCATTGCTGGGAACTTCACCGCTCCAAAACTTTTCCCTGATTCAAATTTCCCACAAAATCCCAATGTTTCCTCCCAATATTTGATATTTTGAGTGCACTTGGAGTAACTCCCAGCTTTTATCCTAATACCCAAAGCCTCCAGCTCCCACTTTGTGCTGGGAAAAACCTTCCCAAGAAGATCCAGAACAGGTCTTAATTAGAGGAACTAATGGAGCAGGAGCTGCAGTGAGATCAGGCCCTGGCAGAAGCTGTGGGGGGATTCCCAGCTGCTCATTCTCACCTCCAGAAGGGACAAAAAGATCCCCAAAAAGGTCAAAATGAGTTAAAAAGGGGACAAAAATAACCCTAGAAGGTCAAAAAGAGCTCTAGAAAAGATTTAGAAAGAGCTCCAAAAGGGACAAAAAGAGCTCCAAAAGGACAAAAGGAGCTCCAAAAATGAGGAAAGAGCTCCCAAAGGTAAAAAGGAGCACTAAAAGGAAAAGGAGAGCTCCAAAAAGTCAAAAGGAGACTCCAAAAGCATAAAGAGAGCTCTAAAGGGACAAAAATAGTTGCAAAAGTAAAAAAAAGAGCTGTAAAAGGAGAAAAGGAGCTCCAAAAAATGCACCAAAGAGGGC
Source organism: Cinclus cinclus (assembly GCF_963662255.1). NCBI lineage: Eukaryota > Metazoa > Chordata > Aves > Passeriformes > Cinclidae > Cinclus > Cinclus cinclus. The sequence continues at coordinate 1,182,139 of NC_085074.1, read as the reverse complement.
AAAAAGAGCTCCAGAAGATCGAAACAAGCTCTAAAAGGTCAAATCTAGCTCCAAAAAAAGACAAAAAGAGCTGCAAAAGGGACACAAAGAGCTCCAAAAGGACAAAACCAGCTCCAAAATGCCAAAATCCATTCCAAAAAAGGCAAAAAGAGCTCCAAAAAGGAGAAAAAGAGCTTCAAAAAGTACTGCAGAAAAGATAAAAATTGCTTCAAAAAGATCAAAAAGAGCTCCAAAAGGTAAAAAAGAGCTCCAAAAGGTCAAAAGGTTTTGAAAAGTATCAAAAAGAGCTCGAAAAAGGTAAAAAAAACAAAACTAAAGATCGAAAAGAGCTCCAAAATGACAAAAAGAGCTCAAAATGACAAAAATAGTTCCAAAAAGGTTAAAAAGAGCTTCAAAGAGGGCAAAAATTGCTCCGAAAAAAGTCTCCAGAAGGTTAAAAAGAGCTCCAAAATGGCTAGATGAGCTCCAAAATGGCACAAATACTTCCAAAAAGGTTAAAAAGAGCTCCAAAGAGGGCAAAAAGAGTCACCCAGAAGGACAAAAATAGTTCCAAAATGACAAAAAGAGCTCCAAAATGATAAAGTGAGCTTCAACATGACAAAAATAGTTCCAGAAAGATTAAAAAGAGCTCCAGAAAGAGCTCCAAAGAGGGCAAAAAGAGCCTCCAGAAGGACAAAAAGAGCTCCAGAATGACAAAAATACTTCCCAAAATGTTCAGAAGAGCTCCAGATTTCCAGAATAGCTCCAAACGAGATCTCTGCAGGAAGGAGGAGAAGCAGGATCTTGTTCCTCCGTTCCCATCCCGGCAGTTTCGGCAGCGACCCCTCCCTGCCCTGGCTGCCCCCGTGCCCCGCGCGCTCCGGGGGGAATTCCCGGGATTTCTGGGGGGCCCTGCTGGACTCTGTGACCGTTGTTGCTCTGTGCTCTCTCCTGCTTTGCGCTCACCCCGGAGGGCAGGCTCAGAAGAGGAGGTACAGCCCTGGAAACCAGGTACTGCCTCCGGAATTCCCACCTGGAATTCCCGTTGCCAGCGCCAGGAATGCCAGGAGAAGCTGCACGGGGTGGGGGCTCTGCTGCATGGCTGGGGACCGAGCCTGAGGGCTGGGCCAGAAAATCCCGGGGGTTTCAGGGCGTGATTTTGGGGTTCGGGATCCACGGGGATGGTGTCAGTGTCCTGTTGAGGAGATAGTTTGGGATGAAACAGTTTGGGATCCACAGGGATGGAGAGTGGTCATCCCAATGGCTTTGGAGCAGAATTTTGGGGTTTGGGATCCACAGGGATGGAGCGAGGTCATTCTGGTGATTTTGGGACAGAATTTTGGGGTTTGGGATCCATGGGGATGGTGTCAGTGTCCTGTTGAGGAGATAGTTTGGGATGAAACAGTTTGGGATCCACAGGGATGGAGAGTGGTCATCCCAATAGCTTTGGAGCAGATTTTTGGGGGTTGGTATCGACAGGGGTGGAGCATGGTCATCCCAATGGCTTTGGAGCAGATTTTTGGGGTTTGGGATCCACAGGGATGGAGCAGGGTCATCCCAGTGGTTTTGGAGCAGAATTTTGGGGTTTGGGATCCACAGGGATGGAGCAGGGTCATCCCAGTGGTTTTGGAGCAGAATTTTGGGGTTTGGGATCCACAGGGATGGTGTCAGTGTCCTGTTGAGGAGATAGTTTGGGATGAAACAGTTTGGGATCCACAGGGATGGAGAGTGGTCATCCCAATGGCTTTGGAGCAGAATTTTGGGGTTTGGGATCCACAGGGATGGGGCAAGGTCATTCTGGTGGTTTTGGGACACAATTTTGGGGTTTGGGATCCACAGGGATGGAGCAGGGTCATGCCAGTGTTTTCAGAGCAGAATTTTGGGGTTTGGGATCCACAGGGATGGTGTCAGTGTCCTGTTGAGGAGATAGTTTGGGATGAAACAGTTTGGGATCCACAGGGATGGAGCGTGGTCATCCCAATGGCTTTGGAGCAGATTTTTGGGGTTTGGGATCCACAGGGGTGGAGCATGGTCATCCCAATGGCTTTGGAGCAGATTTTTGGGGTTTGGGATCCACAGGGGTGGAGCATGGTCATCCCAATGGCTTTGGAGCAGATTTTTGGGGTTTGGGATCCACAGGGGTGGAGCGAGGTCATTCTGGTGGTTTCAGGACAGAATTTTGGGGTTTGGGATCCACAGGGATAATGTCAGTGTCCTGTTGAGCAGATTATTTGGGATGAAGGAGTTTGGGATCCACACGGAGATGGAGCAGGGTCATCCCAATGACTTTGGAGCAGATTTTTGGGGTTTGGGATCAACAGGGATGGAGCAGGGTCATCCTGTGTTTTTTTGAGCAGATTTTGGGGTTTTGTTTTTGGGCTGAAAGAGTTTGGGATCCATAGGGATTGTGCCGGTGTTTTGTGAAGCAGATTTTGAGGAATGAAGGAGTTTGGGGTCAGGGGTGGAACAGGACTTTGCCAAGGGTTTGTGCTGAGCAGATCCCTGAACAGTGAAGGACTTTGGGACCATCCCAAAATGACTCCTATGGGATGGAGACCTTTGGGATCATCCCAAAATGTCTCCTATGGGACGGAGACCTTTGGGACCATCCCAAAATGCCTCCTGTGGGGTGAAGGCCTTTGGGATCATCCCAAAATGACTCCTATGGGATGGAGACCTTTGGGATCATCCCAAAATGTCTCCTATGGGACAGAGACCTTTGGGATCATCCCAGAATGACTCCTGTGGGGTGAAGGCCTTTGGGATCATCCCAAAATGACTCCTATGGGATGGAGACCTTTGGGATCATCCCAAAATGTCTCCTATGGGACGGAGACCTTTGGGACCATCCCAAAATGCCTCCTGTGGGGTGAAGGCCTTTGGGATCACCCCAAAATGTCTCCTATGGGATGGAGACCTTTGGGATCATCCCAAAATGACTCCTGTGGGGTGAAGACCTTTGGGATCATCCCAGAATGACTCCTGTGGGGTGAAGGCCTTTGGGATCATCCCAAAATGACTCCTATGGGATGGAGACCTTTGGGATCATCCCAAAATGTCTCCTATGGGACGGAGACCTTTGGGACCATCCCAAAATGCCTCCTGTGGGGTGAAGGCCTTTGGGATCACCCCAAAATGTCTCCTATGGGATGGAGACCTTTGGGATCATCCCAAAATGACTCCTGTGGGGTAAAGGCCTTTCGCAGCTCTCCTTTCGAGCTGCTCTCTGGCATCCCAAGGCACTCCCCAATCCCGATTTATTTTTCCCCTCTTCCAGCGCGTGTTCCCCTACATCTCGGCCATGGTGAACAACGGCTCGCTGACCTACGACCACGACCGCGACGGGCGCCCCACGGAGCTGGGCGGCTGCACGGCCATGGTGCGCAACCTCAACCACGACACCTTCCTGGTCATCCGCTACGTCAAGAGGAGGCTCACGGTGAGCTCTGTGCCACGTCCAGCTGGGAATTTGGTCCTTCCTGGAGGTGGCCACAGGTGGATCAGTGTGCTGGTTTGATAAAGAGAGGTGTGTGCTAGGGAAAGCAGGAGGAAGTAAAAGCCCTCCCTCTGAATTAGTATGATTTTGGAATTAAGGGGTCCTCAGGTAAAGATACGGGGATAGGAATAACAGGAATAGGAATTCTTTACTAGTATATATAACAAGGCAAACAAAACAACAGCAACTATGGAATTACCACCAAACAGAACAGGAACCCAGTTGTAAGAGCCAAAAGAGGGATGTGGGGCTCCAGATGGCTCTTGAGGTGCTGTTTATTGTATCCAGATGTGACAAGAGCCTGGCCTGCAGCTGTCAGCATCAGCTGTGGGTTCGTCTGAAGCCATTCTAGTTCTGGTTACAATGCATTATAGACTTTTCTTTTAAAACATGACAACCAATCAATACTTTTACTATTACCTATAGCCCATCCTAACTACTAAGATTACCATATTCATGTTACTATGTTCCAGTCACAAAAAGTTAGTGTGTTACAGTTTAAGCTAGAAGTTGTTTTTCAGTTTTCTTGCAGTAGAAAATTCGGAGACCTTTGTTCTACTTACAACATGGCATTTTTGTTGGCCTGTGAAATCTTTTTGCTTAGTAAAAGCATCTTCTGTTTGAGGTGGATTTATCCTTTGCTCTCAGTCATAAAAACCCCTTCTCACTAATATACCCTTTGCCTTCTCAGTTATCCAGTAAGACTGGCTCAGCAATTCTTTTCTATATCAAAACTTGCTTCCATTTCTATTCCTTCTTCAGATTTTACATTCAAAGATCTTTCTGCTACACACAGACCTTCCTGTCAAACCCCTATCCATCCCAACACCCAGTCACAGTTCTTTTGGCAAGAAAGTCTCACAGATGTGTATGTGTAGCAGAAAGATCCAATACCTGCTTGTAAGCCTTAAAATACAATGCACAGAGCTCCATTATTAAGCTTAGAGCTTCCTAATATCTTGCTAGATATACTTTTCTGCAGGTTAGGGAGTTATTCTAGCCAAGCATTAATACACAGACCATTATTTTATTTGTCCTTGCTTTCTACATCTCATAGAACTTTTCTGCTGACAAATCTTATGGCTACCTCTTAGCTCTAATTGCAGTTCTGCTGTTTCTGAGGCCTGCTTTGTGCAGCTTCCAGCTGCCTTCCTCCTCCCAGAGCCAAAAATGAGCGAGTGGCAACAACTGCTCCCCATCCGTCCTTTACCTGCTTCAAATCTCGGGGTGTTCCCCCTTTCCCTTCGAGAGAAACTCCCAAAAAATAAGCCCGAGAGCTTCTCCTTCCCCCCCATCTCAAGTTCTCACCATCAGCATTCCTTAGCATGTCAGTGGGAAAAAATTCCACAGGCAGAGAGGAAAGGGGAAAAAAAAGCCAAGGCCCATCGGTGAGGGTGGTGCTGCTTGCCTGGGGCAGGTGCTGATCGACATCGACGGCAAGCACGAGTGGAGGGATTGCATCGACGTGCCCGGCGTGCGCCTGCCCCGCGGGTACTACTTTGGGACATCTTCTGTCACCGGGGACCTGTCAGGTACCGATTCCCAAATGGATTTGGGGGATGGAGTTTGGGCCTTGAGGAGTTTTCCCTGCTGGAAGGATCTAGCAGCGGCCTTGGGTTGAGCACTGAGGGGTGCTGAGGGTTTGTCCCATTCTTCCTGGACTGGATCCCCAGGATCCCCAGGCTGTGGGAGGAATAAAAGCTTGGGATGAGCATGGGGTAAAAGCTTGGGATGAGCATGGAATAAAATCTTGGAATGAGCATGGGATAAACTGGGATGAACATGGATTAAACTGGGATAAGTTTGGATTAAACTGGGATGAGCATGGGATAAAAGCTTGGGATAAGACAGGAATATACTGGGATGATCATGGAATATACTGGGATGAGCATGGAGTAAAGCCAGGATGAGGTTAATAAATTCCAGGAGAGGTTTTTGATGCCTTTTCCAGACAACCACGACATCATCTCTCTGAAGCTGTACCAGCTGACGGTGGAGCGGACGCCGGAGGAGGAGAAGCGGGATCGAGAAGTGTTCCTGCCTGTCGTGGACAACCTGAAGCTGCCTGGAAGTGAGTGGGAATTTGGGAATGGTGGGAGCAGCAGGGATTTGGGGTGGGGTGTGGAGCTGTGGAGAGAGAATGAGTCCTGATTTTGGGGTCAGGCAGAGATGGACACGGTGAGGGTGGGAGCGCCAGGCTGGGCTGGGTGGGGTTGGGATGTGGGAGGGAGATGGGTTGTGTGCCATCCTAAAATCCCATACTCCCATCCAAAAATCCCATCCCAAACTCCTTTCCTGAACTCCCATCTGAAAATCCCACGTTCCCATCCCAAAAACTCAAACTCTCAAAATTCAATCCCAAAATCCCACACTTCCAACCCAAACTCCCTATTTCCCATTCTAAAATGCCCTGGGAGCTGGGAATCCTCCAGGATCCCAGGGTAGGGAATCCTCTGGGATCCTGGGGTGGAAATCCTCTGAGATCCAGGGGTAGGGAGTCCTCTGGGATCCCAGGGTAGGGAGTCTTCTGGTGTCTTGTTGAGCAGGTTGTTTGGGATGAAGGAGTTTGGGATCCACAGGGATGAAGCAGGGTGATCCCAATGGCTTTGGAGCAGATTTTTGGGGTTTTGGGATCCATAGGGATGGAGCGGGGTCATCCCAGTGTTTTTGGAGAAGATTTCTGGGGTTTGGGTCCAGGATCCCAGGGCAGGGAGTCCCCCAGGATCCAGGGGAGCTCAGGGCTCTTTCCCTCGCTCTGTCCTGCAGTGGAGGCACCGCTGGAGCCCATGAGTGGCCTCGCCCTGTTCCTGATCGTCTTCTTCTCGCTGGTGGCCATCGTCTTCGCCATCGTCATCGGCATCATCGTCTACAACAAGTGGCAGGAGCAGAGCCGCAAACATTTCTACTGACTGGGAAATTCCTGGCCTAGCCCATCCCGGGCTTTTGCTGGCCACATCCTGACTCCCAGGGCGTGAGGGACCAGCCCTCATGGCAGGGACCCCCCAAATCCCTGCGGGACTCCGGATCCGGGTGGGGATCCCTTGCCTTCCCCGCTGGATTCCTGCTGGATTTCCTCGCTGGAGAGAGAGAATTCCCAGCACCTCCTCCTGTGTGGCCACTGGAGCCCCCCACGAGCGAGCCCCTGCGGGCTGGGAGGAGCTGGGTGCTGCTGGTTCTCCCAGAGGGATGAGTTTTCCCAGCTGGATGGGCCGGGTGCTGCCCCCTCCTCACTTCAGGGGTTCCCACTCCCCCTTTCCCAGCATGTGGCTGCCCCTGCATGTGGTGTCCTGGCTCTGGCCCTCCGGGGCCATTCCTACCTCAGGGACTGCTGGCCACTCCCTTTTCCCCTGGAGGGGTCACTGGGTCCCCAGAGGGGTCAGCAGAGGGCAAGGGTTGGATCAGGAGTGCCCTGGGGACTCAGAGTTTGAGATGGCATCACCCTCCTCACCAGGATCCAGGAGAGCCGAGTCCAGCCCTGTGGCTTTGCAGGATATTCCCACCCAAAACAAACCCCCCAAAATCATCTCAGTGGCCCTGGGGCCAGGGGAGGACTGGGGGGGGGATTTTCCACACTGGCACCAGTGTGGTGGGAGCTGTTTCCAAGTGCTCAAGAGGGGGTTGTGGCACCCAAGGAACGTTTTCCTGGTGTTTTGCCTCTTTGGTTTTTCTTTCTTTTTTTTTTTTGGAGATGGCCTCTCCCTGGAGTGGTTGGAATAAACACTGAGGGTTGTGTGTGTTGTGGTCCTTGTCACTGGGAGGCCTCTGCATGGACCATTCCCTGCTAAGATGGATTCCCTGGAGCTGGGGACTGTGTCCTGGTGGTTTGGGGTCTTTTAGGATCAGGATCCCAGAATGGTTTGGGTTGGAAGGGACCTCAAAGCCCACCCAGTACCCCCTCTGCTGTGGCAGGGACACCTCCCACTGTCCCAGGGTGCTCCAGCTCCATCCGGCCCTGTCCAAAGGGGCAGCCAGGCAGAAATCCACTCAGCTGGCTGGGGCTGTGAGCTCTGCCACCAGGGATTCCAAAAATTCCACAGAACTCCATGGATTTGAATTGATTCCATGGAATCGCACAGAACCAAGGTTCTGTCGTGACCCAGCAGGGCCTCAGGAAAGCAAATCTCACTGGCCAAAGCACTTTCTGTGCTGTTCAAAGTTTGATTTGGGCCAGTTTTATCTGGGTCAGTGCCCCAGGGATGTTCAAGGGGGTCTCCATCCTTCTCAGCCTGGGAAATGCTCGTGGGGACCGGGGGGGGGTGGGGATCTCTGTTCCTCTCCCTTTGTGGGGTCGGGTCTCCGGCCCTCTGGTACCAGGGGACACAGCAGGGGTCTCTGTCCCTCTCAGCCCTGGGGTGACCACCCCGACCATCCCCTGGCGTGACACGGCCAGAGACCCCCCCCCAGCCCCGTCATTCCCTGCCAGGAGAGGACTGAAGACCCCCCAGGACTGCCCAGGGAGGACGGGAATGGAGACACCCCCAGGCTATCCGTGCTCCCTGCCTTGCCGAGGGCCGGGGGTCTCCGTCCTCTGTCATGCGGCGGGAGGGGGCTTTGTGATTGCTTCGGGTGACGACTGACTCATTGGGAAAGATCAGGCACAGCGCTTTATATGATTTTTTCCAACTTTATTTTTGTCCTTACCTTTAGCAGGCCGGGGCGATGGCCAAACCCCTCCGATTTGGAGGGGCCGGCGTGGTCCCTCGCTGCCCCGGTGGTTGTGTCCTTACCTTTGCTGAGTCGGGGATGGTGTCCGACACCCTCCGGTGTGGTCTCCATCCACCTTACCTTTGGCAGGTCGGGGGCACCTCCTCGTTCTGGGGGGTGGTGAGGGGCGGTGTCTCCATCCTCCTCTCTCCGGGTGGGATGCTCTGCCGGTGTCCATCTGTCTCACCCGGGGGAAGGTGGGGGCACGGTGTCTTCGACGTCATCGCCCCCCGGGAGAAAATGTCGGTGTCTGTAGCCCGCCTGGGGGAAGCTCCGTCCGTGTCCGTCGTCGTTGCCCCAGGGAGTAGAGGACTGGGGTGTCTCCGTGGTGTCCATCCTCATCCTGTGTGGAGATGTACGGATCAGATCATCACCTTCCTCCTCCGCGACAGAGGGGGCAGGGCGATCTCAGTTCATGCTTGCTGTGGGCTGGGGTGGTTTCCGCGGAGCGGAGTCATCGATGGGACCCGTGGGGAACTCTTCCTCCTCCTCCCGCCACCGCTGCTGCTGCCGCTCCGGACCGCGAACTAAGCTGTCACGTGCCCCCGGGTCTCCTTGTATACCCAGACTGCGCCACGCCCCCTGAAAGGCAGCCAATAGGAGTCGAGAAACATGCTGGGGCGGAGCAAGCAGCGTTTCACATTGTGAAGAACCAGGGAGGAGGCGTGGCCAGAGTGTGACTGAGCGATGTGATTGGTCGGGAGGCGGAGGGTTCCGAGAGGGGCGTGGTCAAGGAGCCATGTGTGAGGGCGGGGTGGGGGAGAGGGCGGGGTGGGGGAGAGGGCGGGGTGGGGGGGTCTCACCGGGATTTTGGGGGCAGCTCCAGGCGCTCCCAGTCCCTGCCCAGCTCTCCTGGAGCCCCTCCAGGCCCTGCAGGGGGGTCTGAGCTCTCCCTGGATCCTTCCCCGGGGGAACGTTCCCAGCTCTCCCAGGCCGGCTTCAGAGGGGCCCCAGCAGCGCCAGATCCCCCAGGTGAGGCCCCAGCCCTGCAGGTGGGGTCTCACCTGAGCGGGGCCCAGGGCCAGAATCCCCCAGGAGCTGCTGCCCAGGCTGGGGCTCAGCCCGGGGCCTCTCTGGGCTCATGTCCAGCCTCTCAGCCACCCTTACCCTGCCCTTTACGGGAGCTGTGGAGGTCGCACTAGTTATACCAAATAAACACCCTCATGATGTTTATGTTATTTTCTATCCCGTGTGGACTTGCCGCGGCTCAGAGTTGCGGATTTCAGCCCAGGACCAGCGGCTCTTCCGCACCCGCAGGAGCCGCTGAGGTGCCGGGACGGTGAAAACCTGAGTCAATCACTTTTGGCGCTAAATCCCATTGGTTACTGCGGGAGGGCGGGGCTTACCGCGGAATATAAAAGCGGCCGGCGGGGCTGCTCTCAGTGCTTTTCCCGGTGCCGCCGAGGCCTAGTCCCGCTATGGCCTCCACGCTCCGGCCCCTCCGCGCCCTCAGCCGTACCACGCTGGAGCCCCGTGCCCACCGCCTGCACCTCAGCGCTGCCCGGTACGGCCCAGGATACCGGGGGCGGGGGGGGGGGGGGTGTGGGGATGGCTGGGAGGCAGGTGGGAGCAGCGCCCGCCCCGCTCCGCCCGCTCGCTGAGGGCTGTATGAGAGGAGGCCCAGGCCGGTTCGGGCGTCCCCCGGGCCGGGGTCGCGGCCCGGTTCGCCCCTGCGGTTCCGGGCTGGGCGGGCTGGCCCCCAGCGGCCGCACCGGGCGCTGCAGGCTGATGAAATCCCGCGGCCACCTTGCGTGGGAGTGTGGGGCTGGGGTGGGAATGGGCGGGGAGGGAGCGAGAGCGGCCCCACAGCCGGGGTCAAGGGGAGAGGGAGACACCCATGATCATCCCCCGGAGTGAGGGGGACAGAGACGCCGGTCATCCTCAGAGTGAGAGGGACAGAGACCGGCTCACGGCGGCACTGCTCTGGGATGAGAGGGTCAGAGATCCTCATCATCCCCCAGAATAGAAGGGACAGAGACCCCCTGGGCACCGGGGTGAGAGGGAGACCCCTTGAATGAGAAAGAAGGAGACCACCCCATCTTCTTGATTCCTCCATGGCATGACAGGGACAGAGACCACTCTGAACATTCCCTGATGTGACAGGGACAGAGACCCCTGAGCATCCCAACCTGCTCCAAACAGTGTTCTGAGCTCACTCTTTGCCTCTGAGAGCCTCTGGTGCTTTTCCCTGTCCCTGGGAGTCCGGGCAGCCCGGTCTCTGGGAAGATCCCGGAGAGTTTTGGAGCAGTCCCCAGGGAATGGGCACGGCCTCAAAGCTGCCAGAGCTCAGGGAGTGTTTGGACAATGCTCCAGGGATGCACAGGGCAGGATTTTGGGTTGTAGTGGCAGGACTTGGGTCAGTGATCCTGGTGAGTCCCTTCCACCTCGGCATATTCTGATTCTGCCTCATTCGGTCCCAGCTTTGATGCTGGAACCGAGCCTAAAACATGCTGCTGCCAAAGACGCCGACAAAGCACAAGGGACAGAGCATTTCCCCCCTGGTTTTCCTGCTCCATCCTGCCCGGAGTTGGCAGCTGATGGCCCTGGGGCTGTGATGACACTTTTCTGCTGCAGGGGGGACGCTGTGGTGATCTCAGGGAGGAAGCTGGCCCGGCAGATCCGGCAGGAAGCGCGGCACGAGGTGCAGCAGTGGGTGGCTGCAGGCAACAGAAGGCCTCACCTGAGCGTGGTGCTGGTGGGGGAGAACCCTGCCAGCCACTCCTATGTTCTCAACAAAACCAAAGCAGCGGCTGATGTGGGTGAGTGAGAGCTTTCCTTCCCAAAAAAATGCGTGGTGTGGTTGGGAATCCTTGATGCTGGAAGCTTTCTGGGATGTGCTCACCTGTTGGCTTTTCACCTTCACTCAGAATTTGGGTTCTCGTGGCTGCCCACTTGTACTGGGGTGTGGTTAAATGTGATCTGTTGGATCCTTCAGGGCAACTGAAGCTCTGATATTGGGGCTTTTCAGCTCTCCCAGAGCCATAAGAAGCACAGGAGGGGATTTTTGGCCTCCTTTTCCCATCTTTTCCCTCCCTGCTCTCTGACTGCTTCCCATCCTGCAATCCAAGGTCCGGCTCGGTGTCAAGGGCAATCAAAGGTGTAATTTAACCCGGGTCCTGAACAGCTGAAGCTGCTTTTGGAGCTGGCCTTTTTAGGCAAGCATCCCTTTTTTACTGTCTCCAGAGGCTTCTTAGGCCCTGTGATTTTATTCTCTTGGGTGAGAATAAACACCCAAACACCCTTTCCCAGTCCACCAGCCTCGCATAATCATCCTCAACAACAAATCCCAAGACTTGGGAAGGTGTCTCTAGCCTGGGAGCTGCACAACCCCTTCCATCCTCGGCGTGCTCCTCCCAGATTTAGCCGGGCAGCGAAGCAGGGCAGTTTAAATCCACAAAATGTGGGAGGGTCGCCCTTTTGTGCCTGGCTGACGCCGTGGGTGTGGCTGTTCCAGGGATCAGCAGCGAGACCATCCTGAGGCCGGCCTCCATCACCGAGGAGGAGCTGCTGGAGCTCATCGGCAAACTCAACAGCGACGCAGCTGTGGATGGGCTGCTGGTGCAGCTTCCTCTGCCTGGTGAGCAGCTCAGTCCCCCCTGCTGCTTTCCCAGAAAGCTCCCAAGGGTTGCAGGATGGGGAGCACGGGGAGGATCCTGCCCTGATCCTCCCCCTCAGCACCAGCTGCCTGCAGGGTTCAGTCTCTGCAGGCCATGGAATCTTTTCCTGTCTGGGGAGGATCAACTTCCCCGGCTGCGAGTTTGAGCTGGGTGTGGCCTTGGGGTTGCCTGGAAATACCCTGGATGTGAGCAGGGCTGGGATTGCAGAGTGCTTCCAGTGCTCTGTGCTGGGAGCTGGCAGCCTGGAGCTGGGAGTTCTGGGGAGCTTCAGGCCCCAAACTCTGGAGGGGCTCCAGGGTCAGAACTCTGGCTCAGGGTCACAATTGCAGCTCAGGGCTCAGGGTCAGTGCTCCAGTTTGGGGTTGCAGTTCTAGCTCAAGGCTCAGGGTCAGAGCTCAGGACTTGGGATCATAATTCCAGCTCAGGGTCATAATTCCAAGTCAGAACCTGGAGTCAGATCTCCAGCTTGGGGCCACAATTCCAGCTCAAGGCTGGGGCTCACAGTTCCAGTTTGAGGTCACAGTTCCAGCTCGTGGCTGGGGCTTAGAGCTCCAGTGTGAGGTCGCAATTCCAGTCTGAGGTCACATCTTGGGCTCAGGGTCACAAATGTAGCTCAGGACTCAGGGTCACAATTCCAGTGTGAGGTCACAATTTGGGCTCAGGGTCACAGTTCCAGCTCAAGGCTAGGGCTCAGAGCTCCAGTGTGAGGTCACAAGTTGGGCTCAGAGTCACAGTTCCAGCTCAAGGCTGAGGGTCACAATTCCAGTCTGAGGTCACAATTTGGGCTCAGGGTCACAGCTCCAGCTTGAGGCTGGGGCTCAGAGCTCCAGTGTGAGGTCACAAGTTGGGCTCAGGGTCACAGTTCCAGCTCAAGGCTGAGGGTCACAGTTCTAGTCTGAAGTCACAATTTGGGCTCAGGGTCACAGCTCCAGCTTGAGGCTGGGGCTCAGAGCTCCAGTGTGAGGTCACAATTTGGGCTCAGGGTCACAATTCCAGCTCAAGGCTGGTGCTTAGAGCTCCAGTTTAGGGTCACAACATGGGCTCAGGATCACAATTCCAGCTCAAGGCTCAGGGTCAGAGCTGCATCCTGGGGCTCGGGGTCATGGTTGCAGCTGAGGACCAGAGCACAGCTGGAACACAGCTGGTCCCTGAGAGCTCCCTGCCCTCTGCAGAGCACATCGACGAGCGCAGGGTGTGCAACGCCGTGAGCCCTCACAAGGACGTGGATGGGTTCCATGTGCTCAACGTGGGCCGCATGTGCCTGGACCAGGACTCCATGCTGCCTGCCACGCCCTGGGGCGTCTGGGAGATCATCCAGAGGACAGGTGGGAGCAAATGCTGCAGAGTTGAGCTGATTCCTGGGAATTCCAGCTCAGGTTGAAGGATTCCCTGCTGGAGAGCTCAAGGGGTCAGGCATGAAGGGTGACGGGTGACACTTGAGATGTGTGACAGGGGCAGCACCCAGGGAATGGCTGGAGCTGGGCCAGGGGCGTTTGGGGTGGGTTTTGGAAAAGCTCTGCCCCCAGAGGGTGCTGGGCATTGCACAGGGAATTTGGGCACAGCCCAGAGGCTTCCAGAGCTCCAGGAGTTGTTTGGGTTTTGGGGTGTCTGTGCAGGGCTCCAGGCTGGAATTTTGATGTGTCTGTGCAGAGATGCCCAGGGTGGGAATTTGGGATGTCTGTGCAGGGCTTCAAGCTGGGAATTTGGGATGTCTGTGCAGGGATGCCCAGGGTGGGAATTTGGGATGTCTGTGCGGGGCCCAGGGTTGGATCAGTGATCCCTGCCGGTCCCTCCCAACTCAGGACAGGCTGTGCCTGTGTGATTTGTCCCCTGCAGGGATACCCACGCTGGGCAGGAACGTGGTGGTGGCGGGCAGGTCCAAGAACGTGGGGATGCCGATCGCCATGCTGCTCCACACCGACGGCAGCCACGAGCGCCCCGGAGGTAGGAGCGGGGTGGCCTCGGGCAAGGACCCTCCCAGCTCTCTTCTCTTTAGCCTCCTGAGCAATCCCAGCAGCTCCCTAGTCAGGGATCTGACCCAGGGTGAAAGAATCCTCAACATGATCTTAGCATCACGGAGTTTTTCAGGTTGGAAAAGTCCCCAAGGTCACAAAATCCAGCTGTCGCTTAGCCATGGGCACCACCAACCCACGGCCTCAAGTGCCACATCCACACGTGGTGTGAGCCCTTCCAGGCCTGGGGCCTCCCCCCTTCTCCTGGGAGGCCTCTTCTGATATTTTACCGCTTTTCCATGATGGATTTTTTTCCCTGATATCCAACCTAAGCCTCCCCTGATACAGCTGGATTCTGTCCTTGTTCCCTGCCCTGGCTGCTCCCTCCTGTCATCAGGGAGTTATGGAGAGCCAGAAGATCCCCCTGAGCCTCCTTCAACAACTCCTTGTCCTGTCCCACCCCAAATCCCTGCCTGTCCCTCCAAGGGCTGACGCTGGGGTTCACCAGCAGCCCTTGATGTTCCTGAGGAACACAGGGGTGGCCTTGAAGGTGAAGATAAATTGTTAAAACCGGTGTGTTCATGGACAAAGACTGATTAATTAAAGTTAGAAAGTGGTATGTTTATTAAGATAGTCTAAGGTAACCCCCTAGAGATGTGGCAGCCGCATACAAGGTTCCTTGCCCTCTATTTGTTTCCCAAAATATTACATTCCATACATTTTCATAACCCCAGCAGCTCCCATCCCTGCTCTGTACTAAAATGAGGTTATTAGTCCTTCACACGTGCACAATTCTTTCTATAAACAAAACTAAAACAAGCTCATAACTGGAAACAATACCTCTGTTGTCTCTAGCTTAACCATCTAATAATCATTAACCTATCGTTTGTTAATCTAATTTACACCCTGATCAGTACGTATTGCTTCTAACCTTTAGCTAAAATCTTAACTCTTGAAATAAAATCATGATTGAAGGACGCAGAGCAGTGGCAGGGTTTGGGGTGCTGTGTGTGAATTCCTGCCCCGTGTCCCCGCAGGTGACGCCACGGTGACGATCTCGCACCGCTACACGCCCAAGGAGCAGCTGAAGCAGCACACGATCCGTGCTGACATCGTGGTGGCAGCTGCAGGTGGAGTGGGGGTTCCTGCTGGGAATCTTGGGCATGGAATGTCCTGGGGGCTCTCTGAGGGGGTCTCAGGGCTCTCGGAGCTGGGATCTGCTGCGGTTTTGGTATCCTCAGTTTGGGGTTCTGTGTTTGGAATGGGAAACAGCAGCTGGTCACACCCTGAACAGCCAGGAAGAGTCATGGGATGGGCTGGGGTAGGAGGGAATCCAGCAGGATCATGGATCCAGCCCTGGCCCTGTACAGACACCCCAAAATTCCCACCTTAGGCATTCCTGGTAGCCCCGCACAGACACCCCAAATTCCCACCCTGTCTATCCCTGCGCAGACCTGCACGCCCCAAACTCCAAACACTCCTGGAGCTCCGGCAGCCTCGGGGCTGTGCCCATTCCCTGGGCAGTGCCCAGCACCCTCTGGGGGCAGAACCTTTCCCAAAATCTAGCCTCAGCCTGCCCTGGCCCAGGTGGAGATGGGGTATGGATGGAAAGTGCTGGAAAGCTGAGGAGTGCTGGGGGAGGCTCTGGGCAGAGCTGGGGTGGGTGTGAGCTGGGGAGGTGTGAGCAGAGCACAGGGAGACTCCAGGGACGGAGATAAAGGTGGGCTGGGAGTGGATCCCCCCCCGATATCTGTCACAACCAGATCCTCACCCCACCCTGAAAGGCTGGGTTAGCCTCAGGAAGTTTCTCCCAGCCCTCGCTGTCCCAGCCAAAGCCAAGCTCAGCTGGGCTGGGGTGGCTTTGGGCACTGCCCCAGCTCCTCCTGCCTCAGCGCGGGTGGAAAATGCAGCAAAGAGCCACAGAGGTGAAATGTTGGAGGGTTTCCCCTTGCAGAGGGGGTCAGGTCCTGGCTGCTCTACCAGAACTCCCCGAGGAGGAAGAGGATTCCTATTCTGTGCTCAGAGATTACCTGGGAACACAGAATTTGAGCTGCAAGGACCTTAGAGGTCATCCTGTTCCATATTCTGGACGCTTCCCAAAAGACCAGCCCTGTCCAGCCTGGCCTTGGACACTTGCAGGGGTGGGACAGCCACAGAGCTGCTCTCCCTGGGGAGAGATTCCTTCCAGAAATCCAAGTGGAATTTCCCCTCTTCCAGCTGAAACATCTGAGCTGAACGCCAGCAGCTGGTTGTGCCACGGAGGGGAGATTTGTATTTCTTAGGGTGGTTTAGGTTGGAAAAAACTCTTGAGATTCTTAAATCCCATTATTTTGGGAAGCAGGAACATGCAGATGGGTTGGAACATCCTTGAAACATTGGGATGAGGGTGATCAAGGGGGTAGATTTGTATTTTTTGGGATGGTTTGGGTTGGAAAAAAACTCCATAAGACTCCTGCATCCAAATTATTTTGGGAAGCAGGAAGGCCCAGGTGGGTTGGAACATCCTGGGAACGTTGGGATCAGGGGGGAGGCCGAGCCTCTCTGAGGCTGGGGCTGTGTTTTCCAGGCATCCCTAACCTGATCACGGCCGACATGATCAAGGAGGGAGCGGCGGTGATCGACGTGGGCATCACCAGGGTGCAGGACCCCGTCACGGCCAAGCCCCGCCTGGTCGGGGACGTGGATTTTGAAGGTGAGGAAAAGTTCTGGTTCCTTTTTTTGGGCCCTCAGGAGGGGGTGACAAAGCCTGGTTTGTGTCACTGAGCTCGGGGATATCCCTTGGGGATGCTCCTGAGGAGCCTCCTGAGCCTCAGCGCTCGAGTCCCAACCTCTGCTCCAACCTTGCTCTTGGACTTGACATTTCCATGCTAGAAATCGGCTTTTAGGCCAGGCTTTTGGTGCTTTTAGGCCTTGCTGCTTCCTGGCCTAGCTTTTTGGTGCTTTTTCACCTGTTTTTTTGCTGTTTTGGACCCTTGTGCTTTTAGGCCTGGCTTTTTGGTGCTTTTGGCTTTTTGGTGCTTTCAGCCCTTTGTGCTTTTGGGCCCAGCTTTTTGGCACTTTTAGGCCTTGTTTTTTGGTGCAACCAGGCCTGTCTTTTTGCTGTTTCGGACCCTTGTGCTTCCAGGCCCAGCTTTCTGGGGCTCCCAGGCCTTGTTTTTTTGTCACTTTTAGGCCTGGCTTTTTGCTGTTTTGTACCCTTGTGCTTCCAGGCCTGGCTTTTTGGTGCTTTTAGGCCCAGCTTGGCGCTTTTCCCCACCTTGGCCTTGGCAGTTAAGCTCCTTTCACACCCAGGCTGGATTCACTGGGCCATGCCCCACAGACCAACAAAAACCCGCCTGGACCCCGTTCCTAAAGCATTAATCCTGACACAACCTGCATGGCTTTAGGCTTGGAAGCCTGGCCTGGCCCTTAAGCCGAGCTTTTCCCCTCAGGGGTGAGGAAGAAGGCGAGCTATATCACGCCGGTGCCCGGCGGCGTGGGGCCCATGACGGTGGCCATGCTGATGAAGAACACCATCATCGCTGCCAAGAAACTGCTGAAACCCAAAGAGCTCGAGGCTCTGCCTGCCTAGCCCAGGGTGCTTGAGCTGGGCCTAGTGAAGCACCCCTGGGAGCTGGGCCTAGTGAGGTGGCCCTGGGAGCCAGGGCTAGCCAAGGGCCCCTCAAAGCCGGGCCTAACGAGGGGCCCTTGAGCTGGGCCTAACCAGGGCCTCTCTGGCCCATGACATTCCAGACTGACTCCCAAACAGGCCGATAGAAAATGCAATATTTTTTATTTATTGTCTCGCACATGGGGCTTTTCCCCACTCGCAGGTCACAGCTATTTATTGGAAGTGTGGCTGAGCTGGGATTATGCAAACTCCTCCTGCTTTGTGTTGGAGCTGGGATTAGCCTCACTCCTGGTTTGTGTTGGAGCTGGGATTAGCCACGCTCCTGGTTTGTGTTGGAGCTGGGATTAGCCACGCTCCTGGTTTGTGTTGGAGCTGGGATTAGCCACACTCCTGGTTTGTGTTGGAGCTGGGATTAGCCACGCTCCTGGTTTGTGTTGGAGCTGGGATTAGCCTCACTCCTGGTTTGTGTTGGAGCTGGGATTAGCCTCACTCCTGGTTTGTGTTGGAGCTGGGATTAGCCACGCTCCTGGTTTGTGTTGGAGCTGGGATTAGCCACACTCCTGGTTTGTGTTGGAGCTGGGATTAGCCACACTCCTGGTTTGTGTTGGAGCTGGGATTAGCCACACTCCTGGTTTGTGTTGGAGCTGGGATTAGCCTCACTCCTGGTTTGTGTTGGAGCTGGGATTAGCCACACTCCCGAGCCAGCCCAGCTCCTGCAGGAGCTGCTGGGGATCCTGGCAATCCCAGCAATCCCATGGGATGCTCACCTTGATGCTTCTGTTCTTCAAATCCTGGCATTCCCAATTTCTTCCTCAGTGCTGAATGTTTAGTTTAAGCTCTTCTGTAGAGGAATTACTTGAAAAGAAAAAAAAAAAAGCCATATTTGTGTCCTGGGCCTGTGCAGGCCCTGGGCTGGTGTAACATGTTCTGGAGTGCAGCTAGCCTGGGCTTTTTTGCTCTTTGGATGGTGTATTTTTTAAAAGCCTTTTTTTTTTTTTTCCTAACCAAAGAACACCTTTGGGGGGTGGGGGGTGGAGGTTTCCTGCACTGTGTTGTAAACTGTGAGTGCTCAGTGAGTTGTGCAGGCTGGCTAAATAAAGTGTGAGAAGACAAAAAAATCCTCTTTGTGCCCTGATTATTAATAATTACTGAGCAATTACTTCACATCTGGAAAGGAGTAGGGGTTGCTTTTAAAACCTTTGTGAGCTGCCTCTCATAAGGTCTCTCACCCAAAGAGACAAAACTGTTCCACCTGGGCTGAAAAGTGGGAAAATCTCATCCTTTCCTGCCTGGACAAATCCTTCCCAGCTTCGTGAATATTTCCTGGCTAAATCCACAGCAGAGGATGAAGGAATTTGTTATGCAGGCTCTGATTATTCCCTGCAGGATTGTCCAGGTGCATCTTGGACTCTCCTCATCCCAGAGGGCCCGATCCCACTTTTGTCAGAGCAGGAAAGGTTTGTTGTGATGCCAGACTCAATGATCTTGGAGGTTTTATTCTGGTTTTTAGGGTTGCTGCAGCCCCAGCGCTGACCCCCTCCTGCCAAAATCCTGTGGGGAGGGAAATTTGGGATACCTGGACATGCCCAGAAACACACGGAGAGCTGAGACTCGTGGAAATGAGGTTTTTATTAGGTCGTATCACCGAAAAGTACAAAATGGTTCAAGTGGTGCCGTGCTAGAGGCGACCGAGCTGAGGCTGCTGCACTTTGTACAAAAAAAACCCAAAAACCTCGTGGGAGCTTTGCTGAAAAAGGGACAAACTGAGCCCAAAGCAGCCTGCAGTGGCTTCAGCTCTGCCCTTCGGCACAGCTCCCAGAGCCCACAAGCCTGGGAAGCAGAGAAAAGCGAATGAAAGCTGCTGGATGAAAATGTCAGAGCCCAGCTGGAGCACGCTGCAGCCAGCACAGGGTGGGGTCAGGGAGCTACGAGGGAACCCCTCGAGTTCTGGGTGTTCCTGGCGAGCTGTGGGCGCTGCCAGGGCGAGGCCAGGGCACTGCAGGTATGCCCAGGAGCTGCCAGAACCAGAAACTGATGGGATGGGAAACGGCCCTCAAGGCTTTGTGGGGTTTGAGTATTTACAGGGATTGTCCTGCGTCCAGTTCAGACCAGTATGAACTGTGTGACTGGTCCCAGTTTACAGTGTTTAACTGGTACAAATTGCAATGAGTGACTGGTTCCAGTTGCAGTGCTGAACTGGTGTCCCAGTGCTGCTGGTGTGAGTGTTGGGTCAGTTCTGCTCACGGGAGGGGCCTGGGGGCTCTGGGAGGGAGCAGAGCAGAGGGGTTCATCCAGGGAAAACGGGGAGAACATTGATTTGAGGGGAGCGGTGTTCCTAAACCACGGCTGGGCCTGGGCCGCGGGTGGAAAAAATTCCTTTAAAGCCTCGGCACTGCTGGAAAAATGGCAGAGCCAGCCCCAGCCCAGCCTTCCTGGATCCCAACCTGCTCCTTTCCTGGGTGGGAAGAGCCCCCTGGGCACCCCAAAATGCTGCTGGGTGAAACTGGGAGCAATGGGGGGCAGGGGATGGGGTGGGAGCAGAGCAGCAGAGCCAGAGGGAATCCCTGGATTCCTCCAGTCAGGGGAATCCTCCAGGGAGAATCCTGGGATTACTCAGCCAGGGGATTCCTCCAGAGGGAGAATCCTGGGAGTCCCCAGCAGGGATTTCCTCTAGTCAGGGAATTTATCCAGTCAGGGAATTCCTCCAGAGGAAGAATCCTAGGATTCCCCAGCCAGGGGATTCTCCCAGCCAGGGGATTTCTCCAGTCAGGGAATTTCTCCAGTCAGGAGGTTCCTGCAGGGAGAGAAGGGCTGGAGGAGGGCTGGGCCTGGGAAAGCTCAGGGGTGAGGATGTGGGGCAGGTGACCAAAAGCTTTGCTGCAGCCACTGTTCCCATTTCCCTGTGGAAACCAGCCTGGATTCCATCAGGAACCATTCCTGACTCCCTGCAGGAGCCAAGGCCCCATTCCCTGCTGGTTGTCCCCCTTTGTTGCCCTCAAGTGGTAAAACCCTTCACCCTGAGCTGCTCCTCCTTCCCTTCCCTCCCCAGGCACCAGCTCTTCTCCATCCTGCTGTGCCTCCTCTTCCTCCCCATCCCAGGAGTCTCCTTTTCTTCATCCCCATCCAGCCCTGCCTCGCCCTCTTCATCCCCATCCCAGGTGCTTCCTCCTCCTCCCCATCCCAGCATAGCCGGGTTCCTCCAGCCCTGCTGCCACTCCCGGGATGCCCAGCAGGGTTTGGAGCAGCCCCTTTTGCCTCACATCCCCCCAGTCACCCCATTCCCTCCCCAGGATGGGGTCCCTGAGAGCCACGTGGTGATTCCAAGGATCTGGGAGCAGGGATGTGCTCTCCCCATCCTTCTCATCCCCACAAACCTCTTCCCACTCCAAAAGCGCCCACCAGATCACCCCTCTTTTCCATCGGCACATCCCGGCGGCTCCCACAGCCCCAACCACCTGCAGCTCCTCCAGCCCAGTGACCAGAGCGGGGTCAAAATCACCAATCCCACCTTTCTGGTGCCAAAATCACCAATTCCACCTTTCCTGGGCTAAAATCACCAACCCCACCTTTCTGGTGCCAAAATCACCAATTCCACTTTTCCATGTCCAAAAACACCAATTCCACCTTTCCTGGGCTAAAATCACCAATCCCGCCTTTCCATGTCCAAAAACACCAATTCCACCTTTCTGGTTCCAAAATCACCAATTCCACCATTCTCGGGCTAAAATCACCAATCCCACCTTTCCTGGGGCCAAAATTCCACCATTTCCCAGGCCGAAATCATCAATCCCTCTTTTCTGGGACTACAATCACCGATTCCACCTTTCCGGCCCCGTTTCGCCGCCAGCGGCGATACCTTCTCCCAACGGGAAGAGAGGGAATCATAAAATCTACCGGAGCGCCGGGACCGCCGGGGCCTCGTGCGTCCGGCGGAGAGAAATAAACCCAATTTCCTTTATATATATATATGAATACAGCGATATCGATATATATATATAAATTAAAGGCCCGGCAGCGCCGCGGGGCTATAGCGTGGTCTCGCTGCCCACGTCCCGCGGAGCCTTTTCCGTGTCGCTGTCCTCGTAGTCCGACTCCATCTCGATCTTCACCTGGGGCACGGCACAGATGGGGTTTCGGGAGTAGTTAAAGGCGGGAGACGACGGGCACGAGATCTTCAGGTGGAGGGTGATACTGGGGGGCGGGAGGGGAGAGGGGTCAGCAGCCAGGGGAGCTGCCCCCACCCCAAACCCGCCCCAGGCCAGGCTGACGCCTGAAAATTTTGAGCTTTTTATGTTGTTTTTCATCTCTTTTCCGTGGGTTTTAGATATATTTTTCATCTATTTTAAGTCTATTTTTCACGTATTTAAAATATATTTTTCATATCTATTTTCCAGATATATATTTTTCATATCTGTTTAATGTATTTTTCATATATTTTTCATGTATTTTTCATATATTTTTCATGTATTTTTCATGTATTTTTCATATATTTTTCATGTATTTTTCATATATTTTTCATGTATTTTTCATGTATTTTTCATGTATTTTTCATGTATTTTTCATGTATTTTTCATATATTTTTCATGTATTTTTCATGTATTTTTCATATATATTTTTCATATATTCATATATTATTCCTCTATATTTTTCATAAAGTTTCCATATATTTTCTATATATTTTATGTATGTTTTTCTAAATTTTTCATATATTACTCATATAAGTTTTCATATATTTTCCATGTATTTTAAATATCTTTTTCATATCTTTTTCATGTATTTTTCATGGGTTTTTCATATACTTTTTAATATCTTTTTCGTCTAGTCATATATTATACTTATATATTTTTTCAATAAAATTTCCCTATATTTTATATCTGTTTCTCACGTTTTTCATATATTTTTCATATAGTCATATATTTTCCTATATATTTTTCATGTACTTTCTATACATTTTATGTATTTTTAAATAAATTTTCCATATATTATTCGTATATATTTTCAAATCTATTTTCCATGTATTTTAAATACATTTTTAATGTATTTCTCATATATTTTAAAATATATCTTTCATATATTTTCCATGTATTTAAAATATCTTTTTCATATCTATTTTCCATATCTATTTTCACATCTATTTCATTATATTTTTAATATATTTTTCATAGATTCATATATTTTCCTATATATTTTTAGATTTTTTCATATATTTTTTCTATATTTTGTGTATGTTTTTATAAATTTTCCCTATATTATTTGTATATATTTTCATATATTTTGTATATATTTTTTTCATATATTATTCCTATATATTTTCATACGTTTTTCATATATTTTAATATATTTTTCATATATTCTAAATATATTTTTCATACATATTTTTCATATATTTCTATACATTTTTAATACAGTTTTCATATGTGTTTCATCTATTTTTCATATATTCAGGTATTTGGTAGACTGTTCACACATTTTTATATTTTTTGGCATTTTTTCCTACCCTTTCCCTTAGCTTTTAATTTCATTTTAGTCCACCTTTTTAATTCCTATTGGAATTCTGTTTAGTCTTGAGGAGAAGAAGCCTGACATAGATATTTTGTTTTCCACCAGAACTCCAAAGGCAAAGAAATTGGAACAACTCCAGTGTTCCAGATAAAATCTGTTTTATGTTTACAGATAAAATCTGTAAAAATTCTGTGCCCCTGAAAACTTTCCTTCCAAGACTTTATTTTATATCATCTTTGTTACGCTGTCTGGAAAAGTTTTGGGTGGTATTCCAGGCTACCGCCCAGAAATGAAAGAAAATCTGATGTTTTCCCATCAATCTGCAAAATTCGCGGAGGAAATTCCCAAAATTTCCGGATTCATAGTCTGGAAAATCCCCGTGGTTGTCACCGAGCAGAATTTTTGTAGCTCCGACCCCATAGCGGGGAAGACAAAACCTCCCCAAATCCAGAGGGATGCTGTGAAAATCCACGCAGATATTTGGGAATCGCTCAGGGATGGCGGAGCCGGGAGGATGAGCCGGGAGGATCCCAAATTTCCCGCAGGGATGGGGAGGGGGATCCCGGTTACCTGCGATCCATGTCCGAGCCGTTCGGGGAGGAGTCAGAGCGCGGAGCTCCAGGTGGAGGCCCTCTTTCCTGGGGGGACACGGAGCTGAAACATTCCCCAGGTGACCCCAAAAATCCCCCTTGGCCCCCACTCTCCGCTGCATCCCAGCTCCGAAATCACCAATTCCACCTTTTTGGGGCCGAAATCACCGATCCCACATTTTTGGGGCCAAAATCACCAATTCCACTTTTGTTGGGCCCAAATCACTGGTTCTGCTTTTTTGGGGGGGCCCAAAATCACCAATTTCATGGTTTTTTTGGGACTCAAAATCACCAATTCCACCTTTCCTGCAACAAAATCACCAATCCCACCTTTTTGGAGCCAAAATCACTAATTTCAATTTTTTTGGGACCCAAAATCACCAATTCCATTTTTCCTGTGCCAAAATCACTGATTCCACCATTTCGGGGCCAAAATAACCAATCCCAATTTTTGGGGGCTAAAATAACCAATTTCATTATTTTTTTTTTTGTGCCCAAAATCACCAATTCCACTTTTCCTGTGCCAAAATCACTGATCCCACCTTTTCAGGGCTGAAATCACCAATTCCACCTTTTTAGGGCCAAAATCACTAATTTAATTTTTTTGGATGGCCCAAAATCACCAATTTCACCTTTCCTGCACCAAAATCACCAATTTCACCTTTCTGGGGCTGAAATCACCAATCCCACCTTTCTGGGTGGTAGGAAGAGGAGGAAAACTCCTGGGAATTGCTGATTTTGGGGATGATCAGCGAGAGGAAAGGCCCTGCCAGCCGTTCAAGCTGCATTTGAGGAGTTAAACTGAGCTAAAACTCGCTGGAATGAACCCCCCCTCCCCAAATTTATTCCCGGGACTTTTGGTGAAGGTGGAGCCAAATCTATTCTTTCCCAAGAGGGTTTTGGGGGCTCCAAACCATCCCCAACAGATGTTTTTCACAAACCCCCATCAGCACCAGCTCAGGGGTGGTGAAACCCAGGAGATTCCTGGATTTTTTTTTTTTTTTTTTTTTTGAGATTTGAGGAAATCTTGGTGATCTCCAGGCTTTGGGAGGAGCGGTGCTCTTGTGCCTCTCCCCTCCTGGATTTGCCCTGGTCCCGATGAGCCAGGAGGGATCCGGGGTGCGTGTCCAGCGGGGTTAGTGCCGTGCGGAGCCCGCAGGAGAGGTTAGGGAGAGGCTTCTGGGCTCGTTACTTACGGCTGAGGCCATGGGGGCCCCCGTTTTGGGGCTGCGTGGGCAGGGGCTCCATGGGGATCTTAATGACTGAGGGAGGTGGGAACTGGGGAAGAAACGGGGAAATTCCTGGTGAAGGCAGTGCCTGGGGAGGCTTTGAGACTGTCTGGAGCTCCCAAAGGGACCTGAAACCTCCAGAGGAAGAGGAGGAGGCTTTGCCTTCCTCTTCCCAAATCCCAGGGCAGGAGTCGCACAGAGGCTTTGAGTGATGGGGGCCACGCCCTAAACCGGGGGATTTGGGCTCTTCTCCCTGAGGGTTTCCTATTTTTTTTTTTTTTGCCGTGATTTTCCAGATTCTGGGACATTCCCTGGAGTCTCCTGCCAGCACCACTTCTGTCTGTGCAGTGGAAGAGCTCCAGGAGGCCAAGACCTTCATCCCGAACCCAGAGGTTTCAGGGGGAATTTTCCCTCCCCAGCTCTGGGATGTCCCCACCGTCCTCGGGAGCCCCCTGGTGACCCCACGCCCACCTCCTCATCGCTGCTGCTCTCGCCTTTGTTGCCTTTTTTTTTCTTCTTCTTGTCGTCCTCCTTCTTCTTCTCTTTCTCAGGGATGATGTTGTCGATCCAGGCCAGGTCATGTTGGGAGAATACGAAATCCAGGAGCCGCCTCACCAGGATCAGGGCCAAGATCTGGCAGGGGAGAGGTCCGAGAGTATCTCAACCCAAGATCTGGTGACCACCAAGCCAAAAATCCCCTAAATCCCAAAAAACCCTTTAGTTCAAGGATGGGATCACCATGATGAGGAGGATGATGGTGGCCATAGTGGGACCACACCAAAAATTCCCTAAATCCCAAAAATCCCTTTAGATCAAGGATGGGATCACCATGATGAGGAGGATGATGGTGGCCATGGTGGGACCACACCAAAAATTCCCTAAATCCCAAAAATCCCTTTGGATCAAGGATGGGATCACCATGATGAGGAGGATGATGGTGGCCATGGTGGGACCACACCAAAAATTCCCTAAATCCCAAAAATCCCTTTGGATCAAGGATGGGATCACCATGATGAAGAGGATGATGGCAGCCATAGTCGGACCACACCAAAATCTCCATAAATCCCAAAAAAACTCAATTGGGGCGAGGCTGGAATTCCTGTGACAGGGAAGATGTTGGCAGCCATGGTGGGGCCACAATAGAAATTTCTTTAACACAAATTTTCCCTTAACACAAATTTCCCAGAAAATCCTTTTGGATCAAGGATGGGATCACCATGACGGGGAAGATGATGGCGGCCACAGTGGATTTGAGGATCCAGAGCACGGCCAGGCAGACGATCTGCACCAGGGTGAAGAGGTGGATGCGGCGCAGCGGGACGTGCCGCAGGAACACGTAGTCGGGCTGGTGCTTGGCTGGCATCAGGAAGAGCTTGCAGCGATCCCAAAACTGCCCGGGGAGGAAGGTCCAAGTTAATCCTCAGCCCCACCCGGCAGAAAAACCCTCTTTTAGTCCCCAAAATAGAGGAAGAGCTTGAAATGATCCCAAAACCACCCGGGGTGGAAGGCCTGGGGTTAATCCTCTGCCCTACCCCACAGGCTGCCCAGGAAAAGCCTCTTTTATTCCCCCCCTAGATGGGGAATTTGCTGGTTTTTGGTGTTTCTTGGAGGATTTGGGGTATCTGCTGTCCCATGCGTGGAAATTTTTGAGTAAAAAATCCTCCTTTTTGAGCCAGTTTGTGACAGTCTGTGGCCAGTGAGGAGGAGGATGAGGAGGGCAAGGATGAGGAAGAGAAGGATGAGGACAAGGATGAGGAGGATGAGGAGGAGGACAGAGGAAGAGGAGGATGAGGAGGAGGAGAACAAGAAGGAGGATGAGGATGATGGAGGATAAGGAGGAGGATGACGAGGAGGAAGGGCACTCACTTGGATGCCGTTCAGCGACGCCACGCCCATGTAGAGGAAGACCCCGTAGAGCACCGGCATGGGAATGTACTGGGAACAGGGAAAAACCACAGCCCTGAGCCCAGGGAAGGCAGCAGCTCCTCCCCAGGACCAGGGCACAGCGCTGGATGTCACGAGGACCAGGCAGGATCCGGCTTTTGTACCCCCATGTCCCCAGATCTCTGCAGGAGGGGACAACGGGAATGTTTTACCTTCAGGATAGGAGCCAGGAAAACTGAGATCCCCGTGAGCACGAAGACGATGATGCCGGTCACCCTCTGCTCCCTGGAGTGGGGACAGGAACAGGATCAGCCCGTGAGGGGTTCATCACCCCCAGGAACCACAGGATCACGAGTGGGGATGGGATTGATCCACCGGGGTCACGGATCCAACCCCAGACACCCCAAATTCCCACTCTGTCCATCCCTGGCAGCCCTGCACAGACACCCCAAAATCCAAACACTCCTGGAGCTCTGGCAGCCTTGGGGCTGTGCCCATTCCCTGTGCAATTCCCAGCACCCTCTGGGGGCAGAACCTTTCCCAAAACCCACCCCAAACCTCCCTGGCCCAGCTCCAGTTGTTCCCTGGGTGCTGTCCCTGTCACACAGCTCAGGGTCTGTCTCTCATCTCCCCCTCCCGAGGACGCTGGAGCTGGGATCACTGTCCCTCCGTCTCTCCAGCTGAATACCCCAAGCACCCTCAGCCGCTCCTCCAGACCCTTCCCTACCCTCATGTCCTTCCTCTGGACACTCTCCAATAATTTATTGGCATTTCTACATTGTATCACCCAAAACTGGGTGAGTTTTGTGTTTTTTGAGGCCACCCCAGCCCAGAGCAGAGCAGGACAATCCTGCCCTAGTCACACTGTCCCTGCTGTCCCTTCCAGGACAGGACAATCCCCCCCTGTCCCTGCTGTCCCCAGGACACTGCTCAGACCCTCCCCCAGGACTCACCTGACCCCCAGGAACTGGGGCTGCTCCCCTGGGGCGCTGGTCTCCGTCTCCATCTTGAGGCTGTCGATGTGGGCGATGGAGATGACGGTGGCAGCCACGTACCAGGGCAGCCCCATGAAGGAGCACACGGCCATCAGGATGCCCACCCAGAAGAGGTCCAGGTGGTACCCGGCTGCCTTCTGCAACACAGCAGGGGGGGCACTGTGGGTCGCCCGCAGCCCAGCACCATGGTGTGCCCCCCAGACTCCCCCGAGGCCTCTGGCAGGGCCTCGGTGTGCCCTGAAAGGCCTTGAGGCACCCGGTGTCACCCTGCTGCACGGATAGGGGGCACCTTGTGCCACCCCAAAGCACCCTGTGTCACCCCAAAGCACCTGGTGTCACCCTGATGTATCCCACATGGACATGGAGCACCCTGCGTCAACCCGAAGCATCTGGTGTCACCCCAAAGCACCTGGTGTCGCCCTGATACACCCCACATGGATATGAGGCACCCCGTGTCACCCCAAAGCACACTGTGTCACACTGATATACCCCACACCGATATGGGGCACCTGGTATCACCCCAAAGCACCCTGTGCTGCCCTGCTGCACCTTAGAAGGGCATGGGGCACCCTGTGTCACCCTGATGTACCCCACATAGACATGGGGCACCCTGTAGGGGAGCCCTGGGGTGTTCTGGGTGCTGTGGGGGATCCTCCGGGATCTCACCCTTAGCTTGTGCTCCTTCCTGTTGACGATGACGGCCGTGATCTGCTGGTCCATGAAGATGAGGATGGTGACGAGCAGGGCGGGCAGGGCGCTGGCCAGGTACACCCACCACGGGTTCTTCCCAAAGGGGAACACAAACCAGCCCCGGTCCACGCGGGTGGGCTGGGGAGGACAATGGGGTCGGAACCTCAGGAACACGGCACGGGTTGGGAAAACCCAAGGGATGGAGTTTGGGGACAACCCCATTGCCCCATCTCAGATCCATCCTAAATCCCGCACCCCAAACCACCCCCAAATCCTTATTGGGATCCCCATTGGGATTCTCATTGGGATCCCCGTTGGGAATCTCACCGGGATACTCATTGGGATTCTCATTAGGATTCCTACTGGAATCACCATTGGGATCACCGCTGGAATCCCCATTTGGATTCCCATTGGGATTCTCACTGGTATCCTCACTGATATCCTCATTGGGATCTTCATTGGGTTCCTCATTAGGATTCCCACTGGGACCACCTTCGGGATTCTCATTGGGATCCTCTCTGGGATTCTCATTGGGATACCCGTTGGGATCCTCTCTGGGATCACGATTGGGATCCTCATTAGGATCCCCATTGGGATTCTTATTGGGATGCCCATTGGGATTCTCATTAGGATCACCATTGGGATCCTCACTGGGATCACCATTGGGGTTCTCATTGTAATTCTCATCAGAATTCTCATTGGGATCCCCATTGGGATCCTCATTGGGATCTCCTCTGAGATCCTCTCTGGAATCATGATTGGGATCCCCACCGGAATCCCCACTGGGATCCCCACATCACCCCCTGGATGGGGGAGGAGAAATCCTTCCAGAATGGGGTTTTATGAATTTTGGGGCTTTTTACCTTGAAATCAGTGGGCACTTGGAGCTTTGGGGTGTTGAGTCCAAAAAGCACATCCAGTCCCACAAACATTAGTATGGACATAAAGATTGAGAAATCGCTAATGAGCTTACGGAGCTGCCGGCGAGAGGGGGAGAGAGAGAGAAAAGGGAGGAAAAGTGGCAAAAAAGGGAGGAAAACAAAAACAACAATAACAAAAAAGGAAAAACAACAACAACAAAAAAGGGAAAAATAGAGGAAAAGCAACCAAAAAAAGAGGGGAAAAAAGGAAGGAAAGCAAAAAAATGGAGGGGAAACAATAAAAAGGGAGGAAAATTAACAAAAAGGGGAGGAAAAGCAAGAAAAAAAGGGAGGGAAAACAAAGGAGAAAAAAAAGAGGGGAAAAAATAGAGGAAAAACAACAAAATGGGAAAATATTGAGGGCAAAATAGAGGAAACACAAAAAAAAGGTGGAAAAAGGAGGAAAAACAATAAAAAGGGGAGGGCAATTAAGAAAAAGGGGAGGAAAAACAAGGAAAAAAGGGGAGGGAAAACAAGAACAATGAGAGAGATAAAGGAAGGAGAAGAGTGAATAAAGGAGGAAAACCAATAAAAAGAGGAGGAAAAGAAAAAGGAGGGAAAACAAAAAAAAATTGAGGGGAAACAATAAAAAAGGGAGGAAAATTGCAGAAAAAAGGAGGAAAACCAACAAAAAATGAGGGGAAAAGAAGGGAAGAAAAACAACAAAAATGGAGGAAAAACAAAAGGAGGGGGAAAAAGGAAAAAAAGGAAGAACAACAAAGAGGAGAAAAAAAGAGGAAAAATAATAAAAAGGGTAGGGAAATCAACAAAAAGGGGTGGAAAAGCAAGAAAATGGAGGGGAAACAATAATAAGGGAGGGAAATCACCCCAAAAAAGTAGGAAAAACAGCAGAAAAAGGAGGGGAGAAAAAAAAAGGGAGAGGAAAAAAAGCAAAAAGGGAGGGAAAAACAACAAAAAAGGAGGAAAAACAACAAAGAGAGGAAAAAAAGTCAGAAAATTAGAATATTGTTAGAAAAGACAAAGTAGCTTTTCAGAAGGTACCTGGAGCTGCGATATCCCAAAAAAACACCCAAAGAGCTGGAAAGGAGCTGGAAAAAGAGCTTGGGAGGGGAGAGGGGAGGAGGCCGAACCTTGATGATACTGGGGATGTGGAGTTTGGGGGTGTCCAGTCCAAAACAGGCGTCCACTCCACAGAAGAGCAGGATGGAGAAAACATTGGAAAAATCAGCAATGAAGGCCCTGACCTGGAGGCAACACAGGGAAACAGGGTTGGAAAGGGAATTAACGGGGTGGGAATGGGAATTTATGGGGTGGGAATTAATGGGGTGGGAAGGGAATTAACGGGGTGGGAATGGGAATTAATGGGGTGGGAATTAATGGGGTGGGAATTAATGGGGTGGGAATTAATGGGGTGGGAATGGGAATTAACGGGATGGGAATTAATGGGGTGGGAAGGGGAAATAATGGGGTAGGAATGGAAATTAGTAGGGTAGAAATGGGAAATTAACAGGGTTGGAAAGGAAACTAATGAGGTATGAAAGGGGAATTAATGGGTTGGGAAGGGAATTAACGGAGTGGGAATGGGAATTAATGGGGTGGGAATTAATGGGGTGGGAATTAATGGGGTGGGAATTAATGGGGTGGGAATGGGAATTAACGGGATGGGAAGGGAATTAATGGGGTGGGAAGGGGAAATAATGGGGTAGGAATGGAAATTAGTAGGGTAGAAATGGGAAATTAACAGGGCTGGAAAGGAAACTAATGAGGTATGAAAGGGGAATTAATGGATTGGGAAGGGAATTAATGGGGTGGGAATGGGAATTAATGGGGTGGGAATTAATGGGGTGGGAAGGGGAATTAATGGGATTGGGAAGGGAATTGGGATGGAGAGGTTTGCTCCTGCTTTGAGGCCTTTCCAGCTCCGCTCAGCCACCAATAACCCAGGAACAACCCCCGAAATCCACACGTCCTCACCTCTCCTCCACCAGATGAGGGGCGCTTGGGATTGGGATTATTGGGATTGGGAGAGCCAAGGGAGAGAATCCTGGAATGGTTTGGGTTGGGGGGGGATCTCAAACCCCACCCAGTGCCACCCCCGCCATGGCAGGGACACCTCCCACTGTCCCAGGTGTTCCAACCTGGCCTGGAACACTTCCAGGGATCCAGGTACAGCTGCAGCTCCTCTGGGAATTTCATCACAGCCCTTCCCCACACTCATTCCGTCCCAAATCCCATTTAAATCTCCCCTTTCCCAGTGGAAGCCATTCCCTGTGTCCTGTCCCTCCATCTCTTGTCCCCAGTCCCTCTCCAGCTCTCCTGGAGCCCCTCCAGGCCCTGCAGGGGGCTCTGAGCTCTCCCTGGATCCTTCCCTTCCTCGGGGGAATGTTCCCAGCTCTCCCAGGCTGGCTCCAGAGGGGCCCCAGCAGCTCCAGATGCCCCAGGTGAGGTCCCAGCCCTGCAGGTGGGGGTCTCACCTGAGCGGGGCCCCGGAACTGCTGCCCAGGCTGGGGCTCAGCCCAGGGCCCCTCTGGGCTCATGTCCAGCCTCTCAGGCACCCAAACCCCTCTCCCAGCCTGGGTCCACCCCGTGAGATTCCCTGGAGCTTGTCCAGGCCCCTCTGGACATCCCTATCCTTCAGGATTGTCCCTTGGTGTCACCTGCAAACCTCCCAATGGTCCCCTTGACCCCTTCGTTTCCATTGTTAATGAGCACATTAATTAACTCTGGCCCCGACAGGGACCCCTGGACATTGCTGGTCACTGATGTCCATCGGACTCTGGGCTGGTGACCACTGCTCTGTGTATGGGATCACCCAACAATTCCTCATCCATCATCCCACCAGTTCTCCATCCGTTAATTGTCCACCCATTCATTGTCTACCCATTAATTGCCCACCCATTAACTCAACTCCAGTTCAGAGAGGAGGATGTTATCAACAGCCTCACAGAATTCCAAAAATCAGGACCTAAAACCTCCCAATTGTGGCCAAAACCTCCTGAAAACTGGAGTTTATTTTCCTGGCATTCTTCGCCTCCACCAAACACTCCCGACAGCTCCCATTTTCCTTCATTTTTGGGAAAGGGGTTGGCAGAACCTGGTCCTTTCCTTACCTTGGTGGGGAAATAGCGGCTGAATTTAAATTTTTTCAGGGTCAGGGTCATGGAGTAGGTGCCAAAGAAGAGGATGAAGGACATGAGGGCCAGGTCGGGCACGAATTTGCAGGATTTTCCCACCAAGCTGCCGCCGTATTTGAGACATTCCTTCTTACTCAGCTGAGTCCAGTCCAGAGCTGTGAGGTTGATAGCATTGGACTGGCAAGAGACCCCCCAAAAAAGAAAAATTAGCAAAATTTGAAATTCTTGCGGCGTGCAGAGAAAGGGGAAATTCCAGCCCAAATGGAGCAAAACTGGCATTTTTAATGTGCAGCATGGGAAGAGAGGGAAATTTCCTGTCCAAGGCCCCAAATTTGTACTTTAAGGGATTGCATTGTGCAAGAAAAGGAAATGTTCCTGTCTAAAACCTCACATTTTGTGTTTTAAGGATCTCATTGTAGAAGAAAAGGGAAATTTCACAACTGGATTGAACAAAATCAGCGTTTTTAGCAACTGCAGCTTGCAAAAAGTGGACATTTCCTGGTCAAACCCCCAAAAAGAGCAGTTTGAGCCATTTCAGCATGCAAGGAAAAGCAAATTTCCAGAGATGCTGCCACTGGGATACCAAAAACCACAGGCAAACCCCAGAGCTGGTATAAATTTGGGGAGGGAAAGTGTGAATTTGGTGCTGCTGAGCCACGCTTGGAACCCAGACCAGCCCAAATTTGAGTTTCCCTCTCTCCGAGCTGGCCCATCCCTCTCCTTGAGTGCTGAAATCCCTCGGATCCGCGCTCCCCCATCCCAAATTTCCCACTGGGACGAGCAGATCCCATTTCTTACCAGAGAAACATTAGTGGTGTTCGGTGCCACTGGAGCTGAAGCATCGAACAAGGTCGCGTTGGCTGCGGGAAAGGAGTCGGTTATTGAGGTTTTGGGGCTGAAACGGAACTTTTGGGCATTCACACCAGCTGTGCCTGGCAGGGATCAGCATCCCGAGATTTCGGGGGGAAAGCCCCCTTTCTCTAACCCCGCAGTGACTTCTCCATGATTAATCCCACGCACCGGGGAGGACGCGGCGGCTCCCATGGTGGCTTCTCCCTCCAGGGCTGGTGAGGGCCGGGGCCAGAGGGGATTTTTTAGGAGCTTCCCAGTTCCTAAAATTTCCTGGAGCTTCCCATGGAAGCCGCCAGGAGTAGGGTGGGCTTAAAACCACAGGGGTGGAAGGCTGGGAAAGCAGCCTGGGCATTTATTTTTGTTTTTTTGGAGAGGTGGCACCCAAATCATGCCAAATTTGCCTTTTGAAAAATTATTCTTTTTTTTTTTAAAAAAATTTTTTGGGATGGTTTGGTGTCATCAGTGCAACATTCCATCTTTTCGAGCCCCCAGCACCTTCTCCTCCTTGGCTCTTCAGGCGACGCAGCTCCGCAGCTCCGGGAGCACACCCAGGTTCTCTCAGGGTGCCCCTAAAAGAGGGAATTCGGGAATTCCGGCACTGCTTTGCCACCCCCCTCTTCCATCCTCTTCGCCAAGCAGGAATTTCAGCCGCCGCATCCATCCCCGTCGCCGGGGATTAATGAAGGAGAAGCTGGGTTAGGACAGAGACCCCGAAACTGCCGGGACCAAGCTCTGGGGAGCAAACCCGACCCTAAAAACATCAGCTTTGTTCTCATTTTTCTCCTCCATAACCTTTTACTTTTCTGAAAACCTATTTTGGGATTTTTACGCCTTTAAAGGGCGGCACGGCACCGGTGGGGTTAAAGAGAGGAGCCCTAAGGGGTCTCCTTAAGCCTTTTTAGAGAGAGAGAAAAGTCAAATACATGGGGAAAAAAAATAACAAGGGAACCCCCCATGGGGGGAGAGTATCAAATATTAAAATAATTTTAATATTTAGAAGGCGATACTCACTTGAGATTGAAATCAGCCCCAATTG
The DNA here is from genome assembly GCF_963662255.1 of Cinclus cinclus. Classification (NCBI taxonomy): domain Eukaryota; kingdom Metazoa; phylum Chordata; class Aves; order Passeriformes; family Cinclidae; genus Cinclus; species Cinclus cinclus. The sequence continues at coordinate 1,147,988 of NC_085074.1, read as the reverse complement.
ATGTGTGCAGCAGAGACAAATACGGGACAAATCAGTTATAATAATCAAAAATCAGCATGGATGAAAAAAAAGGGAATTGAAAAAAAAATAAGGATGGAGGGGAGAATAAACATTATTTCTAGAGGAATTTTAAATCCAGCCTGGACACGGTTGCCTTTGGCAGCCAGAGCGAGGAGCGGGATCGGGAATTGGGGCATGGATGCCTCACGGCTGCTCGGGGTTTGCTCGGAATGGGGGCTTGGAGAAGGGGGAGACCTCCCTGGAGGCTGAAGACTCCTCCTGTAGGAGCCACCGGGTGGATCCCGGGGGTGCTCACGGTTCTGGAATTCCAGCTCCGGGGGTTCCGCAGGTCTGCTTTGGGGGGCTCGGCTTTGGAAGAGCTGGGCTGGTTCTGGGTGCTGCTCTGGGCTCTTGGGTCCTGGCGGGATCGTGGTGCTCATGGAGGGGTGGATAAGCGGGAATTGAGGAGAAATGCAGAATTCAACCCAATCACTGCGGCTCCCATCAGGTCAGAGCTCTCCTTGGAATGGTGGATGGGGTGGGAATGCATCAGGTGGGGGTCAGAGATGCTTTTCTTGAAGGAAGGAGACAGGCAGAACTTCACTGTGACCTTCATCCATCATCATCTTCATCCATCATCGTCTTCATCCATCATTGTCTTCATCCATCATCGTCTTCATCCACTGTGACCTTCATCCATCATCGTCTTCATCCACTATGACCTTCATCCATCATCATCTTCATCCATCATCATCTTCATCCATCATCGTCTTCATCCATCATCGTCTTCATCCATCATCGTCTTCATCCACTATGACCTTCATCCATCATCATCTTCACCCACCATCACCTTCATACATCATCTTCATCCCCCGTGACATCGTCTCCATCCACTGTGACCTTCAACCACCATAACCTTCATCCACTATCATCTTCACCCACCATCACCTTCATCCATCACCTTCATCCACTGTGACCTTCATCCATCATCATCTTCATCCACCATCATCTTCATCCACTGTCCATCTCCTCTGGCTGCAGCTGCTGCTTCACAAAATTTAGATTTTTGACATAAATTCAGCTCCTGAGAGAGTAGGCGTTCACTGCCGTAAGCCCAAAGTCATCTCTGCTCCCTTCCAAGAGTGTCTGGGCTCCACAAATCGGATCTGGGAACATCCACAACGTCTATCCAAGAGCAAAACCACAGAAGGACCATCTGCTCAGAGCCTGATGGCCTCTCCTTTTGGAAAAGGAGTGGAAAAAGAGGAGGAAAAACAGTCCATGGAGATTTCCACACCCAGCTGGGACATCCTGGGGTATCCCGGCCACCAGAGAGCCCAGAAGCACTCCAGGTGTTTTCTGGAGATCCAGTTTCCATCAGCAGCAGGCCAGAATGACCTGAAATGTCCCTTTTCTCCATATTTCCTTTTATCCATCCATGTCTGGCTGCTCCAGGCTGAGATCCCGACTCCCTGTCCACTGTACCCCGGGAAGCACTGAGTCCTTCATCCAAGGGGGACAAGGCTCTTCCTCCATCTTCCAAACCCTCTCAGAGGAGGATGATGAGGACGAGGTCTCTCCACCCCAGGCAGCTGCCTCCTGCCACATCCTGGGCCAGCCATCCCACGGGATTTATCCATGCCAGGACCTCCCTCCCACCCCCAGCTCCTGCCCGGGTGGCCCCGGGATGAACTCACCTGGGTCAGGGGCGATGCACTCGCATTTGTACATGGTCACGTAGTCGGGCTTGAAGTCGGAGTTGATGGGGTAGTATTTGAAGGCCCCGATCATCTTCTTGATGGCATCGTAGATGAAGATGAAGCTGATGAGGGTGGAGAAGCCCTCCTCGGTGAAGCGCGTGATGTACTTTATAATGAAGCTGGCGTCGGTCGCCACCAGGATAAGGCACTGCAGGGCCGAGTGCAGCCCGATCCACAGGCGGAATTCCATGTAGTCAATCCCGTTGCCTCTGGAAGAGGGGACAGGGGGCACTGTGAGGCTGGCCGGGGGCTCAGGGACACGTCCCACCCCCACAGGGACAGGCCCTGGTGTCCCCTGGGGTGGCCCAGCACTCACTTGCTGAAGTCGAAGAGCAGCTTCTCGAAGATGAGGATGGGGCCGGTGCTGCTGAGGATGATGAGGGGCTGCCCAGCAAAGAGGCAGAACATGGAGCCGGCCATGGCCGTGCCCAGGAAGCTCTCCATGACCCCCTGGGGACAGAGCAGGGACAGCGTTATGGGGGTGCCAGGCCATGCCACAGCCCCATGGATCCCCTGATGGAGCTGGGGCTGAGGGACCTTGGCTCATCATGGTTGGGACCCTGTGCCACTGCTGCTGGCCTTGCCATGGAGGGAATTCCAGCGTCCCAGGGCTGCCAGTCCCACCTAGCAGTGAATGTCCACCCCCAGGAGCTTGGCATGGCACAAGTAAGGTAAAACACATCCCATCCCATCCCATCCCATCCCATCCCATCCCATCCCATCCCATCCCATCCCATCCCATCCCATCCCATCCCTGCTTGTCCCCAAGCCAGTGACACCCCAGGCCACACCTGGTAGTTGTCGGTGGCGTCCCCCAGCAGCCCCCCAAAGGTGATGGCGTTGGTGATGCAGCCCAGGTAGATGAAGAGGATGGCAGAGATGGACTGGATATGGAAACCCTCATAGAAATCACTCGGGAACCAGGGCAGCTTCCTCTTGATATCCAGGTAGAGGCCACCGCAAAACCTGTGGAGATACCACCAAGGATCTGGTGACTTCCACCAAAACAGAATTGTGGAATCCTGGAGTGGTGTGGGTTGTGAAGAGCCTTGGGTCCCATCCCATCCCATCCCATCCCATCCCATCCCATCCCATCCCATCCCATCCCATCCCATCCCATCCCATCCCATCCCATCCCATCCCATCCCATCCCATCCCTGCCATGGCAGGGACACCTCCCACTGTCCCAGGCTGCTCCAGCCTGGCCTTGGACACTTCCAGGGATCCAGGGGCAGCCACAGCTCCTCTGGGAATTCTATCCCAGGCCCTCCTCACCTTTCCAGCCAGGAATTCCTTCACAATATCCCATCCATCCCTGCCCTCTGCCAGTGGAAGCCATTCCCTGTGTCCTGTCTCTCCATCCCTTGTCCCCAGTCCCTCTCCAGTTCTCCTGGAGCCCCTCCAGGTCCTGGAAGGGGCTCTGAGCTCTCCCTGGATCCTTCCCTTCTCCAGGGGAGCATTCCCAGCTCTCCCAACCCGGCTCCAGAGGGGCAGAGAGGCTCAAGCATCCTGAAATCCTGGAATGGTTTGGGTTCATACGAGTCCTAAAACCCCTCGGTCCCACCCAGGGGCACCTCCCACCATCTCAGGCTGCTCCCAGCCCTGTCCAGCCTGGCCTTGGACACTTGCAGGGATCCAGGGGCAGCCACAGCTCCTCTGGCCAGCTGGGAAATTTATAATTATTGATACAAAAATATAATTTTATAAAAAAAACCACAAAAATAATCCTGGTGCTGACAAAAACCCATTCCCACCAGGTTTTCCCCCCTCCGTGCCCCTGACACCCCAGGACGAGCCCACAGGAGAGGCTGAGGGATCCCAGCACCCTCCAGAGATTTTTGGGGGAGGGGGCTCCTCACTCACCTGCCGGTCCAGGCCAGCTCCTCCCCAATCTCGTGGACTTCGGGCATCTCTCCATCATCGCTGCCGCCACCACCGCCCCCAGCGCCCGCCCCGCCGGCTGCACCGTTCATCTGCCCCACTTCGTTCAGCGAGAACACCGACTTCCTGCGGGACACCGGCACCGCCTCAGATCCACTCCAGCATTGCCAGATCAGCACCGCCAGATCGGCACCACCAGATTGGCACCATCAGATCGGCATTGCCAGATAGACATTGCCAGATTGGCATCGCCGGATTGGCACCACCAGATTGGCATTGCCAGACTGGATCAGCACCAGCAGATCAGCATTGCCAGATCGGCATTGCCAGATTGGCATTGCTAGATTGGCATTGCCAGACCAACATTACCAAATTGGCATTGCCAGATCAGCACCACCACATCAGCATTGTCAGATCAGCACCGCCAAATCTGCATTGCCAGATTGACACTGCCAAATTGGCATTGCCAGACCAGCATTACCAAATTGGCACTGCTAGATCGGCGCCAGCAGATCGGGACAGCTGAGTCCCCGTGTGAGAACCATGGCCCAGGCTGCAGTGCAGCTCTGGGCCTGCACCAAGTGTGGGTTTTGGAGTGAATTTGGACAGATCCAGAACTGGGTTTTGGGGTGAATTTGGGCAGATCCAGAGCTGGGTTTGGTCAATTTGCAGAGTTGTGGGATGGGTTGGGTTGGGAGACACCTCAAGGATCATCTAGTTCAACTCCTGCTCCAGGCAGGGTCATCTCCCACTAAAAGTTGCTCCAGGAGAGTGGAAACAGCTCCAAGCCGACCTGGAACAAAACCTGCTGCAAATCCAGCATTTCTGGAACATCTGGAGGGGTTATTTAATGGGATGAAGCCAAGCAAGGTTCTTGCTCCTTTGAACTGGAAACACAGGAGTGGCCACAGGCCTGTGTTCAGCCCCATGGCCTCCACCCACCTCTTCTCAGCCGAGGGCACTTTTTTGGGAGGCTCAATCCGAATGTTGGGGTCCCACTCGCCAGGCGGGAGGACGATGACCTCGTCTAGGAACTCATCGATGCCGGCAATCAGGTCCTCCCTGTCCCGGGCTTTGTAGGCAACGTCACTAAAGAGCTGGGGGTGGACATGGGACAGGAGTCAGCCTCCAGTCCCATGTCCTTCTGGGAGTTTAAATCTCAATTTTTGGGGTGATAGGATGGAAATTGCTTTTTTTTACTTGGTTGTGAGCCCAAATGAGGGCCAGGGGTGGTGTCTACTCACATCATCCACCATGAGAGTCGCGATGGCCCTGCCGATCTCGTTGTAGGATCTGGCTTTTCCCGCCGGACCCAGGAGAATGAAGAGGAATCTGGAGAGGAAAAGGCGCCACGTTGGCGGCCTCGGTGCTGCGGTGCCACCAGACTGCCCAGCCCCCAGGGGACGGCGCTCACCTGGTGGGGACGGGCACCTCCGTCACCCCGCCCAGCATTGTGGCCTGGAGCAGCCGCACAAAGGCCACAAAAGGCTTCTCCAGGAACTCCACCTCCCCCACCAGTACGTTGGAGGCCTCAGCATCCTTGGGGATCTTCTTGATGAACTTGTTCTTCAGCTGGTGGGAAAGACAAGATTGAAGAAGGGAGCAGTTGCCAAAATATGGGTTTTGCCCCCCTTTTTTTCCCCCAAAGTTGAAGCCTCAGGCTCCAAGATTTCACCTCTGGTTGTCCCGGGACTCCCAGAGGTGGGGACTGAGAAGCCACACCTGGGAGTCAGGCATGAAAAATTCACAAAGCCGAATTTCTTCAGAAATGCGGCTAAAACCAAGACTGGTGCTAAACTGCACCCCCAGGGCTCTGCATCCCAACCAGCAACATTTGGTTCTGCTCCCCTGGGTTCTCCGCAAAGAAAACTCCCCCTGTGGAAAGCCTCAGCCAAACCCCAGGGATGCTGAAGCGAGCCAGGAACATTTTTGGAGTTTATTTGCACAAGCACTGCATGAGGGGAGGTTTTCACTCCTCGTTCCTCCCCAGCCCTATTCCGGGAGCTGGAACAAATAATGGGAGTAGGAAAACCTCATCCATGGATTTATTCCCCAGGTCTCTTCTCCCCTGCAGCTCTGTTCATTGCGAGCCTAAAAGGGTTCAATACCAAGCCGGGCAGGGAGTTATGATAATCTATATGGCAGCATGAGGGCAGGCATGTGAGTCGGGCAGCCACCTCGCCCCGTCCTAATCTTTTAAATCCAAATGGAAAAAAAAAAATCATAATAATAAAACAACTCCTCCAGCAGCTCTGGAATAAGAGCAGGAGTTACCAGTGGCCACTAAGCTTCATGTAACACTTAAAAAGTCCCTTTGTAGTGGGCCTAATAGGGCGATTAAACCTAAATGCTTTGCATATTTTGGGATTAACCCTCCGAACCCCATTGCTGGAGGGGATATTTGGGGTTCCTGAGTGGGCACCAGGATGGATTCATTTCAGGAGGTGGCCTGGAAACATTCATGGTGTCCCTGTCCCTTGGCTCCCAGCAGTATGTGGATTTCTGTCCATGAAATCCGAGGAAATAAAACATTTACTGTATTGGGACTCTCCCTAAAGTGCACCACCCCAGGTAAGCCCAGCAAGGACATCCCGGGGGAAAAGCAAATTGTTATCCCATCCCACTCCCTAAAAACCCAAAGCAAGTTGTTATCCCATCCCATCCCATCCCATCCCATCCCATCCCATCCCATCCCATCCCATCCCATCCCATTCCCTAAAAACCCAAAACCAGTTGCTATCCCATCCCATTTCTTAAAACCCATGGGGTCGGTGAGTCTGCCTTCAGTTCATGATGAAATCACAAAGAGAAAAAAAGCAAAGTTCATACAATGAACCAAGTATTCCCAGAAAAATAGTATGGGATGGGAGCTGGACAAAATCCCGCTGCTCCATCCCATCCCCAAGCCGGGACCTGCCGGAGCTGCAGCTGTTTCCCAGCTCCCTCCTAAAACCAATCCCAGAAAGAAAACCCCCCCATGGCCTCTCAGCTGAGCTTTGCATTGAGAGACCCTGGGAAAAGCAGATCCCATCCCAAATTCCAGCCCCTCATCTCCAGAGCTGAATCCCTGTGCTCAATCCCAAGAGCTTGGCTGGGATTTATCGCCCTCTCCCAGCCAATCCTTTGGGATTCCTGCACTTCCAAACACTCTTCCTGTCCTCCCTGAAGATCTGAAAGGAATTTTTGCCCCATCCTGATGGATTTGAGCTGCCCCAGCCTCTGGCTTGTCCCTGATTCCATGCTGAGAGCTGGGGCAGCTTCCCCACGGATCCCCAGTGATCAACACAGCCACCAACTCCCCTAATTAGGAATTTGTGTGGATATTGACCCAGCCAAGGCTCGCACGGACCCAAACACCCCCAGAAGCCAGCAGGGGTTGTGTCGGGATGCTCCTCCCAGCAGGATTTTGGGATGGGTACCTGGTCAGTGCTCGGCGTGTCCGAGATGTCGTTCATGCTCCGGCTCTGGGCGTGACCTGGTGCAGGGAAGGGAGGGAATGTGAGGAAAAGCCATCCCTGGCACCAGGAGGAAGCACGGTGGGGAGAATTCGTGCAAAGAAATAAAATATTGTTGACGGTATCCAGGCTTGCAAAGCAGCAGCAGTGCTGGGAAACCCCAGGAATTTGGGAAAATTCCTTCTCTGAAAGGGTAGAAAGGCTGGCACAGGGCAGTGATGGAGTCCCCATCCCTGGAGGGGTCCAGAAACCCTCTGGATGTGGCACTTGGGGATATTTTGGGGACATCGTGGCAGTGCTGGTGTTCCATGATCTTTTCCATGGGTTCTTTTCCAACACTAATGATCCCAAAACTCCAGAAATGGAAGCATTTCCAGTCTTAGCTGCACAAACCCAGCTCAAAGGTTTGGATGGCATTTCCCACCAGCCCTCTCCCAGCCAAGCAATCTTTCAGGATTCCCTCACTCTTCCAAGCTCCATTCCTTCCCTCCCTAAAGATTTCAAGGAATTTTCTCCTCCACCCTAAGGATTTTGAGCTACACCAGCACCCTCACTCAACCCAAGCTCCGTGCTGAGCTTCTGGGACCATGGTGGGATCTCACTTCAACCTCCCGCTCTGCCCTTGTAACTTATTTGTTTTTCCAGGGGATTTGTTTATCCAGGGAATCTGTTTCTCCAGGGGATTTGTTTTTCCAGGGGTGTTTCGGGGCGGTTGGTGCCCCCCACTCACGCAGGCGGCCGTAGCTGGCACTCTGCCGCATCCGCAGGTCCTCGGTGGAGCGGTGGAAGGCGGCACCGGCAGCCGGGCCCCGCACGGGGCTGCGGGCTGGGAGAGGAGAGAGGAGATAGGAGAGAGGGCCGTGAGATGAGGAGCGGGATCCCATTGGGAATGTCAGGGCAGTATCCTGTTGGGAATGTCAGTGCAGGATCCCATTGGGAATGTCGGGGCAGGATCCCATTGGGAATGTCGGGGGAAGGATCCCATGGGGAACATCAGGGGCAGGCAAGAAGATTCATCTGCCCAGCACAGGAGACACCACAGCTTTGCTTTTCCCTGCTGTGCTCTTATCCCACCCATCGGAATATTCCGTTGGCAATGAGGGGATATTGATGAAGATATCCCATCCCAAATCCTGCTGCCCCACACAGGAGCCACCGTACCCCCCATCCCCGTGCTCTCTTCAGGGCCATCACTGGCTCCAGAGGGGACATTTCTGCTCCTTGGCAAGACCCAACATTCAATTTGGGGTTTTAATCCCATAATTGTCCCAAGAAACCCACGCTTGGGATCTGCCATGGACTTCACACTCCAAAATATTCCCATTTTCCTCCATCAATCTCCACGTTTCTCCTCCCTAAACGGGCGATGAATCCCACTTTTCATCTCAATCATTTGAGCTGAATTGACTCATAACATTTCCTTTTCCCTCCCGAATTTTCTTTCTTAAGCACAGCATTTTCTTGGAAGACCTCCTAAATTCCCAAAATTCCTTCTGGGAGACCCTCTGGACCACTTTTGCTGAGCTGCTCTGCATCTCCTTAAGGCCCCACCTTCCACCACAGAGTCTCTCCCTGCTTTTTTTTATCATTAAATCCAATCAAACCAGTGACAAAATTCCCGCTGGATTCCCATGCCCACAGGATTTATCCCGATATCCACCATGGAGCTCCTGTCAGCACAAGAAACAGGAGGGACTTTCCCTTTCTCCACCATTTCCTCTTTGGAATGTCCCTCTTGGGGAACTCGGAGCGATTCCATCCCCTCCATCCCATTTTCAGGGACCAAACCCAACTTTCCTAAGCCAGGCTCTGTTTTGGTGGATCCTAGGTAAAACCTGGCTCAGATATCCGGTGCCGGACACAGGAATGGGAATATTGGTCACTGATGGTCACTCTCAGGAGCTGCTGTGCCTGGCAAATCCCAGGCTCCACCGAGTGACCTCCCGCTAAACCCGAGTGAATAATCGGGAAAACAACCAAATCCCCTTTTGTAAGGGCTGGGAAAAGGCGGGATCAGCCGGGAGCAGACTGGATTTGTCTGTGGCAGCCGCGCCAGGAAACCCCGGCGCTAAGCCTTGGTGCCCACACTACGCCATTGTCCTTGTGTGACGTCACCACACAGTGATGTTGTCATCACACAGTGACATCGTCACCACATGGTGACATCATCATCACACTGTGACATTGTCACCACACGGTGATGTTGTCATCACACAGTAACGTTGTCATCACACAGTGATATTGTCCCCACTGTGATGTCATCATAGTAATTGTCCCCACTGTGCTGTCATCATAGTCACTGTCCCCGCTGTGATGTCATCACACAGAGTCACAGACCCCACACTGTGCCATTGTCCTTGTGTGACATCGTCACACGGTGACAATGTCCCCCACAGTGACATCATCCCACAGTGATGCTGTCATCACATAGTGCCATTGACCCATGGTGATGGCATCACAAAGTGACATTGTCCCCATGGTGACATCACCACACGGTGACATTGTCATCACACAGCATTATTGTCCCCACCGTGATGTCATCACACAGTGACGCTGATGCCACACAGTGCCATTGTCCCCACCGTGATGTCATGACGCAGTGACATTGACCCCACAGAGTGACACTGTCCCCATGGTGACATCATCACTCAGTGCCATTGTCATTGGTCAGGACCACTGCCCCAACAGTGATGTCATCAGTGATGTCATCACACTGTGCCATTGTCCCCACTGTGATGTCATTGTACAGTGGCATTGTCCCCACATAGTGATGTCATAATATAATGAACTTGTCATCACACAATGTTGTCATCATCATACGGTGATGTCACTGCACTACGATGTCATTGCATAATGATGTCCTCACACAGTGCCAGTGTCCTTATGTGATGTCATCCACAGTGATGTAATCACTCAATTACGCCATCACATAATGACATCACACAACGACGTCACCACACAGTGACATTGTCATCACACTGTGATCTTTTCCCTTACAATGACATAATCACACAGTGATGTCACCAAACGATGACTCTGTCCCTCCCATAGCCACATCCTCTGTCCCACAGCCCTGTCCCACAACACTGTCCCTGTCCCACAGCCTTGTCCCTGTCCCACAACACTGTTCCTGTCCCTGTCCCACAGCTCTGTCCCTGTCCCACAGTTCTGTCCCTGTCCCACAGCCTTGTCCCTGTCCCACAGCCTTGTCCCTGTCCCACAACACTGTTCCTGTCCCTGTCCCACAGTTCTGTCCCTGTCCCACAGCCTTGTCCCTGTCCCACAGCCTTGTCCCTGTCCCACAACACTGTTCCTGTCCCTGTCCCACAGTTCTGTCCCTGTCCCACAGCCTTGTCCCTGTCCCACAGCTCTGTCCCTGTCCCACAGCCTTGTCCCTGTCCCACAGCCTTGTCCCTGTCCCACAGCTCTGTCCCTGTCCCACAACACTGTTCCTGTCCCTGTCCCACAGTTCTGTCCCTGTCCCACAGCCTTGTCCCTGTCCCACAGCCTTGTCCCTGTCCCACAACACTGTTCCTGTCCCTGTCCCACAGCCTTGTCTCTGTCCCAAACACCTCCTTGGCTCCCAGGTCCTGGTGACCCCTAAACCCACTAGGGCAGAATTTTGGGCTCCTTCCCATCAAGCGTGACACATGGGTGTCCCAAACCCTTGGGCTCCTCCTTCCCTTCTCCTGAGATGTCCCTCCCCAGTGCCCACGGGTGTCACCAGGCAGGACCCCGAGGACTCACCGGTGTTGGAGGACACAGATTTGCCGATGTCGGCCAGGGAGCGGTGGATCGGCTTCTTGGTCTGGTGGCGGTGCTTGCGCAGGAGGACATAGCTGAGCTTCTCCCGCAGCTCCGGCTTCAGCAGCCCGTCCTCGATCTGCTTCTCGATGACATCGTCTGAAACATGTGGCTGTGATGACCCCCAAAATAGCCCCAAAATCTGTCCTCAATCCTCACTGACATTGTCTGCAACACACAGCCACGGTGACCCAGGAGTGACCCCTGAAATCCCCAAAATTGGCTCTTTGAGCAGTGACCCCCAGAGCCCCCCAAAATATGCTTCTTGTGCAGTGACCCAGGGGTGACCCCCAAGGTGCCCCAAAATCTGTCCTCAATCTGCTCCTCATTGACATCATCTGCAACACACAGCCATGGTGACCCAGGGGTGGCCCCCAGAACCTCCCAAAATCTGCTCCTTGAGCTGTGACCCCCAAAACCTCCAAAATCTGATGCTTCAGCAGTGACCCCCAAAATCTGCTGCTTTAGCAGTGATCTCCAGATCCCCCCAAGACCTCAACACAACAATTTCTGGGAGCAGCTGATGGCTCCCAACTCCTCCTTTTGCTCATTCCCGGACAAATTCCATGTATGGAGCAAATAAATGAGTTTAAATCCATTCTCAGCATTTTAGGACTTGGAGGGAAAACCTCCAGAGGCTCCCACCTATAATTTGGGGCAATGAGTATCCGTCCAGGTCCAGGAGCACCGTTCCTGTCTGGAGACACGTCCGCAGCTCAAAGAGGCTGTGCAGGGACAACGTGGACACGTGGGGTTTGCTCCACCTCTCGCCACCTTCCTCCACCTTCTCCTCGAACTTGATCCACCTGGAATGAGAGCAGGATGGGCCCGGAATGGGGTGGGTGTGGGGATACGAGAATGGCTTTTCATGGGGAGTTTCCCTGCTTGGAAAATACGGATTAATTCATCTCACAAAGTTCTCTCTCGTTATCTGGTGTGGGAAGGGAGAATCTGTCGGAGTTGTTCTCTAAAGGGCTGCTTCTGGGATTGTGGATTGGAGGAAAAACTCCCAGTACCCCTAGGAAACCCAAACCCATGGATTTTTCCATCCTCACATTGCTCCTGAGAGGTTTGGGAGCTGTGGATTGGAGGAAAAGCTCCCAGTCCCACCAGGAACCCCAAACCCACAGATTTTTCCCTCCTCAAATCGCTCCTGAGGGATTTGGGAATTGCAGAGTGGAGGAAAAACTCCCAGTCCTACCAGGAAACCCAAATCCCTGGATTTCTCCCTCCCCAAATTGCTCCAGTGAGTTTTGGGAACCTTTCCCACAGAGGTGACCTGGTCTGAGCCTGGATCTGCTCCTGCCTGGAGCAGACTGTGGGAGAGCAGCTCTCAGAGCATTCCCAATGTCCCAATTCCTTAGGAATGCTCAGCCCCCACCCTGAGCATTCCATCCCTGCCACGGGGGACAGAAGGATTTGCAAATCTTTGGAATTCAGCCCTTCCCTTCCTTGATTTTACAATGAAGACTCCAGAGAAACTTCCAGAATAGGGTGGATGATTCCTCCCAAATTCCTGGGAATGGGGCTTAGACTCTTGGAAGGGCAGCTCTTATTTTTTGGGAAAAAAAAGTTGCTTTTCTTCCGTGGATTTTCCTTCCTGGAGTTCAACCTGACGTATCTGAGCGGGATTTGGGCTCCAGTGGGAAGGACAGAGGAGGAGAAGGGATTTTAGGGGCAGCTGGTGGCCCCGGAATGCCAAGGGGGAAGGATGGGGAAAAGCCAGGATGGGATCAGCTGCTGCAAAGAGAAAACCTCGGGTGTCCTCACTAAAAGACTCCCCAAATATTATCCGGGAGCACCAAGAATGTTTCAGCAGAACCCCAACATCCCCTCAAAACCCAACACTTGGCCCTGGCACCCATCCCACAGCTCCCTGCCTGGATTCCTCTGGAGAATCCTTTCCTCCGGCCCTTTGGCTTTCCCTGGGATGGAATTCAAGCTTCCCGCGGCAGCTCCCGCCAAGCGCCGGCGCCACTCTCCCAAAGCCGATTACGCTGCTTTTCCTCTCCTTTCTGCCCTGTTTTCCTGAGGAATTTGGGTTATTAGGGAGCTTGGGACAGAGTGTGGGATTCAGGGCACGATTCCAGCGGTGCCTTTGCCCTGGCATCGGCATCCCAGGATTCTTTCGCCCAGGTTACGGTGAATTCCCACCTCCCTGCTGCTCCCAGCATGCCAAATTCCCACTTTTCCCCCCATTTATTGTGGATTTAGGTGCTCATACCACAAAACTACTCGCCTGAGGATAAAGGGTCCCAACTCAGCTGAAGGGTGGGAATTGGGATTTGGAAAACCTCCGTGATTCAAGAAAAAAATCCCATTTTCCCCCCATTTATTGTGGATTTAGGTGCTCGTACCATGAAACTACTCGCCTGAGGATAAGGGATCCCCTGGCCAGAGAGTGGGAATTGGGACTTGCAAAATCAGGAGAAATTTGGAAATCTCCACCTCCAGCCCTCCCTGATGAAAATCCCGATGTAAACATAGATTGTTTTGCCTTCCAAGGTTTTCAGTGAGTGGGAAGGAAGAAATAAACATGGATTTATGGAAAATTAAAGATTTTGCCAACATAATCCAGACACTGCGGAGTCAGAGCAGGGATTGGAACCAGAGGGATCCTAAGGAGCTTCCCAAAATTTGGCTGATACAAAAAAACCAGCCCAAAATTTGGGATGGGCATCCACAGGGCCTAATCTCAATTTATCCCATTCCCTGGGATCAGAATTCCACACCCAAGATGGGAAATCCCACAGGAAAGGGTTTGGGATAACACCTGGATAACAGGTGTTTGGGATAACAACTTCCCAAAAAACCCCAACCCCGCTGAGATGGGGAAGGGAAAATCCCACTTGGATTTTGGATCTTCCCATGGAAAAAATTCCAGGTCAATGAAACAAATTCCACTTGCAGCTCCTTTGATAATTCTATTAAGGATGGAGCAGGTGGGGTTTGCTCTTTTTTTTTTTTTTTTTCTTATGGATCAGGGGTGGGAAGCATTTCACTCTTCGCCTGGCCAGAAAAGATGTGGAGGAAAAAAAACTGGGAAAATGTTCTTTATTCCCATTTCCCAACTGGAATCTTCCAGTTTCCCAGCACCTTATCCCATTTTTTCACCCTCCCAGCCCTTCCTGCAGGACTCTGGTGACTCCAGGGGGAAAAGCTCCAGCTCTGGGATTGATCTGATTTGAGGAAATTCAGGACAAACTGGGAAATCTTCTGGCTCATCCTCAGGATGCAGCTGAGGTGCACATTCCCCTAAAATCCTGTTTTCCCTGCATTTTCCTCATTTGGGAATGTCTTTTTTTAACACCATTATAAACAACGCTCATTCCCTGATATTCCATTTCCAAACCCTCCCCTAAATCCCATTTTTCCTGCATTTCCCTGATTCAGGAATATCCTTTTTTCCTGACACTTGTTCCCTGATATTCCATTTCCAAACCCTCCCCGAAATCCCATTTTTCCTGTATTTCCCTGATTCAGGAATGTCCTTTTTTCCCAGTGCTCATTCCCTGATATTCCATTTCCAAACCCTCCCCAAAATCCCATTTTCCAGAATTCCCCTGATTTGGGAACGCCCTTTGTTAACACCGCTAAGATCGACGCCCATTCCCGGATCCCGCTTCCACGCGGGGATATTTTGGGATGGGATTTTTTCCTGCGGGCCATTTCCAAATCCCAGCTCACCTGGCGGATTCCTTCCACTCCATCTCGTCGCCATCGTGCTGCAGCGTGTCCATCTCCGTGAAGAGCGTGGGGTTGGGGGGCTCGTCGTCCTCCCCCAGGATGTAACGGAGCCTCTCGGCGGCCGGGGACACTGCCAGGGAAAAAGAGCCGGAATTCCATGAAGAACAGGATGATCCCCCTCCATCCCCACTGGGAAAGGCCTCCGAGGAGGGTTTGGGATCACAAAAAAAAAAAAAAAAAGGGATAAAAACGGAGGGAAATGTTTAAAGGGAGGAATGGGGAAACTGCAAAATGATCCCATCCCAAATTCTCTGTGGGAAGAGATGAGGGATGCTGAGGAAAGGAGGAGTGGGATGAAGGTCCAGGAACCAATTCCCATCGAATTCCCCTTTCCAGGAGTTTCCTGCACTCCGTCTCCTGGGCTATCGCACATTTTTCCTTCGCACATATCCCGTTTTCCCAGGCTCCATCACAACCCAACCCTTCCAGCACAGCAGGTTGGGATTTCCCACTTTTCCCACTGCATTCCCGAGTGGAAGTGGAGGGATGACACAAATCCACCATTCCTGCAGGGAACATTCCATCTTTTTCCTGACAACAACTGGGACAGGACATCTATGGCCTCCTGCTCCCTGTGGAGCAATCCAGGAATGGGATTCACCTTTTCCAGGTGGGAAAAGGCTTTTCCACCCCAGCATATTCCCAGTGCCCACAAGAGGGTGACGAACTCCCAGGGAAGAAAAAAACCAAACCAAACCAAACCAAACCAAACCAAACCAAACCAAACCAAGCCAAACCAAACCAAACCAAACCAAACCAAAACAAAACAACAACAAAAAAAAACCTGTTGGATTTGCTCTTAACCCTCTCCATTCTCGAGGGTTTTTCCAGCAAAACTTCCCAGTTCTGGTGGATCTGGGGAGAAATCCAAGCCCTGGGTGTTGCAGGGATGGGGATGAATCCCGGATGCTCCAAGGAAGAATTCCATGGAAATGGGGTGTTTGGAATTAAATCCTGCATTTCCTAATTCAGCAGGAATGATCCAGACTTGGAAAATGAATTTTTGGGAAAGTCCTTATTTTCTCCAAGCTGGGAATAACAAAGTTGGGTAATGCAGCTCCTCAAAAATCAGGAAATAAAATTGCCATGGATAAATGGAGGGGAAAATGGGAATACTGTCCTTTTCCAAGGAAATGGTGCATTTGGAATACAATTCTACATCTCACAACACAGCAGGAATGAACCAGACTGGGAAAATCTGAATTTTGGAACAAAATCCTCCTTTCCTCCAAGCTGGGAATAGCAAAGTTGGGTAACACAGCACTTAAAAAAAATCAGGGAATTAAATTACCATGGATAAATGCAGGGGAAAATGGGAATTTTGTCCCTTTTCCCGCACAAAGCAGATGAGCCCAGGCCCTAAAAGAAGAGGATGTCCCTTTAGGCTGAGCCTGCTTAAACAACTTAAGCCTCTCTAAGCTGAGCCCAAAGCCCCTCAGTCCAGCCCTGCTGACTTTCCCATAAATCTGTTATTATGATTATTAATATTCCCGGGAATTTTGGAGTTGGGCTCTGTGCCTGGAGGGTTTCAGGCTCCCTAAGCCTGGTGGTTGTTCTCGGAAAAAGGATGAAATGGGGTGAAATTCTGGTCAAACCCCCCCTGCCAATCCTGAAAATTAAAAAAAAAAATTCCCAAATTTGATGAGCTAAACCACCAAAAAAAAAAAAAAAAAAAAAGGAATTTTGCTGGAAATCCCTGTCCTGGGTGGGATCTCTGGTGGAAAAAAGGGGGATTTGGAATTTTCGGGTTGCTGCTCCTGGCTCTTCCCAAATTCCTTCACTGGGGGTTTAAAAAATGGATCCTTCCTTCCTCATCCTCTGCCAGGGCCTCATTTTGGGGTCTCAGGGTGGTGTCACCCTGAAACCCCAAAACCCAAAGGAAATCTTGTACAGAAAGAGCTTTTTTTAGCTTCTTTTCCTTATCCTCCCATATTTTAGGGAATCAATCCAGCTTCTAGCTCCCAGCTTGCACTCCCCTCCCTCCCCGAGGTGTTCAACCAACCCTGGCTCTGCCAGGCAGCCAAAATTCCTGGGATTTGTTCATCTGGAGAACCCTTTCACGCCCAGGAGAGCACCCAGCTCTCCCTGCTTTGGGATATTTTTTTATTCCTGGGAATTCCACCCAGCACAGAAAATCCCGGGAAGCAGCAGGTGTTTGTTGGAGAGGGAGGGAAAATGACGGGGAAGAGGCCAAACCACATAAAACACCCCAAAATCAGCCCCTGCTCCTTGAGGGGCATCCACATCTCCCTGAACCAGATTTTAGGATGGGAAAACTCTGGGATTTCAGCCACTGTGGATTTCTAGGGAATGTTTGGGATTTCTAGGGAATGTTTCCATGGGAAACAGGACAGGAATGAGTGAAATCTCCTTTATCCACATCCCAACCCCAGCCCAGCAACAAAACCTCGCCTGGGGATTCTTTGCCAAACCGAAATTCCCGCTCTGGCTTTGGGTAGAGCGAGAAAAAACTGGAATAAAATCAGGGTATGAGGGAATGTGGTGCATCTGGGACTAAGCCTGGTTCAAGGTCCAGCATTATCCAGGGGCTGCCGTGGATTCTCCACAGATTTTCCATGGATTTCCCTGCCTCCAGCGAGTCCCCACCTCCCCAAAAAACCAGGAGACCGGGATGCACATGCCATGGGATTCAACGCTCCTTCCACACTCAAGAAACCCCCAGGTTTGGAGTATTTCTGCCCTTCCAAAAATCGACTTTTCCACCCCACAAGAGTGGGAGCCAGGTGTTCCCCCATTTATTTTTGGGATGAGCTTTGGATCTCCATGCCTGGAATTCATCTGGAAGCTCCCAAGCTGCTTTTCTGAGGGATAAATAGGAAAAAAAAAAAAAACATGGAGCTTTTCCCCCCCTCCCATCGTAGCCGCCATGGAGCACTGGGGGGAAAACAAACAAACAAACAAACAAACAAAACACAAAAAAAACCCCAACCAAACCCTACCTGGAGTTGTTTCCATTTCTTCCCCTATTTCTCCCTGGTTTAACCCCAAACCTTCGCTGCGCGGTCCCAAAAAACTCCAAAGCCCAGGAGTTCCTTTATCCTTTATCCACTGCGGCTCGCTAAACTCCCGCGGCTTAGGGAGCAGATTACCGGGAATAAAAACCTTCCCTCTCCTTTGGCTCCCATGACGGGAAGTTACCAAACCGCCGGGATGCACTTGGAGAAGCAGCGGGAAGCAGGAGAGAAGCGCAAAAATCCAAGATTTGGGGTCGTTCCCTGCGGGATTTTCCTTCTCCACCTGTAGCGGGGTGGGAAGAGCCCCTCCAAAATAAAGGTTTTATTTTTCAGAGAAAAAAAAAAAAAGGGGATGTGGGAGATTTCCTGGGATTTTGTGGAGCTGAGGGGGGGTTTTTTGGGGTGGGTTTTTTGATCCATAAAATGAACTTTTCTGTCCAAGCCCACAAAGTAGCCAAAGGAGTTATCTCCGAGTGGTATTTGGTGCCTGTGGGAAAGAGGGGAAAAAGAGGGAAAAAAGGGGAAAAGAGGGGGAAAGTTGGAAAAGAGGGGAAAAGAGGGGAAAAGAGGGGAAAAGAGGGGAAAAGAGGGGAAAAGAGGGGACCTGCTCCCGTTCCTGCCTCTGCTGAGGCCAGTGAATATAAAACCTCTTCCCATGCAAAAAAAAACATGGAAAACTTCGGCTCCCGAAAGGAAAAGCGGAGCTGTCCCGCTGGGCCTGAACCCGAATGTAAATTTCCAGCGGAGGGGGCTGGAAAAATCCCAGCCCATGGAAGGGCTCGGCAGCCACGTTCCCTTGCGAAATGTTAATCTTCCCTAAGGAGATTTCCCTGGAGTGGCAAAACCCGTCGGGAACACGGTGTGATTCCCCAAAGTTGTCTGGAACCTCAATTCCAGCAGGAAAGCCCCACCCAAATCCCATCTAAATGAGAAAAACCCATCAAGAAGATGGGATTCCCAGAGCTTGTCTGGAACACATATCCCAGCGGGAAAATCCCATCCCAATCCCATTTAAATGGGAAAAACTAATTGGGAACAAGATGTGATTCCCAGATCACCAATTCCAGGCAGGAAAACCCCATCCAAATTCCGTTTAAATGGGAAAACCCTGTCTGGAACAAGGTGTGATTCCTAAAAAAATTCTGGAACCCAAATTACAGCAAGGAAAATCTCTCCAAACTCATTTCAGTGTGCAAAACCCATCGGGAACAAGGTGTGGGTCCCCAAAGTTGTCTGGAACCCCAATTCCAGCAGGAAAACCCCTCCAATCCCACCCCAATCCTATTTCAACAGGAAAAACCCATCAGGGACAAGATGTGATTCCCATAGGTTGTCTGGAACCCCAATCCTGGCAGGAAAATCCCATCTAAATCCCATTTCAACTGGAAAATCCCATCACAAACAAGGTTTGATTCCCTTGAGTTGTCTGGAACCTAAATTCCAGCCGGGAAAAATCCCTCTAAATCCCATTTAAATGAGAAAAACCCATCGGGAACAAGGCGTAATTCATGGAGCTTGTCTGGATCCCCAGTCCCAGCAGGAAAACCCCAATCCCATTTCCAACAGAAAAATAAATCCTGGAGACGCGGCACAGAACCGTGCACCCTCATTGGTTGAACCCCGCGTCCGAGGCCATCCAAAGGCGCATCCCAGGATGTTCCAAAGCATTTTTCCTGGATTTTTTTTGGGAACTCACTGGTCCTGCTGGCGTTGTCGTTGGCGCTCTCGGGCCAGCCCTGGCCGCCATCGTCGGTGTCCGAGGGCTCGCGGTGGCCGAAGTGCCGCTCGCTCTCGCTCGTGCGGTCCCGGCTGGAGCCCGGCGATCTCCGGCGGCGCCGTTTGCGGCGGTAACCACGCGGCACCGGCACCCCAATGTAGATGGAGTGGTAATCTGGGCAGAGGGGGATCAGGAAAAAAAAAAATCAGTTTTCAGGGAGAAAACTATGCGGGTGCTGTGAGAATTGCAGGGAAAAAAAGTGATTTCCAGTGGGGAAAAATTCCTGGTGAAAAATATTTAAATGGAGTGATAACAGGAATGAAAAATTCACTTTCCTGGGAGAAAAATTCCGGGTGAAAGTGATGTGGATGGAGCGATAACTGGAATGAAAAAATTCACTTTCCTGGGAGAAAAATTCCTGCAGATGGAGTGGTAATCTGGTGAGGGGGAGAGAGGCAGGGGGGAGTTGGGGAAAAAAATTCAGTTGTCAGGGAGAAAATGCTGTGGGTGGGGTGAGAATTGGAGGGAAAAGTTTGTTTTCCTAGGGGAAAAATTCCTGGTGAAAGTGATGTGGATGGAGCGATAATTGGAATAAGAATTTCATTTTCCAGGGAGAAAAATTCCTAGTGAAAAATATTTGGATGGAGTGATAATTGGAATGAAAAATTCACTTTCCTGGGGGAAAAATTCCTGGTGAAAGTGATGTCAATGGGGGAATAATGGGAATTCAAAAATTTACTTTCCTGAGGGACAAAAATTCCTGGTGAAAGTGATGTGGATGGAGCAATAATTGGAATTTTAGAAAATTTCACTCACCTTCCTCATCCTGAAATTCCCATTCCCGGGATTTCACTCACCTTCCTCATCCTCGAATCTCCTCCGGGAGCCACTGAGGCCGCGCTCGCTCATCCCATCCTCATCCTCCAGCATGGTCCAGATGCTCAGGGGGACCTGGGGGAGGACTGGGATTTTGTGGGATTTGGGATTATTATGGGATTGGGGATTTTAGTGGGATTGGGGATTTTTTGGGATTTGGAATTATTATGGGATTGGGGATTTTAATGGGATTGGGGATTTTGTGGGATTTGGAATTATTAGGGGATTGGGGATTTTAGTGGGATTGGGGATTTGAGTGGGATTTGGGATTATTAGGGGATTTGAGATTTTAGTGGGATTTGGGATTTCAGTGGGATTTGGGATTTTTATGGCATTTGGGATTTGAGTGGGATTTGGGAATTCATGGAATTTGATATTTTTATGGGATTTTGGATTTGAGTGGGATTTCGGATTTTTATGGCATTTGGGATTTGAGTGGGATTAGGGATTTTATGGGATTGGAGTTGAGGAACCTCTCTGCACACCTGACAGGAGCTCCCTTCTATGGAAGCCTTTACACGGGAATATCCCAGCACGGAATATCCCAGCACGGAATATCCCAGCACGGAATATCCCAGCACGGAATATCCCAGCACGGAATATCCCAGCATGGAATATCCCAGAAGGGAATAACCCAGCAGGGAATAACCCAACAGGACTCCCGGTGGGAGAGGCGGGAGCTTCCGTGGGATCAGCAGGAACCCTCTGGCACCTCCTGGTTCTGCCGCCCCTGTCCTGTCCTGTGCCATCCCTGTCCTCTGCCACCCTTGACTCATTCTGTGCCATCCCTTCTCTCTCCACATTCCTGAAATTCCAGCCGGATTTCCCAAGGATTCCATCCCTGGAATTCCTGCTGCTCTGAGGGTCCATGAAGTGGGTGAGAACATTCCAGAGATTTCGTGGCACAATTCCCAACACAAATTTCCCGGAATTCCAGAGCCTGGCACAATTCCCAGATACAAATTTTCCTGAATTTCAGAGCCAGGCACAGTTCTGGGATATGAATTCCCTGGAATTCCAGAGCCTGGCAGAATTCCTGACACAAATTTCCTTGGAATTCCAGAGACCCCCTTTATTCCAGTGTGACCCCACACATCCCAAAGGGATTTTCCTTCCCCCATCCCTGATCCCACATTTTCCTGGAATTTCCGTAATTCCAGAGCCCCCCGTTATTCCAGGGTGACCCTGCACATCCCAAAGGGATTTTCCAGCGTAAATTTTCCTTTCCCCATCCCTGATCCCACATTTCCTTTCCACTTCCAGATGTTTCCCTGTTTGATCCGGATGGGATTTTTTGCCAGGGATGGTGATTATTAACTAATTAACGACTCCCTAATTAGCTGACCTCCAGTGATTGCCTTTCACACTCGGCTGCCCGGGCACGGCTGTTTCTATTCCCGGCCCGGTCAATGCCTCCCAAGGTCACTCGGAGGGCGATCCCGAGCAGCATTCCCGCATTTTCCATCTCTTTCTGGGAGAAAAATCCCAATTCCAGCCAAAAACCTTGGAAAATGGGAACTCCCAGAGCTGCTGGGCCTGGCAGGGTGTGAATTCCTGACCCTTTTTCCCTCAGGAAAATCAAGTTTATCCCAGTTCTGCTCAAGTCCAATTTATCCCAGTCCAGTTCAAATCCAGTTTATCCCAGTCCAGCTCAAGTCCAGTTTATCCCAGTCCTGGTCCTGCCCCAGCCCCATCCTGGTTGAGATTTAAACTCGATTTCCAGGATTTGGGATTTTTTCCATCAATCTGATGCTTTTGGCAGGAATTTATTTCATTGAGGGACAAACAAATTTAGGGGTTTTCCTCTGGAGGGAAAACCCAGACTTGGGAGTTTTAGGGATAATGTCATCCACAAGCCTTGGCTTCCCAAAAACATTCCGGGGTGGATCCTGAGGATTTTAGGAAGTTGGAAAAGCAGAAAAGGCAGGGAAGCTCCCCCCAGCATCAGGCAGGAATATTTTTACTCTTAAAAATTAACTTTAAAAAGATGAAGGATCACAACCCCAGGAAATCCTGGCAGGTCGGGGTTCCCGGATGATGGATTGGGATACAAACCCTTCCAGCTGTGAAAAAAACAGGATTATTTTGGGAATCTGGATGAGCTGGGCAGCACAAAGAACCCCCAGGATAAAGCCAGGCTTTGTTAGATATGGATAAACAAAAGGTCTCTCTTGATTCTGGGATTGGAGAATTTGAGATTTTTCCCTGGGATATTTCCCACACAGAGCTTTTCCCCCCTTAAATCCCTGAAAACCAACCCAGAGCAGAACCACTGGAAAATCCAACTTGAATTCCATGGATATTCTGGCAAGGAAAGCAAAGCGCTGCTGCCACCATTACCATGACATCCCAAAAATTATTTTTCCCCTTCCAAACTCACCTTAAGCTTGCCCAGAAAAACCTGTTTGGGACCGGGCTGCAGAGCGGGTTCAGGGAAAGCCGGGATTGCCTGGAGTCAGAGCTGCTCTTCCCACATCCCATCGACTCCAGTGCCAGCGGCTCCGGCTGCCAATGGATTTTGGGCAGCGCCAGTCGATGCCGGGAGCGCGGAGGATCACGGGGAGCTCCAGGAGGGAACACGGAGCCGATGGAATCCGGCCCTGCCCAGGGATGGGATTTCTATGTGGGACCACCATGTGGGATGTGGGAAATCCACCCCAACCTGCAGGATTTGGGTTTGCCAGGGTTGTGGGGGGAATTTTTTTCCCCAGGGATTTTGGCTCCTTTTTGAGGGATTTGGGAGGGGAACTGCTGTGATTTCTGTGCTCCGTGTCCGGATCTTAGGGAATGGCAGGGATTTCCAGCAGTGGGATCCCAAATCTCAGTGGGATGATCCCAAATCCCCACCCATGAGATAATCCCAAATCCCCATCCATGGGATGATCCCAATGCCCCTCAGTGGGATGATCCCAAACCCCCATCCATGGG
Source organism: Cinclus cinclus (assembly GCF_963662255.1). Taxonomy (NCBI): domain Eukaryota; kingdom Metazoa; phylum Chordata; class Aves; order Passeriformes; family Cinclidae; genus Cinclus; species Cinclus cinclus. The sequence continues at coordinate 1,124,845 of NC_085074.1, read as the reverse complement.
ATGATTCCAAACCCCTATCCATGGGATTATCTGAAATCCCCTCAGTGGGATTATCCCAAATCCCCAACCATGGGATGATCCCAAATCCCCATCCATGGGATGATCGCAAACCCCGATCCATGGGATGATCCCAAACCCCCATCCATGGGATGAACCCAAACCCCCATCCATGGGATGAACCCAAACCCCCATCCATGGGATGATCCCAAACCCCCATCCATGGGATGATCCCAAACCCCCATCCATGGGATGAACCCAAACCCCCATCCATGGGATGATCCCAAATCCCCTCAGTGGGATGATCCCAAATCTCCTCAGTGGGATGATCCCAAATCTCCTCAGTGGGATGATCCCAAATCCCCATCCACTGGATGATCCCAAACCCCTATCCATGGGATGATCCCAAATCCCTTGAGAGCCAGGATCAGTCCCTGGGTGATTCCCCCAGCCTGGGGGCTTAGGGCCAGCATTGCCCCAGAATTCCTGGTATTATTCCCAATTCCACGTTTTCCTTTCCACATCCCTGAATTCAGGATCAGGAATCAGCTGTGGCTCTGCTGCCGTTTCCGCCCCGATTCCTCCAGCCTTTTATCGGGAATATCAATAATTCCCCATCCAATGGCACCCAGCCCTTCATTCCAGTGAAAAACCGGGATTGGGAAATGGGATTTGGAACTTTGGACTCATCCCAGATTGGGGCTTTTCCCTTGGGAATGATCCAATGTCCCAGTCCAGGTGGGATCCGAGCTTTATCCCTGCTCCCGCTGGATCGGATTTTCCAGGGAATTTGGGAATGTCCTCAGCGTCCACTAATGTTGGATTTTGAGGAAAGATTTGGTGATTTCCTGCTTCAATCCACTTTTCCCATTTTCCAGGTATTTCTTTCTCTGGGGGAATTGCTGACCCAGAAGCCCAAGCAGAAGGAAAAATGGATTTTCCTTCCACTTGGGATAGAAGGGGATTTTCCTTCCACTCCCAGGATGAGAACCCGCTCCCACCCCTGCCAGGAAATCGGAATCCAGCTTTTGCCCGGGAAATCAAGAGAAAAGAATGGAATTTTGCGTTTTCCCTCCAAATCCATGGAATTCACTGGAATTTATCACCTTGCATCCCTCAGGGTTGTATTAATTTCCCAGGTTTTATTAAATTTCCTGGAGAGAGGAGGAAAAGAAAGCAAAGTAAAATCCCTGGAACCCACAGGGAAAGAATTCCCTAAATATCCGAGTTCATTCAAATTCCCTGGGCTGCTCCCAGCCTTTACCTTTCCACCTCCAAAAACCAAGGGATTTTGGCCAAAATGTCCTCAAATATTCCAAAATTGTCCCAGCTCCACTTCCAACAGGAAAAACTCAGATCCAGAGAGGTTTTCCAGGCCTGGGCTGGGAACTGAGGCTACTCTGCTTGAAGGGAAAGCTGGGAATGGTCGGGAGAGGGAGACAGAGCCCGGGAGTCGCGTGCGGAGTTTGGGAGTGTGCAGGATCCACTCGGAGCTCGCGCTTCCCAAATATCCCAATTAATGAGAATTGCCACCAAAAAAAAAAAAAAAAAAAGGGATTTTCTTCGGAAAAAAATCAGAAAAAATGGACTTTGGGTCCTTGATCCTTCTTTTTTTTTCCTTTTCCTTTTCCCCCTTCTTTTTTCTCCACATTTTTTCCCTTTTCCTTCTACTTTTTTCCCCTTTTTGTTTCACTTTTTCCCCCATTCCCTTTTCCCCTTTTCCTTTCCCATTTTCCCCTTTCCCTTTTCCTTTCACTTTTTCCTTTTAATTTAATTATTTCCTTTCCCCTTTTCCCCTGTTTCTTTCTCATTTTCCCCCCTTTTCCATTCCCCTACAATTTCGGGGACAAACCCCCACCTTTTTGGGGATAAAACCCCACAGTTTTGGGGCCAAAGCCCCACCTTTTTGGGGATAAACCTCCATATTTTTGGGGATAAAATCTCACCTTTTTGAGGGAATTAACCCCATTTTTGCGGAGAAGCTCCCACATTGTGATAAAACCCTACTTTTTTGGGGGAGAAAACCTCACATATTTTAGTGATGAGTTCCCACATTTTTGGGGGTAAAACCCCACGTTCTTAGGATAAATTTCCTATTTTTGTAATTCCTCTGCTCCAGGGTGGCAGCAACCCCTCCCCAGTTTTTAAATCTCAGATCCGGAGAGATCCGGGAGTGAATTCCCACCCAGATCAGCTGGACTGAAAACCCAAACCATTGGGAAAGGAAATTCCTCAGCTGCTCCTTCCAACAGAGGGAATTTCCTCCATCCCAGGAACATCCCAAACAAACCCATCCTGGTTTTAAGAATTCCTGGGGTCCCCTTTACAATTTCCCAGGAAATCAGCAGGAACACAAGACCCAACCCAACGAGGACCTCCAGCCCCTGACTGGGCAAAAACGACCTTGGAAAACCTGACAGAAATTCCATTTATTGGGGAAAAAAAACCCAAATTCCCCCTCGCAGTCTAGAATGGGTTCAGGCAATCCCAGAGTTTTTTACAGTTTTTCCCAAAGAAACTTCAGGAGCTGAAAGGAAAAATCCCATTATTTTACAGTTTTCCTAAAGAAACTACAATCCCCACTTTTTACAGCTTTCTCAATGGGAGCTGAGAGGAAAAAAATCCCATTATTTTACAGTTTTCCCAAAGAAACTTGGGGAGCTGAGAAGAAAAATCCCATTATTTTACAATTTTCCCAACAGGAGCAGAAAAATTGCACTATTTTACAGTTTTCCCAAAGAAACTTGGGGAGTTGAGAGGAAAAATCCCATTATTTTACAGTTTTCCCAAAGAAACTTGGGGAGCTGAGAAGAAAAATCCCATTATTTTACAATTTTCCCAACAGGAGCAGAAAAATTGCACTATTTTACAGTTTTCCCAAAGAAACTTGGGGAGTTGAGAGGAAAAATCCCATTATTTTACAGTTTTCCCAACAGCAGCTGAGAAGAAAAATCACATTATTTTACAACTCTCCCAAAGAAATCTTGGGAGCTGAGAGGAAAAATCCCCATTGTTTTACAGTTTTCCCGACAGGAGCAGAGAAGAAAAATTGCATTATTTTACAATTTTCCCAAAGGAACTTCAGGACCTGAGAGGAAAAATCCTTTTTTTTCTCTTTTTTTTTTTTTAAATATTCTGTTCTTCCTCCTCACACTTTGCTGTGGCAGGCGGCTCCTTCCTCCTCATCCTCCTCGGCATTCCCGGGATTTACCGGGATGTATCCGCCCTCCCTGGGCAGGCACCAGCACCAACCGGCGCCGCGGAGATCCAGGGAGGTGAAGCTGAGATCCCGCGATTCCAGGAGCCGGGAATCCACGGAATCCAGGCGGGAATGGATCTCGTTGAGCTGCTGCCAGTGCAGCCAGGCCATGGCCAGACCCAACACCTGCGGGATGGAATTCCCAATCCAGCACGGACTTGGACATTCCAGGGATATCCAATATTTCTTCCCAAAATCCCATCTGGGCCTGCCCATGGAATCCTGGAGTGGTTCCCAGTGGGAGGGGCCTCAAAGCTCACGCCATGGATCCTACGATTTCCAGAGATCCAGGTGGCTCCAACCTTGGACAGCTTCTCTGGAAATTCCATCCCAGCCCCTCACTCCTTCCCAAATTCCCATCAAATCTCCATTTTCCTGGTGGGAAGCCATTCCCTGTGTCCTGTCCCTCCATCCCTTATCCCAAATCTCTCCCCAGCTCTCCTGGAGCCCCTTCAGGTCCTGGAATGTGCTGGAAGCTCTCCCTGGAATTTCCCTTCTCCCGGTGAACATTCCCAGCTCTCCCAGCCTGGCTCCAGAGCAGAGGAGCTCCAGAATCTTGGCTCAGTGTCGATCTTCCCTTCCCAAATCCTCCTGGAAGTGGATCCCAAGGGGATTTCCCTGGATCAACAGCTCCCCAAACCCAGAAAAAAACAGAAAATTCCATCCTCAGGAATGTTCTCCCAGCACTGAACCCATCCTGGAGCCCTCACCAGCCCCATTCCCACTTTCCCGGTCCCTGTCATGGATCCTCAGGAATTCCCAGTTGATGTCCCAGCTGAACTCTGGGAATGGGATCAATCCCAACCCTGGGAAGGATGGCTGGTGGTTCCAGGACTTTCCCAGCTCCAGGAATTTCGGGATTCATGCCTTTGGGGTTGGAAAAGGCACTGCAGATGCTGAAGGAAAAAGTCTGGAATTCTCTGGGAACAAGGCTGCTACATCCTGTGTGGGATGTTTCAGAGCAGCTCCGACATTCCAGGAGCTCCAGGAAGAGCCTGGAGACACTGCCGGGATAACGGGATTGTGCCGATCCCCATCTGACAGCAAATCCTTCGGAATTTGTTTTCCAATCCAATTTCCACGGATGTCAAGCTGCAGCCTCATTCCCATTATTAAACTGTCATCGCTCCCGATTAAAATCCTGCTCCTGTGGAGCTGGAAAAACCTTTGGAATGAGGGTTTTTAGGGCAAATTTGTAATTTTTCCATCCCAGAAAGATTTGTGTTTGCTTTCCATAGAAACAGAGCCAGGTCTGGGGCAGTGATCCCTCCTGCTCCTGCTGAGAGATCCTGGAGAAAATGGGGAATTCTGGAAGGGAATCAAACCATCCAAAACCCCCGATCAGGATCCTGAATCCCAGAGAAAATCAGGAGTTCTGGAAGGGAATCAAACCATCCAAAGCCCTTGATCAGGATCCCGAATCCCAGAGAAAATCGGGAGTTCTGGAAGGGAATGAAACCATCCAAAGCCCACAGTCAGGATCCTGAATCCTAGAGAAAATCAGGAATTCTGGAAGGGAATCAAACCATCCAAAGCCCCTGATCAGGATCCAGAATCCCAGAACCGTCGCTGCTGCTGAGTTACGATCCCATTCCCATCCCAGCCCAGCCCTAAATTCCCTCTCCCACTTAATGAGAACGGCAGAAGCTGTCAGGAATTATGGATGCATCCAATATCCAAGCGCACTGCATTTTCCCGGAGCGCTGGCGGATCCGTGGATTTTATGGCACCACTGAGCTCGGGAAGAGTCACTGAGGGGAAAAATAGGAACAAAACTGAGCAAAGCTGGGGCTGGAAAAATGAAAAAGCGGAATTTCTTTCCAGGATGGGGATCCAGGAGAACTGCTTGGGAACTTCCCAGCTGGAACTCGACCCTTCTCAGACTTTTTGAGTGCCCAGGAGGTGCAAATCCATGGAAAAGCTGCTCCTCCAGGAGGCAAATAAATCCTGGGAGCTTCACATGAGGGAATCCATGAAACTTCCAATGGGAATCATGGGGATTCCCATGATTCCCATGGAATGAGACATTCCTGAACCCAAAGAATTCCATGACTCTTCTAAACCTGATTCCTGTCTCCCGTGTACAATTCCAAGGCTCAGCTCCATCCCAAAGCCCGGCTTTGTTCATGGTGTCTCCATTGGTTCCTTTGGATCAGTTTTCCACTGGGAACTGGGGCTGGAATTACCTCAGATCCTCCCTGGAAGTGATGGACAGATCCTCTCTTCCTCCTCTGCAAAAAGGGCTCAGGAAGTTTGGGAAGCAATGAAGGGAAAGGCTCAATCTTCCCATTTTCACCTCATTTTCCAGTGGAAAAAGGGCCTGGAAGTCCATGAATGTTCTCCCTTAGGGATGGGCTGTGCCTGACTCCAGCAAGGAAAATTCCCTGCAAAAATCTCTTTTCCATGGAGATGTGGGAACATTCCCTAGTTCTGGAAGGATCCTGATCACCCGGAATGCTGAACCATTCCAGGCATCCCCAGAGTTTACAAAGATCAAAGTCGGGGTTTTTTCCCTCCTTTTTTGACTTTTCATTCCCTAAATTGGGATTTACGGAGAGGTCAGATGGAAAAGTCATGATTATTCCCTTTTCCCACTCTGTTAATGCTCGGCAGCCGCTCAAGGAAACCCCGAGGGATTGGAGAGCAAACAAATCCCAAATTAAACTTCCAAGGAAATGCTCCCTTCACACAGGGAACGTTTTCCATCCCTGTCACTGGGAGATGAAGATGCTGGCCTGGAAAATGCCCAGCTTGAGGATAATTCCGCATTTTTCTACAGAATGGAGCTGTCGATCTCCGGGATCGGCGCTCTGGGGAGGGAACGGCTGCAATGCAGAGTCTGGAGATGGATGGGACAGAGGAAAAAAGAATTCCTGGGGCTGGATGGGAGCTCTCTGCAGGGACCTTCTGGGGACTGCTCTCCTTTTGTTTGGGAGGCATCTTCTGCTTCCTCAGGATGGGAAAAAATTCCTGGTTTTTAAGGGAATAAACAAGGATTACAGAGGTTTTCCTGCTCCTGTTTCTGTTTTATTGCAGTGGCTGAGAGAGGCAGGGAATGATCCTGGGATTCTGGAGCCAGGCTGGGAGAGCAGGGAATGTTCACCTGGAGAAGGGAAATTCCAGGGAGAGCTTCCAGCACATTCCAGGACCTGAAGAGGCTCCAGGAGAGCTGGGGAGAGATTTGGGATAAGGGATGGAGGGACAGGACACAGAGAATGGCTTCCCACTGTAAAATGGAGACTTGGATGGGATTTTATGATGGAATGAGGGTGTGAGGGGCTGGGATGGAATTCCAAGAGAAGCTGTGGCTGCACCTGGATCCCTGGGAATGTCCAGGGCCCGGCTGAAGCACCTGGGACAGTGGGAATTGTCCCAGGAATTGTCCCTGCCCATGGCAGAGGTGGGATCAGGTCTTGAAGGTCCTTCCCAACCCAAACACTCCAGGATTCTCTGGAATAACATCAGGGAAAAAAAAATCCCTGGAAAGGTCCAGGAAGGAACGAGCTGGAGACGCATTCCCTGAAAGCTGCTGGAAGAACAACGCAGGAGTTTTTGCACCTCATTTCCAGTCTGAGCACATTCCCAGCCCCGCAGAGAATCCTGCAGGAGGCAGGGAAGGATGCGGAGGCGGTGGCAGGGAAAGGATGGATCGAGCTCGGCTGCTCCTGCTGGAAAATCCGGGGCTGCTCCATGATTAAACACAGCCAGCCCGAGGCCACGGCAGGGATTTTGGGATGAAAAGATCCTTGGGAGTTGATGGGGAATGTGTGGGATGAAGGACACGGAGCTGGGGTTGTAACATGGGAATTTGGGGTTGCTGGGGGCTGGGCAAAAAAATTCCAGGGATGGACTGAGGTGGAGTTTGTGCCTCGCTCCAAATGGAGGGGAAAATCAACACTGGGGAAAATGGAATTTGGGCTTTCCCTTTGAAAAAGGGGAGATGTTCCTGGATGGAAGAGCATCCCAGATTTCCTCACTCCCTCAGCCTCAGGAGCGGCTCCCCCTCGGTGCTGGATCCAGGTGGGATTTTCCCTGTCCCAGCTCTCTACTCACAGCCAATCCCACCAGGATCAGCTTTCCCTGAGCCCCATACTCCTGCACTTTGGGCTCCCACCCAGACATGGGAAAAGGGGAGAAAACCTGGAAAATCTGGCACTCCCCATGGGATAGGAAGGTCAGGTGGGATTGTTCCCAGGTGGGAAGAGAACAGAAAAATTCCCATTCTCCAGGGGTACTCCAAGCCAGCCAGAACTTTCCTTGGATAATTTTTCCAGCATCCAAGAGCTGGTGCTCCCCTCAGATCCAAGGGAAAACTGGGATGCCAGGATGAGGGACAGGAACCAAGCTCAGATCCTCAGCCTCGGAGCCCTGGGACTCAGCCAAGGCCAAAGTTTGACTCCAAGGAAAAGGAATAATGAGGAAAAGAGGGAAAAACCCCAACACTGGGGTCAGGACATGGATCAGAATCCTACGTCATGGATCAGTTTCCTAGGACATGGATGAGAATCCTAGGATGTGGACCAGAATCCCAGGACATAGACCAGAATCCCAGGACATGGATCAGAATCCCAGGACATGGATCAAAATCCCAGAAAACAGATCAGAATCCCACGACATGGATTAGAATCCCAGGACACGGGTCAGAATCCCAGCACACGGGTCAGAATCCCAGCACACGGGTCAGAATCCCAGGACAGAATCCCAACGTTCCCTGTGGCACCCGGGAAGTTTCCCACCAAGGAGGTTGGATCCCCACCGAGGGATATCTTCCGTGTGGGACAAAGGCAGGGCTGGCACAGCTCAGTCGCAGTGCTCTTCCCAAAATTCCCAGCTCTGTCCCCTCATCACATCCACCCCTTCCTGCCTGGATCTGCAATTCCAGGCCAATCCAATCCAATCCAATCCAATCCAATCCAATCCAATCCTCTCCCTACGGATTTCCAGAATGGGAGCTGTCTGAGGGCTGGCAGCTCCTGGCAGCACCATTTCCCTCTGAAATCCCTCCAAATCTTGGCAGGATTCAACCCAATCCATCTTCCAAGTGCTGAAATTCGGGAGCAGATGGGGAGGACGAGCTGCTCCAGCTCCATGGGAAGAGCTCATGCTGAGATCCATCAGTTTTCCCGTGGATTTCCCAATTAACAGCACCCCTCCAGATCCATCACCATTCCTGGGGATTTGTCCCCAGCATTCCCAATTAACGGCACCACTCCAGATCCATCAGGGCTCAGCATTCCTCCAGATTTCTCCCCAGCATTCCCAATTAGCAGCTGGCTGTTAATGGATGAGACTGTGGGAGGCGGCGCCAATGGATTGAGATGAGATAAATTGGAATTGGCTGTCCAAGCCCCATTCCAGCCCTTTTTGCCCCCACCAATTCCTGCCTTTTGGAATGCTCATTTGGAAGGAAACATTCTCAAAAAATTCAGGAGTGACAGCCAGGAACAGCTCCCCTGCCTCAGGATCGTGTCTGAACCATCTGTGAGCCCCAAGTCCAGCTCTGACAAATTATCCCAAATTTCTCCCCCAGCTGCAGCTTTGTCCAAGCCCTTCCTGCCTTTTGGTGAGAGCAGAAAACTGGGAAGAATTTCAACAATAAAACCAGGAATAATTTCATTCCCATTGGGCTCAAACCCCACCCTTGGGAAGCGCCACCCCCAGGAATCCCAACACTGCCACAAGAGGGAAGGTTCTTACTCGTGGGCCTTGAAATAAATCCAAAAAAATATATCCAAAAATGACAAATCCTCATGGTTTGGTCAGGAATATTTTAGGGGAGATCCAAGGCCTGGCAAACCCAGCAGAATTCGGGACTGGGATTTATCTGGAGCAGAATTTGGGATTGGGATTTATCCAGGGTACCATTCCCACTCTGTTTGCCGAGGGCTGGGAGGACAAACAGGGCAGGATTTGCTGATTTGCTTCCAGGGGCTGTTCTTGGATCCCAAATTTTTTAGGATTCCAGGAGGGATCCGAGCCCGTTCTGCCAGAGATGACTTTTCCTGCCCCACCACAAATCCCATTTGGAATTGGGATTCCAAAGGATTTCTTCTCCACCCTCCAGCACAGGGAAAGGAGCTGAGACCTCAGACAGGCTCTGCTGTTTGGAGCTGGAGCTGAAAACCCCAAAACTGGGGCTTCATCCCTGATCCTTGTGGGTCTACCCAACTCAGAATTCCGGGAATCTGGGAGAGGATTCCCAAGGGATCCCCCACGTACCTGAGGCAGCAGCAGGGAGCAGACGATGGCCAAAGTGGCCTGGAAGTTGTCCTTGAGCCAGAGCCCCACGGCGTGGATGCATCCCCGGACGTGGATGGTGCCGAGCAGCTCCAGGCGCTGGGAGAGCGGAGAGAGGATCCCAAATTCCTGCTGTATTCCCAGGAACCATGGCTTTCCCAGGAGTTTTGTCAGGAACAACCTTGGATTGGGGTTTTCCTGCCCAAACCACCGCCCCAAGGGGAGAGGTTTTTGTTCTCACACTTCCAAAGGAAATTTAGGAGCCGAGGTCCAGGTGTTGTCGGGATTAAATCCCAACTTTCGGGGCCCTGAGTGGGACCTGGGCGAGATCCTGGACCATCGAATTCCCTCAGCTGGGGCCTCTCCGAGCTGGGAATGTCCACATTTCTGCTGGGAATTCTGCCGGGAATTCCCGTATTTCTGCACTGGAGGGATCCCCCATCCACCCTTAAGCTCCACCCTTTTTCCGCTGGGAATGTTAAGGAAATTCCCAGGTAAAAATCCCCAAGCTGAGGAGGGGCTGGGATCCCTCGGAACCAAAAGTGCCCCAAAATTCCAGGGAAAAGCCCCAAAACTGAGTTTGGAGCAGCTGCATCCCAGCCTTGCTTAGGAATGGGAATTCCTGCAGGGAGCACTGGATTTTTGTGATTTGGGGAAGAAGGAGCAGCGAACTCCCAAAAATTCCAAGGTCACCTCCTTGTCCAGGGCGCGGTACCCGCACAGGGTGTTCACCACTCCTCCAGGAACCTGTGGAGAACAGGAAGGGATTTATGCCGGGAATGGCAATGGGAAAACGCCACAAATCCAAATGAAATCAGGAATTCCAGAGGCGCCCAGCGTGGGACAATCAGAGCCTGATCCCTCAGACTTTGGGGTGTCCCTGGGTGGGACTGAGGGGTCTTAAGAGCAAATCCCAACCCAAACCATTCCAGGACTCTGGAGCTGGGCTGAGAGAGCTGGGAATGTTCCCCTGGAGAAAGGAGGGATCCAGGGAGACCTTCCAGCACATTCCAAGGCCTGAAGGGACTCCAGGAGAGCTGTGGAAGGATTTGGGATAAGGGATGGAGAAACAGGACACAGGGAATGGCTCCTCACTGGGAATGGGCAGATTTAAATGGGACTTTGGGATGGAGCGAGGGTGGGACTGGAATGGAATTCCCAAAGGAGCTTTGGCTGCCCCTGGATCCTTGGGAATGTCCCAGACCAGGCTTGGGACAGTGGGAATTGTCCCTATCCCTGTGGTTGGCCCTGGATGGGATTTAAAGTCAGGAAATTCCCAAAGGATTTGGCTCTCCTAGTTCTTTTCCCAGAATTCTGGGGCTGATTCCTTAATGAACGAGGTCAAATTCATCCCAAGGTTTTGGTGCTTCCCAGGTTCCACTTCTCCCCGAGATTCCGGAGCCTTTGATGAGGTCTCACTTCCCAAAACACCTCTCCTGGCTTCAGAGCCACAGATGGGGGCTTTCCCTCTTGGAAATTCCATGGATTCAATGGATTTTCTTCCTGGCGCATTCTCCGATCCAGCTCAGGGAATCCTGGAATGGTTTAGGTAGGAAGGGGCCTTGAATCCCATCCCACATCAGGGACATTTCCCAAAATCCCAGGCTGCTGCAACCTGGCCCTGAGCATTCCCAAGAACTTCCCCAGATTCTCCCCCTCTGGATTAAGGGAATTTTCCCCTCTCTCTGCTCCCTGCTGAGGTTTTTTTTTGCCAAATTGTCCCAAAAAAACCCCACGGGAGTGTAAAATTACCCAGAAAGAGCCCTTGGCTCCCTGCAGCCCATCCTCATGGCAGGAATTCCTCATTCCATCTCCAGGAGCCTCGGGAGTCATTAATCAAGGCCCTGATTAGAGAGGATCTCAAATCTGCATCTCATTTGCATATCAGGCCCGCACAGCTAATTAAAACCCTTCACATTTCCCTCTTTTTTCCATTAAAAACCCCTGTAACAAGGAGGGATTGATGAGGAATTTTCCTTGTTCCAGGGCTCGGATCCGGTGCTGATATTCCCGGAGATCCGGAGCTCAGCAGAGCCTTTTTTGGAGTTCTCCATCCTTGCTGGAATATTTGGAGTTTTTCCCGGATCCCGAGGTTTTATCCCCACACAGATTCCATGGAAGAGCAGGGTTGGATTAAACAATCTGGGCACAGAGCGCTTTGCCAAAAATCCCAGTTTGGTTTGGATTCCTAAATGTGTGAATTTCCCCCCAGGAGAACCTCCTGGCTCTGGAATTCCCCTCCCTCCACAGCCCAGCTCCATTCAGGGAGTTGGAATTCCAGCTTTTCCTGATCCCAAGGATCCAGAGAGATCCCTGGGCAAAGCCCTCCCAGCCCCACCAGCAGCAAAATCCTCAAAAATCCCTTCATTCCCCAAAAATCCCTTCATTCCCCAAAAGTCCCGTCAGTGGGAGCCAGGACCAGGAACGGGATCCCAAAAACTTCCAAACCCCACAGCATCTGGATGGGAATGGGAGTGGGGGAGGATCCAGGCTGGATGGAGCTGAGTCAAATCCCAAAATCCTGGAATGGCTTGGATTAGGAGGGACCTTAAATCCCCATCCAGGGCCACCCTGGGACAATTCCCACAATCCCAGGTGGCTCCAGTCTGGCCTTGGACATTCCCAGGGATCCAGGGGTGGCCACAGCTCCTCTGGGAACTCCATCCCAGCCCCTCCCCAGCCTCATTCCTTCCCCAAATCCCATTTCAATCTCCATTTTCTCATTCCCTGTGTCCTGTCTCTCCATCCCTTATCCCAGTTCCTCTCCAGCTCTCCTGGAGCTCCTTTACGCTCTGGAAGTGGCTCCAAAATTTCCCTGGAATTTCCTTTCTCCAGGTGAATATTCCCAAGTCTTTACAAGCTGCTGCTGGTTTTTGGTTTTTTTTTCCCCAAATAACCAATTTCCAAACCTTTTATATCTCACAGCTGGAAACCTCGGCATTTCCGACGACTGCTTCGTGATCCCAGGATTTGGCCTCCACAACCCCAGAAAATTCCAGACTAATCCATAAACAAACATTCCTATTCCATCTCCTTCATCCTCTCACGCTGAAATTCCCTCAAACCATTTTCCAAGTGGGAATGCCACAAACCAGAAAGCCCTTGGAGCAGAAAAGCCGTCAGGAAGAGGGAATTTCTCTGGAATTCTGGCGTTTTCCATTAAAAAAAAATATTACTCCATCTCCTTCCCCCTCTCATGCCAAAATTCCCTCAAAACTTTTTTCCAGGTGGGAATGACAAACCAGAAACCCCTTGGAGCAGAAAAACCATTGGGAAGAGGGATTTTTTTGGGGAATTTTGGGCAGTTCCGTGCCCGGCTCACCCCGCGGACGCAGCAGGAATGGGGTACCCCACAGGCCAGGGCCCCGCTGCCGTTGCATGCGTGGTACTGGTTCACTTCCCAATCCCGGAATTCGTCTCCTCCACAGCAGGAAAACTGCAGGAAAAACACAGGGAGAGAGGGAGCAGGGAGCTGGAAAAACCTGGAATTCCAGGAGAAGCCAGGGAAGGGATTGTTGCTCCACAGGGATTTGGGTTGGGAAATGCCTCCCTGGGAGGGTGGGGAAGGGCAGGGATGGAATTCTCAGGGAATTCCCCAGCCCTGGAGCACCTGGAAACTCTGGAAAAAGAGTTTGGAATCAGTCTGGTGCCCTGGGCTACAGGGAACGGATTCCCATGGACACAGGGATAATTAATGGGAAATAATTAATTGTGATAATGGGAAGGAATTCCTCCCTGGGAAGGAGGGGAAGGGCAGGGATGGAATTCCCAGGGAATTCCCCAGCCCTGGAGCACCTGGAAACTCTGGAAAAATCCTGGAAAAGGGGTTTGGAATGAGCCCCAGTGGCCCTGGGACAACAAGGAATGGATTCCCATGGACACAGGGATAATAGGAGATAATTAATTGGGATAATGGGAAGGAATTCCTCCCTCTGGGAGGGTGGGGAAGGGCTGGGATGGAATTCCCAGAGAAGCTGGATCCTTTGGAAGTGTCCAAGGCCAGGCTGGAACAGCCTGGGAGAGGGGAAGGGATCCCTGCCCATGGAAAAAAAGGAATTTTAAGATCCCATCCAGCCCAAACCATTCCATAATTCCAGTCCAATTCCCTGCATCTCCACTTCCTAATTTTTCCCTGCTCCCAGGAAAGCTGAAGGGTAAAAAAAAGTGGGATTTTTTTCCCATTTATCCCCATTTTAGAGGGATTCAGGCATGGCTCTCCCAGGCCATAGATGCATCCGTGGGATCAGCCTCATCCACACTGCCATGGTTTAATTCCCAGTGACAAATCCAGCTTTTCCCGAGGCAGGGATGGCTCCAGCAGTGCCCTCAGGGATGGATTTGGTGGCTCTCAGCCATCCCACAAAATCCCCATCAGCCTTGCAGGGATTTCTCTTCCCGTCAGGATAAATTGGGATCAAATCTTGCAGCTACAAAGGGAAAAAATAAAACAACGACAACAAAAAAAAATCTCCTTTTTTTCCTTCTTTTCCTGCAGCAAAGATTAAAACAATTCCAATCAAAGTCACCCCATGTCCTCCATGGAATAAAGATGAGCCTGTTCCAAACCAGCTCATCCCTTCTCATGGAAAACAATCATAATTTCAGATTTTCCTCTGAAAGGAAAAGCCGAGAATGGCCAGAAAAGGTTGGAGTGCTTGGAAAAGCAGGGGAAAAAAAAGATCTTTCCCAATTTTTAAGCACCAAATTCATCCAGGAGCAAATTCTGGGTGAGGTTTTTCCCTCTGCTCCCCTTTTCCAAGGGAAAGCGGGAAAAACTCTTGGGATCCTCCTGCCCTGCTCCATCCCAGGCACAGATTTACAATTCCTGGATTCCCACCCAGAATTCCCAGATTTTTTTCAGTCCCACTTGTGCTGAGGAGGGCAACCAGCTCCCAAAAACTGCTGAAAATGGAAAAAGGGGAGGAAAATCCCAAAGGAAAGCAGCAGGTGGGAAAAATGCCGGGAAAACACCTTGGAATGGTGGGAAAATGCCATGGAATGATGGAAAATACCATGGAATGGTGGGAAACACTGTGGAATCGTCTAGAAGGAGCCTGATCCAAGATTGTTTGGAGACTGAGGAATTCCCAGAAATAAATCTGCTTTTCCTTGAGATTCATGGATTCCCAGGGCTCTGGGAAAGGCTGGGATTTCCCAGCTCCATTTCTCACCCACACGGAATTCCAGCCTCGTCCTGGGGAGGTTGGAGCAAAACTTGCGGGAAATTCCAATCTTTTCCCAAACCTGAGGCCTCCCATCCTGGTTTTGAGCTCAGCTTAGTGAGGCTGAACCTAAAGTCCCAAAGCCAAGGAGGAGCCCTGGAATTAAAGTTTTAAATCCCAAAGGGAAGGATTCTTCCCAGGCTCCTCTGCTCCAAATCCAGGGATAAAATTTGCAGATTTGGGATGATTCCAGAAAAACTGAGGTATTCAGGCTGCAGTGGGAGCAACCCAAATTCTCTGGGGGCAGCTTGGCCTCAAAGGCAGGCCCTGCTCCCCAATCTCACCCATGACATTCCCAGAATTCCCTCAACTTTTGGGATTTTTCCAGGTTTTTTTCCCATTTAGGAATGCTCAAAGTCGGGCCCTCCTCCCCCAACCCCACCTGGGATATTCCCAGAATTCCCTCAACTTTTGGGATTTTTCCAGGTTTTTTTCCCATTTAGGAATGCTCAAAGTCAGGCCCTCCTTCCCCAACCCCACCTGGGACATTACCAGAATTCCCTCCTTGAATTTTGGGATTTTCCATTGATTTTCCCATTTAGGAATGCTCAAAGCCGGGCCCTGCACCCCCAGTCCCACCCATGACATTCCCAGAATTCCTTCATTGAGTTTTGGGATTTTCCAGGATATTTTCCCATTTAGGAATGCTCAGAGCCAAGAAATTCCCACCAGAAATATCCACACCGAGCACAGGAGTGATCCCACAATTCCCAGTCCCATGGACTGTGGGGGAATGGTTGGGTTTGATCTTGGAGGGCTTTTCCAACCTCTGCGATTCCATGGAAAGATTGGAATTGTCTCTCCTCCCAGGCCCCACAAATCTGGGATTTTTCCATGGGAATCAGGGCCTGTCCTGCTGTTGGGGACTCCAGGGAAAAGGGATTTTTCCAAGGGTTTTTGTATTCCTGGAGAAGATTTTAAATTTATTTCTTTCCCTCCTCCCTCCTCCTCTGGATGGGTTGGGAAGAGACTAAAAAATTCCAGGCAGAGATTTCCCACCAAAAATCGGGAATGGAAATATCCCAGCATGATTCAAGCCCAGGAGCAGCTGAGGCTCCTCCCAGGGCACACAAATCCCAGGACAATTCCCAAAAAAATCCCCCTGGGCTGTGCTCAGGGAGGTAAAACCAGGCAAGAAATGCCACGGAAAACCCAACCAGGTGAAGATATCCAGGGAAAACACCCCAGGGATGGGAACAGCTCTGCAAATCCAGGGAAAATGGAGCATGGGATTCAATATTATTTGGAAAATGTCCCCCTTTTCCCATCCAAACCTTTTCCTGCACAAAATCCAGGATATTTTTGAAGTCCAGGTCATCGTAGTAGTGCCGGATTCCCTCCTGGATGTTGGAGTGGAAAACTTCGTTCATCTGGGATGGAGAAACCCAAAATGTGGGAAAACTCCAGCAAAACAGCAAAACATTCCAGGTTTGTCACGGCTGGCACCGGAGGAGGAATTTTTCCCCAAAAGGTGATTTCCTGGGACCAAATCCATCATTTTGAAGCTGTTTGGATCCATTCCCAGCACATCCAGGCAGGCCAAGGAATCTTAATCCGCCTCATTTTTCCTGTTCTGCTGGATTTGATCCCAAAACTCCTCCAAACTCCTCAATCCCACAGAAAATCAGGATTTTAACCCCTGGCCGAAGGCTCTGAGAGGGGAATTATCCTTGGAAAAATATTCCACAAGTGGAAGCAGAACCCTCACAGAGCCCTGGATCCTTCCTGATCCCGAGAAATCCCTCGGAATTCCAGCAAGGAATGGCATGGATGGGCTGGGGCTAACGCTTCAAGGAATTAATTAAGTACTAATTGGATGGAAAAAGCATTTTAGGGATGTCTGAGAATGTTCCTGGGAAGGCTCTGAGTGTCCAGGGCAGAGCTGGAGCAGATTCTCCACTCAATTCCCAAAAAAACACCAGGCGGGAATGTTAATGGAGAGGAAAAGGAAATTTTTCCTTAAGTTTGGAGCAGCTGGAAAAGGGAAGGGAAGAGGAAAATTAAGTTTTCAAAACATCGGAAAATTCAAGGTTGGGAAGAGCAGGAACGGGGAGAGAACTCGGGAATGAGGAGAACGTGCCAGGGATGATTCCTGGGAATCTCAAAGAGCTCAGGGGAGCTTCAGGAATATTTTCATTCCTGGTTTTCACCAAAACAACACATTCCTGGCTTTTCCCATTTCCTGCTGCTTTGTCCCCAAAAAGGCTGATCCCAGTTCCATTTTCAGGAATGACAATTCCATTTTCAGGAATGACAATTCCATTTTGAGGAATGACAATTCCAGTTTTGGGAATGAAAATTCAGTTTTTGGGAATGTTGATTTTCCAGGTGGGAGCTGAAGCTCCCGGGGTTCTGCTCCCTTTCCACCCCTCCCTCCCTCCCTCCCCAAGATCTCAATCCCATTAATCCCCCTGGCCTCATTTGCATATCAACGGAGCTGATTTGCATAACGAGCGTTCAGAGGCCGCAGAATTAATTCCTGATTTCATCTGAAATCCAATTAATTCCGGGATTTGGGAGTCTGATGAACATCCATTGTTCCAGAGGCGGATCTGTGCTTCCCACAATTCCAGGTCGGATTTGTCACTCCCCCCTCCCTCCCCCCTTCATTGTTTGGGGTTTCATTAATTTTTTATATCATCCCATTAAATTCAAATTAATTTTAAATCAACTGAACTTTAAAACTCCAGCTGCATTCCGAAGTTACTGCCTGAGGAACGACCATTCCTATTTTGGGAATAACAACAACTCCATGGTCAGCAATGATAGTTCAATTTTCAGGAATAACAATTCAATTTTTGGGAATAGTCATTGAATTTTTGGGAAGAACAACTCAATTTTTGGGAATAGCCATTCCATTTTTGGGAATGGCCACTCCATTTTTGGGAATGGCCACTCCATTTTTGGGAATAGTCCTTGAATTTTTGGGAAGAACCACTCAATTTTTGGGAATAGCCATTCAAATTTTGGGAATAGTCATTGAATTTTTGGGAAGAACAACTCAATTTTTGGGAATAGTCATTCCATTTTTGGGAATGGCCACTCCATTTTTGGGAATGGCCATTCTGTTTTTGGGAATAACCACTGTTTTTTGGGAATAGCCATTCAATTTTTGGGAATGACAAAAGAATTTCCAGGAATTCCAGGCCCCGGAGGTGAACCCGGGGCTGTCCCTGCTCCCACCTTGCTCTCAAAGATGATCTCCATGAGGATCAGCAGCAGCTCTGTCAGGAAGATCAGCAGGAGCACCCAGAAGAACTGGAATGAGGAAAGGACGGATTATCCCAGAGCCGTATCCGACTCCAATACCCAGACACCAGGGAAACAAGGAATTCCTCAGCAGAATTCTGGTCTTCCCCAGAATTTTGGCCAAAATTCTGCCTTGGTGGCCATGTCCCCATGTGTCACTGTCCATCCTGGAGAGGAGGGCCAGGAAGGGATTGAGAAAGGAGCAGGAAGGGATCCAGAAGGAAGTGGGAAGGGATCAGGAAGGACTGGAAAGGATCGGGAAGGATTGGGAAGGGATTGGGAAGAGATCAGGAAGAGATCAGGAAGGGATCGGGAAGGGATTGGGAAGGAGCCTGAGGGTCTCCCCTGGCACAAAGCTCCAAACAAATTCCGGATTTCATGGAGAAACTTCCCAAGGAAACCTTCCTCCAGTTCTGGATGCTGAGTCAGGAAGAGCTGCTCAATTCTGATTCAATTAACGCGGCCGTTAACGAGCTCATCAATCCAAATTCTCAAGAAAGACGCTAATTCCTACAGAAACCTTGGGAATCGATAAATCCCTCCCTTAATGATCTCCAAGGTTTTGTTCCTCATTAATTATCCCCAAACCTGGATATTCCAACCCAAAATTTGTGCTGTTTAATTCCTGTCCCTCTGGCACACAAATCCCACAGGGTTGGAATTTCCAGAACATCAATCCCAAGGATTTGGGATGTCAGGAACGGCCTGTTCCCTGTGGAAAAATGGGAACGGAGCCGCTGCGGGGGTGGGAGATGGATGGAGCTTCCAGCAGCCCTGAGCGGGCACAAACCAGCCACAAATCATCCAGGCACCAGAATTCCACAGGGAATCCCACAGCTCCGGGGAGAAACGAACCCAGATCCTTTGGAACACTAATCCCAGACCCTTATAAACACAAATCCAGGTTTAAACACGAATTCTAGATCTTTATAAACACAAATCCGGGTTTAAACATTACCCTGGATCCTTTAAAAAACACAAATCCAGGTTTAAACACAATCCCAGAGCCTTTGGAACACAAATCCTAGATCCTTTTAGACATAAACCCCAGATCCTTTTAAACACAAATCCCAGATCCTTTAAAACACGATCCTGGATCCTTTTAAACACAAATCCTGGATCCTTTTAGACTCAAATCCCAGATCCTTTAAAACACAAATCCGATCCTTTTAGACACAACTTCCCTGTTTTTTTCCATAAAATCCCCAAAAGCTGCAGCTGCCAGGCCCAGCTCAGCTCCAAGAGCTCCTCCAGCGCCTCTTCCCCTGATTGCTTTTGTTCCCAGGATCTATCCTGGAAAGGACAATTCCTGATCCACACAAGGCTCTGATTGCCGTTCCCTTCCCCGCTCCTTCCTGTCCTCAGCAATTCCCAACTGTTCACCTCCCGACTCCCAAAAACTCAGGCTGGGCAGGCAGGGGGAGGCGCTTTTCCTTGGGAATTCACTTTTCCCTGGGAATTTGCTTTTCCTTAGGAATTCACTTTTGCTTGGGAATTCACATCCCGGCAGGGACCTCAGGAGGGAAAATACAGTGGGGACTCCAGATCCATGGAATTCCTTCCTGGGATCCCCAAACCATGGACGTGATTCTAGATTAATGGAATTCCCTCCTAGAATCCCCAAATCATGGAGATGACTCTGAACCAATGGAATTCCCTCCTTGGGATCCCCAAACCATGGAGGTGACTCTGGATCCACAAAATTCTCTCCTGGAGATCCCCCAGAATATGAAGGTGACTGAATCCATGGAATTCCCTTCCTATGATCCCCAAACCATGGAATTGACTCCAAATCCATGTAATTCCCTCCTTGGGATCCCGAAACCATGGTGGAAACTCTGAATCCATGGAATTCCCTCCCGGGGATCTCTCAGACATGGAGGTGACTCCAAACCCATGGAATTCCCTCCTTAAGACCACCCAGATGTGGTTTTGACTCTGGATCCATGGAATTCCCTCCTGGAGATCCCCATACCATGGACATGATTCCAAATCCATAGAATTCCCTCCTGGGGATCTCTCAGATGTGGAGGTGAGTCCAAATCCATGGAATTCCCTCCCCAGGATCCCCAAAACCATGGAGGTGACCCTGGATCCATGGAATTCCCTCCTTGAGATCCTCCAGATGTAATTTTGACCCCGGATCCATGGAATTCCCTCTTTAAGACCTCCCAGACACAGTTTTGACTCCGAATCTACAGAATTCCCTCCCTGGAATCCCCAAACCATGGTGGAGACTCTGGATCCATGAAATTCCCTTCTGGAGATGCCCCAGACATGGAAGTGATCCCAAATCCATGGAATTCCCTCCCCAGGATCCCCAAACCATGGACACGACTCCAAATCCATGGAATTCCCTCACCGGGATTCCAAAACCATGGACATGATTCCAAATCCATGGAATTCCCTCCCTGGGAGCCCCAAACCATGGACATGACTCCAAATCCATGGAATTCCCTCCTGGAGACCCCCCAGATATAATTGCAACTCCGGATCCATGGAATTCCCTGCCTGGGATCCCCAAACTATGGAAGTGACCCCGAATCCATGGAATTCCCTCCTTGAGACCTCCCAGACTCCCAATCCACAGAATTCCCAGCGGGGGATGCCAGCCCACACCAATCCTCACCGTCTGGAGCAGCGTCCGGTTGTCACGGAGGCTCCCGAGCATTCCCACAAAGGACACGAGGAACATGGTGATTCCCAGCAGGAGCAGCAGCACGGCCGGAGCCAGGAAAATCCCTTCCAGGGTTCTGTGCCGCTGCCGCTCTGCCTCGGCGTAGATCCCCACGCCCAGGATCAGCAGCCCCAGGATCTGCAGCAGGATTTTTTTGGATTTTCAGGGGTTTGGGGTTTTGGGGGTTTTCAGGACTTGAGGTAAGAAAAAAGTCTCCGAGGGAGAGGGGAAAGTGGGAGATGTCCAAAGATCCCCACACTCAGGATCAGCAGGCCCAGGATGTGCAGCGGGATTGGCGGGAATTGAAGGATTTTTTTGGGATTTTAAGGATTTTTGGGGGTTTTGGGGTAATCAGGATTTTCAAGAGTTTGGGGATTTTCAGGATTTTCATGGGGTTTGGGGATTATTTAGTTGTTGTTTTTGGGGTACTCAGGATTTTTGGGGTTTTCGGGGTTTTTGGGGTTTTCAAGGTTTTTGGGATTTTCAGGATTTTCAGGGCTTTCAGGATTTTTGGGATTGTCAGAGTTTCTTGGATTTTCATTTTTTTGGGGGATTTTTGGGGTTTTCAGGATTTTTAGGGTTTAGGATCCACCCGGATCCACCCACAGATTCCTGATGGGATTTTGACTGGATCCTCCCGGATTCTCCACTTGGCTTTGATGGACTCTGAGCCCCAAAATTCCCAAATTTCCACTCATTTTGAAGCTCCTGGAGCACTCAGAGCTCCTCCCTCTCTCCACACCCAGCTCCAATCAATCCCAGCATTCCCAACACAATCCTGAGGAATTCCAATCCCAAAATGGAAAACTTCAAACCTTTGCTTCCCAGAAGGAAGAAATGAGGAAGGTTTTGGGATGGGCTCGGAGAGTGCCTAGAAGTGGCTTTTCCAGGCATGAGAAGCATCCTTGGAAAATGGAAAGGCCACAGAATTCCCGAGGCTGCTGCAGAAAACCGCGGCTCCTTCATCCTGGGATTTTCTCTTTCCCTGTTTTCATGGAATGTTCTCACCCCTCTCATTTCCCATGGAAATATTGACCTGATCCCGCTGAATTCCTGAGCTTTCAGAGAATCCCAGAATAGGTTAGGATGGAAAAGACCTCAAAGCTACTCCCGCTATCCTGGGATGCTCCAGCCTGGCCTTGGACAATTCCAGGCTTCCAGAACATTCCTGGTTTAATTTAAACTCAGTTTGGTCCCCATTCCTGTGAAATTCCCTATCCCGGAGTTGTGGGATTGGGACAGGAGCAATTAAGGAACAGGGAATAATTAACACCTGGCTCTGGTGGGAGAGGAGCTCCCAGCTCATCCAGAGGTCAGGTGGGAATCAGGCATTGGGAACTGAGAACTGGAAATTGGGAAGTGGAAATTGGGAATTGGGAAGAGTTCTCCCAGAGCCGTGAGCTCCTCCAGAGGGAATGTTGGGAATGGCTTTTTTTTTTTCCCCAGAGGTAAAAGCAGGAATGGCTTTTTTGTCCAGTGAGAATGTCAAAATCCCAATTTTTAGCGGGGTTGGTTGAAACATCCGCTCTCCATTTTGTGGGAAAATAATTTTCTGTATTTTTTATATTTTTGGATTTACCAAGGAAAGGGAAGGAGATAAATCCCAAATCTCTGCTCTGCTGGATTAAAACCACCCCCCAATTCCCTGGTTTAAAGCCGCTCTCTGGCTCATCCCAGGCTCCTTCCCAGATTTTTGCGGCTGTAACAAAATCCCTGGAAAGGATCCACTGGCTCAAAATCCGATTTTCCAGAGGCTGGGACAACCCTCATCCCTCGGGATTTTATTCCAAGGAGTCCAATTTCCAAAGGGAATTCCTTCAAAATCCTACAAAATTTATTTGGGAAAAACATCCTGGCCCCGTCAACAGGGTTAACAAGGCTTGGAGGGTTCTCGGAATTAATTGGGTTGCGATTATGCAAATGAGACCAGAATTAGGTCAGGCTGAAAGGCTCCCAGGAGCCACAGAATTCCTGTGGATTCCCTGGAGCAGAATTCCAGCCTGGGAACACCCCTGGGATGGAAACAGGAGGGCTTGGAGCCCCAAAAAGTTGGGGTTTTTTTGGGGTTGTTTTCCCTTTGTTTTTGACCAATCCCAGCCTCTCGCTGGTGAATTCCCCATGGAGCTCTCCAAGAATTCCTCTAAAATCTGGGAATTGTCCCGGGGTTCATCCACAGTTCCCAGACTGGAACTAGGAGGAAAAATCCTACCGTTCCCTCAACACCCCAGAAACCTCCAGGAAACCCCAAATTGAGCAGGGTCGGCTCCTTGGGAACCCAAATCTTGGGATTTTCCCGGATTTGTTTGGAGTACTGCACAAATCGCACCCCAAATCGCAACTCCAACCTGAGCCAGAAACGCGGGAGAAATCTGGAATTTTTGGGTTTTCTGGGAATGTCCCAGTGCTCTGCAACCCCTCCCACTCCACAGAGCCTGGGAAATCCGGGAGATATTCCCAAAAACCACTAAATTTTGGTGATTTTTTGGCGTTGGCCCAAGCCCCCTGGCACGAGGGCTGGGCCGAGCTCACTCATGGCTCAAAAAGAAATAAAAACCAAAATTAAAATCATTTCCGGGCACCTGCGGAGGAATTTCTGTGCCCACACCTAGAAAATCAACCCCACCCCGGGGTTATTTAACCCTGAGGAGGAAATATTTGGAAATAAAGTCAGAATTCTGCAAAATCAACCCCAAAAGAGACCCCAAAGTGGGTCGAATTCCTGGTTTTCCCCTCCCCGCAGGTGTTAGCACCTCCCAGAAATCCCCGCCCCGAGCAGAGTTCAGAGCCGCCTGAAATTCACTGTATTTGGAATTTTTTCCCAAAAAACCCTCGGAGCAGTCCCCCTCGATGTCTGCAGGAGATGAAAAAAAATGTGGAATTTCGGCGGATTTTTGCTTTTTTCTGCTCCAAACGGGACTTGCTGCCCTGAAGGAATCACGGGGGGAGCTTAGAAAAATACCCCAAACCCCGCGGTTTCACCCCAAAATGTCCCAATTTGGGTCCGAAAATCTCCCAGTTTGGAACCCAAAATCGCCCAATCTGGAACCCAAAATTGCCCAGTTTGGAGCCCAAAATCGCCCAGTCCATCCTCAAGGATTCGGGCCTTTGGGAAGGGGAAATTTGGACACGAAAGGGGCTGGAAAAGCCAAATCCGCCCCGCGGGGGTGCGGAAACACCGGGGAAAAGGTGGGAAAACACGGGGAAAAGCAGGAAAACATGGGAGAACGCGGGGGGGGGGGGGGGGAGGGAGGAAATGGGGAAAAAAATGGGGGAAAATGGGAAAAAAGGGGGGTAGGAACGTACCGAGAAGAGCGTGGCGTAGGCGGAGAGCGCGAATTTGATGCCGTAATAATAAAAATGGGAATCGCGGCAGGTCCGCGCCATCCCCGCGGCTCTTCCCGGCTCATTCCCGGCTGGAATTCCTGCGGGGAATTCGAACTTGGCCGATTTCCGCCCGGCAGGGGCAGAGCGCGGCCGCATTAACTCTTTAAAGGCTGCGGGTTTGAAGGGAATTCCTTAAAGAAAAAGGGATTTTCCATCCGGGATTATCCCGGCAGGAACTGAGGAATCACCTGAGCTCTCCTCCCAGCCACGCAGGGCTCTGGAAGTTCTTTTGATTCCCTCGGATTTTCATCTTTTTATACTCTGGGATTTTGATTTTTTTTTTTTTTAAATCTCACTCGGATTTTGATATTTTTGGATCCCCTGGGATTTTGATCCTTTCCAGCCCCTCAGATTTTGATTTTTTTTTTTAATCTACTCAGATTTTGATTTTTTTAAAATTCTAATTTCTTTTATTATTTTGTCACCGTCACTTCGAACAAGCTGGAGTAAAAACTTCACCTCCAAAAGAAAGGAAAATTCTTTCCTAGATCGCTGAAGCCGGCTGAAGGGTGGAGCTTTCTAGGAATTCGGGAGACCCCAACCAAGAGGAGACCCTGGAAACACCAAACAAAGGGAGACCCCAAATAGGGAAGACCCTGATCAAAGGGAGACCCCAATGAAGGGGAGACCAGAACCAAAGGGAGACCCCAACAAAGGGGAATCCCAAATAGGGGAGATCCCAATTAATGGGGGAGCCCAATTAATGGGAGATCCCAAGTAGGGGGAAACCCCAAACAAGGGAGACCCCAGTTAAGTGGAGACACCAATTAAGGGGAGACCCCAGATAGGGGGAGACCCCAACAGAGACCCCCAAAAAAGGAGACCCCAATTAAAGGGAGACCCCAAACAAGGGAGATCCCAAATAGGGGGAGACCCCAGATAGAGGGAGACCCCAATTAAGAGGAGGATCCAAATGAGGGGAGACCTCAAACAGGGGAGACACCACTTAAAGAGAGACCCCCCCAAAAAAAGAGACCCCAATTAAAGGGAGACCCCAAACAGGGGAGACCAGAACCAGAGGAAGACCCCAATTAAAGAGAGACCCCAGAAAAAGGAGACCCCAACCCAATGGAGACCCCAGACAAAGGGAGACCCCAATTAAAGGGAGACCCCAATTAAGGGATCCCTTCATTTGCAGCCTGGCTGCTGACCAAGGGGCTGTGTCCGGGATGAGATCCCCCACCTGGCAATCCCAGGTTTTTCCAGGAATTTCAGGTTCCCTCCTTGACCCTCAGCAAATCCCAAACCTCCTCTGGGATAACTCAGAGCACCCCAAGCACATCCTGGGAATTAACACCGCGATCCCGCACGGGGTCACTTTATTCCCAAAAAATCCTGTATTCGGGGCTTCACGGATGGAAAATTTCTCCTTTTTGGGATGAGTTGATAACAGACAACAAAACCCTTTTATCATCACCCTCCGAAAAGAGGAATTTGCTTCCCATGGGGCTGAATTTCTGAATCCCTCAGCCCTGGGGCTGGGAGAATTCCCACATGGAAGTTGGGAATGACCACAGTGATTTTCTTCCCCTTAAAAACTCCTTAATTTGATTTTTTAAAATTTTCTTTTCAATAGTTCCCCATCAGGGCATTGACCTGGATGATGTTTAACCTCCCTTCCAGCTCAGTGGTGAAATTCCCTGCACTGAGAGCAGAGAGCTCCTTAAATTCTCTTTTCTTTTTTTTCTATTTTTTCTTTTATTTTATATTTTTATTATTTTTTCCCTTTTTTCTCTTTTCCCCCAAGGAATTCAAATCTAATTCTCTTTGCTTTCCCTCTGGGAGGAGCAGAGATCGTTCCGGCAGCGGAAATTCTCCTGTTCCACCCCCAGGGATGAACAAGCAGAAACCGACCTGGAATGATCCATTTCTTTATTCCCTTTATTCCATTTATTCTGTTTAATGGGCAGGGCCCTGCTGGACTGACCTGGGGAAAAGCGAAGGAATTGATCCCAAAATCCCAACTGGAACAGGATTTGGAGTTTTGCCGCTGGGGAGCAGCCAGGGTTTTATTCCTGGATTTGTTTTCCCAGCTGGAAGTGCTGCTGGAGCTGCAGGATTTATGGGATTTAATCATTAACGGGGCATCAGTCCCGGGAGTGAATCATGGACTGTGGGTGGGGAAAGAGAAAAGGGGAAAGGGGGGAAAAGAGAATGGAGGAAAAGGGAAAATGGGGAAATGGGGAAAGGGGGAAAGGGAAATGGGGAAAAGTGCAATGAGAAAGGGGGAATGGGGAAAAGGAAATGAGAAAGGGGGAATGGGAAAAAGGAAAGGGGAAATGGGAGAAAAGGAAAATGGGAAATGGGGAAAGGGGAAATCGGAATGAGGGAAAAATGGGAAATAGGGAAATGGTAAAATGAGAAAATGGGGAAAGGGGAAGGGAAAGGGGGGAAAGGGGGAAAGGGGAAAAATGGGAAAGGGGAAAATGAGAAAATGGGAGTGGGAAAAAGGAAAGGGGGAAAGGGGAAATGGGGAAATTGGGAAATGGGCAAAATGGGGAAATTGGGGGGAGAGGAAATGGGGGAAAAGAGGGATGGGAGGGGGAAAAGAGGAGAAAGGGGAGAAAAGATGAAAAAAGAAAAAAAAAGGAAAGTGGGAAATGGGGGGGAAGGGGAGAAAAGGGAGAAAGGGAAAAAAAGGGGGAAAGGAAAGAGAGGAAAAAGGTGGGGGAAAAGGTAAGGGGGGGAAAGGGAAAATCTGGGATTCTGGCAGCTCCGGAGTGAGGAGGGGTTAAATTCAAGGCAGGGTCGTAAAATCCCATCCCAATTTAAGGATTTAATCCTTGAAGTCCTTAAACTCTGCCAGGATATTTTCATCCCTCCAGGAGTTCCCAGGGAGATAAATCCCAGCCTGGGATTCTCCTAACTGGGAGCTTTCACCCTCTGAGTGCCAAAACCAAAACAAAACAAAAAAAAATATTAAAACCAACTGGGATTTAGGAAATACTCCCGAATTTTGAGCTGCAAAATCTCCACATGCCAGGCTGGGGGGATGGGGGGGGGGGGGGCTGGCTCCAAATCCCAAATCCAGGGGGGCCTCAAAATCCCAAATCCAGCCTTGGGAGGAGGGCTCAAATTCAAAATCCAGGCTGGGGGGGGACTCCAGATCCCGAAAGCACCCCGGGAAGAGGGGGAAGAAGAGGAGGAAGAGGAGGAGGAAAACAATGGGATTAAGAACTCCCCCGGGAAACCCTTCCCAGCCGCCAAACGCAGATTTCAATCCCAGCCTGAGGCACCTGCGCTGGTTCGATTCTCTCCAAAATTCCAGAGAAACGCCAATTCCAGGGAAACGCCAATTCCAGGGAAACACCAATTCCAGAGAAATGCCTATTGCAGGGATTTTTGGTGGTTCGGGACCCGCAGCTTCGATCTGGGGAGGAGGCAAAGCCTGAACCTCCTCCCATTGTCCCCCATTCCCAAATTTTAGGATCCAAGCCCTTGACTGGGGTGGGTGGAGGAGCCAGGACCTCCAAGGATGGAAAATTCACGATTCTGGTGCTTCCCAGCAGGACAAGGACGGAATTTCCTCCAGGCCCAGCAGGATTTGGGAGTCTGGCGTCCCCATCCTTGTGGAAAAGGCTTGGGAAAGGTCCAGGATGAGATTCCTGACCTGGCAGTCCCAGGTTTTTCTGAGAATTTTGGGCTCCCTCCCCTTCTTCCCCAACCCTCAGCAAATCCCAAACCTCCTCTGGGATAACTTGGAACACCCCAAGCACGTCCTGAGATCCCACACAGGGTCACTTCATTCCCAAGAAAATCCCGGATTCTGGGCTGCAGGGATGGAAAATTTCTCCTTTTTGGGGTGAGTTGATAAAAGACCACAAAACCTTTTTATCATCGCCCTCCAAAAAGAGGAATTTGCTTCCCACAGGGGTGAATTTCTGCATCCCTCAGCCCTGGGGCTGGGAGAATTCCCACTTGAAAACCAGGAATGATTTTATTCCCCTTAAAAACACCTGAATTTGATTTTTGTTGTTGTTGTTGTTGTTTTCAATAATTCCACATGGTTGGAGCATCCCTGGGAATGGGAAGGAGCAGGAATGTCGGGAACCCATGCCTGGAGCAGCCCTGGGATCCAGGGGAATCTGAGTTGTCCCAGCCGGATCGGGATGAGCTGAGCCAGAAATTTCCTCCGTGTCCACTCCAGATTGATTGATTGATTGATTGATCGATTGATTGATTGATCGATTGATTGTTTTCCTTTCCATTCAATCTCTTGCAAAGGAAAGAAAACCCGAAATTCCCTCCAGATTCCCAAATTCCTCCGTGCCCCTTCTATGGGGACACCACCCGGAATTCCAATTCCTTGCCCAGGGAAAGATCCCCATCTTTCCTCCGGGACCTGCCAAGACTTTTCTCCCTCTTCCCAGTGGGAAACTGAGGCAGGAGGCAGGGATGAGCTCCCTGGAGCAGCCAGGGATGGAGGGAAGGGGAAGGATTTCCTGGGAATGGCTCCGAGTGTTTGGAATTTCTGATCCCCCCTCAGCCGGGAGTCCCTTCAGTTGGGGTTTGGCCTTTCCCAGATTTTGGCCATGCCCCAAAATCCCGGGGCAAGGCTGGGGAGGGGATTGGGAATCTCATTCCTAGCTCCCATTCCCACATTCCCAGTTCCCATTCCCAGCCCTCATTCCCTTATTCCCAGTTCCCATTCCTGGCTCCCATTCCCACATTCCCAGCTCCCATTCCCTCATTCCCAGCTCCCATTCCCACATTCCCGACTCTCATTCCCAGTTTGCATTCCCCACCCTCATTCCCTCATTCCCAGTTCCCATTCCCCCCTCCCCCCCCCATTCCCACCTTCCCAGCTCCCATTCCTGGCTCCCATTCCCACATTCCCGGTTCCCATTTCCACATTTCCAGCCCTCATTTCCACATTCCCAGCTCCCATTCCCAGCCCGCATTCCCAGATCTCGCTCCTATTCCCGGGTTTTTAGGGAATGCTGCCATCGAGCGGCCCGGGAGCGTCGGGATGGAGCGCTCGGAGCGCTTGGGCCCGGCCTGGACCCCTTGGATCCCCCTAGAAACGCCGAGATCCCACGTGGAATAAACCTCAGGATCGGTCCGGGTTCCACAACCGACCTGGGAGCCAAGAATTCCAGCGGCTCGCTCCCGAATTCCTCCGGGATTTACCTGGGATTGGCTCCTCTTCCCCCAAATCCGGGATTTGGGATCACCCCCGGCCACAGCGGAGGGTCGAGCGCGGGTTCCCCGGGCGATTCCCGGAGGAGAAGCAGAATTCCCGAGGGAGAAGCGGCGGTCCTGGCAGAATTCCCGGCAGCATTCGTGGCAGAATTCCCGGCTGGAGCAGCAGGGCCGGGATGGTTCTGGCAGCAGCGGCGTTCAAATCCCTGGATACGAACCCGGGCTGCGGGAAGGGACAATTCCCTGTTCCCACTTTAATTAAATTCCAGCCGCCGGGAGTAGCATTTTCATGGATAGGGATTTTCATGGAGAGGGTATTTTCAGCCTTTTTTTTGGGGGGGGGGGGGGGGGGGAAGGGCCCTGGGCTGGATGAGGGAAGGAAGGAAGCGGGGGACGGGGGGGCGGGCTGGGAAAGGCTTTTCCATGGGGAAATCATTCCAAGGTTCTGCTTTGTTCTCTGGGGATGCGAAGCCCGCAGGGAGCGATCCCGTGGCTGCTGGGCTAGAAAGATAAATAAAGATAAAATCAGTCATCGATAAATCATCGATAAAATCCCGGAGCTTTGCTGTTATCAGGATCTTTTAATTCCCACTGATTTTGGAGTCGGCTCCCAGAAGCGCCTGGGGAGATTTGGGGGGGAAAGAGGTGGGAGAGGGAATGGGGGGAAGGAGGGAGGGAGGGAAATTCGGGATCGGGGGTGCCTGGGAAGGCGGAGGAGCCGCCTCCAACGAGAGCTCGGGACCAGCAGCGGCGGCACCGGGGCCTGCGGAGCCCCCGGACCGGGGAGGGGAGAGAGGGACCAGGGGAGGGGACGGGAGGACCGGGGGAGGGGACCGGGGGTACCGGGGGAAGGCACAGGGCTGTCCCCGGGCAGGCTCTGCCCGCCCCGCTCTGGCGCCGCCCGCGCCGCCCATAAAAGCTCCGCTCGTGCCTCGCCCGCCGCAGTCGGGTCCGTGGCACCGGCTGCGCCCCGAGCCCGCGGCGGGACCGGGTGGAAACGGCGGCGTCCGGAACCGAGCGGGGATCTGCGTCCTGAACCGGGGGGTCCGCATCGCGAGCCACCTGCATCCCGAACCGAGTGGGCATCCTCATCCCGAACCGGGGAATCCGCATCCCGAACCGAGCGGGCATCCTCATCCCGAACCGGGGAATCCGCATCCCTAACCGGGGAGTCTGCATCCCGAACCAGCCGCAGCAGGTTCCAAGAGGAACCGCATCCTGAACCATCTGCTTCCCGAACCGACTGAATCCCGAAGCAGGAGGGATCTGCGCCTGCTCTGCTGCACCTGCAACCCAGTCTGGTGCCGAACCGGGAGAGACCCGCACCCCGAACCGGGAGAGACCCGCACCCCGAACCGGGAGAGACCCGCATCCCGAACCGGCAAGACCCGCACCCCGAACCAGGCAGGACCCGCACCCTAAACCAGCCGCGTCCTGAACCGGTAGGAATCCAAACCCTGAAACAGCCACAGCCGAGCCCAGAGGGGCCTGGACCCTGCACCAGCCGTGCCCGAACTGGGAGGGATCCGAGCCCCAAAACCGGGAGGGACCCGAGCCCCGAACTGGGAGGAGCCGAAGCCTGAACTGGGAGGGACCCGCACCCCAACCTAGCCGCGCCATGGCCGCAATCCAAGCTCTGGCTGCATCTGGACACCGGAGGGACCAAAACCCCAAACCCTGTGCACCCTGACCCAGACAGGTTCTGCACCCCAAATCCTCTTCACCCTGAGCCAGCCCTGCATCCAGGGGTCCTGCACCCAGACAGGTCCTGCACCCCAAACCCTCTGCACCCAGATGGGTCCTGCACCCCAAAGATGCTGCCCCTGAATGGGGAGGCTGCTGCCCCAGAGCAGCCCCGCAGCCCGAAGTGGCTGATCCAGCAGGGCCCTGCACCCCCAAATCATGTGATCCAGGAGGGATCTGCACCCCAAAACTGGCTGTGCACTGACCCTGCTGCACCCTAAACCAGCAGGGCCCTGCACCCCAAAACTGGCTGAGCCAGGAAGGCCCTTTGCCCCAAATCAGCTGATCGAGGAGTGACTCGCACCCCAAACTGGCTGAGCTAGGAGGACCCTGCACCCCAAGCCCACTGATCCAGGAGTGACCCGCACCCCAAACCAGCTGACCCAGCAGGGCCCCCTCCCTGATCTCTGGGTGCCAGCAGTGCCGGGGCCATGGAGGACTCCCCGCCACTGGCAGCAGAGCTGGAACACCTCAACGCCTCCCTGAACGAGTCCTGGGCCAACCCATTCGTGCAGCCACCGTGGCAGGTGGCCCTGTGGGCCGTGGCCTACGCGCTGATCGTGGTGGTGGCCGTGGTGGGCAACGCGGTGGTCATGTGGATCATCCTGGCGCACAAGCGGATGCGCACGGTCACCAACTACCTGCTGGTGAACCTGGCCTTCGCCGAGGCCTCCATGGCCGCGCTCAACACCGTGGTGAACTTCAGCTACGCCGTGCACAACGAGTGGTACTTCGGCCCGGCCTACTGCCGCTTCCACAACTTCTTCCCCATCGCTGCCGTCTTCGCCAGCATCTACTCCATGACGGCCATCGCGCTGGACAGGTCGGTGACTGCAGTCATGGGGTCACTGCTGTCCGAGGACAGGTCAGTGACCGTGGCCATGGGGTCACTGCTGTCCAGTGACAGGGACTGTGGTCATGGGGTCACTGCTGCCTAGGGACAGGGACAGGTCAGTGACCGTGGCCATGGGGTCACTTCTGCCCAAGGCTGGGCACAGGTCAGTGCCCGGGATCACTCCTGCCCAGAGCTGGACACTGGTCACTGACTGGGGTCACCAGGTCACTCCTGCCCAGAGCCCAGATCCCAGACATGGGGCTTGGCTTGGCTCTGTCTATTCCACTGCAATTAACACAAAGCTCATTTGGGTGCTAAAAATAAGCCAGCCCTGGCTGCAGGTGGCTTTGGGAACCCTTTGGGAGTGCTGGAAGCTCAGGAAAAGCTCCAGTGCAGGCACTGGAGGTGCCTTTGGATCCAGTCCTTTTTCCTTTCCTTCCTTTCCTTCCTTTCCTTCCTTTCCCTTTCCCTTTCCCTTTCCCTTTCCCTTTCCCTTTCCCTTTCCCTTTCCCTTTCCCTTTCCCTTTCCCTCTCCACATTCCAGAATTCAGGTACAAAATGGCCTCACCTCACAAACCCTGTGCCCGTGCCAGGAGCCATTCCATGGATTTGGGCTGGGTTGGGAGTGTCTGAGGAGCAGCTCAGCCTGGGAAAAGCATCCTGACTTTGGGGTGTCCCTGGGCAAACCCACCAGGATCCCAGGGCTGGATCCAGTGGGACAGGCCAGAGCCCAGGATTCTGGGATTCCTCCATTCAGCTGGGGTTGGGTTTTCCCTGCCAAAGCTCAGCCAGATCCCAAATCCCAGTGGGGCCATGATCCAAAGCTCAGCCAGATCCCAGATCCCACTGGGGCCATGATCCAAAGCTCAGCCAGATCCCAGATCCCACTGGGGCCATGATCCAAAGCTCAGCCAGATCCCAGATCCCACTGGGGCCATGATCCAAAGCTCAGTCGGATCCTGGATCCCAGTGGGACTGGCGGACACCAAGCCTCCAGAATCCCCAGATCCCAGGAATCTGGGGTTGGGGACATTTCCCACCGGTGCTGGGGACATTTCCCACCCGTGCTCCGGAGCAGCCTCGTAGCTCCTCCAAGCGTTTCCAATTTTTCCAAGGCCACATTCCCAGAGCCAGCCAGGCTCTGCCGCCTCTCCCGTCCCTGTTCCCAGGGAATAAAGGGAATTCTGGCAGGGATCCGGGGGGGAGGGGAGCGGGGGGAGGGGTGGGAGGAGGCTTTCCTGAAGTTTTCCAGCCCCTTTGGAGCCGCTGGCTTGAGATTCCCTGTGGGAAGCAGAGCCGGGGGTGGATGAGGCTCTGAGGGCATTAAACACAGTCCCGGGTTTGGTTTTTTCACAGAATCCTCTCCCTAAAATCCATGGGAATGGAGGTGATAATCAATAAAAAATGAGATACTTCCAGCTCCTGTCCCATGCTGCTGTTCAAGAAGGATCTTTGCGAGCAGCTGGAAAAGCCCCTTTGCGGCTGGGATGAATTCCAGGGATGATTTTTTGGGGTGAAGAATTCAATTTACAGCCTTTGATCCACACTGAATAAAACAGGAAAGCAAATCCAGGGAAGCTGCAGTAAAGCAGGAAGGTCTGGGAGGATGGGGCTGGAATTCTTTGTGGATTAGCATTCCCAAAAAATCTTCCTGCACCTGTGAACCCTGAAGAGAGGCTCAGTTTTCCCAAAAAATCCAGGCTCCTACCTGGGAGCTGCAGTCTCTGTGTGCTCCAACTGCATTCCAAATTCCAGCCAGGAATCAGGAAGGGAACAAATCCCATCCTCAGCCCCTCCAGGCATCTCCAAAGCTTGGAAAAAATTCCTCTTTTTCCTGTGTCTGGGACCTGACAATGGAGCTGAAAGGCAGGAAAAGCAGGAATTTATTCCAGGAGCCTGGAAGGGAGGAATCACTCCCAGCCAGCAGCAGAAGGATCTGTGGGAATGGGGAGAGCTGGAACTGGGAATGAGAATGAGGAGAGCTGGGAATAGGACCTGGGAAAGCTGGAACTGGGAATGGGGAGAGCTGGAACTGGGAATGAGAATGGGGAGAGCTGGGACTGGTAATGGGGAGAGCTGGGACTGAAAATGGGGAGAGCTGGGACTGGAACTGGGAATGGGGAGAGATGGGACTGGGAGTGGGAATGGGGAGAGCCAGGATTGGGAATGTGGAGAGCTGGGATCAGGAGCAGCAGGGTCGGGTTGGAGTTCCAGTCACGGCCAGGATGGGGCTGGAATTCCTGATTCCCACCAAACATCGGGGAAGAGGCAGGGAATGAGCCTTGTGTTCCCAAAGTCTGGCAGCGCCACAGGATCCGGAGCCTTGGGGAAGAGTGAAATTCTCCCCAGTTCCTTTCGCTGGCCGCAGGCAATTCCCGGCGTACGGAACAAAATTTGGAAAAGCCACCATGGAGCAAGTGGGGATTGTGGTTTGATCCATGGAATCCTGGAATGGGTGGGATTGGGATCCCCTATCCCAGGCTGCTCCAAACCCCACTCAGCCCAGCCTCAGACATTTCCCAGGATCCAGGGGAATGCAGGGCTCCTCCATGAAATCCCCCAATGGAATATTTTCATGCAGGATTTTTGCTGGAAGTTCCTCCATCCCCATTCCCTGGAGCTGCTCCAGCCCCGGGCACGAAAGAAAAACAGACGGAAGTTGTTCCGAACACTCCAGACAATGGCAGGAAATTTGGGATTGGGGCTGGCACAGCAGTGCCTCAGGAAAATCCCAAAGAATTTGGGGCCTGGCAGCTCCCTTGACTCCCAAATTCCCATCCTGTCCTTTGTTTGGAATGTGTCGGTGCCAGGGCTCTTCCAATGGCCCTTCCCAGCTCCCAACTTTTCTTGGTAATGGGTTCACTTAGGAAAAATGCAGGAGATCCCAAGCTGGAACTCCGGGATTTTCCAGCTCCCATTCCCACTTTTCCCAAAAGGAACGCTGGGAATTTCCAGCCCTAATTCCTGCTCTTCCCAAAGGGAGCTATGGGATTTTCCACCTCCCATTCCTGTTGTTCCCAGTCCCGCAATTCCAGGATTTACTGACCCTAATTCCCAATTTTCCCAGAGCTGGAACTCCGGGATTTTCCATCCCTGATTCCCACTGTTCCCAAAGTGAACTCTGGGATTTTCCACCCTGATTACCTCTTTTCACAAAGAGATCTCAGTGATTTTCCAGCCCTGATTCCCACTTTTCTCAAAGGGAACTCTGGGATTTTCCAGCCCTGATTCCCTCTTTTCCCGAGCAGGTACATGGCCATCATCCACCCACTCCGGCCACGCCTCTCGGCCGCAGCCACCAAGGTCCTGGTGGGGCTGATCTGGCTCCTGGCGCTCCTGCTGGCTTTTCCACAGGGATATTTCTCCATCACCGCCGAGCTCCCGGGACGCTTCGTCTGCCTCGTGGAGTGGCCGGAGCCCGGCGGAGCCACGTCTGGAAAAACGTGAGTGGGAACGGGCTGGGAGTGGAGAAGTCCTGGGGAAAATATGGGAAATGGAAGGGAAATGGAGAGGAAAAGGAAAAGGGGAAAAGGACAAGGAGGAGGGAAAGGGAAAGGGAAAGGGAAAGGGAAAGGGAAAGGGAAAGGGAAAAGAGAAAAAGGGAAAAAGGGGAAAAGGGAAAAAAGGAAAAAGGGAAAAAGGGAAAAGGGGAAAAGGGGAAGGGAGCTCCTGGAATTTCCAGAGGCTCTGGCAATGGTTTGCCAAGGAGAGTTAAATGTCAGGTGTTGAGGGGGGAAAAAGGGGGGGAGGGAAGGAATAAAATAAGGAATAAAAAAAGGGAATAAAGAAGGGAATAAAGAAGCGGGGGGGGGGGGAAAGGGAATAAAAAAAGGGAATAAAGGAGTTTTTGATCACCGGCCCTGAGGAGAGAGGAACTGAGGCTGTGGAATTTCACTGTGGAATTCCGCTGGAGCCAGGGCAGGTGTCTCCAATCCTCAGGATCTCCCCAGGCAGATCCCAGGATGGGATTTTCCTGCCCTAAATAACTCGGGACAGGTGTTTGGGTCATTCCAGAGGTGTCATTCCAGCCCTTTCCCCACTCTTTGGCCTCGGAGTGGTTATTCTGGGAATGCTCTGGAGGCAGCTGCTCCGTTTGTGGTGCCAGGAGGAAAAATTCCGTCCTTTTCCCAGTTCCTAGGGAAAATGGGAGGAAAGAAGCAGGGAAAACAGGAGAATTCCAACACTTTGGGGAGGGAATTCCTTTGGAAAACCTCTGGGGAGCACAAGCCTGGCAGGCAGAGCCGTTTTTTCCCTGGAAAACATCCTTGGTTTCAGCCAGAGCCGGGAATTCGATCCGGCCATCGATCTCTGTTCCCCAAAGGGAACATCAGTGGCTGTTTGTGGTTTTGAGGGAAGGGAGAAGCCACCCCTGGATCGTCTGGAAATTCAGGGATGTCTCTTCCATGCCAACATTCCCAGGATTTGCCAGGGAAAGGGAGGTGGCAGCTCCATCCCCTGGCATCCCGCAATTCCCATGGGATCATCCATCCCACACTAGATCCTAAAAATCTTCCAGCTGGAAACCCCAAATTTCCCAGAGTGCTGCAATCCCGGGAATCCTCCAGGCAGAACATTCCCACTGCTCTTCCATGCCTGGCATCCCAAAAGAATTCCTGGAGCTGTCTGGAAGGGCTCTGGGAGCCCAGACCCCTCTGGGAATGAGGCTCTGTGCTGCTGACGTTATCCCGCAGCTCCTGCAGACATTCCTGCAGCGCTCTGAGGATCCGGAATTCCATGGGAACCACAACAAAATCCTCCTCTGGAGCCGCTGAGACGCCTCTGGAATGAGCAAAACGAAATCCAGCCCTGCCAAGCCCATCCCAAATGGAATTAGGGCCGGGAAAATGAGATTGCAGCACCAAACAGCAGCAGGGCCAGGGCCAGCCCCATTCCCTCCAGGAGAATTCCCAGAGCTGGTCCTCACCCTCTGGAGCTGGGATTCAATCCAAGCTCACGGGAAGAGGAGTGGGAGCAGAGCTGGGAGTGGCTGCAGGGCCTGGATTGGAGTCCAAATCCTTGGGAAAGATGTGGAAGCTGGGATTGGAGCCCCAAAATCCACCCCAAAGCCTTGGGAATGAAATTCCTGAAAAACCCGGCAGGATTTGGAAAGTTTTCCAAGCTGGCACCAGCCACATTTGTGGACTCAGTTCTTAGGGAAGACAGGATTTTCCGCAAGGTCAGAGCCTCCATCCGCTCCTGTGGTTAAACCCAGAATTCTTGGGTTTCATTTTAAACCAACTCCTCTTTAAAAGAAGTCCTCACTAATCCACAGCATTCCCAGAATTCCCAAGGCATTCCCAGTGCTCACACAGCATTCCCACTGTTCCCACAGTATTCTCAGTGTTCCCATGATGTTCCCAGAATTCCCACAGCATTCCCAGCACTCCCACATAATTCCCAATGCTGGATCCCCAGGCATTTTCCCAAGGTTTTTTCCAGGTACCATTTCTCCATGACCGTCCTGCTGTACCTGCTCCCGCTGCTGGTGATCGGCTGCGCCTACGCCGCTGTCGGCCGCACACTCTGGGCCAGCGCCATTCCCGGAGACTCCTCCGACCGCTACCACGAGCAGGTGTCGGCAAAGAGGAAGGTGAGGAGTTCTGGGATGGGCTGGGAAAGGAGGGAAAGGAGGAAAAGGGGGAAAGGAAAGAAAAGGAATTTCTGACTGATCCCAACCATGAGCAGTCTTGGACAAGAGGAAGGTGAGGAGTTCAGGGAGGGGCTGGATCCAGAATTCCTGGCCAATCTCCACAAGGTAAGCAATTCCAGGCACGGCTGGATCCAGAATTCCTGGGAATCCCAACCATGAGCAGGTCATGGCCAAGAACAAGGTAAGGAATTCCAGAGGCTGGAATGACTGATGGATGGGTTTAGGACACCTCCACCACAGATGTGGTTTAACCAACATACTGACTGTACATTCCAGGTTGGAAAGGTCATTCTTGGTCAGTTGGAAAGGCCATTCCTGTTTGGAAAGGCCATTCCCATGGCTGGAGAGGCCATTCCTGATGCTGGGATGACCACGGGATGGGTTTAGGACATCTCCACAAGTTGTTTAACCAAGATAATGACCATACATTACTGAGGCTGCAAAGGCCATTCCTAAGGCTAGAAATACGACTCCCATTTGGAAAGGCCATTCACGAGGTTCGGAAAGGCCGTTCCCAGTGGGTTGGAAAGGTGATTCCCAAGATTCAGAAAGGCCATTCCCAAGGTCGGAATTGCCATTCCCTTGGTTCAGAAAGGCCGTTCGCGAGGCCGTGTGACTGAGGCAGGGCTGTCCCGCTGGCAGGTGGTGAAGATGATGATCATCGTGGTGTGCACCTTCGCGCTCTGCTGGCTGCCGTACCACGTGTACTTCACGCTGCAGTACCTGCGGCCGCAGTGGTACCTGAGCCGGTCCGTCCAGCAGGTCTACCTGGCTGTCATGTGGCTGGCCATGAGCTCCACCATGTACAACCCCATCATCTACTGCTGCCTCAACGACAGGTGGGAGCGCCGCGGGGAACGGGAACAACGCAGGGAGCCGGAGGAGAGACTGGATGGGGGTTCTCAGCATGCGTGGGGGTTTTGGGACGGGTGGGGTTTCTCAGGACGGGTGGGGTTTCTCAGGTTGGATGGGTTTTTTTGGGATGGGGGTGTTTCTCAGCATGGATGGGGTTTTTTGGGATGGGTGGGGTTTCTCAGCATGCAGAGGGCTTTTTGTGATGGGTGGGTTTTTTGTGATGGGTGGGGTTTCTCAGCATGCAGAGGGCTTTTTGGGATGGGTGGGGTTTTTCAGGGTTTTTTTAGGATGTTTGGAATGGGTAGGGATTCTCAGGATGGATGGGTTTTTTTGGGATGGCTGGGTTTTTTTAGAAGGGATGGGTTGTTTTGGGATCGTTTTGTCCTGCCTCCCACCACGTCCAGCTGATTTGGGGGTAACACAGTTCTCACCTGGAGTCTTTCCTAATCCTCATGGATTTTGAGGGAAAACAGCAACTGAAACAATCCCAGCTCCTAACTGGGATTTACAGGGGGTTTTTCCATTTCTCAGGGGGTTTTTAATTTCTCAGCGGGTTTTTAGTTTCTCAGTAGGTTCTCCATTTCTCGGCGGGTTTTTCCTCCCCTCAGTGAAAGCTCGCAATTTTGTCATGTTTAGAAAAGTTCAGCTTTATCTCCCCCTCCCTTTGGCCATGTCCATATCTTTCCCATCTCTGTGGCCATCTCCATCCCATCCCCGTGGCCATCTCCATCCCATCCCTTTGGCCCATCCCACGCCTGTCCCGTCCCTCTGGTGCAGGTTCCGGGTGGGATTCAAGCACGCATTCCGGTGGTGCCCGTGGGTCAGTGCCGGTGAGTACGAAGGGCTGGAGCTGCGCTCGGCGCGCTTCCTGCACACACACAGCTCCGTGTCCAAGCTCAGCCGCATGGACACCGCCACCGTGGCCTCGGCGCTCGGCACGGCCGACGAGGAGCCGGATGATCCCGGCCAGGCCGAGCGGCTCTCCCTGGACATGACCTCCAACGGCTCCTCCCGCAGCGACTCCAAGACGGTCTCCGAGAGCTTCAGCTTCTACTCTAACACCCCCACCTAGGGGTGTCCCCTCAGTGCCACCTCAGTGTCACCACCCTGCTTGTGCCGCGCCGGTGTTTCCCACGCTGTTTTCCCACCTCCTTTCCTTGGGATGAGTTCCGCGTGTTCCGTTGTGGGAGCAGAAACTAGGAATGTTTTCACTGCCTGGTTGGAGATAGAGAGGATTCAGGAATGGGACAGAGCAGAATTTTTTTCTGGAATTCCAACACTGGCCAGCACTTCTGTGCTCTCTAAAAGGCAGGAGGGATCTCTCCATGCATCCCACCCCATGGAAAACAACCCCACCCTGCACTTCCCTCCTCCCATCCTTCATTTCACTCTCCCTGCTGGATATCCAGGGGGATCTGGAATCCCAAAATCCCAAAAAGGTTTTTCCAACTCCATGGGGAATCATCGGCCACAGCACAAATCCAGGACTTCCCACATGGCCTTGGATCGTCTCCGGCATCCGCATCCTGCTGCTCTGTGGCCTCCTGCTGCTGCTCCAAACCCACTCAGAGCAGAGATTCCCAAAGGATCTCCTGAAGGTTCTCTGAAGTATCTCCCAAAGGATTTCCCAAAGGATCTCTGGGCTGAGCTGGGCTTCAGCTGCTGTTCCTCAACTGCCACAGGGAATTCCAGTGATTCCCTAGAAATCCTCTTGGATGGAATCTGGAATGCTGTGGAGTTCTGGAAACTGAGAAACCCCACTGAAGTGATTCCCACACCCTGGAAATGGATTCCATCCCAAAATCAAGGTTGGAAGGAGATCAGGAATTCTCCAGAGCTGCTTTCACCCCCAGGGTTCAGAGGATTCCTTTCCACCTCCTGGATTTTGTTTTAATCAGGGATATTTTTTTTTCCTTTGCAAAAACCACAAGGTCTGTGATGTGTGTATGGATTTATGGAATATTTCTGTTCAGATGGACGATTTTCCCTGGACTCCTCCAAGTGGATAAACTCTGCTTGTTGGGAACAAAGCCACAAATCTGGGGATGATCTGGGGGGAATTTGCTCCCAGCTGCTGCTCCAAGTTCATTTTGGGGTGTGGAAATCAAGCTCCAAAATGGATTCACTGGAACCTGGAGAAATGAGGGATTAACTCCAGAGAAATATCCTGGTCCCTGCTCTGTTCCCATCTCCTGGACAACTGAATCCATTGGCTTTTCCAGGTTTTTTATGCAGATCTCAGATCAGAGATTCAGTTCCCAAGCTGGGGAGTTCCTGTGCCCCTTCCCTGGCACCTGGATGGAAAATCAGCAGAGTCTGGCAGGAATGCCCCAGATCTCTGCTCCCACCCTTTGGAAGCACCCGGAAAACTCCCCCATCCCAAACCCCAAATCCTGATCCCAAAATCTTTGGTTTTAAGCTCGGCTTTGTATCCTGAAACGCAGAAATTCCCATTCTGACTGAACAGCATCAGCAAATCCCAAATCCCTCCCTCTCCATCCTTAGGATCTGCTCCAAAATCTACCCCTAAATCTACCCTTTACCCCCCATTCCATGTGGAACCCCCAGCATCCACCCCTGGATTTGGGGATTTTGTTGGATTTGGGGAATTCTGCTGGATTTTGGGATTCAAACAGGCCTGGCCCTGCTTTGGTTCTGTTTGGCATAAAAACCCTGGCGCCTTTGGAAGTTGCAGCCAAGGATCTGGCGGCGCCTTTGGAAGCCACAGCCAAGGATCCATCCGGGAGCAATTCCCATTGTTCAGAGCATTTTTCTGGGATTGTCTTGGACACAAGACCTGCCCCGCCCATCCTTGTCTTTATTGTTGTTTTTATTTTTTGTCCCTCGAGGGCTCCTCATGGCCGAGCATTCCAGGATGGAAGCGCACAGGATCCGCTGTTTATGAGGCATTCCCACAGGGACTTTTGGGATTTCCGTGTCCTTGCCAGAGCCTTGGTGTGAGATCAGAGAGCCCAGCCAGGGAGCTCCCGGAGTTTATTTTCCATTAAAATCACCATAATAAAAAAAAAAAATCAAACTTTCAGCCTTCAGGACCCCCCATGGGCACTTCCAGCCTTCCCCATT
The DNA here is from genome assembly GCF_963662255.1 of Cinclus cinclus. Classification (NCBI taxonomy): domain Eukaryota; kingdom Metazoa; phylum Chordata; class Aves; order Passeriformes; family Cinclidae; genus Cinclus; species Cinclus cinclus. The sequence goes on along the minus strand of NC_085074.1, from coordinate 1,083,511 downwards.
CCGGGATTCTGGGATTTTAGGATTTATTCCTCTCCTAAACCCTACCCAAAAATCCCACATCCAGCTGAAGAACAGACACAATCATTATAATGCAAAATTTATCAGGGGAATACCCCTTTTCCTTGGAATATCTACCCCAAACACCCCATCCCTGCTGGAATACCCACCCCAAATCCCATTCCAGATGGAATATCCACCCCAAACCCCATTCTTGTGGAATATCCACCCCAAACCCCATTCCCATTAGAATACCCACCCCAAATCCCATCCGTGTGGAATATCAACCCCAAACCCCATTCCTGTGACTCTGACATCCCTGAGGAATTTGGGATTTGGGGTAGCAGCAGCTGGAAGGAACTTTCCAGGAAGTTCTTCCCCTGGGAAGCATCCTCTGGATGCTTCTGGGAACATCCCAAGAGAGAGGGAACTCAACCCAAAGCATCTCGGGATTGTCCCACTGTGGATTTTCATGGATAAATGTTCCTTTGATGTGGAGAATGGCTCGTTATCCCTTAAAGAGGCGAGGAGGGGTGGGAAAGGTGCAAAAGGTAAAATTCCATAAAAAAGATGGATGATGGGTTTGGAGTACCCTCGGTGGGAGGGGTTTGCCCTGAAACATCACCAAAACAGGAAAAGGGACAATTCCCAGAATTCCTCCTCCAATTCAGGGCTGGGAGCATTCAGGCTGGAACTGATTCCCAAATCATGGAAAAGGCTCCGATCCCTCCTGGAGGGTGGGCAGGGCTCAGGGGTGCTCTGTTCTCCAGGAGATTCCCAGTGTCCCTGATGGATCCTGGCTCCCCTTCCTGGGGTAGCCTTCCCAAATCCCGCTGCTCCACCAGGAATGCACAATCCGTGCTTTTCCAAGCCCTTGGCGTGCTGCTGGCAGAACACTCCAGGTGGGAATTACAGGAGCATCCAGCCCCTGCCAGCAGTTCCAGCTGGCTGGAATTCCAGATTTTAATTAAAGTGGTGTTCCCAGGCTCGGTTCCATCCCACAGGCCCAGTAAACTCTGGCAGTTGGTTTTCCATCAGCAATGTCATCCTGGGAAAAGGAGGGAAGGGATAAACATCCACATGCTCCTGGCTGAACTTCCCATGAACACTGGGCTGGATCCTCCTTCCCAGCAGGATTCAGATCCCAACAGAGTCATTCCCTTCACTGGGATCATCCCTTCCTGGTGGGATTCAAATCCCCACGCATCCATTGGGATCATCCCATCCCAGCAGGATTCAGGCCCCCACGGATCCATTGGGATCGTCCCATCCCTGTGGGATTCAGATCCCCACAGATCCATCCAGATCATCCCATCCCCTTTCCAGGGCTGTCCCTAATGGGGAATTTCACCCTCACTCCATAAAACGAGGCCAAGCCTTTACTGGGAACAAAAATCCCCATCAGCCACACAAGAAAAGGGAATTCCACGTTCCCAGGGCTTTGGGTTATCCCTCCATCTCCAGTTTTTTGGGAATCCCCACAAAATCAGGAGGTCACCCCAAAAAACCCCAACTTTTGTCACTTTTGGCGTTTTCTGAGCAGGATCTGCAGCTTTGAGTGATCCCATCCCGCTGCATTCCCGCTCCAGTTCAGCCTCATTACCATGGATGCATTCCAGTATTTTGCATAAATGTTTGCTTAATGCCGAGTCCGAAATATCCCAGAAAAATAAAAAAATGGGAATTGAAGGTGGCTCATGGCTCCTGGGGCATATCCTGCCGTTTCCATGGCAGCCCGGGGGCTCTGGGATGCTTGACAAAAAAATCAGAGCTCAAGGAGGAACAATTGGGGTTCAAAACATCCAGATGGAAGGGGATTCATGTTTTTCAGGAATCCCCAGTTTCATTTCGGGGCAGATTCTGGCACATTTGGGGTTCCTGGAGGGTGGAGAATTCCAGCTTGTTCCCAGCAGTAATTAGTGTTAACTACCTCAGTAATTACTGAGCTTCGAGCAATTGGGAACCATAGTGGGCTGGGTGGGAATTTTGGGGTGGGAAATGAGGAATTCAATTAGATTTGATGTTTCTGGGGCTGAGGAATCGCTTGGGCATTGGGAATTCCAGAGGGGAGAAAGAGAAAAGGGGAGAAAGGGAATTACTTCCACAGGATGCTCTGATGGGCTTAATTAGAAATTAAATATTTATTGGAGGGGTTGAAGGAGGATTTATGGAATTCTGGGGAGATCCATGCTCTGGCCAGGATTTTTTGGGAAGAAATCCCTCTCTGAGGGGTTGGGATGGAATTCCCAGAGGAGCTGTGGCTGCCCCTGGATCCCTAAGAATGTCCAAGGCTAGGTTGGACATGGCACCAAAAAACAGGGAAATCCTGGGATTTGTGGCACAAGAGGTAGGGATAAAATACAAGGAATAGGAGCACCAAAAATCTGGGAAATCCTGGGATTTGTGGCACAAGAATTGGGTATAAAACACAGAGAATGGGAGCACCAAAGGTCAGATCCTCACTGCTCATTAGGAATGAGGGGCAGGAGAAAGGATTGGGGCAGTTCCCAGGGAATGAGGGGCAGAAGGGAATGAGGCCATTCCCAGGAGCAGGGAGAAGGGATTGGGGCCATTCCCAGGGAATGAGGGGCAGAAGGGATTGAGGCCATTCCCAGGAGCAGGGAGAAGGGATTGGGACCATCCCAAGCTCCGTCATGCTCCAGCCTCTTCCAGAACATTCCCACTAAAGGGAAAAGAATCCATCCCAGCTGGATGTGAGCTGTGTGCGGCAGCCAGGCAGAGCAGAGCTTCCCAATAAAATCTTGGAGATCCAACCCATCTCCCTCTCACGAGGTTTCCCTGCACCTCCAGCTCCAAACCTGGCACTGGAGCTGCGGCTGGAGGGGATGGACACAGCCCTGGAAGGGGAAAGCAGGGGGAGAAGGCCCTGAAATCCCAAATCCAAGGCCTTTGCCAGGCTTCCCTTTAGGGAATGGAACAGGGAATGCCCACAGAATGGGCAGGGAATGGGGCCAGGAATGGGCAGTTGGTCCCAGGGCTGGGATTCCCTGCCCATTCCGTGGTCATTCCCGGCAAGGTTTCCTATCCCCATTTCCTCCCCTTTTCCCAAATTTCTGACATCCCTGTGTCCCAAATCCTCCCAAACCCATCCCGAGCCCAGCTAGAAAAGCCCCAGCAGCTCCTGCTCCCAATTCCTCCTTCCCAGCTCCCAAAGGAAACATCTCCCTGCAGCCAGGAGCATCCCCACACCCCAATCCCAGGGATTTCAGGAATGCAAAGCCCTCTGGAATGTGGGGAGCTGGAAACTGAAGCTTTCTGGAGTCCTGGCAGGGATTTATGGAGCCAGGAAGGGATCAAAACCATTTGCACCTTGCTGTCACAGTGATCCATTCCCTCAATTCCCACTTCCATCCGGGAATGTTCCTGCCCTTGCCAGCACTGCTGATGCCGGGGAAAAATCCAGCGCGGTTGCCAGGGCAGGAATGATTTATTAGGACATAAAATCCATCCGAGTTCCTGGGAGTCTCCTCCGGGATGCAGAGATTGATTTGTTTACCGCAGCCATGGAAAGCGGGGGCTGCTCCCGGGAAAACACATCCCAACCTCAGCCTGGGATTTTCCAGCCTCTCCTGGAGCAGCCAAGGGAAGGGACAGACCCCATTGCTCAACCCCCAAATTATCAGGGGGCCAAAAAAAAAAAAAAAAAAAAAAAAAAAAAAAAAAAAAAAAACCAAAAAAACCCAGAGTGTTTCAGATCCTTGAGGTTTGGGAATTGTCCGGGGCCTCCCGGGTGCTTGGAATCTTCGAAGGAGATTCAGGGCTCCAAGCCTCGATTCCTTTGCCATTTTTGGGGTTGGATGGAGGCAGAGCTGAGATCCCTCCGGCTCCCTCCTGGCGCGGGAATCAAGCCCAGAGGGGTGGATGGAGCCAAAATAAAACAGGGATTTGGGAGTTAAGGACCGCCTCTACATCCACGTATTCCTTAGGAAAAATGGGATTTTTCTCTTTTGGAAAAGATGGTTGTGTTTGGAAAAGGTTTTATGGAAACCCGACTGTCACTCCCGCCCCGAGGACAGGGGTGGGCACGCCCAGGGAGCAGCGTTTCCTTGGATCGGCCCCTCCCGAGAGCCTGGAATATCCTGGATGGGAAAACCCCCATTCCCTAAATCTGGATTTCCCCCCCGGGAGATCCCGCGGCTCCATCCCGCGCTGGAGCTCGGGTTTGATGATCCTAAATGTGTTTTCCAAGCTCAAGAATTCCATGATTCTGTGATCCCTCGGCTGCTCCATACAGAGAGGGGAAATCCTGGAAATCCCTCCCGACCTCCTGAGGATATCAGTCCATGGCTTTTCCTCCTGCTCCATCCAGCGGCTCAGCCGGGAAAAACGGCGGCATCCAGCGGCAGCATCCATAAATCCAAGGATTCAGCCGGGAATACCAGCCTGGGAATGCTGGAAAAGCTCCCGCTAAGAGTGGACTCAAGCCCCCCCTCCCAGACTTCGGAATACAGTGGAATTCCCAAACTTTGGGGACGGATCCGCCACATTCCAGGCCATCCCAAGTTTTTCCTAAAGCTCCAGAAGGAAAAGCCAAGGATTTATTTCACGGAGGAATGTGGGAATTACACCCGGAGAGGCGCAGGGAATATCGGGATACACCTGGAGGGTCCCGGGGAAGGCCCGCAGGTTGGACTCGGTGATCCCAAAGACTCCAGTCTCACTGGTTCCAGGATTCCGGGAGAAGCGGCGCTGCTCTAGCGGCTCCTCCTCCTCCCGGGGCTGTACCGGAGGCTGCTGACCTCGCTCCGGTCCCATCCCAGAGCCGGGAATTGGGGTAAACGGAGGAACGCTGAGGCCTTCTCTTCCCTCCCTCCCCGGGCACCCTCCCCTGACGGCCGTTACCGAGCGCGCGTCGCCGTTCAAACCCGCCTCGGGGGCGGGAGCTCCGCGCGCTGATTGGCTGCCAGGCTGGCACCCGGCGCGCTGATTGGGCAGGAGGAGTGGAGGGGGCGTGGCCTCGGAGAGGGCGGTCTCTCCCTCAGCGCTGCACGGAGTCGTAGCTATGGCTGCCCGCAGCCCCCGCGCTGCCGCGGCCGCCGCCTCGTCCTTGCTGTCGCCAACCCCGCGGGCCCTCGGCAGCACCGGCACCCCTGTACTCGCTGAGTGCCCTAGCAACGATGATGAGAGCGAGAGGCGTCAGCGCCGCCGCTCCAGGGCTGTGGACTCGTCGCTGCAGGGCCTCGGCTCACCCTCGCTCAGGTAGGGCCAGTGCGCGGGGCCTTGGCTGAGGGGGGGGAACGCTGTGCACGGGCTGAGGGGGAACGCGGGCATCAATACCGCTTGGTTGGGGCTGAGGGAGAGCCCGGGCACCGACCCCGCTGGGCATGGGCTGAAGGGGAGCCCGGGCACCGACTCCACTGTGTCCCGGTCTGAGGGAGAACCCGGACACCGATACCGCTGGGCACGGGCTGAGGGGAGACGTGGGCACCGACACTGCTGGACCCGGACTGAGGGAGTAATGCCGATACCGACCCCGCGGGGTTTGGGCTGAGTGGGAGCTCGGGCACCGACACAGCTGTGTCCCGCAGGGCCGAGGGCTGGCAGCCGCCGCTGTCCCAGTGGAGCAACGCGCAGATCTCGGAGCACTACAGCACCTGCATCAAGCTCTCCACAGAGAATGTGAGTTGGGGCAGCCGCGTTTGGGCCTTGCGGGGTTTAAAACTCCCTCAGTACGGTTCAGGCGGGGTTGGAAGCATTTCGGGGTGGGGCAGGTTAAGGGACCATAAAGGTCTGCGGTCCCAGCTGGGCCATCCCACAGCACGTGGGTTCTGTCCGCAGGGTTCCGGAGTATCTCTTGGCAATCCCAGGAAAAAGTTCCTATGGGATTTCCCAGGTGTCCTGGTTTGAAAGACAACCCTTTGCTAAGAAAGGTAGAAGTCTCACTTTGAAATGGAGTGTAATCCCCCCTCCCTACAAATTACTATAATTTTGGAATTAAGGGAGCTTGCAGGCAAAGATATGGGGATAGGAATAGCAGTTCTTTACTGATATATCTAACAAGACAAACAAAAAACAACAACAGCTGTGAAATTAGCAATAAACAGAACAGTAACTCAGTCCCAGTCCTTTTTCAGCTGCAGGCTCTCTCTCCCTGTGCTGTAGTTACCAGTGCTGGGGGCAGGACCTGCCCGAGTTTGAATTCCAAACAATTTTCTGTTGAATTACAGATGATTCTCTGCCAATCTCTCCAACCTCTCCCCATTCCTCTGCCAAGAGAAAGCTGTGGCCACAGCCAGGCTGGTGTTGCCGTCCCCCTGTGCCACCTGGGCTGTCCCCTGGGTCCCCAGGGTGGCCCTGGCCAGGGGAGGGGTCAACAGCTGTGCTTTGTTGCAGAAAATCACCACCAAAAATGCCTTTGGGCTGCACCTGATTGATTACATGACCGACATCCTGAAGCAGAAGAACTCTGAGCTCACCAACTTCCAGGTCAGAGGGGTCCCTGCTGCAGATTTACCACCTCAAATTAACACCAGGATTAATTAGTGTGAAACCTCCAATGCTGCAGGCAAAACCCCCTGGGAGAGGCAGCAGGAATTGGAGGCACAGAGTCCTTGAAAGGCCGAGTCCTCCCAGTTGTGGTGTTCAAAAAAGGTTCAAAGTATGGGAGGCTTTAGAGGCAAAAACAAGGCTAGGAAAGGAAGGAAGGAAGGAGGTGATGGGCTGGTTCTGATCCAAGAATTTATCAGGGAAAAGCATCCCAGGAATTGTTGGGAGGGAGAGGTGGATTCCAGCATTGATGAGCAGGGACAGGAGTTTGGGATGTGGTCCCCAGGAGCTTCTGAGGGAAGGATGGGAAAAGAGGCTCTGGGGTCTTGGCCTTCCTAGTGGGATGTGGGCTTGGAAAAGGCCCTTGGAATTTCACCCCCTTCACCTTTTCATGCTTTGGGGAAGCGGGATGATCCCAGGGGGGTAACCCTGAGGAAGGAGAGGTCCTGGCAGACCAAACCCGCCCCTTTCCGCTTCTCCCCATGGCTGAACTCAACAATTCCTAAATTATTTTTAACCACGATCCAAAAAAAAAAAAAAAAAAATAAAGCACACTATGGGGAAAACATCCCCTTGGGGAAAATCCATAGCTTTCATAATAACCCTGTTATCTGTGATTTTCCTTGGGATAAAGAGCACTTGGGAAATCAGCCGTGGGATGCTCCAGGTGAGATTTTTCCCTGTCCAGCTGGGAATTCCCTGTTCCTCTGCAGGTGGCAGCTGGGACTCTGGATGCCAGTGCCAAGATCTATGCTGTGCGTGTGGATTCTGTCCATGCTGACGCCTTCAAGGTCCTGGGCCACCTGGGCAAGGAGACAGCCCCTGCCAGGGACCTAGACAGCCCTGAGAAAGGTGGGAATTGCCTCTTTTCCTCTCTCAAATCCCAGGAAATTCCCTCATTTCCCACCCAGCAACGGGACAAGCCTCAGCGCACTTCTGGAGTTGGGAGTTTCAAAAATATGTGGGATTAATTGATTTCTCCAAGGTTTGGGAGATTCCAGGTTGGTTCTCCTGGGATGCTGGAGCAGGGAGGGATGGGAGGAGGAGCTGGATCTGTCACTTAGTGGTTTCAGATTTCAGTTTGGGATCCAACAGGAGGGGCAGTTTGGGATCCAACAGGAGCAGTTTTTTGCCCAGCCAAATCCATAAAAAGCCACCAGGACATTGCTCATCTTAGTAGATCCTGCCTGAGGAATTTCAACCCGCTGCAGTTTGTTGTACAAATTCCAGGTTTTCTCCTTCCTTTGGGATATTCCATCCCATAGTTTGAGGTGGGATTTGTCCCTTTTCCCATGCCAGGCTCCAGCTCGAGCCCCGAGGCTGCCAGGAAAGCTCAGCCAAGGAAGAAGCAAAGCTTCAAAACCATCGAGCAGAACCTGAGCAACATCAACGTGTCCGAGGCCAGCCGCAGGCATGAGGTGGGCTCAGCTTCTTCCTCATCCTCCCCATCCCTGTGTTCCTGCTTTTCCATTCCCCTGGCATCTCAGAGCCACCAGTGTGGGAGTTCAGGCTGGGAAAAGGATCCTGGAATGGTTTGGGGTGGAAGGGCCTTAAATCCCAGCCAGTGTCACCATCCTGGCCCATTCCAGGAGAGGGAATTCCATCCCTCCCCTCAGCTGATCCCTCCTGGAGCTTCCCTTCCTGCCAGGCCCCTCCAGGGCTGGCTGGGATTGGGATAAATCCTGGGATCCCCCAGTGACAGCAGAACCCTCCTGTCCCTGTTTGTCCCCAGATTCCAGAATCCCAGTTTGGGATGGATCAATCCCATCTCATCCCAGCCTTCCATGGGCAGGGACAGCTCCCACTGTCCCAGGCTGGGACACTCCCAGGGATGATCTGGGGGCAGAGAGGGAGGAATTTCTTCCTAAAATCCAGCACTGGGAATTCCTTGAGTTAGAAGGGACCCCTCAGCTCATCCCATTCCAGCACTTCCCACTCTGCCAGGCTCCTCCAGCCTGGCCAGGGACACTCCCAGGGGTGCAAAGGAGATGGGTCCTTTGGGATCAGAGCCCTCCCTGCCCCTCTCCATCCCCTGCATTCCTGGATTCCCCTCTCCATTCCCTGATCTCCAGTCCCCGATTCCCATCTCCATTCCCCATGGATTTCTGCCCCATTCCCTGATTCCTATTCCCTGATTCCCATTCCTGGATTTCCAGGTGGATCCCATGTTCCAGAGAGCAGCCGCTTCCTTCGATGAGTGCAGCACTGCCGGGATTTTCCTGACGGGGCTGCGCTCCCAGAGCTTCCATAGCCAGCTCCTTTTCCACTCAGGAATTGTCCCCCTGCCCTCCTCGGAGTGCCTAGCCCTGCCCAGCTCCCACCCTGTCCCTGTGGCTGGGCTTAAAGGTGAATCCTGCTTCTGCCTTTTTTGTCCTCCCCCTTCTGCCTTTTTTGTCCTCCCCCTTCTGCCTTTTTTCCCCTCCCCCTTCTGCCATTTTTAACTCCCCCCTCTGCCTTTTTTTTCCTTCCCCTTCTGCCTTTTCCAGCCTTTCTTTTCCTGCCCTTATTGTTTTCCTGGGCCCTTCTTCACTGCTCAGATCTGCTCAGGCTGTTGGAAAACTGGGAAATGTGGGGGTTTGAGGTCCTGAGCCAGGTGGGAATTCCTGAATTTCAGATGCTGTGCAGGAATTTTGGAGGTTGAGATTTCCTGTGCCGGATTGGGAATTCCTGTGTCAGATTAGGGATTCCAGAGCCAGGTGGGGACTCCTGCTGGTATCCCAGGAATTCCCCTGTATCCCACCTCTCTGCAGCCCTGCTGGCCCCGTGCCTGGAGAAACGCCGGATCTGCTCCTCCCTGGCCGGATTCCAGTTCACCAAGTGGGATGAGGAGACCCATAATGGGGTGGGTGGGAATTCCTGATCCAGATTCCTGAGCCAGGTGGGAATTCCTGACCCGGGTTGGGGATTCCTGACCCAGGGCAGAATTCCCAGTCCGGACAGGATTCCCGATCCAGGCAGAATTCCTGTGTTGCAGTCGGTGTCGGCGCTCCTGGAGAAGTTTCGCAGGAGCGAGCAGGTGTTTGATCCCAACCTGGATCCCGACAGCGAGGACGAGCAGGGCTGGGGCCCCTCCCAGCCGGAATTCGCGCAGGATTCTCCAGATGGAGACAGGAGCCCGGAACTCCAGGAGAACAGCAAGATGTGGGAATGGGGATCCGGGGCTGGGGTTTGGGCTGGGGTGGAATTCCAGGAAGGAATTCCCAGCGCCTGGGGAGGAATTTCCAGTCCTGGTGGGGAGCTCATTTCCTGCTCTGGTCCTGGATACATCCAGGAATGTATTCCAATAATGTATTCTGGGGATCTCTTTGCCTTCCAAGGAGAACTTTGGCAAATCCAGGTGGTTTTCCAGCAGAACTGAGGATCTGGAACCTCAATGCCTCACTCCTAGAGCTGGAACAGGGATAACAAATCCTGGGAATGCTGAGGGAATCCTGAGCAGCTCCTGTGCTTTTTCCAGGACTGCTCAGGAATACCACATCCTGGGAATGCCATGGGAATTCTGAGCAGGGATAACAAATCCCTTTGGGAATACTGAGGGAATCCTGAGCAGCTCCTGTGCCTTTTCCAGGAGTAAGCAAGGACAAGATATCCCCTGGGAATGCGGAGGGAATTCTGCTCACAGATAAAAAATCCTGGGAATGCTGTGGAAGTTCTGCGCAGCTCCTGTGACTTTTCCAGGACTGCTCAGGGATGACAAATCCCAGGAATGCTGAGCGCTGCCGTTCCTTTTGCAGGCCAGAGGGAGCTCCCTTTGGTGAAGGGGACATCGGCACACTGAGCCTGCATGTATCCCTGAATCCCGGGGAATATTCCTACTTCAGCCCCCGCACCCTCGCCATGTGGGCCGGCCCCGAGCACTGGCGCTTCCGGCCACGGCAGCCCCGTGAGTGCCCAGAGACGGGGAGTCCTGGAATTCCAGAAATCTGGGATGGGAAGGGCTCCAGTCCCGGGATTCCGGGACGGGAAGGGCTCCAGTCCTTCCCAAAGTCCCATAGAACTCCTTCATCCCCAGACTTAGATCGGTTTCTGCTCCCACAAAAATCCATGGGTTCCTGGAAACCTGGGAGCTGACGCTGACCCCAGCTGCTTTCCTATAAAAAAAAGGGGGGAAGTCCTTGTGGGTGACCTTTGTTTGGAGGGGATGTTACAGTTGGGAATGAGCCAGGTGGGCTTGACCTGGCCCCAGACAGTGACAGCCCCTTCCCTTTCCTTCCTTTTCCTTCCTTCCTGGCATCCATCCTTCCTGCCTGACTCTTTTCCTTCCCCTTTTTCCCTCTTTTCCCTCAGCAGCCCCAGGCTCAGAGAGGGATTACCGGCGGAGGATTCCCAGGAAAGTTTTTGAGTTAGATTTCCAGGAGGACATCGACTTCCAGGCCCATTTCCGTAAGACCAAGGTGCCCACAGAGCCCCTGGAATTCCCGGGATTTGGGCAGCTCCAGTTTTGTGTCTGGGAGGCACTGTAGAGCCTGCCCCTTTCCAGACAAAACACTCCCTGCTTTTCCATGGAGAGCTGCTGGAGCTTCCTGTTTTTCCATGGAGCTGTCTGATTCCATTCCCAGGCATCCATAACTTTGGCCAAATCCATCCTGGAAAGCCAAAACCTTCGGAGCACCACACTCCCTGCAGATTTCAACTATGAGCCCCAGAGCCTGGGGCAGCTCTTCCTGAAACCCCTGGTCAAGGTGAGAGAATTCCCAAAGGAACCGTCACAGGGGGTCATTCCAGGGAACCATCCCAGGGGGTGATCCCAGGGAATCATTCAGGGGAATCATCTCACAGACTCATCTCAGGGGGTCAATCCAGGATGAAGGGGATGAAGGGGCACGGCTCAGCCTTTTTCCAAGAATATTTCGGAATACTTCCCCCAGCTCAGCCAGAGGTCAGATCCAGCGGGAGCCTTGGATACTGAGGCTGGGATTGAGGACTACGACTACAACAACCCCAATGACACCTCCAACTTCTGCCCTGCCCTGCAGGTACAGCCCAGAATTCCTGAGGGAAGGAATGGGAGGGGCAGGGTCCATCCAGCCTGGCCTGGGACATTCCCAGGAATGGATTTGCCAGGAAGGAGCTGCAGGAATTCCATTCCAGCCTTTTCCAGGGGAAGGAATTCCATCCCTCCCCTCAGAGCTGATCCCTCCTGGAGCTTCCCTTCCTGCCAGGCCCCTCCAGGGCTGGCTGGGATTGGGAATTGGATTGGGATAAATCCTGGGATCCCCCAGTGGCAGCAGAGCCCTTCTGTCCCTGTTTGTCCCCAGATTCCAGAATCCCAGTTTGGGATGGATCAATCCCATCTCATCCCAGCTTTCCATGGAGAGGGACAGTTCCCACTATCCCAGGCTGGGGCACTCCCAGGACTGGAAAAATTTTGGGATTGCTGCTCCCTACACCTGCCTTGGCTTCAGCCTTGGCCCAGTTCCCTGGGGGTAACCCCCAATTTCATGGGATAAACCCCAATCCCATGGGGAAGCTGGGCAGGAATTCCCACCCTCTGGAGCAACTCTGGTGTCCCCTGTGTGTCCCTGCAGGTCCCTGACAGTGATGATGACCCCGATCCTGATGCCAATCCCGCAGAATTCCTGAGCCAGCTCCCAGCTCATCCCGAGGCTCCAGAGCTCTCCGGGATCAATGGGGGGAATGTCCCGGCCTGTGGGGAGCTGGAGCTCATCACCGAACCCCAGAAGGTGACTGGGAGCACTGGGAGGGATTGGGAGCTGCTGGGCTGGGAATTCATCTCTGGACTGGTCTGGAGCAAAAACCTCTCAGCACCTCCAGGGTTAAAAATCCCAGGACACCCCCGTGGTGACACCCCCGTGGTGTTTTCCTGGGATTGGGCAGGGATTGTCATTCCAAAAGGAACAATTCCCAAATTAAACACCCGGATTGCCGTTCCCAGAGGAACAATTCCTGGGATTGCTGTTCCCAAATTGAACACCGGGGGTTGGGCAGTGAGGCTGTCCTTGCTGTTATTCCCAAGGAAAATTGGGAATGATAGCAGTTGTGGCTGTGATCCCGCTGGTGATCCTGATGATCCCAGATAATCCTAGATTCCCTCCTCAGATTCATAAAATCCACATCCAGTACGCCAGGACGGCCAAGAGGATGGACATGAGGCGGCTCAAGAGGAACATGTGGGAGCTGCTGACGGAGCAGGGAACAGGAAATGAGGTGGGGAGGGAAATTCCTGCTGGGAATTCTGCAGCAATTCCTGCCCAATCCCATGGAGATGAACCCCCATTCCAGGGGATAAAGCCCAAATCCATGGTATAAACCCCAGTTCCACAGGGATAAAGCCCAATCCCACGGGATAAACCCCAAGATCCACACTGGACTGAATCTTTGGGACTTTTCCATGGAATATTGGGGCTCTGCAGTTCCCGGTTTTTCCCAAGCAGGGGGAGGAAGCCAGGGAAGGGACGGACGCAGAAGTGGCTGGAGAGAAGGTCCTGAGTGACCTCACCAAAGATCTGCTCCACAGGTCAGGAATGGGAATGGGAAAATCCCAAATGGGACAAGGAAATGGGAATGGGATTGGGATCGGGGTTTGGCTTGGGAATGGGAAAATCCCTCATAAAAATGGGAATGGGACCGGGAAAATCCCTCAGGGGAATGGGGATGGGATGGGACATTGATTGGGAATAGGAATGGGAAAATCCCAAATGGAACAGGGAATGGTCTTGGGATTGGGAATGGCAATGGGAATGGCAAAATCCCTCCAGGTATGGGGATGGGAAATGGGACTGGGAAGTTCCCTGCGGGTGTTCCCAGGAAAGCCAGGCTGGCAAGCCCTTCTTGGCAGATGCAGGAAGAGCCGAGTTCTGCCCAGTCCCTGCTCCTTTGGATTCCTGGATGCTCCAGGATTTCCGGGCGCTGATCCCAATCCTGCTGTTCCACAGGCTCCCTCCCACCATGGCCACCAACCTGTCGGTGCCCCTGGCCTTCGTGTGCCTCCTGCACCTGGCCAACGAGAAGGTGAGGGCTGGGAGCAATCCCCACAATCCCAGGATTCCATGGAATGCAGCTGAATCCTGTTTTTTCCCTGGAATGCAGCTCATTCCCAATCCATCCCAGTTATTCCATGGAATGCAGCTCATCCCACAATCCCAGGATTCCATGGAATACAGCTGAATCCTGTTTTTTCCCTAGAATGCAGCTCATTCCCAATCCATCCCAGTTATTCCATGGAATGCAGCTCATCCCACAATCCCAGGATTCCATGGAATACAGCTGAATCCTGGTTTTTCCCTGGAATGAAGCTCATTCCCAATCCATCCCAGTTATTCCATGGAATGCAGCTCATCCCACAATCCCAGGATTCCATGGAATACAGCTGAATCCTGGTTTTTCCCTGGAATGCAGCTCATTCCAAATCCATCCCAGTTATTCCATGGAATACAGCTCATCCCATCAGTCCCAGGATTCCACGCAATGCAATTTATTCCATCAATCCTGGGAATTCCATGGAATGCAGCTGAATCCCGGTTTTTCCCTGGAATACAGCTCATTCCCAGTCCTTCCTGATTTTTCCATGGAATGCAGCTCCAGGGAAGGGGAACATCGGCAGCTTGGGCAGGGTTTGTCCCTCAGAGCTGTCCTGAGCATTTCAGACTCTGGATAAGGGAACAGAATCCCAGAATGCCAGAGGCTGGAAAAGCTCTCCAAGGTCACCAATTCCAAGCTGTCCCAAATCCCCACCTGGATTTGTTCCACGTTCAGGAATTCCTTGGAATTCCTCCAGGGGATGGAGACTCCAAGCCCCCCTGGGCAGCCCCTTCCCACCTTTTCCTTGAGGAAATTCCTGCACATTCCCTGGAAGAGCCCCCAGGCAGTAGTAGGAGGGGCTGGGGTTGTTCCCAAGCCTCATTCCCACGGGATTTAATTCCAAAAGGATGGAATTCCAAAGGGAACAGAGCCTAGCCTTGCCAGACTTGGCTTTTCCTTCCCATTCCCAGAATTTGCGGCTGGAGAGCACCAAGGACCTGTCGGATGTGCTGGTGAAACAGGGACACTGATCTGGGATTGCTTGAAGAATCATCCCCACATCCCAAATCCCAGCGAGATTCCTGGAATTCCAGACTGGATGGACAATGGGGGACAGCTCCAGCCCTTCAACTGCTTCCAGCCAAGATCCATGCAGCAGCTTTTCCCTGGTCTGGGAATTCCTGCGGCTCACTGTGAACCCCAGCACCTGCAGCAGAGGCTGCTCTGTGTCCCAGAATTTCCTGTCTGTGTATCCCAAAATTCCCTGTGTGCCAAAATTTCCTGCCTATGTATCCCAAAACTCCCTCTGTGTCCCGAAATTTTTTGTGTCCCAAAATTCCCTGTCTGTATTCTATCATTTCTTGTGTCCCAGAATTTCCTGTCTATCCCAAAATTTCCCATTGGTGTCCCAAAATTCCCTGTTTGTCCCAGAGTTTCCCATCTATATTCCAAAATTTCCTCTCTAACCCAGCATTTCCTGTGTCCCAAAATTTCCTGTCTGTGTATCCCAAAATTCCCTCCCTCTGTCCTTCCCAGTCTGTACTTCCCAGTTTTTGGACTGACTTATTCCTGGCCCCCATTCCTTCTATTCCCTGGAATTTTTCCCTTTTTTTACTGGTTAAGGATAATAAATTATGCAGACTTTGGAGTGGGGTCTGGAAGGTGGCCCTGGAATAACCCCGGAGTGGGGTGGGGCAGGGCAGCAAATTCTCTGAAAAACGGGAATCCAGGGATCTGAGCCTGGAGCAGCAGCCAGGAATGGGCTCCAGGAGCCAAATTCTGGGATCGGGATCAGCTGAGAGTCTCCTGCTCCTCCTCCTGCTTTTCCTGGGATAAGGATCCCCAGGGGCGGGGTCTCCTCTGGACAACTCTGGAATTCTGTTCCTGATTTTCCTGGGAATGGGGTTCTCAGGGGCGGGGTCTCCCTCTCCTGTCCCCCCTGGAATTCTGCTCCATCCTTCCCTGGGGCTGGGGCTCCCTCAGGAACGTCCCGAGTCGCAATTCCCACCCTGCCGGGCTCTGCCCGCGCTGCTCCCTCGCTATTCCCAGGATTTCTCCCACCCAAGGAGCGGCCGGGTCTCGGGAATTCCGGCCCGGGCACCTCCCGCTCCTCTGCCCCCGGAATTCCGAGCCTCTCTCGGTGCTCCGCGAGGATTTCAGGATCTGCCGCCCTTCCCTGACTCCTGGGGCTGCTGCTCCTGGGTTTGAAATTCCAAGGGCCGATGTTCCAGGGTTTGAGGCTCCAGGGGATGATTGTCCAGGAATTGATACTCCAGGCGCTTATATTCCAGGGACCGATGTTCCAGAGGATCCCACCCGGGCTGTGGGGGGGGGGATGCGAGGGAAGGAAGAGCGGAGGCTCCGGGAAGGGCTGGAGCGATCCTGCACCACAGGCACCGGACTTTCCTCTTCACCTTCCTCTTCCTCCTCCTCTGGGCCTGTCCCCAACGGCGCCGTGTCCCGGACCCGGCCACGAACGGGGGCGGGGGACGAGGGGACCCAGAACCGGGGAAAGGGGTCCCAGAACCGGGACAGGGTCCCAGCAGAACCGGGGACGGGTCCCAGCTCTGGGGAGGGGATCCGAAATCAGGGAGGGGTCCCAGCCCGCGGGCAGGGGTCTCTGGGGGCTCCCACCTGCGGCAGCTCCCTGGGTGACTGACTCCCGTGCCTCGGGGCTCCTCTCCAGGCACCTCAGGAGACCCCGGAAGAATTTCGGGATTTTCCATCCTCCGAGATGTGGGATCGGGACGGTTCCCACGCGCGGTCCCACACAGGGGTGCTCAGATGCCCCCAGGACCCCGAAACTCGATCTGCTCCTAAAATCCCGTTAATTCCTGAAACTCGATCTGTTCCTAAAAATCCCGTTAATTCCTGAAATCTGATCTGTTCCTAAAACCTCGTTAATTCCTGAAACTCGATCTGTTCCTAAAAATCCTGTTTATTCCTGAAACCCGATCTGTTCCTAAAATCCCGTTTATTCCTGAACTCCCTTCCAGCGCCGATGGAGCTGAGAAGGCTGGACCGGGTGCGAGGGGAAACTGAGGCAGCCATCCCAGCCCAGATAAAAACCGGGAATAAAAACCCGAGTGGAATTTTTGCTGTTGCTTTCAGCCGCTGTCGCTAAATCCCGGGTTTATCCCGGGGAGTGCGGGAGCCTTCCTGGAAAGGGGGGGGTTCGGTGGTACCCGCGGCTCCTTCACCCCCTTCCTACCCCGGGAGGGGGGCAGGAGCCCAGCCCCCTCCCCCCCCCCGACATTACCCGTTTCTGCTTTCTCGGGTTTTTGGCCCAAAATGAGTCACCGGGGGATTTTTTCTCTTCTTTTTCTTTTTTTTTTTTTTTCGGGACTCTTTCACGAGTTGAAGCGGGGGGGATTCTCGGGGGGCTGAGCCCCGACTGTCCCCCGCGTCTGAGCTGCTCCGGTCCCGCGGGACTGGGATTCCCACTCCAGAGACCAGGGACAGCATCCTTGGAATGCTGGAGACCCCCGGGAGCAGGAGCGGGACCAGGAGCCCGGAGGATCCCGCTGTGTCCCCACCCTCGGGGCGGCTCCGCCGCGGAGAGCGGGGCTTTGGGGGCCGGAAAGTCCGGCCCAGTCACTGGAGAAGGCGGGGGTAGAACCCCCAAAAGAGCGTCCGTTCCGGTAAGCAAAGAGTCAATGGCTGCGACTCGCCCCGCTCCGGCTCGCACACGCCACTTCCCCGAGCGGGGCTGACTCATCCCGGGCTCGGTCCCGCTCCGCGACACCCGCGCGCCGCTCCGGCCGGCCCGAGCCTCCGCCGGTGAGTCCCGGGGGTCCCGGGGGGCTGGGGGGGTCCCTCCGCCCGCCCCGAGCCGCGCGTCCCCGCTCCTGCTCCGTCCCGAGCGGGACCGGCCGCGAACCCCAAAACCGCCGGGAAGCGGGGAGCGCCGCCGGGAAGCGGGGAGCACCCCCGGCCCCGTGGGGGTCCCGGAGCTGCGGCCGCTCCCGCGGGCCCCCGGCCCCTCCGGCTGCGCCCGCCGAGATGCCGGGGGGGGAGCTTGGGCCGAGCCGGCGACGCGGGATGGGGAAGGGATGACTTCAGCCCATTACTCACGGCTTGGCAGCGCTCCCGCGCTATTCCGGGCCGTGACGCTCCAGCCGCGCGAATTTGGGCCTAAACAGGCAGAATTTGGGTGATTTGAGCAAGGAGGAGGAAGGCGCGGACACGCTGCGGGGTTGAGGAGCGGGGCGGGGTTTGGGCTGAGTTTGAGCCCGCACCCGAAATAATTGTTATTGTGATTATTGTTTTAATTATACTCATTAAGTGTGTAATTAGAGCCCGGGCGCCGCCCCCAGCCCACCACATCCCGGCACCGGCGGGGGTTGTTCAGCCTCAAATCGACCGCGTTTCGCCCCAAAAGCCCCGTGCGCCCCCCCCCCTCCCCCCCCCACGGCCCGGCGGTTTCCTGCGCTCGGGGAGCGCGGCCGGGAAGGGCGGAAATCGCGTCAGCGGTGCCGGGAACCGAACCGGGGCCGGCGGGGGCACCGCGGGGGCGGGACACGGGGGTAGCACCTGCACCTGATCAACACAGGTGAGAGGGACACCTGGACCCGATAAACACCTCTGTGTGTGTGACATCTGTACCTGTACACACAGGTGTGTGTGTCACCTGTACCTGCACGCACAGGTGTGAGAGGGACACCTGGACTCGATAAACACCTGTGTGTGTGAGACACCTGTACCTGCACATGCAGGTGTGCGTGAGACATCCGTACCTGCACACACAAGTGTGTGTGTGTCACCTGTACCTGTACACACAGGTGTATGTGACATCTGGCACCTGCACACACAGGTGTGTGTGTGATATCTGTACTTGTACACACAGGTGTGTGTGTCACCTGTACCTGCACGCACAGGTGTGAGAGGGACACCTGGACCTAATAAACACCTGTGTGTGTGTCACCTGTACCTGCACACACAGACGCAAATATGCCCACCTGTCCTCAGGTGTGCTCATCTGCACTCACGAACGTGCTGGCGCCTCTGTGCCCGTGTAAACACAACTGGGCGCCTGCGCCCACACTGGCACACGCGCGTGTCACCCCTGCACGCACCTGTGCTCAGGTGTGCTCACCCACGGCCCCGCGCGCGCTGGTTCTTCGGGACCACAACTCCCAGCGTGCCCTTCGCGGGGGGGCGGGGACAGGAAGCACGGCTGCCCAATAGGAGAAGGGGCGTGTTGGCTCCAGCCAATTGGCAGCGAAGGGGGCGGGGAGGCCCCGCCCTCGGGTGCGCCCCATGGTCACGTGGCGCGGGCGTGGCCGGTGAGCGGGACCGGGGGCGCCGGAGGGGCTCGGTGGGACCGGGGGGCGCGGGGAGCGCCTGGGGACCCCTCTGCCCGCCCCGCTCCTTCCCCAGGTTGGCATCGCCGCTTTTCGCAGTTTTCCCGGGGTTTTTCCTCAAAAACTGGGGGGCGCGGGGGGGAGATTTGGGGGTGGCGAGCCCTGAATGTGGGGGGCAGGGAGGGAGGCACGGACGGAGCAGCTTCGGGCCGCGGCCGGTTGCTGTGCCTGGTGGGCAACGCCAAATCCTCCCGGTTCACCCGAAATTTTAGCAGAGCAGCAACAGTTTGGGGTGTCACCCTCTCCCGTTTTTTCTCCCTTCCAGGACCCCTCCTAAACCCAAAGCCAGCGACTCTCCCTCCATGGAGAACAACCAAGAGCCGCAAGGAGACCCCAAAGAGCCCTCGAGCACCGCCCACCCCACCGTGAGTGTACCACGGGGGGTTTGGGGGTGCTGACCGCCCCAAAATCCGGGGGAGGAAGGGGGAGGGAAGGGCGAGGAGCGCTTCGGCCGCCGGTGGAAGTGAGGATGAGGCAGAGAAATGTGAAATTCCCAGCTTTGGGTGGGGGGCGATGAGGGGGAATGGACCAAAAATGGCAGTTTTGGGGGGAGAAGCAAGCGGTCCCATAGAAATAGGATTATTTTTTATGCTCGTGAGGAAAAGTGGTTTGGATTTAGTGGCGCTGGAGCTTTTCCCTCCTTCCAGCAGCTTTTTATTTCACCCAGAAAAAAAAAAATTAAAAAAAAGAAAAGAAAGCTTTGAACTCTTTCAGCCGTTAAAATCCACTGTCTGTCACAAGCTGTTAAATGAATAGAAGGAATCATAAAAAAAAATTTAAAAAAGAAAGACTAAAAAAAATAGAAAAGGACGGACTTGGGAGCCGAGCGGCTTCTTTGACCAAAAATAGCAACAAGTTTTATAACTCCGGAAAATGTAGAACAAACAAACGAGGAACATTTTTAGCTGAGAAAGGCGGCGGCAGTGCGGGGGGGGAGCTGAATTCTGAATTTCTGCCCGTCTGTTTTCCTGGAAGCCGCTCCTCGTGTTCTCACCCGCATCCAGCGCTTTGACCAACTTGGCCACCGGCCCGGGGCTGCCTGAACGGGGAACGGGAACGGGGTTCCCTGAACGGGGAACGGGAACTGGGTTCCCTGAACGGGGAACGGGAACGGGGTTCCCTGAATGGGGAACGGGGCTCCCCGAACACAGAACAGGTCCGGAGCTCCCTGAACACCGCCGGGCTGCGGGGGGTGCGGATTTCGGGCTGCAGCTTCCCCAAAACTCAGCCCCGTGTCCCACAGGACGCGCCGGGGGCCAGGGATGGCGCCGAGGGGGATGAGGCAGTGGGAGAAGGTGGGGACAAGGACAAGGAAGATGAGGACAAGGAGAAGGAGGAGGAGGAGGCTTTCCTCGTCAGCCTCTACAAGTTCATGAAGGAGCGGCGCACGCCCATCGAGAGGATCCCGCACCTCGGCTTCAAGCAGAGTATGTCCCGCCCCGGTGACAGGGAACAGGGCACAGGGGGTGGTGGCCGTGCACAGGTCTCGTATCCTCCTGAGCCTCAGCATCTCCCGTTTATTCCCAGTTAACCTCTGGAAGATCTACAAGGCCGTGGAAAAGCTGGGAGCCTACGAGCTGGTGAGTGGTGGCCATGGGAGTCAGGGTGTCCCTTGGGTGCTGGAGTGTCCCCTAGACATCAGGGCTGGACACGAGTGTGACCCCTGGGTATCAGGGTGTCCCCTGGGGTGCCTGGGATGTCCCCTGGGTCCCAGGGTGTCCCCCGGGTGCCAGGGCTCACCTTCCCTCCCTCCCTCCCTCCCTCCCTCCCGCCGCAGGTGACGGGCCGCCGGCTCTGGAAGAACGTGTACGACGAGCTCGGGGGCAGCCCCGGCAGCACCAGCGCGGCCACCTGCACCCGGCGCCACTACGAGAGGTGGGGCCGGGCGGGCCCGGGGCTCTGTCCTGCCGCGTGCCTCAGTTTCCCCTGGCGCTCACCGCGCTCCCCGCTCGCTCCGCAGGCTCGTCCTTCCTTACGTGCGACACCTCAAGGGCGAGGAGGACAAGCCGCTGCCACCCAGCAAACCCCGCAGGCAGTATAAGGTCTCCAAGGACGACAAGAGCAAGAAGGCCAGGAAGGAGAAGGGCCGCGAGCAGGTGTGCGGCCCCTCCGGAGGGGCTGGGAGCAGCCTCGGATCCCCGGCCGGGACAGGGAAGGGAAGGGAAGGGAAGGGAAGGGAAGGGAAGGGAAGGGAAGGGAAGGGAAGGGAAGGGAAGGGAAGGGAAGGGAAGGGAAGGGAAGGGAAGGGAAGGGAAGGGAAGGGAAGGGAAGGGAAGGGAAGGGAAGGGTGGAGGGTGAGAGGGCAGCCAGAGGTGGGTGGGGAGCCGGACCCCAGCTCGGGATGCGGCACCCACACCCGACCCCCTCTGCTCACAGCTGGCTCCGGACAAGGGGCAGCCGGAGGTGGGTGCGGAGGATGCGCCAGAGCGAGGCGGGGGGACAGACGGACGCTCCAGCCCGGCCCGCACAGCCCCCAGCCCCTCGGGGAGATGTCCCAGCCCCTGCACGACCCACAGCGAGACCTACAAGCGCCTCTTTTCCAGCTTCTACTCCAAAGGGAACCATCCCATCATGTCCCCACTGGCCAAGAAGAAGCTGCTGGCGCAGGTGAGCAAGGCGGAGTCCTTGCACTGCCACAAACGCCACTGCCCCGAGGGCCGGCGGGCACAGAGCGACAGCGGCCCCGAGCCGCCCCGGCCGGTCAGCGGCCCTGGCCTGGCTGAGCAGAGGAGCCCGGAGCCGTCGAGAGCTCCGGATAGAGCTCCGAGCGAGGGGAACGAGCCATCCCCGGGAGGCAGAGACAGCCAGGGCTGCCCTCGGGCTGAGGACGGGGGCCCGGCCCCCGCCGTCTTCACCGGCTACTTCCACGCCTACCGCAGCGAGGGGCTGCAGCCCGGCGGCTGCCCCCCGCTCTGGGGGTACTTCTCCAACCTGAAGGATTTTTTGGAGCCGCCCTCCGCCTTGCCGGCGCGGCCCAGGGAGCCTGAGCAGCCCCAGGAGCTGCGGAGCAAAGCGGGGCGGCCGTGGGAGTGCCGGGCCGCCGCTGTCCGGGCCTGCTGGGTGCCTCCCGGGGCCACCTTCGGCCCCGCCGGGCACGGTCGCGACGAGGAGGAGGAGGAGGATGAGGATGATGAAGAGGACGAGGAGTCCTTCGGCCCCACTGCAAAGTCACACGCCGTGTCCCCCTTGGCCAAGGAGGGCAGGGACGGGGGGACGCGCTCGCCGGGAAGCCACCAAAGGCTGGCCAAACCCAAGGCTGTGGTGGCCTCTCCGGGCTTCGCCACGCCACTGCCACCGGACGCTTTCCAGGGAGCCGCGCTGCACTTCCCAGGCGGCTTCGGGAGCCCCCAGGAGCAGCTGAAAACGCGGGGCGTGCCGGTGGCCCCGGCGCTCTCCGCAAACCCCCTGGTGATCCCGGCTTTCCCCAGCCCTTTGGTTGTGACCTCGGAGCTGTGCCGGCCGCTGGCCACCGGCCGCTTCCCAGCGTCCTTCGGGGGGAATTCGCCACGGCCCCGGCTGTACCCGGCAGCTCCGTGGCACGGGCAGCGTTCCTGCGGCTCCCCGCACGTCCCGCACCACGCCCGGCCCTAGCGCTGCCATCGCCGCGGGTGACAGCGAGGGGACAATCCGGACTACCCCGTTTTTACTCCCCATCTCAGAGTTGGTTGTGGCTCCTCTGCTGGCACCCCACGGTTCTCAGTATTTTCTATATATCCACACACAAATCTATAAAAAAAGGGAGCAAAACCAGTGCTGGAGGTTTCTGTTCATGCCGGGGGATGGTTGGGCCCATCCTGCTGTGCTCTGAGTCCCCACACACAAATTTGGGGTTTGTGTCGCCTCCATGCTGGGCTCTGGAGGTTTTCAGGAGCCTGGGAAGGGGAATAAAACCTGCCTGGCTGGTCCCCACCTGGCAGTTTGGGGTGTCTTTGATTTCTGGGACCAGGCCAGGGTTTGGGGGGATCCTCTCCCTGAACATGGAGCCACAGGGCTGAGAACTCATCCCGTGGGGAAGGAAGGAGGAGCTTTTCCACCTCAGTTTTGGGGGAATCACAGCAATTCCACTGAGCAGCTGCATGTCAAGGTGGGAACTGGCCCAGCAGCTGCTCCAGGTCCTTTTTGTTTCCAGGTGATTTCTGCCTCCAGGCTCTTTCTCTCTCCAGGTCCCTTTTTGTCTTCAGATCCTTTTTTTGCCTCCAGGTCCTTTCTCCAGGTGTTTTCTGTCTCTGGGTGCTCCACTGGAGCTGTTCCAGGCTATCCCAGGGCTCTGTGGCAGCTCCGGGCCTCACTCTCCCCATGGCAGCTGCTCCCCACCCACAGGGACAGCAGAAAGGGCAGAGGGATGGTGGCACTTCCTTGTCCCCAGGATTGTGACAGCTCTGGGGAAAGCAGGAGCTGTGAATCAGCATGGAAGGGGAACCTGGAAATGCCAAGTCTGGGGACAGAAATTGGGAATACCCAGCCCCAGACGGCTCTGGTCACTCTGGCATGTTTGGGAGACCCAAAGCATTCATGGATCCTTCACGGGACTGGCTGCCCCCAAAAACTTCCCTGCCCACAAAGCCTGTCTGGGAGCCACAGCACTCCAGCTGTCCCACCAGGAGCTTCCATAACATCCCAGGAGTGAGGCAACCAGAGATGCCAGAGCCTGAAGATGTCCCAGCCCCCTCTGCAGCAGCACAACTCCAAGGTCAGGCCTGGAAAAGCAGAGTTGGGGTGCTGGGACACACACAGGTCCCTGGGACTGGGGGATGCTGGACCTGATCCTGGCTGCTGTCACCTCCAGCTCCAAGAGGAGGCTCTGTGGTAGGTGGGATCCCACCAGGAGCCCCTTGGGTTTGGGGGCACCCCACAGCCACAGCCCTCCCTGCAGGGAATTGTGCTGGGCTGAGCCTGGATGGCCAGCAAAGCAAAACCTCACCTTTTTAGCCCAGAACTGCAGGGAAAAGGGAAAGGTTCTGCAGGGGTGGGGGTGCTGGCCAAGCTCAGCATCCTCAGAACTGCCCCTTATCACCAGTGGGTGTGGGACAGGTGACAGAGGCAGAGGGACAGACCCAGAAGGGAGGAGGAATCAGCTGAGTCTCCTCTCCAGAGGAAGGAATTCACATGGACAAGAAACTGAGGGGGGAATCCTCAGGGACTGCAGCTTCGTCCTGAGTGACAGCTCTGATCTCTGCTCCCTGTGACAGGGACAGAACCAGGGAACAGCTGGAGTTGTGACAGGGAGGCTCAGGCTGGATTTTGGGAAAGGCTCTGCCCCCAGTGGATGCTGGGAACTGCCCAGCGAATAGGCACAGCCCCAAGGCTGCCAGAGCTCAGGATTTTGGATTTTAGTGTGTCTGTGCAGGGTTGGAGTGATAATCCCTGCAGGTCCCTTCCCACTCAAGGGATTCCAGGAGTCTCTCATTATTTCAGGGAGCTGCCCAGCGTGGATCCATCCCTGCTCTGTTCCTCCATCCTCTCAGGGCTCACCAAATCCACCCTCAACAAAAGCCACCCCGCAGTGGCCATGGCCACAAACTCAGTCCAAAAGCACAACAAAAATTTAAAAAAAATTAAAAAAGAAGGAAGATTTTATTAAACAGCAACAAATCCAGAAAAACACCCCCCCCTCCTTTCCCACCCCCAGGAATTCTGGGGGGCCCCCACAGCCCCCAGGACAGCATTGCTGCTGCTGGCCTTGTCCCCGCAGTGTGCCAGGCCCCTCCCGGGGTCAGGATGAGCATCCTGGAGGTGCCTTGCAGGACAGCTTCCACCTTGGGGTGCCCAGGCTGGTACAGGGAGGCTCCAGGGGCACAGCCTCACCAATCCCACACCCAGAGAGTGCTGCCAGTCTGGCCTCCCACAGCACAGGGGCTCCGGGACGCTCACTGCGGACAAGGGGACAGGATCAGAACTCTGGGGACGTGGTGCCCGCCCTGGGCTGCAGAACTTCCACCCCGAGTCATTCCCCAGAGTGAGACCCCAACACCGACCGTGGTACTGGCACAGCCCAGGAAGGGAAACCACAATGCCTAAACTGGCACTGATCCACTGCCAGAGCACCCCAGGATCCAGCACCCAACCTGGCACAGCTCCATTCCCACCCAACCCACATCCCCAGGGAAGTGTTTCCCCACCCAGACCTGCCCAGGGAAGTTCCTCTCCCCACTCAGATCTCCCAGGAAGTTCCTTTCTTCCTGCAGGGTTCAAGTTTCTCCCCCCACAGGTCCCTCCCTGGGGCAGGGTGACAGGGGGGTTTCCTGTCCAGCCCTCGATGCTCCCTGGCAGTGCCCAAGGCCAGGCTGGACAGGGCTTGGAGCACTTGGGACAGGGGAAGGTGTCCCTGCCCGTGGTGGGACTGGATGGACTTTTCCAGCCAACCCATTCCACGATGCTGTGACCATTTCCAGCAAGGCCAGGCCCCCACAGCTCAGAGCTGCCCTGACTGGACAGGCTATGACTGAAATGTGTGTCCCTGGGAGCGAAGAGGGGGAGAGTTCAGGAGGGGAAAGGAATTCCTGCCTCCAAGGGCTGGACTAGGAGCAGTCCTCACACCATCCTCACCCAAACTCAGCCCCAGCTCCAAGCCTGGCTCTCAGAACCTCCCCAGGACACAGAGGTGTCCCCATGCTGCAGGGGACACCCCACAAGGTCCAACCCCCCTGGAACAGGAAAAGACAAACCCAGTTTTACTCTGATTCTCAGCTCCCAGCCACATAAACCCTCAGGTTTCTCCTCACCCTGCTCCCACAGGAAGCCCAGGGAGATTCCTCCTGTGCTGCCCACAGGGGAAGGAAAGGGAAGTGCCCACCCCAAATTTAAATTCCAGCCTCCTGCACGGGCCCAGCAGAGCCCTCAGCTGGAATTCCAAAGGGAATCTCAGGTTTGGCTTCGGCTGAGCACACCAGGCACCAAGCCCTCGGGGAATCGGGGCCGGTCCAGGGTTACGTAACCCTGCTGATGTCAGGGCTATAATTAGGAACAAAACCAGCAGCTGCCCCATTTCCTGCCAGCATAGCTTCCAGTTTGTTTTTGGAGCAGCTCTGGTACGATTAAAGTCCTGCCCTGAACACACAAGCTCAGCTGGAAAGGAAAGTCAGGATCCATATCCAGGTCTGCCTGGAAAAATTAACCCACTCTTGCACCCCTCCCCTGGAGCCCAGTTCCATCCCTTTTCTTGGGTGTCCAGAGGGTTTAAAGGTGACAGGGACACAAAGGAAAGTACAGCATCTCTAAGTGGGCACTGAAAAGCACCAAAGCTGCCTCTGACACAGAATTTCAGACCCACACAAGTGACTGTCCCCAGTGGCCTGAGGGTCACCAGCTTGGGGTTCCAAGCTCTGCCTTAGCTCTGAGCTCAGCGACTGCAAGGAACTCAGGAAAGTAAAAGGAGGAAGGATGTGGATGCTCCCAAATCCCGAGACTTAGCCATGACTCTGCCTGGGAACTCCTTGCAATGCTGGATGCAGTGTCAGCTCTGAGGCAGCACAAGTCAAATCACCCTGCGACAGTGGGAGGCGTCCCTAGCTGGGATGCCACTGGATGGGAATTAAGGTCCCTTTCAGCCCATACCATCCCACAATTCAATGACATCACAGCAAATCAAACCTGAACGGACACAACGACACTACCCTGGCCCCTGGCACCCCCTCCTCAGCACCCAGCACAGCCCTCACAACCCAGAGGTGGAACAGGAACCCAGTACAGCCATACCCAACAGGGCCAGGAGCAGCCACGGCCACACTGACACAGAAAGGTGTGTCCCCCCTACCTGAGGGCCCTGGGGCTGCTCCTCCAGCTGGGGCTGCACTGAGCCCAGGCCCGGCTGGCTCAGGGTGCCCACGCGGCCAGGCTGTCCCCGCAGTGTCACCGTGATGGTGGTCGGGGCCTTCAGGCCTGCAGAGCACATGGAAAATGACCTTGACACCACCTCCAAAGCGGGCTGGAGCTTCCCCTTGGAGGGGCTGCTCAGGAAGCAGCAGCCCACGGAGCAGGAGGAGCTTTGGGAATGCTCTCTGCCCTCCTTGCTGCTCACCTGCGGCCTGGTTGGAGATCTGGGCCAGCCCTGGGAGGCTGCTGGCCAGCTTGGCCAGGCCCCCGTTGGTCAGTAGCTGGTGGATGGCTGTGGGCTTGCTGTTGGCTGAGGCTCCGAGGGCCAGCGAGGTGGCCACAGGGATGGTGCGGACGACGGCGCCGGTGTCCGTGGTGATGGCAGCCAGGCCCTGCAGGGCCGTGGGTGCCTTCCCAGCCGAGCTCTGCAAGGACAGACAGCAGCCCTGAGCTCCTGGAGGGACAGGGGATGCTGGGATGGCCACTCCTATCTCCAGCAGAGGCCTTTGGAGTTTCCACACTTGACCCTGGCAACAGGCAGGGCTCAATCCTGGTAGGTTTATCCTTCCAGCCTGCACATCCCAGTTCAGCCTGAAGTTTGGAGTGGGACAAACTGACCTCCCTGGGGGCACCTCACACTGAAAGGCTGCCCCAGAGGTGCCAGGTGTGGCTCTTCCCAGGATATCAAAGGGAATGATCAGTGAGCCCTCTCAATCTGCTCTCCAGCACAGCAGTTTGGGGCTGGATGCACAGAAACAGCTTCCCACAGAGCCCTTTCACAGGCCTCAGGAATACTGAGAGCCCACCCCTCATCTCCTCTGGTCCAGAGGGGCTGTCCAGGCTCCCACTGCCTCCCAAAACTTCCTCTCCCCCCCCAGCTGTCCAGGGGGACCTCCAGGGATTTCACCTGCACAGGTGAGGCGGCAGCAGCTGCACTGCCAGGGAGGCTGCAGGATTTGGTGCCGATGTCCTGCAGGCTGAAGCTCAGCCCCTGGAGCAGGCTGCTGGCAGAGGCTGCTCCTGAAAACACAGAGAACAGCAAAGTCAGCCTGGGTGGATCCACCAGCACCGAATTCCAGGGTGTGCCAGGGCTGCAGAGCTGTTCTTCAACAAGCAGCACCCTGAGGATCCTCCCACAGCTCGTTTTATAGGATCATTAAATATCCAGAGTGGGAAGGGACCCACTGGGATCATGCAATCCAGCCCCAGGCCTTGCACAGACACCACAAATTCCCACCCTGTCCATCCCTGGCAGCCCTGCACAGATACACCCCAAATTCCTACCCTGGGGAGTCCTGGCAGCCCTGCACAGACACCCTAAATTCCAAACACTCCTGGAGCTCTGGCAGCCTTGAGGCTGTGCCCATTCCCTGAGCAGTGCCTCTGGGGGCAGAACCTTTCCCAAAACCCACCCCAAACGCCCCTGGCCCAGCTCCAGAGGGGTGCCTGTGGAACACAGGAAGTTTTGGTGTTTTGAGGCTTCATTAACCACAAATGCCACCATTCCCACAGCACAACCCCACAAACCCCAGCTCAGCCAGGCTGGGGAAGGCCACGAGAGGCTGCCCCAGGCTGTGATCGTGGCTGAGCTTTCCCTGGGCAGGGCAGGTACCTGGCAGGGCAGTGGCAGGCTGGGATTGCAGGCCGTGGGTGCTGCTGGCCACCAGCCGGCTCTGCAGGGCGTGGAAGGCGCTGGGGGCCGAGCTGCTTGGGATCGAGGGCTGAGCGGGGCTCAGTGAGGCCTCTGTGCCTGAACTCGGCCTAAAAGGGAAGGGAGAGACCCCAGTGAGGGCTGGAAGTGTTGAGGGCAGGCAGGGCTGGCTCTGGCATTGTCCTCAGCAGCCAGGGCTGCGGGAGGAGGGAGCTGGGCGGCATAACCACAGCGAGGGAACCACGGGGTGGGGAAAGTTGGAGAAAGCCTTGAAGATCATCAGTTCCAGGAGAAGTTTCCCTGTGTCCAGGGCAGCAGCCAAGACAAGGAGCACGGAGAAATCCATGAATTTCCAAACTGGGAGAGAGCCTGGGAGCTGTGTGCACCTCCCAGGGTCACCCCAGCAGGGCACTGTCCCCTTCCAAAACTCACTTTTCATTTAAAACCAGCTCTTCCTCTCCTGTCCCAGAGCACAGGATCCTGGAATGCTTTGGGTTGGAAAGGGCCTGAAAGGCCATCCAGTGCCATCAGCAGGGACACCTCCCACTGTCCCAGGTCACTCCAAGCCCTGCCCAACACTTCCAAGGATCCATGGCTCATCTGGGAATGGGATCAGTCAGAGCTCAGCTCCCCAAAGCTTGGATTAGGAAGGAAAAAAAGGTATCAACATGAGATTTACTCCCTAACAGGAATCTCTGTGCACAGTTCATGCCCTTCATGAGCTGCTTTGAGGCTCCTTTCCCCTGCCCTTGCAACAAAAATGTTATTTTTACTGCAAAAGCGTCAGAGGGAAGGATTAAACACGGAATTTCTGCCAAAGACACCACAAAGACAGAGATAAACCAACCCAAGTTCAGGAAAACGCACCAGACACAGCCACAACCACAGCAAATCCCCTCCTGCCCACTCCCAGATGACCCGGAATCTTCAGGAGCCCCAGGGTCTCCCCCACACCAGAAAATTCCAGTGGGGAGCAAGACACCAGAAAGCTCCATGTGCAGGGATCACCCTGTCAGAAAGACCCCCAAAAATTCCCAAATTCCCACTTACTTGGGGGTGGAGAGGAGCCCTGAGAGCTCCTTGGCGCTGGATACGGCCTGGCCGAGGGGCAGCGGCTTCCCAGAGACAACTGCAAAACAAAAAGGAGAATACTGAGTTCCTGCCCCCCACAAATCCTCTGGGATTCCTCTGGGATCCCCCTCTCTCCAAGTACCGACAGGGGCTCATCCAGCTCCCAGAGCATCTTCTCCAGGAATCCCAGCCCGAGGCACCACTGGAGACCGGGAGGAGCAAAATCCAGTTAAAACACTCGTGGAATCAGGGAAAGAATCACCTCCGAAAATCAGTAAGGAACCTCAGGCCCTTGCCACCAAATGCAAATCTCTTTCCTAAAGGTTCTCTTCACTAATCCCCTCCTGTTCCATCCCTGCCTCGATGGATTGCTGGGATCTGGGTGATTTTGTAAGGATTCTTTGTTAAAGACACTTTACAAAATACACAGGGATGCGAAAAGTCATGGAATTTATTTATTGCAGCACTGGGGGATACAACTACATTCCTTCCTCGTGCATTCCTCCTGCTCACACCCGGCAAAGAGGCAATTCTTGTTTGGGTTCATGTTTACTTCTGCAATTCATTTCCTTTCTGTGAAAAGAAGTAAAGTTTGGAAAATTAAAAATAAAAAAAAAAAAGGAAAAAAAAAAAGGATTCTGGAAACCAGAGGTTTTCAAAGCTGCCAGAAGATCATATGAAACCTTCCAGAAGAATGTGGATTTGTGTCTTGTCACAGCTCAGAGCTGTTGAACTGGCAGAGAGGTGCTTAGAAAGGAGCAGAGTTATTTCCCAGCTTTGAAAACCTTGGATTTCTGAGCAGAATGGAGCCTTTGATTCCATAAATTCCATAAGCAGGGACTGCTCTGAAGTGCTGGGGCTCTGGCATGAGGAAGGTGCGGAGTCCTGAGAGACACAGGAGACAGCAGCCAGAGCTTTGGGCCTCTCTTGACAAGACTCAGGGGAGGAAGATAGAGCCCATCACCTCTTCCTGGGCATTTTCTAGGATGCAGAGGCAGGATGGCAGCTGGGATTTGCTTAGGTGTGAATCCCAGACTCCAGGCCCCAGGGCGGGATCAGCAGAGCAGAACACTCCGCTGGATCAGGGATTTGGAGCACACAAAACTCTTCCAGAGGGAGGGAGGAACTTTGCCAAGATCCTGCAGGCAGCAGCAGGAAAAATGCAGAGCAAGGGGTCCAGCAGGACCAGCAGCACCAATGCCCTGCTCCCAGCAGCACCAGCGCCCTGCTTCCCAGCTGCACCTGCAGCACCAGCACCCTGCTCCCAGCTGCACCTGCAGCACCAGCACCCTGCTCCCAGCTGCACCTGCAGCACCAGCGCCCTGCTCCCAGCTGCACCTGCAGCACCAGCACCCTGCTCCCAGCTGTACCTGCAGCACCAGCACCCTGCTCCCAGCTGCACCTGCAGCACCAGCACCCTGCTCCCAGCTGTACCTGCAGCACCAGCACCCTGCTCCCAGCTGCACCTGCAGCACCAGCACCCTGCTCCCAGTTGCACCAAGCGCCCTGCTCCCAGCTGCACCTGCAGCACCAGCGCCCTGCTCCCAGCTGCACCTGCAGCACCAGCACCCTGCTCCCAGTTGCACCAAGCGCCCTGCTCCCAGCTGCAGCTCCAGGCATGACCAGAGGGAGGTGTGTGATCCCCCTCCCAGCTCCAGGCTGGTTCGCAGGAGCATGCAATTGTTTGAAAACAGGCTCCTGCCACACTCCCCCAGCCACTCACACCTAGAGTCTCCACCTTTCCCTGCAGCTAAATCCTCGGAAGGGACAAGGACCCGCAGCTCCCTCCCCGGCCCCGGGCATGCCAGGCCCTGCCGGGTGACACAGCCCACAGTCGGGTGCAGTCACAACTCACTTTCTGCCTGGGTGCCGAGGGCTGCTCCGCCCACGCCATCTCCGTGCGAGACAATGGTCACCTTGATTTTGGCACGTTTGGAGGCTTTGGTGCACGGGGTCGGGCTGGGGCTCTGCTGTCTCTTCAGCTGCACTCGCACATCATCTCTGTCAGCCCCCTCTGAGTGCTCTGAGGACACTGGAACTGGGGGACACAGAAGGAGCTTTTTGAGCCTCCAGGGTGGCTCGGCGTGCCGGGAAGGGAACACTCCCATGCACACAGCTCCCTCCGTGCCAGCCTGCCCAGCTCCCTGCACAGGAGCCCTGCCTGTCCTACGCTGAAACACCACAGCTGCCCCAGCAGCACGGGGTGGAAGGGCTGTCCTGGCTCTGCAGCGACGCCACAACTCCACAGGGACATTCTCACCCCAAAATCCTGGCATTAGACCCCTCCAGCAGCCCTGATAGCCAGGTGAGGGGCCAGGGTTTGTGCTTGCAGGCATGGAGGATCACAGCTCAGCCCAGCCAGAGGATCCCCCAGCAGCCCTGCCAGGAGCTGGGCAGGCTCTGAGAGGCACCAAGCAAAGCAGAGGAGGTGCTGCAGCAAAGCCAAGCCCCCAAAATCCCACTCTGCAAGGAATTGGGGCAGAAACCCCACAGGCTGAGAGTTCTCCTGCACACCAGTGTTTCCTTGATCTGGCACATCCTGCCCTAAGCACAAGCCCCCCAAGGCCAGGGAGATCCCAAAAAGCACAGAGGACCCACAAGTGCAGACCAGGGCTGCAGTCATGAGCTGCCACATCCTGCCCATCCACACATCTGCCACCACTGGGGCACAATCCCCCTGCTTCAGCCTGGAGTGCTGAGAATTCCCTCTTTCCAGAGGGCCCTGGGCATTCCAGCCACAGAGTCAACAGCTCCGAGGCCAAGCTGTCCCTCCTTTCTTACTGATAAACACCTGGATTCAGGTCAGTGATATAAAATCAATAGGGATGTGTACATGTACATATTTACATGCTGTGCAGCACCCACACACCTTCAGCTGTGGGGCCAGCACCTCACTGCAGCCAAATCCCCACATTTCAGGCGACTCCAAGCATTTGGGGCTGCCCTGGGAGCCCAGTGACCCAGCTGCGTCCCCTGGGCGTGACCCAGGTGTCCCCTCCTGCTCCTGCCCATGCTGGCTGCATGTTCCCATCCCATTCCCAAATCAAAGGCTCCACCCAGACCCTGTCTCAAATCGGAGGCAGTCAGGGTAGCACTCTAATGAATCCAGAGTTCTTAATTAGCCCTTGATGCCACAAGCAGGCAGGCCAGGCTGGGGCCAGGCTCTTCACACCCACTGCAGGTTCCCCTCCAGGTGTGGCCCTGCCCTGGTGGACAGGGCAAGACTCACAAGAGGCTCCAGGGAGCAAGGAGCATTTAAATCAGGCTCAAGAGGAAAAGAAACCCCAAAAGCACCAGCTCGAGGCAGTGCCTGGCTCAGGAGCTGGCTGCAGAGTTGAAGACAGAACGTTCAGGGTGCTCAGGGGCTGCTCAGCCCTGGGGCCACCCCAAAGGAGAAGTGACAGCAACAGCTCAAGTGACAACTGCAGCCTCCCAAAGCCTTGGGTCTGCACTTTCCTCTGCTGAGCCCAGACCCAAACAGGCGCTGCCATTCAGGAGGGGAAAACATCCTGGGACAGTCTGGGACTGCCCCCCCCTCCATCCCCTTAGAGCACGGCACACTCAGTCACCTCTGGGTGCTCAGACTGTCACCTCTGTGTCCCCTGGTGCAGAGAACATCACTGTCCCTGACCCATCCCTGCCCTCTGTCCCTGATCCATCAGGGCTTTCCCAAGGCCGTCCCTGTCCCTAACTTCTCTGTTGTCCCCTAATCCCTCCAGCCAAGCTGTACTGCTGTGTGTCCAGCCCTGGCTGTCCCTCACTTTTGTCCCACATGTCCCCAGGTCTGTCACACTGGTGGCCCACACCCCCAGCACAGGAAAGGGTTAAAGCCATGTTCACTGAGCTCTAGTCCATCAGAGCAATCCAGAGTCCAGCATTTATCCACGGGGAGCAGCTCAGGGGAGGAGCTCAGCAAAACCTGAGGGCTCTTCTAGCAAAGAGGGCCCTGGGCTTGAGCTCCAAACAGCAGAGAAGCACAAAGCAGGGGATGAGGGGACACAACAGCCCCAAACCAGGGCAGGGGAAGAGGAGGATGGTGAAGGAAGGTAGCAGAGGCAGAGAGAAGGAGGGAGACAGGGAGAGAGACAGCAAGGAATGAGGAGATACTCACCAAAGAGACATGAAGAGGTGCCAGGAGGAAGAGCTTTCCTCACCAGCATGTTTTGTTTCAGAAAAGCAGCAAACTGAGCTGAAATTAATAAGAGAGAATTACAGAATCACAGCCCGGCTCTGCAGGGGACAGGGGGACACTGCTGTGACCCCCAGGTGGGGACCCTGGAGCAGGAAGAGCTCCGGACACGGCTGGTCCAGCCACAGGAGACACAGCAAGGGGCACATCCCGGCCTTGGGATGGCTCATTGCCAACAGAGAGCCCTCGACAGCCACCAGCAGGGGCCGAGCTGGGCTGAGCTGCACCCAGAGCCTGAGAGAAGGGAGGTGTGCGATAGCACACCCTGAGCAGCTCCAGCTGGGAATCACCACAGCATTCCCGACAAAACCAGCACCGGGAATCATTGCAGCATTCCCGACAAAACCAGCACCAGGAATCATCGCAGCATTCCCGACAAAACCAGCACCGGGAATCACCTCAGCATTCCTGACAAAACCAGCACAAGGACACAGCTCCCCCACAGAGCCTCCTCCTGCTCCCCCATGTCCCCTGGCCTGCCTCAGCTACAGCAGCACAGGAACAAAACCCTTCAGTCCATGGGCTCAGGAATTCCAACAGATCCAAGCTCCAGCCAGGATGGATGCGCAGGGTCACTGCTGCAGGTGACACCCCTGGATGGATGTGAAGGTAACACCCATGGATGTGCAGGGTCACTCACGGATGGATGTGCAGGTGACACCTGTGGATGTGCAGGTGACACCCACCAGGCTGTCCAGGTCTGTCTGAGCACGGCAAGGAGAGAAGGAAGGATGGAGAACTGGAGCACCATACCCCAGGTGCTGCTGGAGATTGCCAGAAGGGATCCTCAGGCACAAAAGCACCTCCTGAACTCCCAAGTTCAGCACCAGCCTGCAGGTTTAGAACCAGCCTCTGCCAGGACACAAAACCCCACAGCTCCAGTTGCTTCCTTATCCACAGCCCGTTTGCTGCAGGATGGTTCTGTAATTCCCCAAATCCCACTGTTTCCACCTCAATCCAACAGCCTCAACATCTCCTGAGCACCTCCATTGTCTCCCCAGACAGCCCTGGAGGAGACACCAGACCAAGGAGTTCCAAAAGGATCATAGCATGACTACAGGGGTTTGGTCAGCCAGAGAGCAAATCCTTCCCACTTCCAACAGCAGGAAGGCTCCACAAGCCGCAGAAACACCACTTCCATCCTAATTCCAACCCCCCAAGGCTGTGACAGGGGCTGAGCTGAATGGAAAGCTGCCACAGGGAGCTTGGGATTCAACACAGGACTCAGAAAATAAAAACCTACACGGGTCCAGACAGAGAAAAACCAAAATTCTGGCTGCTGGAAGGGTGGGGAAGCTGCAGGGAATTACCTTGTGCTTGCTTGTGGGTCAGGACAGCATCTGGCCTGGGCACCTGCCTCCTCTGCAGCTGCGTGGGGCCCACCTGGCTGGGCTTAGGCAAGGCCAGGGCGGCCACCTTCGTCTTGGGGCTGGACGTGGGGCTGCTGGACACGCTGGACAGGTCCTGCTGGGACAGAGGGACACTCAGCCCACATTGGCCTGAGGCAGCCCTAGCCCTGAGCACCAGGCCTGTGGCTGAGGGTTCATTTCCCTCACCACAAGAACCCTGGGATTTTTAAGGCTGGAAAAGACCTTCAAGATCAAGTGTCATTCTTAACAGCATGGTCACCACTAAGCCTTGTCCCCCCATACCACATCCAGCTGTGCTTTGAACTCTCCCTGAGGTGGTGACTCCACCAAGGCCTTCCAACCCTTCCCATGAGATAATTTTTCTCAATCTCTCACCTAAACCTCCCCTGAGGTCACATCCCCCTGGGTATCCTCTCAACTCCCTCTCCCAGCACTCCCCATGGATTTTGCTGGCACAGAAACCTCTCTTTACACACCCCCAGCTGGAATTAGGCTGGGAAGTGCCCCCACCTCGGAGCCTGAGGGTGAGGCTGGCACTTTGGCTGCAGGGGAGGTAGGTCTGCTGCTCCTCTCGGGCAGCTCAAAGGACAGATCCCTCCTGCTGCAGTCACGGGGCTTCTTCTTCCTCTCGGCGTCCAGGTCGCGAGGCTCGGAGCCTGAGTGGCTCTCAGCCCGGGTCAGCACTCCTGTCAGGAAGTCTGCAATTTCATCCTGGCAATTTTGGGATAAAGAGTGGGACTCAGTGCTGGGCAGGTCTCTAAGCACTGCATCTCCACAGCTTGAAGCAAGGAAATGAAGCATTGCCAAGGGGATACACGGGTAAAGCTCTGTGAGTTTGATGTTTGGCAGGAAATCCCCAAAACCTCACACAGAGAGCATAGATTTCTCAGTGAAGCTCACAGATCACTGATTTAGGACACGTGGGGAAAAAATCACAACGGTTGCTCCCAAAATGCTGCTCTGTGCCCAGGCAGACATGCTGGACACTCAGCAAAGTGCTCCCTGGATAAGGTGCACCCCCAGGGATCTCACACCTCCCTTCCACAGCCCCCTCAGGAGGAGATGCCCTCCAACCCAACTTATCCCATGTAATCTGGGACATCCCAGCACTGATTCTTTCCTTCCTCAGGTGCAAAGGGAACATCCCTGTGGTTACCTGGATGCACCTGTCCACCATGCTCTGGGTCAGGCCTTCTGACTTCTTTTTGGCTTTGCTTATCCTGGGGAAAAAAAGAACCAAACCACACTTTTCCCATAATTCTTCACCTGATGAGGAAAAACATCCTTTTTGGGACTCCCCAAAGCATTTTGTAAAGCCAACCTGACACTTCTGAGCTCTGCCTTCACACCCAGTGTCAGTTTTAGATTTCTTTCTTTCCTCTCCTTTACTGTTTCTCATTTCTAGAAACTTCTGACTCCTGTGATGCTCCAAAACCTCCTCTGTGCTGGGTGCACCCCTAAATCAGGGCCAGCCCTATATCAGGGTCACTCCCATACAGATTTTTCCTGCTGTTATTCCCAACACAGACAAATCTGGAGCATTTTCTTGCAATTCCCACCTCATTCCAGCACCAAATCTGTAGCTGCCCAGAATTCCCAGGAAGAGAGAAGGTACCTGGCAGAGCCTCACCTGAGGTTGTCATCTGCTCCTCCCACCACCACCATGCTGTTATCCGCCCGGATCTTCTCCCGGAAATCCTCCATGGCTTCCACGTTGCACTGCAGGGAGTTCTGCCCAATTACAAAGAGCACTGGGGTCTTCATCTCCAGGAGGGGGTCATCCACATCCTGTGGGAGCAAGGGGAGGGCTGGGATGGAGCTAGAATCCCAGGATGAGGCTGAGGAGGTTCACAGGGGTGAGTCCCAACAGGATTTATTGAGGCCAGAGGGAAACTCTGCTTGAGCTGCACTGTGCTTCAGAAAATGGAGCAGAAAATGCTTTTCCAATGGAATTCCAGAGCCCTTGGAATTAGCACTTCCTAGTGTGACTGTGTCCATCATCATTCCCTATGCAATCACAGAGGGCTCAAAAGGGAGAGATCAAGGCTCCAAGACACAGAAAATAACATGGGACACAGACAACGGAGCCAGGCCAGGGACGACCAGGGACACGGGACATGGATAATGGATCCAGGCCAGGGATAACCAGGGACACAGAACATGGATAATAGATCCAGGACATGAATAATGAGGGATCCAGGACATGGATAACCAGGGACACAGGCCCCAGGAATGAGCTCCAAAGCTACACCACAGCAGAGACAAGCCAAGAGCACTCCTCACATGTGCTACAGAATCAGGAATCCCACCAGACCTGCTATAGCCCCTCCTCTGAGAGCAACAGCTCCTCAAACATCCACAACACACACATTCCCCCTCAAAAAAATCAGCCAATCATCACTGGATTTCCAAGAAAAATTCCACAAAACAACCCAAGGAGGTTCAAAGGCAAGCAGAGTTATTTAATCAGCTCCATCCGGTCCTTACCCCTCTGGGGCCATCCACAGTGAGCAATGGGAAGCCAAGGCACACGACAGCAGTGACATATTCCATCACAGAAACCTGGGCAGAGAGAGAGCAGTCTATTCCCAGTGCCCAGCAGTGACATTCCATCACAGAAACCTGGGCAGGGAGAGTGCAGTCAGTATTCCCAGAGCCCAGCACATCCCAGGAATGAAGGTTGCTTTGCCAGGCTCTTGCCAGGTACAGAACCACCTTGATAGCAACTCCTTGGTGATTAACACAGTAATTAAAAAAATATTAAATTACTCATATTGCAAAGGGCCTACAATCACAGAGGTCAAAGCCAGGCCCTGGACCAAGCACAGGGACAAGGAGAATCCAAACAGTCACTGAAATCCAGCTCTGAGCTGAGGCTGCCGAGGGGGCTCTGGGAGAATCACAGAACCCTGGAATGGCTTGGGAAGGACCTTGGAGCCTACCCCATCCCACTCCTGCCATGGAAGGGACCCCTTCCACTGCCCCAGGCTGCTCCAAGCCCTGTCCAGCCTGGCTTTGGGCACTGCCAGGGATGGAGCAGCCACAGCTCCTCTGGGAATTCCATTCCAGCCCCTCCCCATCCTCCCAGCTAGGAATTCCCAATATCCCATCCATCCCTGCCCTCTGGCAGTGGGAAGCCATTCCCTGTGTCCCGTCCCCTTCATCCCTTGTCCCCAGTCCCTCTCCAGCTCTCCTAGAGCCCCTCCAGGCCCTGCAAGGGGCTCTGAGCTCTCCCTGGATCCTTCCCTTCTTCAGGGGAACATTCCCAGCTCTCTCAGCCCGAATTCAGCCCTGGAGCAGCTCCATGGCCTCCTCTGGACCTGCTCTAACACATCCACACCCTTCCTGTGCACCCCTGAGGACACAGAGAACTGGGGCACTCACATGACAGGCCACCAAGGCACCCGTGTTCCACCCGATCAGGATGATCTGCTTGTGAGAGAAGTGGTTGTGGATCTGTGGGACACAAAACAAAGCCATGGTTGGAGAGCTGGGACAGACACTGGGATGGTGCCCAGGGTGGCACAGCACTCCCAGGCATGGGACAGGGAGCACAAGGAGGACCCTCTGCTGTCCCTCACCTCGGCCACCTTGCCCCTAACAGCACCGATCATGTGCTCCAGGCACTGCAGCACCCCTACCCCGCTGCCGTTATTCAGCAGGGACGTGGCAATGGGGATCACCTGTGTGGGAAAGGGGACAATGCCAGGAACAGCCAGCAAGGCTGGGGACAGCAGGAATAATCAGAGCCAGCCCCATAGAGCAACCCTTCAGTGCCAGCCCCACAGACCTTTCCCAGGCAGGAGAGCTGGGACTGCCAGAAGCGGTGCCGTCGGGATGTGGGGAACATGGAGTTGGTGGGGCCAGAGGAAGCGATGAGGATCAGGGGGGATCCAGGCAGTTTGCTCTGCAAAGTTCAACAGGAGCCATGTCACAGACAGCAGTTTTCCCACAGGGAAGAAGAAGGATCTGACACAGCTCCTTAATTCATTGCTTTCCCAAGTCAATGTGCCCTCAGCATACCCAGGAGAAACTCTCCAACAGAAGGGACTCTCCTTTCCAAAGGACAGCTCCAATCTCTGCTCTGTGTGAGAGCGACAGCACCCAGGGAACAACTGGAGCTGGGCCAGGGAGGTTTGGGGTTGGTTCTGGGAAAGGTTCTGCCCCCAGAGGGTGCTGGGAATTGCACAGGGAATGGGCACAGCCCCAAGGCTGCCAGAGCTCCAGGAGTTTTTGGATTTTGGGGTGTCAGTGCAGGGCTGCCAGGGATGGACAGGGTGGGAATTTGGGGTGTCCGTGCAGGGGCAGGGGTTGGACTGATGATCCTGGTGGGTCCCTTCCATTCATGGAGTAGGTCTAAAGCAGGGGCACAGGAGCCCAGGGAGAGGACAGAGGCAGAGGATGGGAAGACTTAAGCTGACATGGGACCCCCCAGAGCCCTCAGGGGCACTCACTGGTTTATTATGGGACAGGACACCCACTGCTGGGTCCCAGGGTCTCTTGAGCAGCAGAGACAGTGCCTCAGCCCCTGCTGCTCCTGTCTTGGCTGTGGAGGAGAGCAGCATCCTGTCGATCAGTGCAGGGATCTGCAAGCAGAGGTGGGGGGACTGAGAAAACACAGCCAAACTACAGGATAACAATTCCAGCCTCTTCCTTCTGCCCGCTGTGCAAAGGGAGAATGCCACATGTGACAGCCGAGCCTCTACTGCTTGTATCACCTTTCCTTTCAGGGTCTGCAGGGCATCCAGGTAGGCAGCCAACACAGGCAGGCTCAGGGTCTCCACCAGAGTCGTGTGAAGCCACTGGATGAGTTTGGTGTCCCAGTTCACGCTAGCCAGAGCCTGGCGCACCCTGCGGGCACATTTATCCACCGCGATCCTCCTCAGCACGGGCTCGTTGCAAGCCTGGGAACCAGGAATTCCCAGAGGAACAGTTCAGGGGAAGATAGAGCATGGCAGTGCAGCCCCATCCTTTGGGAAATGGCAGCATGAGCTGCCCAAACATCTGGAGTGAGGACAACATCTGTCTGAGGAGGAGGAGGCTGAGGGAAGCCCTGAGAAAAATCCAAAACTTCCAAGGGACAGCTGTGTGTGACAGGGACAGCACCCAGAGAATGGCTGGAGCTGGGCCAGGGCAGACTCAGGCTGGATTTTGGGACAAGCTCTGCCCCTAGAGGGTGCTGGGCACTGCCCAGAAAATGAGCATGGCCCTGAGGCTGCCAGAGCTCCAGGAGCTTTTGGAGTGTCTCTGCAGGGCTCTCAGGGTGGGAATTTGGGGTGTGTCTGTGCAGGGCTGCCAGAGATGCCCAGGGTGGGGTTTTGGGGTGCAAGCCCAGGAGTTGCACTGATGATCCCTGTGGGTCCTTGCAGCCCAGGACATTCTATGATCCCACAAGTCACAGCTCGAGAAGCCCAGAGCTGTCTGTTCCTCAAGGCTACGTGATCCAAGGGCCACAGTTTCCATCCTGCCCACCCAAGTTTTGTGGGAAGGATGGAGCCCAGCCCCTCCCTCACCCCTTCATTGGCCAGGCGGGCCAGCCTGTCAGACTGCAGCGCTTTGTGGATCTTGTTGAACAGCTTGCTCTGGGCCATGGTCCAGCCTGTCCTGTGGGGACGGACACACAGGGGTCACCACAAAACAACAAACCACTCCTGGTACCTCTTCTCTGGAGCTGCCACCCCACCTGTTGATGTGCTCCTCCCACCCCGGACTCCCTTTCTCTGGAATTCCCAGCCCACATTCCCATTCCCTGCCATTCCCACCTGTTGACATGTTCCTACCAGCCCACATTCCCATTCCCACCTGTCCCATCCCCACCTTCTGACATCCTCTTCTCCGCACACATTCCCATTCCCACCTGTCCCATTCCCTGTCACTCCCAGCCCATATTCATTCCCCTTCCCACCTGTCCTGTTCCCCATTCCCTGACATTCCCACCTGTCAATGTGCTCCTCCCAGCCCACATTCCCATGCCCTGCCATTCCCACCTGTCCCTTTCCCCATGCCCTGCCATTCCCACCTGCTCCATTCCCCATCCCCTGCCATTCCCACCTGTCCCATTCCCTCCTGTCGACGTGCTCTTCCCAGCCCACTTTTCCATTCCCACCTGTCCCATTCCCACCTGCTGACATGCGCCTCCCACAGCCTACTTTCCCATTCCCACCTGTCAACATGCTCTTCCCAGCCCACATTCCCATTCCCGCCTGTTGACGTGCTCCTCCCAGCCCTCCTGTCCCATCCCCACCTGTTGACATGCTCCTCCCAGCCCACATTCCCATTCCCACCT
The DNA here is from genome assembly GCF_963662255.1 of Cinclus cinclus. NCBI lineage: Eukaryota > Metazoa > Chordata > Aves > Passeriformes > Cinclidae > Cinclus > Cinclus cinclus. The sequence continues at coordinate 1,042,284 of NC_085074.1, read as the reverse complement.
GTCCCATCCCCACCTGTTGACATGCTCCTCCCAGTCATCGGGCGGCGGGGGCGCATCAGCATCGGTGCGGGCGAACATCACGTGCCGCTCGCACTCGTTCATCACGCTCCGAGCCTTCTGGTTGTCGTACAGTGGCACTGGTGTGGGTGTCACCGTCTCCACATCGATGGAGAAATCGGCCTCCCTGCCACGGACACAGCTGTCACAGCAGGGATGGGGCACCCCGACATGGCAGCTTTGGGGCATCCAGAGGGTTTGGACAGCACTCCCAGGGATACACAGGGCGGGATTGATCTAGGGATCTCAATACTCCTGGGCCATCAACTGGCAGTGCCTGAACCACCAAACCGAGCATCCTGGACACCCCAAACTGAGACCTCTGGACCACCAAACTGAGCACCTTGGACACCCCAAACGGAAACCTCTGGAACCTCAAACCAAACACCCTGGACACCCCAAACTGAGACCTCTGGACCACCAAACTGAGCACCTTGGACACCCCAAACTGAGACCTCTGGACCACCAAACTGAGCACCTTGGACACCCCAAATGGAAACCTCTGGAACCTCAAACCAAACACCCTGGACACCCCAAACTGAGACCTCTGGACCACCAAACTGAGCACCTTGGACACCCCAAACTGAAACCTCTGGACCACCAAACCGAGCACCATGGACCACCAAACCAAACCTATTCTGGACCCCCAAACTCATCTCCCTGAAACTGCAAACTAAACATCCTGGACCATCTAACCTAGAAGCCCAAAACTGAGATTTCTGGATCCCAAAAATGACAGCCCCTGGACATCCCTGGACCTCCCCAAACCATGGCCCCATGACACCCCAAACCATGGCAACTAGAGGCCCCTGTACACCCCAAACCGAGACCTCTGGATACCCCAAATCGAGACTCCTTACTTATCCCCTCCCCCATCAACCCCCCCCCCATGCCATCTGGGCCCCCAATTTCCCCCTCACAACACCCCCATTCGCCACCTCCCAGCCCCACAGGACCCCCCAACTCCTCCTTCACCGCCCCTCCCCACCCCTCAGGACCCCTCCCTTTCCCCCTCACAGTTCTTTTCCCACCCTCAGTGTCCTCCCAAGGCCCTGCACAGACCACTCAGCGCCTCAGGATCCTCAAAGCCCCCTTCCACTTCTTCCTCACAACCTTTCCCTGCTGCCCCTCAGGACCCCCACTCCTCCCTCACAGTCTCACACAGGCCCCTGAGCCTCACTGCTCCCCTTTTCCCCTCACAGCCCCTCAGCCGCCAGGACCCGATCCAATTTCCCCGTCACAGCCCTCTCAGCCTCATAGGACCCCCTCCTTTCCCCTCACAGCCCCTTCAACCCCCAGGACCCCCCAGTTTCCCACTCAGCCCCCACAACCCCCCCAATTTCCCCTCACAAGCCCAAAGGACCCGCTCCTTTCCCCTCACACCCCCATAGGACCCCCCCAGTTTCCCCCTCCCCGCCTCTCAGGCCCGCTCCGAGCCCGCTGCTCTCACGGGGCGCTGCCGAGGTGTCTCCGCGGGGTGAGGAACAGCAGCCGGGCGGGCCGGGCGGCGCTGGCGTCGGGGTGTGCGCTCCAGGGTTTGGCGTAGCTGTGGTCGAGGCACACCAGGTCCAGCTCTCGCTCGTGCGCCGACAGCTGCAGCAGCAGCGACGTGCCCATCCTGCGGGCCGACCACTGCAGCTCGCGTTCCCTATCGCGATCGCGGTCCCCGGCGCGCTGCGACATGGCGGGAGCCCCGCCCCCTTCCCCCTCCCCTCGCACCGCCTGCTACCAGCGCGCGTGCGCGGGGCGCGCCCCCGTCTCTGTCGCCGGCCCCCAGCGCGCCTGCGCGGGGCGCGCTCCCGCGGAACCGCGAGATGTCCCCGTGGGAAGGGACCCGCGAGGATCGGGGGTGTCCCCGTGGGAAGGGACCCGCGAGGATCGGGGATGTCCCCAGGAATGTCCCGGTGGGAAGAGGCACTCCAGGCTCATCCAGCCCCGCACAGGACACTGCGCGGGCCTGGCGGGTCACGGAGCGTCCCGCGTGGGAACACGGGGCCGCAGTTACCGGGTGACAGAGCCGCCCGCGCGACAGTCCGTGCGTCGGCCCCGCCGTTGGCACGGTGCGACACGGGAGCCCAACCGCCGTGCTGCTCGCCAGGGGGGAGGTGACACCTGGGGCTGGCACTGCGTTGGCAGCCCCTCGGCGACAAATCTGCAGCCGGTGCCGCCACCTCGGGGGTGGCCCATTGGTGGCAGCACCCTGGTGACAATTCCGTCCCCGGTGCCAGCGCTCCGTGGCCATGCTGCGGTGCCACGTGGTCGCCGTCCACATTCCCGGGGCCACCGGCTTCGGTCCCGGTGTCCAACTCTCCGTCTGCTTCCGAGGTACCGTGGGGTCGGGGACACCGGGTGGCACCAGCCACTGCCTCGTGGCAAGGGCCACACTCAGTGCCCGTGCATATGGCCAGTGCCAGGCTTTCCCCTGGCACCCCAACGTCCCCAGCCTGAGGTGCCACCACCCCTTTTGTCCTACACAGGCGTCCTCAGAAGAACCCAGGTGGTGCCCGAGGAGAGCAGCCTCACCTGGAATGAGGTGAGGTAGCCCTGGGGTGACCCGTGGTAGCGCAGGGACATCGGGTCACCCCCCTGACCCGTGTCACCCCCTTCAGGAGCTGGTGTGGCCTCTGGACACGTGTCCCCTGAGTGCCACGGACACACTTAACCTGCGTCTGCGGCGCTGGGACTGCCCCCTGCCCCAGGGGTGAGTGAGAGCCCTGGGTGGGCACCCTGGGGCCACTCCTCTCGCCACGGCCACCCTCACGGTGTCCCCCGCTCCCACAGAGACCTAGGTTCCACCATGGTGTCACTGGACAAGTTGGTGGCCAACCCCAGCCTGCCGATGGCCATCAGGGACATCCCGCTGCTGAACCACCGGGAACTGCCAACGGGGGTGAGCCCCCACCCCACCCCAGAGCACCCCAGGGTGCCAGCGGGCACTGTCCCCGTGTCACACTGTCTGCGTGTCACTGTCCTTTTGCAGTGCACCGTCACCTTCCGCTGCTACTATGACCCGCACGGCACGGCCGGGTTTGTCCCTGTCACCACGCACGGACAGGTGGCACTGGAGCCACCGGCGATGGCCCCTGCAGACAGGAAGGAGGATTTCCAGGTATGCCACCCCCCACGGCCACGGTGGCACCCAGGGGTGACGTCCCCTCGCGGCCACCACGTTAGTACCACCCCACAGGTCCGGGTGAGGGTCATCAAGGGCCGCCAGCTGCGGGGCAATGACATCAAACCCGTGGTGAAGGTCCAGATCGGGAAGCAGAGCTTCCGCACCCACAGCCGGAGCGGGAACAACCCCTACTTCAATGAGGTGACACCGAGCAGGGGACATGGGGACCGCCACTGTCCCTCAGCCCGCCCTCACTGTCCTTTTGCTGGTTTTCAGGTGTTTTGCCAGAATTTCCGCCAGACGCCGGAGCAGCTGGTGGCACAGCCCATCCACATCCAGGTGGGAGGGGTCGGTGGCACCGGGAGGACACAGGGACGCAGACACAGGGACAAGGAGAAGGACACAGAGGCACAGCGACAGGGACACAGGGGCAGAGGGACAGAGACAAGGAGAAGGACACAGAGACACAGGGACAAGGACACAGGGACACAGACACAGGGACAAGGAGGACACAGGGACAGGGACACAGACAGGGACAGAAACAACAGACACAGGGACAGGGACACAGGGTCATAGATACAGGGACAGGGTCACAGACACAAGGACAAGGACACAGGGACACAAGGACACAGGGACAGCCATGTCCCCTTCTGCATCACAGGTGCTCCGTTCACCAAACATCTGCACCAAACCCATCATCGGTGTCTTCGAGGTGAGGAATATGGGATCAGGAGAGGGGCATTGGAATTGGGGTTTGGGAATGGGAGTTGGGAATGTGGGATTTGGAATGGGGCATTGGAATTGGGGTTTGGGAATGGGGGGTATGGAATAGGACATGGTGAATTGGGATTTGGGGATGGAGTGTCAGGAATGGGATTTTGGGTTTGGGTTCTCATCCCCCTTGCCATTCCCACAGCTCGACGTTGGCACCATCTACTCTGCCCCAGGTAAGGAGAGGGTTGGGGTGGCACTGGGTGGCACTGGGTGATACATTTTGGGGTAACACATTTTGGGGCAGCACATTTTGGGGTCTGTTTCAGGCAGGCACTGGACAGAGGTGAGACTTCATTTTGGGGGGATACTGCGCATTTTGGGGGGTTTTAGGCAGGCCCTGGGTTGGCACTGGGGTGACACCAGGGTGGCTCTGGTGACACCAGGGTGACACATTTTTGGGGGATCAGGGGAGTGTTTTAGGTAGGCCCTGGCCAGGGGTCTTTTTGGGGAGCCCTGTGAGATTTTGGGGGCGTTTCAGACGGGCCCCGGGGTGACACTGGGGTGACACGTTTTCGGGGATGTTTCAGACCAGCACTGCCAGGGGTGAAACCTCATTTTGGGGGAACACCACACGTTTTGTGGGGGTTGTAGGCAGAACCTGGGGTGACAGCGGGGTGGCTCCGATGCCGCGTGACAGCGGTGTCCCCGCCGTGCCAGGGCGCAGCCTGAGCGGGAAGTGGCTGAGCCTGCAGCACCCGCGGCACCGCGACGGCCGCTCCCAGGGCTTGCTGCAGGTCAGCCTGGTCGTGCGCCGAGCCGGAGAGCGCGCCCAGGTGAGCGCCCCGCCCTTCCCCGCACCCCAAAATCCCTCCTGGGAGGCTGTCCCCACGCTGTCGCACCCCCACCAAGGAGCAGGAGATGCCGGCGGGGGACAAGGACGTGGAGGCCAACCTGCTGCGGCCATCGCCCTGCGCCACCACGCTGCAGATCCGCGTGTTCCGAGCCGAGGACCTGCCACGGGGTGGGACAGAGGGGTTTGGGGTGGGGACAGAGGGATTTGGGATGGGGACAGAGGGATTTGGGGTGGGACAGACGGGTTTGGAGGGGGGACAGATTTGAGGATTCCCCCTGCTCACCACAGGATGAGGACACTAGGAATTTAAGGTGAAGGGTGGATTTGGGGGCCCCTGATTGCCGCAGAAATTTTGGGATGAAGGGTAGATTTGGGGACCTCCTGCTCGTTGCAGGTTGGGAACCCGGGGGAGCCTTGGGCTGGGGATGGATTTGGGGACACCACAAAACCTCGCTGCTCCCCATCCCCACACAGCGGAGCCGGCGCGGCGGTGCCTGGGCGGCACCACGGGCTCGGCCAAGGTGTCGGTGCGGGTCGGCTTTGCGGGCAGGACGGTGAGTGCCGGGCAGGGAATGGGGGATTTTGGGGGTGCCGGGCAGGGAATTGGGAGTGCCCAGCAGCTCTGGGGCTACCGGACCCCTTCGGGAGCTCACGGCTGTCCCCACGGCAGCTCTGCACCCGCGGGATGCCCCCCGATGCCAGCCCCGAGTGGAACGAGGTTTTGTTCTTCCCCCTGCGGGTGAGAAGCCCCCCCCAGCGCCACACAGCTCCCACACCCCCCGCCCCAAACGGGGGCACCCCAAAAAGGGAGAGGCCCCCGTTTGCACACCCGCACTCGGCGCTGTTCTCTGCCTGTAGCTGCCCCCCATCTGTGACGAGATCCTGCTGGAAATCCTGTGTGGGTGAGCGGGGGACATCCTTCGGGTTTGGGGGACATCCCCGGGTTTGGGGGACACCCCCGGGTTCGGGTGACAGTACCGGGTCTGGGAATACCCTGAAGGTTTTGGGGACACCACGTGGGTTTGAGAACACCCCGGGTTTGGGGAAACATCTCTGGGTTTGGGGAACCCCCCGTGCTCAGGGACTGCTGACTATACCCCTTCCAGGTCATGCCGGAGCAAAGTCCTGGGCAGGGCCACCCTGAGGCTGTCCCAGATCTCCCGAGACCCCAACGAGCTCGAGGGTGAGTGGGGTTGTCCCTTTTTGGGTTTCCTATTAGCCCAACCCCAAGCCCCCTCCCACCCCAAACCCCCTTTTCTCTGCCCCCAGAGGGGACCCCCGGGTTCTTGCCTTCCTTCGGGCCCTGCTTCCTGCCCTTCTACGGCCCCCGGCCCGACTCTGCCAGGGTATGGAGCGGGATTTTTTTGGGGAAATGGGGGAATTAGGAAGGGAACGGGGCATTTGTGGGGAAAGTGAGCACTTGTTGGGGCAGAGGAAGAGTTTTTGAGGGTGATGGGAGGTTTGGGGTGAAAACAGGACAATGGAGGAGGAAATAGGGTGTTTGGAAAGGGAAATGGGATTCTGGGGCTAGTCAGGGAGGGTTTGGGGAATGGGAAAGGGAATTTGGGATATTTTCAAGGACAGTGGGACTTTTGGGGTGAAAATGGGATGGGGGAAGCAGCAAATGGGGCATTTGAGGGAAAAATGGGGAATTGCTGGGGAAAACGCAGGATTTTAGGAGACAATGGGGCTTTTGGGATGAGAGAAAAGGAGAACGGGTTGAAATGGGATGGGGGAAATGGAGAACGGGGTGAAATGGGATGGGGGAAATGGAGAACGGGGTGAAGTGGGATGGGGGAATGGAGAATGGGGTGAAATGGGATGGGGGAATGGAGAATGGGTTGAAATGGGATGGGTAAATGGAGATTGGGGCATTTGAGGGAAACGGGGATTGCTGGGGTAGGACTTTAGGAGACAAGGGGACATTTGGGGTGCTAGTGGGACACCCCACACCCCGACCTCGATTCCCAGGACTCGGGGCTGGTTTATCAGGGCCGGCTGCTGCTGGAACTCTGCACCCGCGTGGGGACCCCACCCGGGCGCCAGCGCGACGCTGTCGCACCCGTGGACGCCGAGCTGGCCCAGGTGGGGACACGGGGACACGGGGCGGTGCCACCTCTGCCCCGAGGGGACAGCTGAGCGTTTTTGGGGTTTTGCCTCGCCGCAGAGCCGCCTGCCCCGCTGCCAGCTGGGGCTCTGCGGGGTTTTCTACTCGGCCACCATGGTGCCAGGCAGCCCCGAGCCGCTGCGCCTCGAGCTGGGCATCGGCAGTGCTGCGACCGCCACCGCGCAGGGACTGCCCGTGTCCGACGGTGAGTTGGGGACACGGCCGGGGAGGCACCGGGACCAGCGTGACCTCCCGCCCCGTGCCGGGTCTGGGAAAGGGGTTGGGAATTGTTAATTAGGGTAATTAGCAAAGTGTCCAACCCCCACGGCCATGAGGGGCTGGGAGGTGCCTTGGGGTTGGGGACAGGGATTGGTGTCACCTGGGTGATGTCACCCTGTGAGTCAGGGGACACTTTGGGAATCTCGGATGGATCCAGGGATTGTCACCACGGTGATGTCAGCTGTGGGTTAGGGGACAATTTGGGAATCTTGGCTGATCCTGTGACACCTCCCAGGAAGCCACAGCTACCTCTCACCAGTGCAGCCAGGTCTGTTCTGATCCCATTTTCCCCTATTTTCCCGAATTTAGGGAACCTCTACCACCACCTGCCGTGGTTTGGGGACAAACCAGTGGCTGCTGTCACCTCGCTGTGGGAGGACGCCGGGCACCGCTGGGACAGCCTGAACCTCCTGCGAGCCCTGTGCCAGCACCTGGTGAGACCCCAAATCCGGGTGGGACTGACCCCAAAGCTGGGTGGGACTGACCCCAAATCCATTTGGGAATGGTTTAGGGTGGGATTGATCCCAAATCCCTTTGGGGTCGTTTGGGGTGGGACTGATCCCAAATCTGTTTGGGAACAGTTTGGGGAGGGATTGATCCCAAACCCCTTTGGGAATGGTTTGGGGTGGGGTTTATCCCAAAACCATTTGAGAACTGTTTGAGGCGGGACTGATCACAAACCCATTTGAGACTGACCCCAATTCCATTTGGGAATGGTTTGAGGTGGGACTGATCCCAAACCCATTTGGGAACTGTTTGGGGTGGGACTGACCCCAATTCCATTTGGGAATGGTTTGAGGTGGGACTGATCCCAAATCTGCTTGGGAATGGTTTGGGGTGGGATTGATCCCAAACCCATTTTGGATCGGTTTGGGGTGCGGTTGATCCCAAATACGTTTGGGAAGAGTTTGGGGCCGTTCCCAGGAGAGGAACCTGGCTGAGCTGCAGTGCCACCGCGGGGACATCGATGAGATCAGGGCGAGGCTGCTGCGGGAACTGGCCCAGGACTGCACGTGAGTGACCCCAAATCCCAAATTCGGGGTTTGGGGCTGGGGGATGGGGAATCTGGGGGGGAAAGGGGGCTGGTGGTTGGGTGAATTTGGGACACTTCGGGGAACAGTGGGACATTCTGGGGGGCAATTTTGGGTGGAAATGGGATGAGGGGTATGTGGGGTATTTGGGGTGGAATTGGGGTTTTCGGTGTGAGAATGGAGTATTTGAGGGAAAACTGAGGAATTGTTGGGGTGAAGGAAGAATTTTAGGGGTGAAACTGGGGATTTGGGGATGACCCTGTGGGTTTTGAGGTGATTTGGGGCTGTTTTGGGACTGTTTTGGGCTGGTTTGGGGCTGATTTTGGCTGCTCTGGGTGCTGCAAGGACACCCTGGACTGGGGTGATTTTGGGCTTGTTTTGGGGTGATTTTGGGATGTTTTAGGCTGGTTTTGGGCTGTTTTGGGCTGATCTTAGCTGCGCTGAGTGCCGCAGTAACACCCTGGGCTGGGGTGATTTTGGGATTATTTTGGGCTGGGTTTGGGCTGTTTTGGGCTGATTTTGGCTGCTCTGTGTTCCATAGGGCTGCCCTGGACTGGGGTGATTTTGGAGTGATTTCGGGGTGATTTGGGGCTGTTTTGGGGTGATTTTGGGTTGTTCTGGGTGCTGCAGTGACACCTTGGGCTGGGGTGATTTCGGGGTGATTTTAGGCTGTTTTGGGGTGATTTTGGCTGCTCTGCGTGCCGCAGGGATGCCCTGGGCTGGCTGGAGGCGCAGCCCACCCTGACCACCCTGGACCAGCAGCTCCGCAGCTCCCGGCGCCTGCTCCTGCGGCAGCTCCGGCGCGTGGCCGAAGCCGATCCCCAAAAAACGCCGGAGCTGCGCGGGGACGCGCTGGGGACAGTGGCCCGGGGGTGGCTGCGGCGCGTGGCCGCACTGGCTGTCGAGGTGCGACCCAAACCCCCAAACCGAGACCGACCCAAACCCCTCCAGTGCTGGGTGTTGGTGCTGGAGAGTCAGGAATTTATCCCTGGGGGCAGGCCACGAAATTCCAGGCTCCAAGGGCACCCTTGGAGAAGTTTTTCAATTTTTTTGTGTGTTTTTAGCAAAGAAATTAGTGTCTGATAGTTCTAAATAATAATATATGTAACATAAATAATACCACAGTATATTATATAACATAATATAATAATGCAAGATATAATATATACTATACTGTACTGTAATTGTTCAATATACGATACAATATAGCATAACATAACATAATGTAATGTAATATAAAAATACAAAAAACAATACATGACATAACACAATATAATGTAATATATAAATGCAAAATATACTGCAACATATAATATACAATATGATACTATACTATACTGTACTGTACTATACTATACCATACTGTAATATAATATAATATAATACAATGTGATATATAATAAGCTGTAACTCTCATGCTACCCCTGTCCCCTTGGTGTCCCCGCAGCCTCAGGCTGGTGTCCCTGACGTGCAGCTGTGGCTGCTGCGGGGCCAGCTGCGGGTGGCCTCGGCTCGTGTCCCCGCCACCGATGTGCTTCACTCACCACGCGGCCCCAGCGCCTGCGGCCGCCTCTGTGGGAGAGTCCTGAGCCTGTTTCTGGTGCGAGCTCCGATGTCCCCTCATGTCCCTCCGTGTCCCCTCATGTCCCTCCGTGTCCCCTTGTGTCCTTCCACATCCCCTTATGTCCCTCTGCGTCCCCTTGTGTCACTCTGTGTCACCTTGTGTCCTTACATGTCCCCTCCATGTCCCCTTTGTGTCCCCACAGTCCTTTGTGTCCCTCCATCTCCCCTCCATGTCCCTCCATGTCCCCTCCGTCCCTGCTCCACATCCCCTGTACATCCCCTCCACGTCCCCTCCAAATTCCCATCGCATTTCCTCCAAGTCCCCTTGGTACCTGTTCTACATCCCCTCCCATGTTCCCTCTCTGTCCCCTCCATGTCCCCTTTCTATTCCCACCTCAGCTCCTCCCAGTCCCTTCTATCCCAGCTCTGTGTCCTGTGTCTCTGTACCCCGTGTCCCCTCTCTGTCCCCTCCGCACCCCCCACGTCCCCTGGCTGTCCCCCTCGCGTGTCCCCAGTGTCCCCTCGGTGACGCTCAGTGCCGCAGGGCTGCGGGGACATCCAGGCCCACGTGCGGGTCCGGCTGTGGCTGGGACGAGTGGCCGAGAGCGCGGACCTGGCCCGGCTGCTCGAGGGGACCCTGAGCTTCTACAGCGAGACGGTGACAGGAGGGGACAGCGGGAACAGCGGGGAGGGAACAGGGCCAGGAGGGGACAGAGGGGATAGCACCGGGAGGAGACAGCGGGGACAGCACCGGGGAGGGGACGGCACCGGGGAGGGGGCAGTACCGGGAGGGGACAACATCCCACTATGTCCCGTGACGCCAGGCCTGTGTCCCCGCAGTACGAGAACCAGACGCAGCTGCTGGGGAAATGGGGACCCCGGAAGCTTTTGGGGCGCCCCGCGTTCTCCGACAGCTCCGGCCGGGCGGGCCGCTCCCCGGAGCAGATCCAGCCCCCCAAGGGCTGGCGCTGGGACGGGCCCTGGAGCGTGGAGCGGCCGCGGCGGTGAGCGGGAGGGGACAGCCACCCCCCTGCCCTGCGGGGCCCGCGGTGACGGCAGCGTTGTCCCCTGGTGTCCCCAGGGTGCTGGCGCGGCCGGAGCCCGCGGTGAACGTGGTGCTGGAGGAGCTGTTCGAGAACCAGAGCCGCGATCCCGGAGGGGACTGGAGCCCCTCCGGCACGGCCATCACGGACGCCGTGAGTGGGGACAGAGTGGGGGACAGAGGGGGTGACACGAGAGTGATGGGGCTCAGCTCTCGCCTGGTTTGCAGAAGGGAGTGGCGGTGCCACTGAAGGAGGAGGTGGCGTGCCCCGAGGGCTGGCGTGTCACCAGTGACTGGCACGTGGACGTGGAGGGGAACGTGGATAAGGACGGTGAGTGGGGGTCCCCGGTGAGCACAATAGGGCGGGGTGACAGGGGCAGGGGTGACAGGGATGGAGAAGGCAGGGACAGGGGAGACAGGGATGGGGTGGAAGGGATGAGGTGACAAGGATGGAGGTGACAGGGATGGGGCGGTAGGGTGGAGGTAACAGGAAGGGGGTGACAGGGACAGGGGAGACAGGGATGGAGTGACAGTGATGGAGGTGGCAGGCACAGGGTGACAGGGGTGGGATGGCAGCAGGATGGAGGTAACAGGAAGGGGGTGACAGGCACAGTGTGACAGGCACAGGGTGACAGAATGGAGGTGACAAGTATGGAGATGACAGGATGGGGGTGACAGGGGTGGGGGTGACAGGGATGAGGTGACAGGGACAGGGAAAACAGGGATGGGGTGGAAAGGATGGGGTGACAGAATCGAGGTGACAAGGATGGAGGTCGCAGGATGGAGGTGGCAGGGATGGGGTGGCAGGATGGGGTGGCAGGGATGAGGGTGACGGGGTTGGAGGTGACAGGAATAGGGTTGGCAGGGGTAAGGGTGACAGAGACAGGGTGGCAGGGAAGGAGCTGGCCCATATGTGCAGGTTGGCAGTACGCCGTGGGCGCAGAGGATGGCAGCCCCTCGGCAGCGTGGCACAGCAAGGGGCAGCACTGCCACACCCTCCGGCGCCGGCGCTGGGTCCGGCTCCGCCACTGGGACAGCGACAGCTGGACACGGGAGCAGGACATGGACACCCTCAGCACCCTGGTGACACACACCGGGACAGGGACGGGATGGTGGGGATGGGAGTGACAGGGGGGAGGTGACAGCGTGGGGGAGGTGAGGGGATGGAGGTGATAGGAGGGGTGGCAGGGATGGAGGTGACAAGGATCGGTGACAGGCATAGGGGTGACAGATGGAGGTGACAGGATGGGGGTGATGCGGAATGAGGGACATGGATTGGGGTGATGGGATGATGATGATGATGACAGGGAAGGGGGTGATGGGGATGACGGGGCTGCTGTCCCCATGTGACACTGTCCCCGTGCCTTACCCTGCAGCAGGACCCCAAGGAGCTGTGGGAGGACGAGGCCTGGCAGCCCGAGTGCTTCTGGGGCTGCACCTTCCAGCCCAAGGTGCCTGTGGGTCCCCGGTGCCGCCGGCGCCGCTGGCTCCGCAACCTGGTCCCTGCCGAGCCCCCACTGGTGGCACCGGTATTCCTGCTCCGGGGAGTGCCGGTAGGAGGGGCAGGGGGCTCCAGGAGGAGCTGAGAGGCTCTGGGAGGGAGCCAGGGGAAGGGGAGGCAGGGAGAGGGAGGGGGGTTGGAGGGGAGGGGGAGGGATTGGGGCAGAGGGGTGGGGGAGGGATGGGGGACGGAGGTGTGGGGAGGGAGGGAGTGGTGATGGATGATGATGGATGGATGGATGGATGGATGGATGATGAATAATGGATGGATGAAGGGATGAAGGAGGGATGGAAGGAGGGATGGAGGGTTGGAGGGGTGGATGAACCCCTGGAGCTCAGCTATGAAGGGACAGCAGCACACGGGCCAGGAGGCCACAGGGCCAGGGGACAGCAGGGTCCCCCAGCCCATCCCTGTCCTCTCCCAGGACGCCGAGGACCTGGCCCAGGGCAATCCAGCTGTGGCCCCGCAGCTGCCGGGGGGCTCCCCCCGAACACTCCTGCAGCAGCCACCCCCCTTCATCCTCTGCACCTTCCAAAGTGAGCACGGGGGACCAGGAGGGACCAGGAAGGGCTGGGAAAGGACCGGGAGGGTCCGGGGAGGGCCCGGAGGACCCGAGAGTGCCTGGGAGGGTCCGGGGGCTACCAGACACCCCTGACTCCCCGCCTGTCCCCAGGGTCCGGCCGCTTCCAGCTCCGTTGTTACATCTTCCAGGCGCTGGATCTGGCCCCCAGCAGAGCCAGGACCTCCATAGGTGGGACCCCCCCCCCGCCCCCGGCCCCCCGCCCGCTGGCAGCCCGGGACGCTGACGGTGCGGTTGTCACCAGATGCCACCGCGCACGTGTCGTTCGTGTCCCTGAGCCAGCGCACGCGAGTGGTGCGCGGGGCCCTGGACCCGCGGTGGGAGCAGACGCTGCTGTTCCCCCGGGTGCTGCTTTTCGGGGACCTCCACCGCATCCGGGAGGATCCCCCTCCCGTGGTGGTGGAGGTGTGGGACCAGAGGGGACAGGTACGGGACACTCCGGGCGTGGGGGGATCGAGTGGGAAAGGGTGGGTGAGGGATGGGGTGTGGAGAGAGGGATGGAGGAGAGGGAATGGAGGGAGGGAAGGAGGGAGGGATGAGGAATGGGGTATTGATAAGGATGAGGGGGTCAGGGATGGAAGGATGGGGGGTCAGGGATGGAAGGATGGGGGGTCAGAGACAGAGTGACAGGAGGGTCAGCAATGGAAGGATGGTGGGTCAGAAATGGAAGGATGGCGGGTCAGGGATCTAGGAGGACAGAGAGGTCAGGGATGGAAGGACAGGCACACCCCAGGGTGGGCCAGCCCCTCTCAGGCTCTGCCTCGCAGGGCGCCCGTGTTTTCCTGGGGAGGTGCGTGTGCATCCCGCAGGTGTGGCTGGATATGGGACACCGAGAGCCCCCCCGGCTCCAGCCGCACCCCCTGCAGGGGCCGCGGGGCCCGGCCGGGGAGCTCCTGGCTGCCTTCGAACTCTTGCACGAGCCCGAGGTGAGGCTGTGGCACGGGGTGACACAGGGTGGCAGCAGTGGCACAGAGGGCGCCCAGGGCTGGGGTGCCACTGTCACTGTGTCCCCCACCATGGCAGGACGGGTCCCTGGCTCCGCTCGGTCCCCTGCCTCTGAGGAAGGACGAGTTCGGCATCCCCCCGGAACTGCAGCCTCGCCTGCAGAGGGTGGCACTGGAGGTGGGAGCCAAATCCAGTGAGGGGACAGCCTGGGGACAGCGTAGGGACAGCGTGGGGAGAGGGGTGGGGACAAAGGGGGAGCAGGGAATGGGATGGAGGCAGGGCCGGCTGGGGACAGGGGTGGGGACAGGGATGGGACTGGGATAAAGGTGAGATGGGGACAGGGATGGGGATGGGGATAAAGGTGGGATGGGGACGAGGATGGGGAGAGGGATAAAGGCGGTTTGGGGACAGGGATGGGGACAGAGCTGAAGGTCCTGGGGATTCCATGGGGACAGGGACAGGGGATAGAGGCAGGACAGGGACAAGAACGGGAACAAAGATGAGAACAGGCACAGCGCAGGGGTCAGGGATGGAGACAGGGACACGGATCGGGACTAAGGGGTGACAGGAGCCACGTGTCCCGCCAGGTGCTGGCCTGGGGGCTGCGGGGGCTGCACGGGGCTGTGCAGGAGCCACGACTGGAGCTGCAGTGGGGGGAGCAGAGCCTGTGGACACCCCCGATCCAAGATATTGCCACCAACCCAAACTTCCCCTGCAACGCCTTTGTGCTCACCCTGGTGGGTGGGGAGCGATGGGGGGCACTCTGCCCGTGGTGTCACCGCGGGTGACCCAGCCGTGTCCCACAGGTGCTGCCCGAGGAGAAGTGGTTCATGCCGCCCATCCGGCTGCGGCTCTGGGACCGGGCGGACACGGAGCGGCGGCTGCTGCTGGGCCAGTCCAGTATCAGGGGCCTGGGCCAGTACCGCTGCCACCTGCCCCGCCAGGGGCAGCTCCTGGGCTCTGGCAATGCCAGCAATGGCTCTCACATGGTTGTGACAATGCCAGGTACCGTCTGTTCCATCCCTACCATGTCCCGGGTGCCCCTTGTCCCATCCTGTCACATCCCTCCCCCATCCCAGCTGCCCCCTGCCCTATCCCTGCCCCATCCCAGGTGTCCCCTCCCTCATCTCTGCCTGTCCCTCTCTCCTACAGATGAGCTCCTTTCCCTGCCCATCTCCTCTAGCCACTGGAAACGTTGTTGTTCCTTTTTCCTTGCCACAGCCCCAGCCAGGATAGCTCAAGTGAGTTCCCCATGTCACCTGGCACCAGCCCTGGCACTGCTGGGCGCTGGCACCACGCAGCCCTGTGCATCTGTTTCCCCAAGAGCCCTTTGCTCCCCACAGGACCTGCTTAGCTACCTCAGGAACAATGGGGCTGAGGACAAGGTGGGCACCAGAATGGGGCTACCAGGAGCCACCAGGGCCACAAATGCCACCTGTCCCGACCTGCTTCTGCTCCACATCAGGACGAGGAAGAAGAGGAGGAAGAGGAGGAGGAGGAGGAGAGGGACTGGTGGAGCAAATTCTATGCATCCATGGAGGAGAAGGACCCCAAATCTCCACAGGGAACCAACGGGGACAGACTGAAGGTGAGCCTGAGACTGGGACCTGCATTGGGATGGGGACAGGGATGGCTGCGGACAGGGACAGGAGTGAGGTGGGAATTGGGACAGGACAAGGATGGAAATGTGCTGGGGACAGGGACAGGGAGGATGAAGGGGGTGGGTAAGGGCAAGGACAGGACTGAAGACAAGATGAGGACAAGGACAGGAATGAAGGAATGGGGACGGGGATGTGGATGAGGAGGGAATGGGGACAAGGATGGGGATGAAGCTGGGGAGGGGACAGGGGAGAGGAAGCTGAGTGGAACAAGGACAGGGATGAAGCTGAGTGGGACAGGGATGAGGATGAAGCTGGGGAGGGGACAAGATCAGGATGGAACCGGGGAAGGGACAAGGATGAAGAAGGAGCCCCAAGGGGAGAGGCCCCAAGACTGGGCTGGGGGCAGAAGCCGGACCGGGCACGGGGCTGAGCCGAGGCCGGCACGGCCCCGCAGATCTACGGTTGCGAGCTGGAGGCAGTGCCCGAGTTCGAGGGGCTGCAGGATTTCTGCCAGACCTTCCCCCTCTACAAACCGGGCCGTGCCCCTGTGCCTGGGCAGGACCCCGAGCCCGTGGGCAGCTTCAAGGTGGGTGAGACCCCCCCGTGGGGCCCTGGGGCGGGTGTGGGACCCCTGGAGGCACAGCGGGGTCTCTCAGGGGCTTTTCCGCATCTACCCCGTACCCGAGGCGGCTGGAGCGTGCCCCCCCCCCCGCTGCTTCCAGCGCCTGCCGCCCAGTGCCCCACAGGAGTGCCTGGTGCGGGTCTACATTGTGCGAGCCCTCCACCTGTCCCCCCGCGATGTCACCGGGCTGGTAAGGACAGCACGGGACCCCTGGGGTGCCAGGCAGGGGCTCCCAGCCGCGGTGCCAGCCCGGTGTCCCCTCCGTGCCCCAGAGCGATCCCTACGTGCGGGTGTCACTGGGCAAGAAAACGCTGGGACAGCGAGACCAGTACGTGCCCAACACCCTGGAGCCCGTTTTCGGCAGGTAAGGTTGGGTGGCACTCTGCAGTGTCACCCCCGGGGTGGGTGGCCTGTGACACTGCCAATCCTGGGGTGGCGCTGGGCTGGGGATCCCTGGCACTGGGCGGGGGGGGGGGGGGGGTTGGTACCGGAGTGGGTCATTCCCGATGGCAGCATGGCCCTGTGCCAGCCTGGCCTGGTGCTGCCGTGTCCCCATTCCCTGTGCTGGTGTGCCACCAGATGCCTGTGCCCCCAGCTGTCCTGTTCCCTGTCCTGCAGTGTCCCTGTTGCCCCCAACTCTCCCTGTCCCCATGCCAACCCTGGGGCTGACGCCATTCCTGCCACCAGGATGTTTGAGCTGACAGCCACCATCCCACTGGAGAAGGACCTGCGGGTGACAGTCGTGGACTACAACAAGGTGCCACCAGACCAGGAGATCGGCAGCACCACCATCGACCTGGAGAACAGGCTGCTGTCCCACTTCCGTGCCCACTGCGGGCTTCCCACCCTGTACCACACGTGTGTGTCCCAGGGAGGCAGGGGGCACGGGGGACAAGGGGGCACACAGGGAGGGGACATGGGGAGGGGACACGGGGGACGCAGGAGGAGGCACGGGGGTATATGGGGAGGGTACAACGGGGACACAGGGAGGGAAGACGGGGGGCCAGTGGGGGGCGTGGGGGGGGAAATGGGTGGAGACACGGGGCATGGCAAGGACACGGAGAGGGAACATAGTGGGGACACATGGAGGGGACAGGGGTCAGGATAGGGAGGGGACACAGAAGACACAGGGGGACATGGGGAAAGAGCGGGGAGGGGACATGGGGGAGGCCACGGGGGTGGTGTGGGAAGGAGACACGGGAAGGGGAGACAGGGAGGGGACACGGGGGGACATGGTGGGGACACGGGGGGCGCACGGGGAGGGGACATGGCGGGGGGACACAGGGGGGACAGGGACGGGACAAGAGGGAATGGGGAAGGGCAGGGAGGGGATAAAGGGGGCTGGGGCAACACAGGGAGCAGACATGCGGGGTGCTGGAGGACACAGGGAGCAGAAGTGACCCCCGGCCCTACTGCTGTCCCCAGTGCAGGCCCCACGTGCTGGCGGGACCAGCTGTGCCCCAGCCGGACCCTGGAGCTGTTAACGGGGACCCGGGGGCTGCCCGGGCCCCTCTTCAACTCCCAGGGCAACGCTCTGACCCTCAACGGGCAGAGCTTCGAGCTGCGGCACTTTGGTCAGTGGGGAACAGGGGATTTGGGGGATCTGGGGAGGGTTTGGGGGATTCTGGGAAATGTCTGGTGGGAGTTTGGGGGTCCTGGGGGGATCTGGGCGGGTGACAGGTCTGTGTCACAGAGAGGGGTCACCCCCGGCTCCGGCATCCCGGAGAGCCCCGGGAGCGCCTGGCCCTGCACGTGCTGAACCTGTGCGAGCTTGTCCCGGAGCACCTGGAGACGAGGAGCCTGGAGAACAGCGCCCAGCCCGGGCTGGAGCAGGTGACAGCGACACCACGGGGTCAGCAACATGGCGGTGGGGGGGCAGGATGGGGACACTGCGGGAACAGTGACACCGGGGTGGTGATGGGGACACCGGGGGGACGGTGACACTGGGGTAGAGACATGGGGACACTGCGGGGACAGAGAACCTGGGGATTGGGGTGACACCGCGGTGACAGGGACACAGGGGTGGGGGTGATGGGACCCCCCAGATGTGGCCAGAGAGGGATCAAAGGGTGCCAGGGACCCCAGGAGTGGGTGATGGGGGTTGAGTGTGACAGGGACAGATGCTGGGAGGACAAAGGGACCCTGCGGTGATCGGGACCCTGAGGCAGGGAGGGCTGGTGGGTGTGGGGGGACTGGCAAAGACCTTGGGGCTGTGGGGACAGCAAGGGGACATCGAGGGGACATGAGGGCCACTGCCAGCCCATCCGTGTGTCCCCAGGGCAAGGTGCAGATGTGGGTGGACATTTTCCCCACCAGCCTCGGCCCTCCCGGGCCCCCCGTCAACATCGACCCCCACAAGGCTGAGGGGTGAGTGAGTGGCCGGGCACCCCCAGGGGGACAGGGCCACCCCCGGGGAGGACAGGGTCATCCCGGTGGGGACAGGGTCGTCCCGAACAAGGGCAGGTCCACCCCCCGGGGGACAGGGTCATCCCAGTGGGAACAGAGCCACCTGTGTTAGGGACAGGGCCAACCCCAGGGGAGACAGGGCAACCCTGGTGGTGGCAGGGTCATCCCAATGGGGACAGAGCCATCTACTGTAGGGACGGGGTCATCCCAAGCAGGGACAGGGCCAGCCCCAGCAGAAGGTGACATGTCCCTGTTCCCTGCAAGGTATGAGCTGCGCTGCGTGGTGTGGAGGGTGCAGGACACGGACCTGGGGGACATCAACCTGCTGGGCCAGCGCATGAGTGACATCTACGTGTCCGGGTGAGCCCTGTGGTGTCCCTATCTTGTCCCCAGCACCACGGTGTCCCTGTCGCCCCCCAGCATCTGCCCTGCTTATCCCAGAACCCCTGTCTCCCACCCCCTGGTCCCTATCACCCCAGGGTGTCCCCATTCACGTGGGCACAGTGATGATAGCAGTGTCCCCGCAGGTGGCTGGGGTGGCACAAAGGTGACAGTGGTGTCCCCTGCGGGGTGGCACAGTGATGACAGCAGTGTCCCCTCCAGAGTGGCACAAGTGGCTGGAGTGCCACAGCAGTGACAGTGGTATCACCGCAGGTGGCTGGGGTGGCACGGGGGTGACAGTGGTGTCCCCACAGGTGGCTGGACGGGCTCCCCGAGCAGCGACAGCAGACCGACATCCACTATCGGTCCCAGGACGGGAACGGCGCCTTCAACTGGCGCTTCGTGTTCCCCTTCGAGTTCCTGGCAGCCGAGAAGCTGTGTGCCATCCACCGCAAAGTCAGGGGACAGCCGGGGCAGGGAGAGCGCGGGGACCCAGCCTGGGGACACCATGACCCTCCCGTGTCCCTCGGCAGGAGCACGTGTGGAGTTTGGACGAGACGCTGCTGAAGGTGCCACCCAAACTCATCCTCCAAGTGTGGGACAACGACAAGTTCAAGGCGGACGATCTGCTGGGTGAGACCCATGTCCCCGGGCAGGGAGACACTGCAGGGGACAGGGGACAGCCACAGGGGACAGGGACAGCTGCTGGGGACAGCCGTGGGGCACAGGGACAGCCCCTGGGGAAAAGGAGCACTCACTGGTGACAAGAAGCTACCTCTGGTGACAGGGAGCCCCTTCTGGTGACAAGGAGTACTCACTGGTGACAGGAAGCCCCCACTCATGAGAAGGAGCCCTCACTTGTGACAAGGAGCCCCCTCACACTCACTGGTGACAGGGAGCTCTCATTGGTGACAGAGAGCCCCCCTCTGGTGACAAGGAGCCCGGACTAGTGACGAGGAACACACACTGGTGACAGGGAGCTCTCATCGGTGACAAGGAGCCCCCTCTGGTGACAGAGCTCTCCGCCCTCGCTGTCCCGCAGGGACCCTGGAGCTGGAGCTCACCCAGCTGCGCCGGCCGGCCCGCAGCGCCCACCTGTGCTGGGCCACGCCGCAGGACCTGCCCTGGTTCTCCCGGCCCTGGTGCCGCGCACAGGTGCTGGAGCGCTCCCCTCTGAACCTGTTCCGCAGACGGAGGGCGCGGGGCTGGTGGCCCTGCACCATGCAGGAGGACAGCGGCCAGCGGCTCTCTGTAGGTTGGGGACATCGGGGTCACGGGGCTGGGGGGCAGCAGGGACAGGTCCTGAGCCCCCAACTGCCCCCCTGGGCCTCGCAGGGGAAGCTGCAGCTCAGCCTGGAGCTGCTGACGGCACAGGAGGCAGAGGAGCAGCCGGTAGGGAAGGGTCGGGAGGAGCCCAACAAGCACCCGACGCTACCCGAGCCCAAGTGAGCTCCGGGGGGAGCCAGGAGGGGCCGCCGGAGAGGGGACAAGGCAGTGGCTGAGCTCGGTGTCCCCCCGCAGGCGCCCCAAGTCCTCGTTCCTGTGGCTGCGCTCCCCGGTGAGCCTGTTGCGCCACGGCATCCCCTGGCGCTACTTGCTCTGGATCGGCCTGGGGCTGGCGGCCTTCCTGCTGCTCCTGGTGCTCCTCCATTCCTTCTTCCCGGTCAGCACGGCCCCACGAATGCCCCATTTCCCCCGCCACACTCAGAGCGTGCCCTGAGTGCCCTCTGTCCCTCTGCAGGGCTCTTTGGTGGTGAAGGTGACTGACCCGCGCCAGCTCCTGCATCCCTCCGGCAAGGAGCAACCGGGCACGGAGTGTCCCCTGGGCGGGAGGGGAACAAAAGCCTGAGGAGCCCCTCCAGTTTCCCCAGTTCCCTGCTTTCCTGGCCCTTCCCGATCTGCTCCCTCTCTCCTCCGTGGATGCTCCAGCCAGGAGGGGATCACCCTGCTGGATCGCCCGCTATCCTGACAGGAATGCCGAGGGAGCTGCCCATCGATGTTCCCTCGTGAACAAAGTCATGTCTGAACAACACCAAAGCATTGTCCCGGTCTCTGTGAGCTGGGGAGGGACACGGGCACGGGATCAGGGAGCAGATCTGCAGCCCTAACCCCGATCCCAAATTCAGCCCGAACTCCACAGCTCCAACCCAGCCCGCATTCCAGTCACAGGTTCAGCTGCAACTCCAGAACTCACTCAGCCCCAGTTCCTGCCTTGACCCCAACACCGTCATCAGCCCTCACCCCAATAACAGCCCCAGTGCCACAGCCTCCCCCAACCCAGCCCTAACCCCCACCCACACCGAGGGTGCCAGCTCTGAGCCCCCCTCGGCCCAAATTCCACCCAAAACCAGCCCTAACCCACACTGAGCACTGACCCCACTGCCAGCTCTGAGGCCTCCTTGGCTCCAATCCCACCCAAGCTCACCCCAAATCCCGGTTTGACCATGGCCCCACTGTGTGCTCAATCCTGACCCTGGCCCAGAACCCTGATCCTCATGGAACTCTCCAAAAAATGAGCCCAGGCACCCAAAAGTCTGCCTGGGACCACCAGACACCCCATCCCAAAAGTCAGGCTGGGCCTGGGTGCCCCCAGAGTGGGGCTGGGACCTTCAGAGTGTCCTCTGGAAAAAAAAAAAGGGGGGGGGCTACACATTAAAAAGGGGTCTATATTAGGCAATTTGGAAAGTCTGTACCTCTCAATACCTCAGCCAACAGGGAAAGAGAGAGGGAAACTAGGATAAAAAAGAGGCTGCGTCCCTTAAATATTGGAGAGAACCCCATGGGGAATGTCCCACGGTCTCTCCCTTTATTCAAATGAAGTTACAGGGCTCCTCTGCCTCCTTTTTGGACATAAACCTCCAAACAGAGGATTCATTTTAAATTATTTTTCAATTAAGATCCAAGCAGTGCAGTAATTTTCCTGACAAAAAGAAGAGGGTGGGCTCCATTGTGGGGCAGAGGGAGGGAAAGGCCCTCGGGAGAGCCCCAAAATCCTGGAGAATTCCCTCTCCAGGTGCTGAAACCTTGAGGAACCCCTAGAAATGGGGCTGGGACCCCAAGAGACCCCTCCCCGTATGCCTGGGCACTCGCAGAAATGGGGTTGGGACCCCCAGAGACCTCACCTCGTCTGCCTGGGCACCTCCAGAATAGGGCTGAGACCCTGGCCTGGGGAAGGAGCTGGCGGGCATAGGAGGGCCGAGCCCTCCAGGCCGGAGCCCCGGGCACGGGGCGGTTGTGTGCGGGGGGGCTGGGAGGAGAGGGAGAGGGATTGCGCCCATGCGCCGCTTCTCGCCGCCACCCTTCTCAGGTACCTGCGCCCGCCCCTCCAAATGGGAGGGGGACCGACACCACCCCTGGCTCAACAAAGGTAAGGAGCGAGAACTGCCGGGGCAGCGAGGGACCACGCCGGCCCCTCCAAATCGGAGGGGTTTGGCCATCGCCCCGGCCTGCTAAAGGTAAGGACAAAAATAAAGTTGGAAAAAATCATATAAAGTGCTGTGCCTGATCTTTGTTTTCCCCACGAGTCAATTGCCACCCAAACCAACCACAGAGCCCCTGCTCACCCCATGGCAGAGGACGGAGACCCTCGGCCATGCAGGGAGCACGGGGACTGTTCCTCTGGGGAAGGGAAGGATCCAGGGAGAGCTCAGAGCCCCCTGGAGGGCCTGGAGGGGCTCCAGGAGAGCTGGGCAGGGACTGGGAGCGCCTGGAGCTGCCCCCAAAATCCCGGAGAGACCCCCGACCCCTCCTCCACCCCGCCCTCACACATGGCTCCCTGACCACGCCCCTTTTGGAACCCTCCGCCTCCCGGCCAATCCGATCGCTCGGTCACACTCTGGCCACACCTCCTCTCTGTTTCATCACGATGTGGAACGTTTCTTGCTCCGCCCCCAGCTCGTTTCTCGACTTCTATTGGCTACTGTCAAAGGGGGCCGGGTTTGGCCTGGCTATATGAAGAGGTCCGGGGGGCGCCCTGCACCTTGGTTAGGGACCGGCAGCAGCAGGGGTGGGAGGAGGAGGAGGAGGAGGAGGAGAAGAAGATGATGATGATGATGATGATGATGATGATGATGATGATGATGATGATGATGATGATGATGATCAGCTTCGCTCCGTCTGCCCGGCAAGGAAGGGTGCGGAGGGGTCTCTGGGGGTGCCAGCTCCATTTCTGGGTGTTCCAAGCCCAGGGGGAGGGGTCTCTGGGGGTGCCAGCTCCATTTCTGGGGGTTCCAAGCCCAGGGGAAGGGGTCTCTGGGGGTGCCAGCTCCATTTCTGGGGGTTCCAAGCCCAGGGGGAGGGGTCTCTGGGGGTGCCAGCTCCATTTCTGGGGGTTCCAAGCCCAGGGGGAGGGGTCTCTGGGGGTGCCAGCTCCATTTCTGGGGGTTCCAAGCCCAGGGGGAGGGGTCTCTGGGGGTGCCAGCCCCGCTCTTGGCGCTCATTCTTTGGCCCGAGTGGGCGTGGCCACAGAAACTGATCGAGACAAGGCCACGCCCCTCAGCGATGTTCCCGCCCATTCCCGGAGCTCTCGCGTGAGTTGGTGGCGCGGGCGGGTCCCGTGAGGAGCCGCCGCCGCTCCCTCAGCGCGGCTCGGCTCGGCCCGGTCCGGTCCGGTCCGGCACAGCTCGATTCGATCCGCTCTCTCAGCCGGGCCCCGCTTCCCTCTGTCCGTTCCCTTAGCTCTTCCCTGTCCCTCAGTCGTTTCCTCAGCCCTTCCTACTCCCTCAGCCCGCTCCCTCAGCCCTTCCCGATCCCCAGTCCCTCTCCCTCAGCCCATTTCTTCTCTCTCAACCCCTTCCTGCTCCTCTCAGCCGTTTCCTCTCTGCTCAGCCCTGCCTGCCCCATCTCGCCATGAGCTTCCTCTTGTGAGTGTCCGGGCTTCCCTCAGGGGAGGGTCCTGAGGGCGGCCCCGAGGGTTTTTAGCGTAGGGGAAAGGCCCGTGGGAAGGGGCTGGGGGAGGTTATTGGTAGGGAATCGTGTGTGGAGGGATGGGGGGGTTGTTCTTTGAGGGGGTTGAGGAAGGGAAGGATTTTGGGGGAGGCTCTGCGGGTGCCGTGGGGAGGGGTGTGAAGGAATTCGCGAGGGGAGTGCTGAGCTTTGAGGGGAGGATCTGGGGACTCCAGAAGGTGAGGAAAGCACAGGAAGCACTTTGGGGAAGGTTTAAGTGGAGAGGTTTGTGCTTGGGGGGGTTCCTGAATGCGTGCGGAGAGGGAAAGCCCTTGAAAAGAATCCCCAGGAGGGAATGTACAAGGAAGGGTTTCCTCAGCTGTGGAGAAACTGTGACAGGACCAGAGGAGACGGCCTCAAGTTGCACCAGAGGACGTTTAGATTATATTTTAGGGGGAATTTCTTTGCTGCAAGGATTGGAAAGGCTGCCCAGGGCAGCGATGGAGTCCCCATCCCAGAGGGTGTCCCAGACACAAGTGGATGTGGTACTCGAGGAGTGGTGACCCTGGGGACGGTGCCACACTGGACTCGATGATCTCGGGGATCATTTTCGATGCTCTTGGTGATCTTTTCCAACCATACCGATCTCACGATTCTGTGGGAAACTGGAAATGTTTCTCCCCCTTCTCAGTGGGAGCCGCTCTTCGAAAACGTTCAAGCCAAAGAAGAACATTCCGGAAGGATCCCACCAGTACGAGCTCCTCAAACACGCTGAGGCCACGCTGGGCAGTGGCAACCTGCGGCAGGCCGTGATGCTGCCCGAGGGAGAGGACCTCAATGAGTGGATTGCTGTCAACAGTGAGTCCTCTGAGAGAAGGAAAACCCCAGAACCTCGGGGTTTATCCTCAGACAAACCCCTGAATTCCCCAGGCTGAGGTAGCTGAGGTGGGATAAAAGCAGCGGAAGCAGGGCTCACGTCAGGGGGGTGTTGTGCAAGGAGGAAGAGACAAAGCTGCACTAAAGCTGCACTGTTGTGGTTTTGGGGTGGGTTTTTAGCAGTTCAGGCTCATGGAGGGGATTTTGGTTTGTGAATGGTTATTTTGGGAGTTAGAAAATCAGCACTGTTGGATCATTTGTGCTGCAGCTTTTACAACCAAGGAGAAAGTGAAGCTCCATTTTCCCCAAAATCCAGGATTGTGGAGTTTCTTTTTCTGTTTCCTGTTTTCAGATCCAATTTGGTTTGAGCAGCTACTCGCCCTGGCCTTGGCCTTTGCTTCTTTGAAGGTTAGAGAGGGGAGAAAAAGTAATTTGAGCAAGGAAAGTAGAGATTCAGGCCAGGAGTGCTCAGCCTGAGCACGGTGTCTCACCAAATCCATTAGGTTTTTGAGGAACCTAATGAAATTTTTCCATGAAATGCTAAGTGGAACTGAGGGTGAAAAATCCAAATCAGTCCAAATCCCTGGATGGCTGAAATGTCTGGAAGTCGAGTGAGGTTGTAGAGGAAAGGTTTGGTACTGCCAAGACTTTAGTGGGACATTGACAGGAAGCCCTGGGAGGTGCTGCAGCCTCGCTGTGCTCACACCTGGCTCACCCCTGCATGATTTCCCTTTGCAGCTGTGGATTTCTTCAACCAGATCAACATGCTGTACGGGACCATCACGGAGTTCTGCACTGAGAGCAGCTGCCCTGTCATGTCTGCTGGGCCCAGGTGAGGGGCAGGCAGAGCTGGAGAAAGGATGGGACGTGTCCAGGTGGGATTGAGGGGTCACATTTTGCTCCTCTGCTGCCATTTATGGTCACACCATCTGGCTGTGTCTTTTTCTCATCCTTCCCTGTGTTTGGAAGCTGGTGAGAGGTCTGGTTTAACTGGGAGGAACTGGTATTGCTGGCAGCCTGAAGGAATGCTGAGATGGTTTGGTTTGGAAGGGACTTTAAATCCCATCCAGTCCTATGGGCAGAATACTTCCTACTGTCCCAGGCTGCTCCAAGTCCTGTCCAGGCTGGCCTGGGACACTTCCAGGGATGTGGTGACTTTTCAGGAGGCAGCTTTTAATCAACTTTTAATTTAATAATTTAATTTTCATTTTCTAATGTGGTGGTACTGCTCTGTGGGAGAAGATTGGGGGAGGTGGGAAGAAGAGAGTGAACCATTTTTGGGGCCACCTGGTTGATTATATGCATGAATTCCTGCAGGGATGCCAGGGGTTCATTCTGCACCTGTGTATTTTACCAGGGCAAAGCCACAGCTGGGAATCCTCTTCGGGAGGTTGCCAAGGGTCTCAAGTTTGCGAGCCCAGCACCCTTTGGGTGTCGTGAAACTCTCCTACCCTGCAGGATCTGCTCTGCCAGTTCCTGCCTCTATTTTTGGGGCCATTTCCTGTCACAGTTTCCTGCTCGTTTGCGCTTGTGCCTGGGTGAACAACAGAGAGGATTTTGCTGCTTTTCAGGGATCTTGTAAAACATCTCAGAACAAGGAGTTGTGTTGTTGTGGGGTGATCCTGGGTCTACCCTGGGATCCAGAGGCCGTGGGAGAAGTCTCATGTGACCCAACTTGCTGGATCTGAAAGCCACAGGGGGGAGTTAATCTGGGGGGGGGGAGTTAATCTGGGGGGGGGGAGGGGGGGGGTGATGATGGCCCTGATGCTCCTTTGCTCAGCTTTTGGCTTGTTTTAAGGAAATGGGTGATGTCAGAGGAGGCTGCCACAGAGCTGAGGGTCACATTTAACATCTGAGGGGCACTGAGGATCTCTGGCAGCAGGGACAGGATCCGAGGCAATGGCTGGAGCTGTTCCAGGGGAATTTGGGATGGAGATCAGGGAAAGCTTCTTCCCCCAGCGGCTCCTCAAAGAATGGGCACAGCCTCGAGGCTGCCAGAGCTCCAGGAGTGTTTGGACAGTGCTCCCAGGGATCGCTGGGGGTCTGTGCAGGGCCAGGGCTGGATTGATGATCCCGGTGGATCAGGATACTCCAAAGTTCTGTGATTTTTTAGGCTGAAACCAGAGGGCTCAGCCCTTGACTGTTGGCTCAGGAAAGCCAAACAAGCCAAGCTCTGCTCTCCTCAGCCCTGAGTGACTCAGCTGTTGCTGCTGAGATCAGGAGGGAGGCCCAGGGCCTGAAATCCCTTTTTCCTGTGGGAGCCAGGGCTGAATCCCCCACCCCACAGGTACGAGTACCACTGGGCCGACGGCACCAACATCAAGAAGCCCATCAAGTGCTCGGCGCCCAAGTACATCGATTACCTGATGACATGGGTGCAGGACCAGCTGGATGACGAGACCCTCTTCCCTTCCAAGATCGGTGGGTACAGCTGTGTGCCCTGGGATGGCCCCTCCTGGCTGAGCCATGCCCTGATCCCTGCCTGTCCCTGCCTTCCAGGTGTCCCCTTCCCCAAGAACTTCATGTCGGTGGCCAAGACCATCCTGAAGCGGCTGTTCCGGGTCTATGCCCACATCTACCACCAGCACTTCGACTCAGTGATGAGGCTGCAGGAGGAGGCTCATCTCAACACCTCCTTCAAGCACTTCATCTTCTTTGTGCAGGTGAGCTGGGAGGGATTGCACCTTCCCTCTTGGCTTTTGGATTGAAATCTTCAAGATGCCTGGTGGTAATACCCAGCTCCCCCTTCATACCCAACAAAGCCCTTTGTGCTGTTGGGCTTTTGTGGGGTTTGTTTCTTGGTTTTTTCTTGGTTTTTTTTTCTGGCTGTAAGTGCTCAGATGTTCCTCTGGGATTTTAATTACCAATCTGCAGCCAACAAAACCAGAACTGGAGAATTCACGGGGTTTGTAGCTTGGGAATCAACTTAGAAGGAACAGCACCAGCACCTTTTTCTTACTTTTTGAGCCTGTTCTGTGACTTGCTGTGCACAGCAACGTGGCAGAAGTTTTGCTGCCCTGAAATTGGATTTCTCCACAAGGAACAGGAGCGGTGCTGATCCCAGGAGCCATATGCAGGGTGACACTTTTTCCAGCTTCCTTCCCTTCCCTTCCCATGTCTCCTTTTCTCCTGCCAGGAGTTCAGCTTGATCGACAGGCGGGAGCTGGCTCCTCTGCACGAGCTGATTGAGAAGTTGGGCTCCAAGGACAGATAAAACCCCCTGGGAGGACCCTTCTGGCCGCTCCTTTTCTGCTTCTTTGGCCACCTCCACGCTTGGCTCCAGAGACTGGACAGCACCGAGTGGCCTCAGTGCTGCTGCACAGCCCCCACTGGGCTGGGTGGAGGTGGAGCAGGTTCTGTCCTGCACTGGATGTTCCAGGTGCTGCCCAGAGCTCCTCTCTGGACTCTCCAGCCCGAGAGCACGCCCGGAGTGGCTCAGCTTATTTTTGGAAGCGCTTTTTTGTTTGTTTTTTATAGAAGAGGTGCACTTTGGCCCAGAGCCTTAAGCTCCCCATGGGGGGTGAGGAGAAGTGCCTGGCCCCAGGGTGAGCTGTCCCTGTCCGTGGGTGGGAGGAGCAGCTCTGGCGTATCCCACGGGTCTCTCCTGTGTGGCAAAGGCAATAATAATAATAGTAATAATAAATAACTTTCTCCCTGCTCTTCTTTCAGAGGCAGAGGGGCTTTTCCTCTTGTTCTGCGCTCCCACGGGGCCCTGACTGAACACACAACACAGGGTGGGATTCACACCCAGGGAGGCAGCCCTGGGCCCCTCCTGGAGCACTTTATTGGTGCTGGGAGCAGCCTCAGGGCTTGGGGGCCGAGGTGAAGATGCGCAGGCCGTGCATGTGCTTGATCTCCTCGCTCAGGGCCTGCAAGGCAAGCACAGCTCTCAGGGGCAGCTCTGGGGTGGGTGGGCCCCATGCTCAGATGTGCTGCACTCTCAGCCCCCCAGGATTGGAGGCACTGGGATCAGATAAAAAATGTGGCCCTTGTGCAGAGTCACACACAGAATTCCTGGTACTGCGTGTGCACAAACCAGACCCTGCAGGGTTTTGAACCAAATCCAAAGAGCTTGGGGACCCTGCACAGCACCCTGGTGATGTGCTCCCAGAGGGTGCTCAGACACTGCCCAGGCTCCCCAGGGAATGGGCACAGCCCCAGAATTCCAGGAACATTTGGACACTGCTCCCAGGGGAGCGATGTCTGTGCCGGGCCAGGATTGATGGGTGCCTCACACCCATTCTAGGTGCTCGTGCTCCCTCACACCATTCCCTCTCTCCCATCCTGTGCCCCAGGGCAGCCCCCAGAGCCCCCTGACCTGATTCACCATCTGGTGCTGCTGCACAGTGCGCTTCTCCCGGAACTCCTCTGACTCGATGTGGATTTCGTACATGGCGCCGCAGCCTCCTGAGAAATTCCAGTCCAGTTCAAGGCAAAGCGAGGCAGCTCCGTGCCCTCACCCTCCAGACAGACCCCTCTGGGGGTCCCCGCAGCTGACTCGGTTCTCCCCTGCAAACCGCGGGGGTGTCTGAGGACAATCAAAGCTTTTCCTTACCTGAGATATCCACCACCTTGATGGCCGATGCCCGCGGGAACTTCTCCCGCAGCACCCGTACCAGGCGCGACTCCCCGTCCGTCTGAGAGGTGAAACCGCGCCAGGAGCGGCAGCGCAGCAAGAGCTGGGGGGGGCGAAACTGCCATGAGGGACCCGGGGGGACCCCAAAAACATCGGGGTTAGGGGGCCGCTCTCACCGGGAAGGGAAGGGAAAGGGAAAGGGAAAGGGGAAGCTGGCTGCACTGGAGGGGGGACACAAGAAGCTGGGGAAAATCGGGAGATGGGGGATGTAAGGAGGGATAGAAAGGGGAGCTGCCATCACCGGTACCGTGAGGGAGGGAGGAAGATCGGGCGATGGAAACGGAGCTGGCGAGGCGGGGGGAGGGGGGAACATTGCGAGGAGCTGGAGCACCGGGAGGGGTACTAGGAAAAGGGGGAAACCGGGAGACGGTGGGGAACCGGGGGAAAGAAGGGATGGATACGGGAGCTACCTTCCCCGACACCAGCACAGCGGCTCCCAGGGTGGGGTACGGGGGTGAGCGGGGCTGGGGCACCTTCCCCCACACCGGGGCCGCTCACCGTGAGGGGGCGCGGGCCGCGCTCATCGGCACTGGGGGGGACGCACAGGGAGGGGACGGGCCGGGAGGGGAGCACGGGCAGAGGGACAAGGACAGAGGGACATACAGACATGGGGACTGACGGACACTCACCGGGCCCCGGCCCAGCCCCGCAGCCGCCATCCCGGGGCGCGCGCCGGGGTCACCCCCGGCTCAGCCAATCAGCGCGCGGCGATGGCGGAAGGGGGCGGGGTCAGTACGCGACGCCCGAGCGCCTCCCGGCGGCTCGGAGGACCTTGGAGTGGCACCCGACGCCCCGCCCCCGAGGGGTCCCCTCCTGTCCCCACAAAGAACCTCATCCTGACCCCACAAACGGTCTCATCCTGACCCCCACAGGGCCCCTCCTTACCCCCCGGGCCCTTAAAGAAGGTTCCATCCTGCCGCCCCATTCCCATATCCAGGATCCCACCCCCCTCCCTCATCCCACAGAGGGAGCCCAATCCTCATCCTCCACCCCAAAAGGACCCTGTTCTGCTCTGCCCCCACCTTTCCCCTACCCAGAACCCCATCCAGACCCCCCAGTCCCAAAAACCCCAATCCTGCTCCCCATTCCTACACCCAGAGCCCCATCCCGCCCCTCTCCCCCTCCATTCCATCCCAATTCCAGCAGGAATTCCACACGAGCTTCGTGTTGAGTGCAAAAAATAAATATAAAATTTATTAAAACACCCACAATATTTTAAAGATATCAGGAATAATACAGCCCACGGCCCCGTGGCCGTGCCAACTCAGAATAAAATACAAATTAAAAAAAAAAAACAAAAAAAACAACAACAGAACAAAAAGAAACAAAACCAAAACCAGAGGGGAGGGGGAGGATCCAAATTTGCAATTTTTAGGCATCCTAAAAAATAAATTTACCGAAACACTGGGTGAAAGGGGAAAAGAAAAGAAGGTTAAGGAGGGGAAAAACAACACAAAGAGGGGGGAAAGAAGAAGGGAAAATTGTACAAAATAAAATTATCAGCATAAATTTACTGTCCTAGAATTATCTACAGTTTAATACACATTAATCCTATTGCCTTGAGACATGGGAAAAAAATCTACCGGTCCTCAATCCGCCCCGGAAAAAAACTTCATTTCAAGTAACCACAGTCCCGAGCCGACCAAGAAATCTTCAAGTGTGAATTTTTCGGAGCCGCCGGGACACCCCTGCGGTGTCTCCCCCCTCCACCCGTCGCCGTCCCACCTCCCCATCTCGATTATCCCAAAAAAAAAAAAAACCAAAAACAAAAAACGAAAAACAAAACGCCCAACAAAAACGCCGGAACACCCGCCCCGCCTCCGACCGAATTCCCGAATCCGAGAAGAAACGGCGCTTGATTTTTAAATTTGGAATTACCACCTCTTTTTCCTTAGCGCCGCTGTGCAAAAACAAAACAAAACAGAATTTTTAAAAAATCCCACCGGCCATAAAATTCTCCTCGCTCCCGGAATCAAAATGAGGCTGAAATTCCGGCGGTTTTGTAAATCCCTGAAGGATGCGGAGAAATGAGGAAAAACCCGGGGGGGAAGGGAAAAAGAGGAGGGCGAAAACGAAGAGGGGGAAATGAAGGAGGAAACACCGCTGCGAAAGGATCCCTGATTTCGGAAAAGCTTCACCCCGGACTCGCTGGCGGGGACTGGGGGGGGCTGAGGTATTTGACTGGGGGGGGAGGGGGGGAGGGGGAGGAGTAGCACCAATAAACCCCAAAAAAAGCTAAAAAAACAAATGGGGGAGAAAGGGTTAAAGAAAGAGCCGAGTAGAAGCGGGATGGGCGAGGCGGGGAGGGGATGAGAGCGAGGAGCTGCGGGAACGAGGGGCTAAGCCTGGGCAGGGCGGGGCTGGACACGGCTGGACACAGAGATGGACACGGAGATGGACACAGAGATGGACACGGGATGGACACAGAGATGGACACGGGATGGACACGGCGATGGACGTGGTGTTGGACATGGGGGTGGACATGGAGCTGGTGCAGGGCTGGTGCTGCAGGGGAACAGCGCCAGAACCGGGCCCGGCCGGGCAGTGCTGGGGATCTGTGCGGGGTCTTGGGGGTGCCCGAGCAGTACCGAGCTGCGCGCCGTGCCCATGCAGGGTGGGCAACCACCATGCCCATGCTCTGTGCCCAACCACCGTGTCCATGCTGTGGGCAACCACTGTGTCCACCAAGCCCCACAGCCGAACACCGTGTCCACACACCCTGGCTCAGCACCATGTCCACACACCATGGCCGAGCACCATGTCCAGGGCGTGTGGCCAAGCACGGTATCCTCGCACCATGCCTGAGCACCACCATCAAGCACCACGCTCAAGCACCGTGTCCACAACATGTGGTAAGTCACATCATGGCCGAGCACCACACCCACAGACCATGTCCAAGCTCCATGCCTGAGCACCGTGCCCAGGAACCATGGCCAAGCACCAAGTCCATGTACGAGGTCCAAGCACCAAGCAGAGCACCCATGTTTGTGTGCCACGTCTGAGCACCGTGTCCACCTACCATGTCTGAGCACCATATCCACAGTGCATGGCTGAGCACAAAGCCCGAACACAATGTTCACTCACCATGTCCACTCAACATGTCCACTCACTATGTCCACTCAACTTGTCCACTCACCATGTCCACCCACCAAGTTCACACACCATGTCCACTCAGCATGTCCAGGCACCATGTCCATGCACCATGTCCACTCACCATGTCCATGCATCATGTCTGAGCACCACGTCCATGGTGCGTGGCTGCGCACCATGCCCGAGCACCATGTCCATGCACTGTGTCCACACACTGTAGTCAAGCACCATGTCCAAGCACCATGTCTGAGCACTGCAGCCAAGCACTGTCCAGACACACTGTCCACACACCATGTTCATGTACCACGGCTGAGCACCACGTCCACGGTGCATGGCTGAGCACCATGCCCGAGCACCATGTCCATGCACCGTGTCCACGCACTGTGGTCAAGCACCACATCCACTCACCATGTCCGAGCACCAAACACAGCAGCACCGTGTCCACGCATCACATCTGAGCACCGTGCCCAAGCACCACATCCGAGCACCATGTCCATGCAGCAGTGTCTGAGCACCATGTCTGAGCACCACGTCCATGCACCAGTGTCTGAGCACCACGTCCGAGCACCATGTCCAAGCACCAATGTCTGAGCACCACGTCCAAGCACCATGTCCAAGCACCAATGTCCAAGCACCAATGTCCATGCACCAATGTCTGAGCACCACGTCCAAGCACCATGTCCAAGCACCAATGTCCAAGCACCATGTCCATGCACCAATGTCTGAGCACCACGTCTGAGCACCAGGATCAAGCACCACGTCCATTACATGTGGCCAAGCACTGGGACCAAGCACCACATCCACACATCACATCCAAGCACCACACTGAGCAGCACGGCCAAGCACCACGGCCAGGTACTGTGTCCACAAGGTGTGGCCGAGCACTGTTCCTGAGCACCACATCCAAGCATCGCGTCCATGAGCTGTGGCCGAGCACCACAACTGAGCACCGAGTCAGAGCACTGCGTCAACGACGTGTGACCTAGCACTGTGTCCCAGTGCCACATCCAAGCACCACACCCGCCATGTGTGGCCCAGCACCATGTCTGAGCACTTATGTCCACACACCTGGCCAAGCACCCCGTCTGAGCACTGTGGCCGAGCACCATGACCACACACCTGGCTGAGCACCCTGTCCAAGCGCCATGACCACACACCTGGCCAAGCACCTGGGCCAAGCACTTTGGCCGAGCCCCATGACCACACACCTGGCTGAGCACCCCGGCCAAACACTGAGACTACACACCTGTCCAAGCACTGTGGCCGAGCCCCATGACCACTCATCTGTCCGAACACCCTGTCCAAGCGCCATGACCACACACCTGGCCAAGCACCCTGGCCAAACACTGAGACTACACACCTATCCAAGCACTGCGGCCGAGCCCCATGACCACACGCCTGGCCGAGCACCATGACCACACCTGGCTGAGCCCCCTGGACATCACCTCTGAGCACCTCATCCCGGGACCACGCAGGGAACCCGCAGGGAATGGCTCCACCACAACATTGGCCGGCGGCACACCTTGGACGTGGCACCTCTTTCAGTTTGCATAAACCCAACCGGCTCTCGGCACGCCTCGAGCTGTCGCTCCAGAATAGTAAACTTCCTTCTCAACGACATTGCTTAATTTGTTTTTTGTTTTCTGGTTTTTTGTTTTTTTTTTAAATATTGGTTCCTTAATTTGATATATACATTAGTAGCACCTCAGCGAGATGGAATCAGGCAGAAGCGTGATACAGTTTGTTAAAACACCATAGCACCGTTTGTATTACAAGATTTCATTTAATAAAAATATGCCTTATAGAGCCCACAAAGCATACTCCAGTATTAAAAGGAAAAATCAGCAATTGAGGCACCTCAGGGATTCTGGTTTCCTTCTCCTTCCCATGCCTCATCCCGAGAGCATCAAGATGGGGGGGACCCAAATTGCATCCCCCGTCTCCTGCCCGAGGCGAAGCATCGCGGCCAGAAAAAGCAAAGCGGGACGAAGAAGCCGGTCGGGGCTCCCCATGCTGAGCCCTCCCTGGGGTTTCTATTGTGGGTGTTGTTCTAGCACCATTGTGGCCACGACCTGCTGCAAAATCAGGTCCCCACATCCCACTCATTAAAACATCCCTCCCCCCGAGCTCCGTGACCCCCGTGGCTTTGACAGGGGGCGGGATGAGCGCAGCTGCCGGGACGGGTAAAGGGAAAAGATTTTGCTTGGAAACAGCCTCTCAGCAGCAAGGGGTAAAGAGCTGTGCATAGATTTCGAGTTTGTGTAGAAGTCTGAAGCGTGCGAATTTGTAATGACTGAGAGTTGAGGTAGGTTAGACGTTTATGTAGTGTAAAAACGTGAGACTGCAGCAGTTCTCGCTCCCCGACCCGCGGCACCGGCAGCTCCCCGCTCTCCCGGGCTGAACCCGCCAGAGCCAACGCCGCGCCGGACTGACCCCTCCCTGCACTGAAAAACCTCTGAGCAAGCAGGACTTAGACAGGTTACATGGACCATCACCTTCTCTGAGCACTCCTTCTCCTCCTCCAAGGCACCCCCGTCACGCCAGCCAGAGACTGGGTGAAACCAATGGGGCCGGCACCCGAATCCGGCCCCGGATCTGCCGGGTCCCCCCTCCGCGTCCCAAACCACAGCAACACGGCGGGTCCCGGCATCGCCCGTGGGCATCCCTAAAATCTGACTTGCTGTCGACTCTTACGATCCTGATATGCTATTGGGTATTTTTAAGAAAAGCGGGAATAGCTCATTGAGTTTCCTTGTCAAATATACGTGACTTTACAGATTACGGTTAAAAAACAGAACCAAAAACAAAAAAAATCATTAATGATGAAGGACGGACAAAGCATGTTAAATATTCTGCCAGTATTTACAGTTCTCCCACGATAATCTTGTTTAAAACATACTGCTTCAAGTTGGGGGGAGTGGGGGGAGAGGAAAGAGGGGAGTTGTTTGCTTTTTAAGTTTCGCTTTTTTTTTTTAAATCTAGGTGAAAGTGCTTTTAAAAAAAATTCTTTCCCTATTTACAGGTTTAAAATCAGACCACGTAAATGTTCAGGCTGTTTTACCGAGATCCTGCTGATCCGTGCCCGTGCGCGAGGGAGGGAGGGTGACAGTAAACACGAGGTGATCCCGCACGGTGACGGCGTCGGCGCTGCCTCGCTGGCTCTCCAAAAGGCACCTCAAAGTGCAAAAGCAACGAACCCTCCCCACCACAGGGATGCCGGCCCCCAGCTCCGGCCACGCCACGCTCCTGGTGAGCCACGGGGCAGCTCGGCCGCACTCTGTCCGTCACAGCACATCTCCGGTGCCGGGCGGGAAGTCTCAGCTGAGAGTGTTCGAAAAGCACCACGCAGTTGTCATCGTTGCTGGGTTATTGGTTGGGTTGGGGTTTCATTTTGTTTTTGTTTGTTGTTTATTTTTTTTTTTGCGGGAAGAGCAGTGATCCGTAGCAAGGAGGGATGGCACCCAGGGAGAAAAAGAGCACCGAGCCCCAGCGGTGCTGGCCACAGCTCACCGGCACCGGTGGGGAAGGCGGACCCAGCGGGGGTTTGGCCAGCCAAGTCTTGGGATTCACTCTTCCCAGAGCCAATTGCACGGAGAAAGTCCCCCGAAGACGGAAAGCACCAGACTTTAGCAACAGTGATGTACAGAGAGCAACACTTGCTATTCACAGTTTGGGGTTGGTTTGTGATTTTTTCCTGTTTTTTGTATTTTAAAATTTTTTTTCTTCTTCTGTTTTTGTCCTGTTGGCTCCTATGGAGACGCCGCTGCTACCACTTGCCCTGGGGCCGTGGGCAAAGGAGCCCCAAGTCTGAGCCCAAGTGCAGCCCCTGGCAGCAGCATTCCCCAGCCCGGACATGTCCTGAGGTCTCCAGTGCCAGGAGAGACACTGGCTTGCTCTGTGATGGCAGAACCAATCCCGCCAGAGGTGAGGAGCCAAGCGGAGACTCGCCATCCCGGGACAGCCCGCTGGCTCCCGTTGCTGTGAGAAAGGACTCCTCGAGCTGCAAAATTGGTGGTTTTAGGTCCTTGGAATAAAAACAATCGGATGTTCAGCGTGTCTGGCTGATGGTAAAGCACATGGTCCCACCAGCCCCTACATGGCAGAGCTGGAGGGAGTCACCTCTTGCCTTTAAGCTGATTCGGTGTTCAGGTTGCTTTGGATTCATGATTAGGATGGTTTTTCAATGTTGGCTTCTCTTTTGATGACCGGCTTTGTTGTTATCATTGGAGTAAAAAACAAAATCAATTCAAATCCAACAAACAGGCCATTTTAAGTGGAATTAAAAACCTCTCCTTGCGAAAGGACACTAGCAAATTCATCCAAGGCTAGATTAAAAAACATGGAGATATAAATATGAGATTACCTAAACTCATCAAACAGCATCATTCCTCTTGGGTTTTTTAACCAAGTTTTGCTTGGTTTGCCAACTCCTCGCCGGGCACAGCTCTCCAACGGCGTGAGCCCGCACCGGCTGCGCTGTTCCCGAGCACGTGCGTTGGGTTTGTTTCCTATGGGTTGGGTTGGTTTTTTTTGTGTGTGTGGTTGTTGTGTTTCGTTTCGGTTTTGTGTATTTACTTTTGTTTTCTTCTCCCCCACGCTTGAGGAGAAAGCACCACAAAGCAATGCCGGACTCCGGCGCTGCCGAGGGTTGAGGTAAGATGGGGCCAGGGCGGTCACCTCCGTCTCAGATCCAGCGGCTGTAGGGGCCCGTCACCTTGGTGTAGGCATAGGAGGACACAGTGATGGCGGAGTTGGTGGGGATGGCCACCGCCTGCCGTGTGGGGACCGAGTCCCTCCTCTCCTTGATGGGTGCCTCGGTCGCCAACGCACCACCCCATTTGCGCTTCTTGGCAAAGGCTTTGGCATCCGGTGGCAACCCCAGACGCGCCGCCTCCTCCTGCCGGGCCCGAGCCCGCTCCGCTAGCTGCTTCATCTTGGCCTCCCACAGCGCCAGGCCGTGGTTGGGCTGGTTCAAGTTCTTGTGTTGGTAGAAGACGAGGGAGATGCGGGTGGGGTGGCAGCGGTTGGGTTTCTTCAGTGGGGTGGTGGCGTGGAGCTCGCGGCGGGCGCACTCGATGAGGATGGAGCCGTGGGCAGGTGCCACAGCCACGCCGCCGATGTTCTCATCCAGGAAGTTGTGCTCACTGTCCGACCACTCCTCTTCCTCTTCCTCCTCCTCTTCCTCCTCCTCTTCCTCTTCCTCCTTCACCGCCTTCTCCGGCAGATCTTCCTCCAGGCCAAAGGGGTCCCACGGCTTTTCCTGGCGGGGCCCTGCTGCCCCCTTCTCACCCACCGCTGCCTCCCACTGCTTCTCCGGCAGCCCCGGGCTGGGTGCCGGTGTCCTCCGCTCCTCCACCTTCACGGAGCTCCACGGCTCCTCGGGGAAGCTGGGGAGCCCTGGCAGAGCTGAGCTGAACCCCAGTGACCCCAGCAGGCTCGGGGTGCCCGTACCAGCCAGCGCTGTCTCCCCCAGCTTGCACGGGCTCCAAGGTTTCGGCAGCAAGCCCGAACTGTGCGCCGCTGCCACCGGCTCTCCTGCCAGGATGTTGGACCACTGCTTCTCCGGCGGTGGCAAGCGCATAGCGGCATCGAAGGCGCTCAGCTTCTCCTGCCCGCCTGAGCCTGGGGCCAGGGCGCTCCATGACTCCTCGGCCATGCTAGTCCTCTCGGGGGAAGCTGTGCCCCGCGGCGCCTTGAAGGGGCTCCACTGCTGCTCTGGTGCCGTGCCATGCACAGGGACAGCCGGCAGCGTTAAGCCAGTGCCAGGCATGGCTGCAGCACTGGGAAGGGGCTCGATGGCAGGCGGGGGGTCTGGAGGTTCCTGCTTGATGGGCCGGCTGCCGAAACAGTTCTGTGCGAACGACGATGCCTCCTC
Source organism: Cinclus cinclus (assembly GCF_963662255.1). Taxonomy (NCBI): domain Eukaryota; kingdom Metazoa; phylum Chordata; class Aves; order Passeriformes; family Cinclidae; genus Cinclus; species Cinclus cinclus. The sequence continues at coordinate 1,004,126 of NC_085074.1, read as the reverse complement.
CGAGCCCGAGCTAGTCCTGTGTGCCCCGGCTGCTGCTGCCGCTGCTTTCTGCTGGCTGGCATAGCGGTTGGCTCGCTCGTAGGTGCGCTGGTGATGGTTTTTGCTCCGCACGCTGTGCGGGATGGGCTCGGGGAAATTGGTGTTCCCGTAGGGGTGGTTGAGGTTCTCCTGCAGCGCTGAGACGTCGGGCTTTTTCTCGTAGCCGTTGCTCACCCAGCTGTTCCCGCTCCTCTCAGGCACCCCGTAATTGAGAAACTGCGAGGGGAACACATGGTTGCTGGAAAAGCCATAATACCCGAAGGAGGGAAGCGCGAACTTGGAGTGAAACCCGTTCACGGAAGGCAGATTGGGCTGTGCATAGTAGGAATGGTAAGAGTAAACACTGTTCATGCTGTATGGGTCAGAGGGCCGGCAGCTGCCCAGCACCGAGTAGCTCTCCACCACCGCATTGCCGTTGTACTTGAAGGCGTTGTAATGGCTCTGGGGTTCCACCTTGATGGAAGGTTTCAGCGGCTGCGGGGGTATCCCGCCTTTCAGTGCCATACCTGTGGGACAGCACACACAGCCCCTGTGACCTGCCGGCTGAGGAAGCCACCAGAGGGGAGCCAGGACCCCAAAACAGTCGGCCAGACTCAGAAATCCCACAGCGATGGGTTTGCCAGCCAACAGCAGAGGCTGGAAACACTTGCCATCACCTGGCACACCGGCATCGAGTCACACCTTTGTGAAAACCCAGGTGGCACAGAGATACCATCCAGCACCACAACACAGCAGCCCAAGAAAGTGCCCAACCACATTCCCATCCCCTCACACACTTTACAGCAGTTCAGGAAGGCAGGACCTCACCTCTTTCCCCCGTTACCTGCATTTGGTTGGAGCGTGGGGAGCTCGAGCGCTTCCTGCTTGATCTTCTCCGGCGTCATCAGCTTCTCTTTCTGCAGCTTCTTCTTCTCAGCAGCAGCTCTCCTGGCTTCCAGCTGCCGCTGCCGGCAGGACTTGGCGGGCTCAGGCAGCTTGCGGACCTCGCGGGGGAAGGACGTGAGCACCTGGATGGCCCCACTGCCCACCTTGGCGTTCTGGTTCTCCTCGCTGCCAAACTCATCTGTGCTGGACATCTTGTAGAGGGGGAGGACGTGCAGCTGCTCATCTTCAGGAATTTTCCCCACCACACGATTGTCTTCCTTTGTCAGCGTGCAGACCTGGCCAGAGCAGGTGCTGTAAGTGGGATGCTGATGGATGTGGCCCATGTTGGACAAGCCAAACCTCCCATTTCTTCCCCACACTGACGTGAAGCCACAACCAGCCTGGCATCCCTCCAGCCTGCTCTGGTCCCCAGCTGCAATTTGGAAACCTCCCATGGGGTTTGGATTGGACAAAAGTAGATGCTGGTTAGACCTGAGCAGCTCATGTGAGATGTGCCCACACCAAAGACCTGGAGTGGGACATGGATGGGACAACTGGGCATGGAGCCCCTCAAACAGGAGCATCCCAAATTAGGGGGGAGCACCTCAAAAAGCCCTGCCTGGCACCTGCTTACCACAGTGCAGCCGTTGTAGAGGTTATGCTGGTCCTTGTGAGCGTGAGCACAGAAGTCCATGCATGCCGTCACCCCCGAGAACGGCCTGCCCTCCTTCAAGCCCAACCGGCAGTCGATGGCTACATCCTCGTTGGTGACCTGTGGAATGAGGAGCTGGTTACCCAAAATCCTCTAACACCACCACCCGGCATCCATTCCAGCTGTGTGGCAACCATTGCTGGGAGATGGGATGACCAGGACCTGGTTTTGGTAGGCTTGTGGTGCCAGCCTCTTGTAAAGTGGAGCAACCTCAGTGGCCAAGTCCTGAAAGCTTCTCCGGAGCAGCTCTTCCTGTGGTAGGGAAAAGAGAAGGATGTTACCTAGGGGCTTCAGAGCCCACAGACCCCACACCCAACAGTTCCCACCATATCCACCACAGTACAAAGCACGTGGCTTAAAATCCTCATGAGAATTTGGCCATTCAACCTCCAGCCTCACTGTCTGTTCTGTTTTCACTTGCTTGACCCTCTGGCTCTTCCCTGGGATTTCTACAGAGGCCCCATTATTTTCTTCATCTCTCTAGTCCATAAAAAACCCCACAAGGAATCCTATTTTCAAAGTCCTGAGAGAAAAGGAGCTCCAAGCTACCCCACTCCACCCGTATCACCCACCTCTTTGGGATTGTCTCCCACCAGCCTGAACTTGCGGGGGGTTTTGCTGCGGGCGTATTTGCAGCCGTTGAAATACATGCTCCAGGAGCAGCCGAAGGAGAAGGAAGCACCACAGGTGTTGGGGTCCTTGCCTTGGCATGCGCAGGTCCGGCTGTGGGGGGGACATGGAGCAGGAGCATCAACCACCAGTGCCGTGCAGTGCTGGCAGCTCTGGGAACAAGAAGGAGCCCCGCATCCCATTCCCACATCCCATTCCTACATCCCATTCCTGCATCTCGTACCCTCATCCCCTTCCCGCATCCCGTTCCCATATCCCATTGCTGCATCTCGTTCCCTCATCCCATTCCCGCATCCCATTCTCACATCCCATTCCTACGTCTCATTCCCTCATCCCGATCCCACATCCCATTCCCTCATCCCATTCCCTCATCCCATTCTCTCCTCCCGTTCCCTCATCCCCTTCTTGCATCCCATTCCTACATCCTGTTCCTGCATCCTATTCCCATACCCCATCTCCCCAGCCCGGGCTGTGCTGGCAGTGGGACTCACTCGTCGTTGAGGCCGCAGCGGCGGCTGGTGGGGTTGCCGTACTTGGTGAGGGTGTCAGTGAGCTCCTGGTACAGCGTGTCCCCCAGCGTGCGGGGGATGCCCTCCCAGGCTAGGATGAGGATGATGATGACAGCGTTCTGGCAGTGGTGGCCGGCACGGTGCCGCACCAGGCACAGCAATTTCTCCTCTTGGTTGTGTCTGCGGATCACCTGGGAAACAGAGGGGACAAGTCAGACTCCTCCAATAAACACCTCCGGGGGTAGGGAGGTTCCTACAGGTGGGTCCTGGCTGCCTTCTCCAGTGCCCTGTGGGGTGTGTGGGGCAGAGCTGGGCATATTCCCATGGCTGCATTCACCCCGTGGGCTTTGGAAGGCTGGAGGGAACTGCTGGCACTGGACACGCCGTTCCACAGGTGCCAAGGGTGGGAAGCCCCAAGGAGTTTCCCTCACTTCCTCCTTTCCAGCCACAAAACGAGCAGCCCCTCCCCTGCCCACTGTGGCCACACCAGCCAGGGGGAACTCCTGGTACCCCAGTCATGGAGGGAATGAGCTCAGGGAGGCTGCAAGGGGGACGAGAGGCACTCACCCACTTGGCGATGGGGCAGCCCCGGGAGCTCTTGCCCTCCTTGCCCGTGTAGATGACCTTCTCAATGCGGATGGCCTTGCCCTTCTCGCCGTACCTGCCAGGGCACGGCTGTCAGCCCCACAGCCCCCACACACAAGAGCCCCACTTGCCTTCAGGGGTCCCGCTCACCCTCACAAACGTCCACTTTACCTGACAGGACCCCACTCACCCTCTCCAAGACCCACTCTCTTGATAGGACCCCATTCACCAGACAGGACCCCACTTGCTCTCTGAAGCCCTCCTCTCTCAATAGGACCCCACTCACCCTGACAGGACCCCACTCCCCCTGACAGGACTCCACTCACCCTCTCAAGCCCCCAGTGCCCTGACAGGACCCCAGCCCCCACGCTGGCCCCACGGTGAGGGGCTCTTACCGCTCCTCCATGAGCTCCCGGATGGAGGCCACGGTGGGCCCCGAGCCCAGGTGGGTGTAATACGGCCCCTCATCCTTCTCCACGATTTGCTCTGCAGAGATGGGAGTGAGGGACAGAGATTTTGCCGTTTGCACCTTTCCTGGCTGCCCCGGAGGTTTCCAAACACCCCAATTCCCTCAAACCAAGCACTTCGGCATCAAAAATCAAGGGTTTGTTAAACAGCATCTCCTCATTGCCTGCTCTGGAAGATTCTGCCAGCACTGAAATGCTGCTGCTCACCCATCAACACCCACCCCTTTTTGGGACCCAAAAACCCCCTGAACAGCCACAGCTCTTCCAAGCACCCTGGCAGCGACCACGACTCTATCCAGGGAACCTGCTCTGGCCACTCAAGCTCTGCTGAGTGGGAAATTCAGATTCCAAACTTCATCCTAGACCCACTGCTCTCCACCAGCTCCCACCCAGGGCTCCTGTCCAGAACCTCCCCCAGCCACCAGCCCAGCTGGACACTGCCAAAGCCATCATGGGAGGATTTGGGGAGTTATTGGTGCCTAATTCAGGCTTTTCCCAGAGGATTTGGGGATGCTCATGGGATGCCCTGAGCTGACTGAGCCTGTGCAAGGAAGGAGCTTGGGGGGCAAGGCAGAAGGATGAGGAGGCTACAGGAGAAGGATTTGGGCTATGGGAGAAGGATTTGGGCTACAGGAGAAGGATACTGGGGCTTCAGGAGGATCTTGGGGCTGCAGAAGGATCCTGGGGCTATGAAAGAGGGTTACTGGGACTACTGGAAGACACTGGGACTGCTGGAGGATCCTGAGGCTTCAGAAGAAAGACAGTGGAGCTACAGGAGAATCTTGGAGTTACAGGAGACAGATGCTGGAGCTGCAAGAAGAGGATCCTAGGGCTTCAGGAGAAGGACACTGGGATACAGCCCTGCAACCAGCACCCCCCTCACACAACAAACCCCTGGGGGCTTTCAGGGCACGAAGGAGCTGCTGTGGAAAGCAATTGACGCCCCAGGAAGCCCCACAGTGCGGGGTGGATCCTGGCGCACTAGGATGCTCCAGCACCACCAGCTGGGTTGTGTCCAGCACCATGGCCAGGACTAGTCTGCCTTTGCATCCCTCTGCTCTTCACTGCCCTGATTTTCATTCCCCTCATGTCCACCTGGCTGGGAGCCAGGCTGAGGAGAAAGCCGGGCTCAGCTGGGCTGCAGCTGGCCAGACAGGGATCAATACAGGACACATGGAAAAGGCTCATTTTATTACAGCCTCCAACAGCACTGAGCCTGGCTCCTGCTTCATTTCTTTCTCTCACAGTTTTTCCTTGAGAAAACAGAGAAGTGGAAAGGGGGGGAATCCCCCCTCTCCCAGCCTCTAAACAGATCTTTTCCTGGCAGACTGGGTTTGAGCAGCTTCAGGAAAGCTTTCCCTCCTCTCTCTGGAGTTTGGGCTCATTCCTCCTGCCATTTACAAGCAAATAAATTAATAATCATAAACCCCACTAATAAAGTGCAGCTTGTGCTTAGCTCAGGGCCTCCTCTCCCAGCAGTGGAGGGGTTGTTTTTCCAGCTGGATGCCCCAAATCCTCACCCTGCTGCTCCCAGGGGAGCACACAGCTCCAGTCTAAATACAAGGGAGGGAATACCCAATTCCCCACCCTCAGATGGAGGTGGACTGAAAGGACTGAGTAGGAATTCTCTAGCACTTACTGCAAAGTCTAACAAATGCCAATACACACCAAAAAAAAAAAAAAAAACCACACATGAAACCCCCAAAAATCCGAGAACGTGGTGATTTTTCAATGCATCCCAGTGGGACTGGCCAGCAAACAAGGCAGCACCCCAGCAGCAAGTATTTCTCCAGTGACAAGCACAAGCATCAAGACGAAGTATGGGTTACTCAAAGCAACCTGAACCAACTAATTTGGCTGAAAATACCAGGAATAACCAGGTGAGAGTGGGTTTATGTGGGTTTTGACACTGAGACCACGATGGATTCATGGGATTCAGCTGGTTAAGGTTAAAGAGAAGGAAAACCCAGCAGTTTTGCTGATCATCCAAACCCCCCTTTGCACAGCCAGCGGCACCAGTGCCACCCCTGCGGTGACGTAGGCAGGCATTCGGGATTTCCATCCAACTGTAAAACCAAGAGAGGAGAAGAGAAAGCAAAAGGGAGCTCCAACCCACCAGGGTTTCACCACTTGAGTGCCTTACCTCCCCAGAACCTAGGGCCTTGCTGGTGGCACAGCTTCACTCCAGTATCCACCTAGGCCAATCCCACCCTGCAAAGGCACCTCCTCACTCTGCCTCCCCCCTCACCACCCCCAGCACAGCTGCTCACTCACCAACACAGTCACAGGTAGGGAATTCTGCCTGTGCCCTCTTGGCCGGGGTGTCCAGGAGGCTTTTGGTCGGTGTGTCCAGGTATTTCAGTGGAGACTCCAAAAAGCCGCTCAGGGTCGGTGTCAGCGGCACCTCATCCTTGGTGGGTGTTCTGTCCACGTTGTCCGTGTCCGGGTTTTGGCTTTCCTCAGAGTAAAAACACGTGGTAGATACCACGGTGATAGCACCAGAAGACTCAATTTTGATCTGTTTGGGGGAGCGGGCAGTGAAGGGTGGCTCTGACAGCACCCCCTTCCCTGGAGAGACACTTTTGGGTCCAGCTTGGGGAGCACTGCTCAGAGCCAGGGCAGCGGTGGTGGTGGTGGGGGGGGACCCTTGTGGGGCTGGTGGTGGCCCGCCCGGCAGCTCGGCAGCCCCAGGGGCAAGTGGGGCAGGCGTCTCGGGAGGCGGCAAATTGAAATTCTCCCCAAACTCAGCTTCAAATTGTCGGATGAGCTCTTCCAACTTGTCATCCACCATGATGGGAGCTGAGGTGGTCGGCGGGGGGGCAGCCGGTGCTTCATCCGAGCCAGTCGAGCCTGCCGGCGCCGAGTGAATGTGGGGGCCCCCGCCCGGGGCACCCCTTTCCTGAGAATCGGAAGCCGGAGGGACGCCGTCCAGGGGGTTTGGTGGCGGGGGGCATGCGGCGGGCAGGGGTAGTGCAAGAGGCTGGTGCGGGAAGGCTGGCGGCGGCAGTTCCGTTTGCATCTCTTCGGCGGGGGGTTCGGCGGGGGGTTCGGCGGGCGCCCGAAACCCCTCCAGGCTGATCTGCCAGAGGGGAGGGAAGAGCGGCTGCGAGTCCTTCTGCTTTGCCTTCTTGATCTGCACTTGCTTGCGGAGAGGTTTGGCCGGTGGGGGCTTTTCAGGCGGCGTTTTCTTCTTCTTCTCTTTGGGCTGCTTTTCAAAGGGCTTGGGGGCTGTGGCCGGGGTGCTGGGAGCCCACCAGCCGCTCGGCCGGTCCGGGGGTGTTGCTGCCGCTGCCAGGCTTTGCTCGAGGAAGAGGCTGCGCTTGTGGTGGAGATGCTGCTGCAGGACCAGCTGTGTCTTCTTGTGCAGGTCGGGCTCCGGCGGTGCTGGCGGCAAGCGGGGGCCACCCGGTGCTTCTTTGCTGGGTGCTCGCTCAGGGGGTTCTGTTTTGGGGGCTGCCACTTTGCCGGCCATTGCTTCGGGTCTCTTGAAAGCTGCCTTGATGTAGTCGTCAGCATTACCCAGCAGCTGCTCCAGCTCTGCCATGGGGTCTCCAGCCCCTGCTGCCCCCTCGGCCTCCAGCCCCCAAGCAGCTGCGAAGTTCCCTCGCGGAGGCGCCGCGCCAAAAAATGGCTCAGGTGCTGCTCCCGGCTCCGGAGGGTACCGGGGCTCATCCCCTTGGTGCCACGCGGCCCCCGGCGGGCCGAGGGGGCCGGGGCCAAAGGGGACGGTGGGGGTTGGCGGCGGCGGCGGGGGCTGCCCATCGCCCGCAGGCTGGGGCAGAGCGGCCGAGAGCTGTGTGAGGGCTTCGATGGCTATGGCGGTCTGCAGGCTGATGTTCTTCTCCTTGGCGATGGTCAATGCGCTCTGGGAAAAGGGGAGGCCGTCGGGCGGGCATGGTTCGGCAGCCTCAGGCACCAGCTGGGGGTCGATAGCACCTTCTGGGGGAGGAGGCGGGGGGATGGCAGCGGCGTGGGGCCGCGGTGATGCCAGCTCTTCTCCGAGAGCTGTCTTGATCTTCTGCTCCAGCCATTCCAGGTAGTCAGGGCACTCGGGGCCGTCGCAGTTGCAGTTGGGGGGCTTCACACCATGCTTGGCCAAAGCCAGGGCGGCCTTGAGGGCGTGCAGGTCCTCTCCCCGTGGCACCCGGTCTGCTGTGCCCAGCCCACCCCGGCTCATCTCTGAGTCAAACTTCTCGTACAGCAGCGACGGCGATGCCGGCGGTGGGAGCCGGTAGGAGGAAACGGCTTCAGCCACTGCTGAAAAGGCCACCAGGTTCCGGACGTCTTCCAAGTGGGCTTTGCCAGTGGTGGGCGGCTGGCCCGGTGACCACCCGCTGGGCTCCATCAGTGCAGTACCCCCCGCCTCCGGCCGGCCCCCATTCACCAGGCTCAGCCTGCTGCCCTCGTTCAGCCGCCTTTCTTCCACATAATTAATTGGCCCTTCTTCCATTTGGCTTCTGCTAGGTCCATCAACTGTGTTGCCCGTCGAACCTGTCTGTGAGGAGGGAGAGAGAAGAGACGTGAGTATCCCATGTGTCATCTTCCCCAACACTATTTTTTTCCCTCTGTTTCCTTTAGTTCCCCTTTCCCCATCTCATTTTCTGACCAGGGGAGGGGGATGAAAATATAGACAAGCCACGCAAGAAACCGATCGCCACTGACAAAGCCACGTGGGTGCTGCCCAGCTGAGTGAGGAGCAGCTCGGCTTGGAAGGCAGCCCCGTGCCACCCACTTCCCCTCCCCGCCACTCAGCTTTCGAAATTGCTCACGGGATTTCCATCACCCACCAAGCACAACACGCACGGGGTGGGACAGGGAAGGTGTCCCAGGCTGCGGTAACACAGTTTGCCCCCAGTGAAGGAAGCAGCACAAGGAGGAGAGGGGGTGTTTTTGGAGCTGTGCCATGAGCCAACATCCTGGCCAGGAGCAGCCAGGGGGCTGTGGCAGGGCAGGAAGTCGCTGAGTTGGCTATGCTGGTGCCAGGGGCTGCTTTCACCTCAAATAACCCGGCGTCTGTATCAACACGGCTGCTGGCAGGACCAGTGCCATGCCAGGGACACTCCAAAACCACCCGGCCATGCCAGCACCAGGCAGTGGCACCCAGGAAGCCCAACACCCCAGCTCTGGGCTGGACACCCCGATTAAGACCCTCCAAGGGGTTCTACCAGGGATGGAGGTGTTATGTTCTCTGAGGTGCTGTCCCACCTGAGCATTTCAGGCCGTCTGCCGATAACCAGGGGGACCTTCCGGCAAGCTAAAAATACGGCAAAGTTCAGTGGAAAAACCCTGCCAAAGCAAGCAAAGGCTGTGGGCAGAGTTTCCTGCCTCTGGACAGCGCCTCGTGGGAAGGATCCGCAGCTCAGATTCGTGAGGACACCCGAATTACAAAGTTACACCTCCGAGGGAAGGGTGTTCAAAGAGTCCCTGTGTAGCTCTTTTAACCCTTCAGGCACCACGGAGTCCTTCACCCTCCGCGCTGAAATCGTGAGCAGAGCCATGCTGGAGAGATAAGAAGGCTGCTGACTTCGGCGAAACCTCGGAGGAACCACTCCCAGCACGACTCTTTCCAAAAAAAACCCTTTTCCCCAGCGGTGAAAACCCCGAGGGGAGCACAGTGCGATCGCTCCGGCATCACCACGGTGCTGCCGTGGGTTTTTAGAGGGGCTCCGGTGCCCTCGGGGCATCAGCGAAGCCGCGAGCGATGGGACCAGTCCGGCAGGTCTGGGGAGAAAGCGCCTGCCCCGCAGCCCGGGCAGGGTGGGGACAGCACGCCTCCGCTCTGCTTTGCAAACCCGGCCTCGCCCGTCCTTCCTCCTCCTCCTCCCCGGCCAAAGGGGATTTTCCCAAGCGCCCGGGAGATAAACGCCCTGACCCCCCACTCAAGGATTCGGGGGGACACGCTGGTGCCCCCAAAGTGTCGCAGCGGTGATGCCAGCCCAGGGAAATGATGGCAAACCTGGTTTTGCTCAGGATGGAGAGAGGCCCCAAGGGTTTTCCCCTGGAAGGAACCTGGAAAGGGAAGGGGAAGCCCCAAAAATCAGCCGCAGGGCCAGGGAGGCACCTTGGGCTGCTCCATCCCATAAACTGGGTTATGGAACTGGGCTGGGAAGTGTTCAAGGGAAGGTGTAAACATCCCCCGCTGCTCTTAAAGGGTTAACCCGAAAGCCACAACCTTCCCCAAATCAGTGGGGAAGAAAACTTCACACACACACACACACACACACACACACACACATATATATAGGTAACAATTTTTTTTTCTTGGCTCTCCCATCCACCTCCTTTTGTTTCTGGCCCTGTTGGCTGGGAGATGGAAAAACCTCGCAGCTTCTCCTCAAGAATCGACTCTGGCTGCATCCGCAACAATCCCCCCCCTCTCTGCCGTGGACACCAATTCATCCGCCCTCAGCGTATTTTCCTCGGAAAAAGTACTGCCTGCCCAAATCTCCCGGACCTCCTTCCATTCACCCCGGGTAAGGATAAAAACTGAGGAGAGGAGGCAGGGGGGAGGGGAGGAAATAAATTAAAATAAAGAGAAAACCAAGCGATATGGTTCGGGTGAACTCAGCCGCTCCTGCACATCCCCCTTCTGCATCCTCCGGATGCTATAAAAGGGGAGAAAATCCCCGTGAGGACAAAAACTTTTTTTTTAATTTTTTTTTTTAATTTGCCCCCCATCCCCCAGTTTAAATGCCTTAAACAGAAGGAAGGAAAGGGGGGGGGGGGGTGAAATAAAAAAAAAAAACACAGAGGCTTGGAGAGTTTCCAGCCTGGGCTGCGCTCCCTGGGAATAGTCCGGAGCGGTTTGTAACGCAGCGAGCGCTGGGGAGCGCGGCGGGGGCATGGTGCCGGATTCGGGAACGGCACTTACGTGTGCAGGGCAGGGAGGCGAAGCCGCGGGCGACGGCGGCACCGTCCGGGCCGGGAGAGACCGAGCGGGAGCCCCGGGAGCCCCGGCCCTCCCCGCCCCCTGCCAAACCAGCTGCAGGAGCCATTAGTGCCGGCGCCGCGCGCACGTACGGACCGGCCGGCGGACGGACGGACGGACGGACTGACTGGATGAATGGACGGACAGTGGAGGCCCCACGCCGCCCTCGCCTCCCGCCGGTCTTGGCCGGGTCCCGAGAGCGGTCTCGATCCCCACGGGGAGCACGGGGGAGACCCGGCAGGGAAGGGCGGCCACAGCTCCGGCTGCTGGGGCAGTAGCAGCGGCCCGAGAGATCCACTGCCCGAGAGATCCACTGCCCTACAGATCCCTCTGCCCTACAGATCCACTGCCCTACAGATCCCACTGTTCTATGTCCTGCTCCCCAACAGATCCTATTGCCCCAAGATTTCTGTGCCCTATAGGTCCCCCTCCCCAGTACATCCAGTGACCCATATATTCATCAATCCTATATATCCACCCACCCTATATAACCTATACAACCAAGAAACTGTATGTGCAGCAAACTTATACATCCAGCAACCCAGATATTCCACAATCCCATACACTCACCAGCCCTAAACAACCAGCAACCCTAAATTCCTGAGTCCTATATACCCAGCAACCCTATACATCCAGTGACCGATACATCCAACATCCCCTACATGGCCAGGAACCTGGATATTCCACAGTCCTAACGCATCCATCTCCCAAAGCAGCCTCAAACTGACCCAAAAACCAGGGACAAGCTGGTTCCCCTGTGGGACAAAGACCCCGTCCATCCATCCATCCATCCATCCATCCATCCATCCATCCATCCATCCTCCTTACAGCCCAAGTTCTAAACCTGCTTTTCCCCCTTTATCTTTCCCCTTTTCCACTTTTTTAAATTATTCCTTTCAACCTTTTGCTGGTACAAAAGACAAACAAAACAAAACCCACCCAAAGCCAGCAGGGAAATGGATTTTAAATCCCTCATCCTCCCAAAATACCTGGTCCCCCACATCAGGACCTCAAAGATTCCCCAAAATAAATATTTTGGGAGTTTGTTAAACCCATTTCCAAACAGGTCAGGAGATGCAGAGAACAGAGCAACTTGTCACATACACAGCCGACACTTGACATCATGCCACTGCAAAAACCACACAATTTGAATAAAAGTGGAGAATCTGGGGGGAAGAGGAGAGCAGAGGAAGCTCAGTGGGGATGCTGAGCCCTTCCCAGCCGCACCGAGGTGGCTGTGAGGGCGCAGTGTGCCGGGGCTGCGGCGAGGGCATGGCCGGGAGCTGCGGAGGTCAGCGGGAGCTGCTGCCAGCCGGCAGCACAGGCCAGCCAAGAGGGAGCTTGGCTGCCAGCCTCACTCCAGTGGAGCCCGGCCAGGCCCAGCACTCAGATTGTGGTTTTCCTCCTCTGGCAACAACCCCGGGGATCCTCCGTTGGGATGGTGGCTTGGGGGCAACCGCCAGGGGAAGCCCTGAGCATCCCTGAGTGCTGGAGACCCTACAAAAACAACCCACCAAGCTGGTGCCACCAAAGGGCTGTGTCAGGGACGGGAGTGCTGTCAGAATCAAAGGACTGATGCTCCTGGGAAGCACCGTTCTGCACTGCCAGACCCCAAGAGATGAGAAAGCCCTTCCCTGTCCCAAGCCAGCCACAGACCCCAGCTGCCAGCGGGAGGCAGGCCGGAGAGGAGCAGATGACCTAAATCCAACTTGATGCTCCCTGAAAAGGGAAATCCAAGGAAATCTGGGAAGGCCAAGTGCCGAGTCAGAGCGGTGAGAGCCCCCAGGTACCCCCGGGTCCCGCACGCCAGGGTACCCACCGCGCTGGCTCGGGGTCCCGCTGCCTCCCACCGCCGCTGGCAGCCACAGCCGTCTCTCCCGCCGTCTCTCCCGCCGTGTTTTCCAAGCTGTTTCCATGGCCCCGGCTGACCCCAGCGCTGGGGCTGAGCTGCTCACTCCTGTCCTCATTTAGCCCAAAGAAAAGCCGGAATAACAGCAATGCCAAGGGAGCTGAGCTGATTTACGCTGTAGGAAGCCCAGCTCTGCTTTACTCGGGTCCCAGGAGCTCTTTCAGGGACCCCCATGGCCACTATCCCTCTTTGGATGGCGCCAGAGCAACAATTCCACTCCCTTTTCCTCCTCATTTGGGGTATGATAAGCTGGTTGAATGTGATATAGTCCAAATCCCAGCTCCTGCACCAGCATCCCACCAGTACTGAGAACTTCTGAGGGAGATGGAGGATTTTTTCAAGGTGGAAAAAAAATTTGTTCCCACCTCCAACCGCCTTGTTTCCTCCAGGAAAAGTACTTTCCCTTTTGGAAAGGATGCTTGAGGTGAGGATGTTCGGGGTCAGGATGGTTAGGGAATGGATGCTCAGGGTGGGAATACTCAAGAATGCAGATGCTTGCAGTTGGGGTGTTCGGGGCGAGGATTCTTGAGATCAAGAATGCTCAGCAAGGGGATGTCTGAAGCAGGAATGCTCAGTGAAGGCTTGGGGCTGGAATGTTTGGAAGGGGGCTGCTCGGAGTGAAGATGCTTGGGGTCAGGACATTCAGAGCAGGGACACTTGGAGCAGAGACACTCAGAGCAGGGAGATTCAGGGCAGGGACATTCAGGGCAGGGACATGGAGCATGGACACTCAGGGCAGGAACACAGAGCAGGGACACGGAGCAGGGACACTTGGGGATGCTCAGCACTGTGGACAGGCGAGAGCTGCCTCAGCAGCCGCTCCCAGCGGAGGCTCTTTCCCACTGGAGCAGTTTTTGGGAAGCCGATGCCGTGGCCAAGCCACGGCGTGTTACCCCCATGCTGCGCCTGCCCAGTGTGGCACAGAGCCCAGCTGGGAGCTGCCAGTTGGCGCGGGCAAGGCAGAAGGCTTGGCATGGCTCAAAGCCCCGTCAGGGAGAGGGCTGAGCTCTTGAAAGGAAAAAGGAGAAGAAAAAAAAACAAAAAAGAAAACCCCACGGGACTATTTTTGTTTCAACACAGCTGGTTCCCCTCATGCCGGCTCCCAGATTGGCACCGGGGCTGGCTTGGCAAGGTTGAATCACCGTGCCTGCTCTGTCTGGGGAAGGGAAAGGAGGAATGGAGAGGAAGGGGAAGAGGAAAGGGAGAAAGGGAAGATGAAGGAGGGGAAGGAAGGGGAGGAGGAAAAGGAAGGGAAAGAGGAAGGATGGAAGTGAAAGAATAATAAGGGGAAGGAGATTAAGGCAAAGAGGAAGGAGATAAGGGGAAGGAGATGAAGTGAAAGGAGAAAGGCAAGCTGAAGGAGAAGGGAAAGAAGGGGATGGGGAAAAAGAGGATAGGGAAGGAGAGGGAATGAAAAGATATGGGAAGAAAGGTGAAAAAGCGAAGGAAGGGGAAGAAGGAATGGAAGAAAGGGGGTGGGCAAGGAGGGGAAGCAGGGATAGAAAGGAAGATGGGGATGGGGAGGAAGGGAAATAGGAAAGAACAGGAAGGGGACAGGCAGGAAGAGGACAGGGGTGGGGAAGGAAGAGGACCCATATGGGAAAGAAGTGGAAGCACATGGGCCGTGTGGGAAAGGCCTCTCCTCACCCCTCATCCAGTCTGGCTGCATTTCCCATCCCACTCCAACCCAATTTCACAGCCCCACTGCCAGCACTCCCCACAGGACCAGGCTCCATCCCCTCCCACCACTCCAGCCCCACAATCCCCCATACAATGCAAATCAGGGAGAGGAAAGCCAGATTTTGAGGAGCAAGGAGGAAAGGTTTTCCACAGCCATGCACTGACCAAACTGTTTTCAAGGCTTTGCCCCCTGCTTTGAACAGAGGAGGAGTCCCTGCACCCTCCTGGTCCCCAGGTGTAAGTCAGGGATGTGCCAGCAAACACTCATGGGTGCTTGGCTCCCCTCCAGCTCATCCCCATCCCCTCATACCTGGGGAATGATGACGCGACCCCCCTCCCTGGGACATGGGGCTCCTCATGCCGCTGCACAGCCCAACCTTCGGCAGAGGAGGAGAAGAAGGAGGAGGAGGAGGAGGAGAAGAAGAACCGTGTGTGCTGCCACCTCCCACCCAGCAAGCACAGGCAAGTCAGCAGCGCGACGGCCGACGGGCAGGAGACGAGTGGGAGCCAGGCCCTGCCCCATCTGGGAGCAGGGAAAATGCCACCCTTGACAAAGCCAGAGCTGTTTTCGCTGCCATGACCCATTTCTCATGGGGAAAAGCATTTCGTGGCAGGTGGGAGACGTGACCCCTTTGGATGAAATCCTTTTCCCAAAGCTGGAGGAAGGTGCACGGCAATGACAATGCGCTGGCAGCAACAGATGCTGGCTCAGTATCAGCAAACTGCAGCACGCTGTACAAAGAAGTTCCTTTTTCTACACAAAAAATTTCAAGCTCGCCCGCTATCCTACTGCCTCCTCGGGGGGCCGGGGCCGCTGAGTCAGCACCGGCACTGCTGAGTCACCAGGACCACCTCAGCCGATGAGCTCAGCACGGGGGTTTGGCATCTCCACGCTCACCGGCACTACCGGGCCCCCAGGAGTCTTTTGCCAGCACCTCTGCCAATATTCTGGGGTCTCACGAGGTTTTTTTCACCCATCCCCAAAACCACACCGATAGGCATCACCTTAAATCCAACACTACAGAAATAAAACCAACAAAAGGTGAGGAAAGCCGGGGAAGTCAGTGATGTTTCAACTCTTCCCACCCTCCAACCAGCACCGTGGTCCTCTCCAAAAACACCTCACCACAGACCGACCACCCACGAGCCACGATGGCAGCGACTGCCGCCACCTGCACCCTCCCCGTCCTGCTCGCCGAAAGTGGAAACGGTGAAAGAACAGAAAAACAAAGTCTGGTTTTCCCTTTTCCCCCCACCCCTCGCTGGGGTCAACAGCACCACGGGGGAAAGCGCCGACGCCGCCTCCGGCTTCCCCGGCCTCGGAGCCGCTGACGGGCTTGATGACTCACAGGGAAGGAGGGGGACAAGCAGCGCGTGCTCGGGGCCCTCATGTTTGTAAACCTAAAAAAAGCCATGTGCGGGCAGGCAGCGTGCACTGCGCTCCGGCCGGCGGCGGGATCCGCAGGGGAGGCAGAATGCTCCCAGCGTGCTCCCAGTGTGACTCCAGTGCAATCCCAGTGTGCTCCCAGTGTGATCCCAGCGTGCTCCCAGTGTGATCCGGGGGGGAGGCAGTGTTCTCCTAGTGCATTCCCAGCGTGATCTGGAAGGGAGGTAGTGCGATCTGAGTGTGACTCCAGTGTGATCCCAGTGTGATCCACAGAGCAGGCGGTGTGGTCCCAGTGTGATCTGGGGGCAGGTAGTGTGATTCCGGTGTGATCCAGAGGGGAGGTAGTGCGATCCCAGTGTGATCCCAGCATGATCCCAGTGTGATCCAGAGGGCACGCAGTGTGATCCCAGTGTGCTCCCGGTGCGATCCCAGTGCAATCTAGTGCGATCCCAGTGCAATCTAGTGCACTCCCAGTGTGATCTAGAGGACAGGTGGTGTGCTCCCAGTGCGATCCCAGTGTGATCCACAGGGCAGGCACCATGCTCCCAACATGCTCCAGAGGACAGGCAGGATGCTCCCAGTGTGCTCCCAGTGTGCCCCAGTGGGCCAGCAGGGCGTTCCCAGTGTGCTCCAACACCAGCCATCCAAACCATGGAGGCTCATGGAGATGCATGGCTGTGAGAAGCCACCACTGCCACCAGGGCTGGTGCAGCCATGGCGTTAATTAAGTGCCAGGGCTTTAATTGCAACGGCGTTAATTGGTGCGGATTTAGGCACCTGAGCTTTAAGAGCAGTGGCTTCAATGCAATGGCCCTAAATGCAGAGGCTTTAATTGTAACACCATCAGGTCCCTCAGAGGCTCAGGATCTTTGGAGCCCCTCACTCTGTCGCTCCTCATCCTGCTCTCCACTCCCTGCTCCATCCCAACACCGGGGGCTGCAGCTCCCGGGATGTTTCTCCATCCTTTCCAGCCGTGGGAACGGGGCTGAACCACCAGCCTTGCAGTGACAAACCCTCCGGCTACCCCACAGTGTCCCTGGCCTCTGCACTGACAACTGCAGCATTTACAACTTGCTCCAATACTTTTTTGTTGTTGTTGTTGTTTTTAACAGCATTTTCAGGGCTTGGGGTAGTTTGGAGGTTTTTTTTCCCCTCATTTGGCTGCAATAGGAACTGCAGGCTCAGGAGCTCGTGGTCCCCAGCTCCCCCCTTCGACAGCAAAATCTCATTTAATCAAAAGATGCGGCGACTGGATGTGCAGAGGCATTTCGCTCTCGCTGTCTTTTTTTCCCCCTTAAGAACTGCCATTTTAGCTGTAGCAAACAAACACGCTGTATTGTCCCCGAGACACCGCTCCCTCCAACAGCCCTGACTGCAAATCCCAGGCCACCCTGCCGCCCAGGAAAAGGGGATTTTGGCCCTGGGACAGAGAAGAAAATTGGGGCTGAGCTGGGTTTGCGGGGCTGGCAGTGGTGTGGTGGGCAGATATGGAGCGGGGACAGAGCTGATCGCAGCTGTTTCACCTCCAGCCTCTTCCCATTTCATTTCATCTCCCCTTGGATGCCGGCCCGGGGAGCGGGGGGATAAATAAAAAAACCTCTTTCATCCTCAGAAAAGGTCTGGCACCCTTTTACACAGAGCTCAAAGCACAGAGATTAAAGCGCTGGCAAAGGAGGCAGCAGGGGGGTGTCCCCAGGAGGGATCTGGGGGCATCTCTCTCATCCCAGCCCACATCCCCATCCACAGTGGGGACAGCAAGGGGATGGGGACAGTGGGTTTTGGCACTGGCTCCTTCCTGACATCCCCTTGAGAAGACTCCCTGAGCACACATGGAGTGAGGACACAGCGAGGGCAGGGAATGGGGACCCCAGTACCACAGGAACAGGGAAAGCTGGCACATGCTGGGACAGAAGACCCCAGTGTCACAGAAACAAGGGAGCCCAGCACAGGCAGGAAGAGCACTGTGACCCTAGGGGAACGGGAATGTGGACAAGGGAGCCCTGTCCACGCAAAATGGACTAGAGATGCCAGTGGCATGGGAATGGGAAAAAGGAACTCATGTGCATGCAGGTAAAGAACTTGGGACCCTGATGGCATCGGAATGGGGACAAGGGACCCTGCACATGCAAAGGATTAGGAATGACAACACTGCAGAAACAGGGAGCAGGGACCCAAGCATGCACAGGTGGGAGACAAGGGACACTGCCGCCATAAGGATGGGGACACTGGCACATGCAAGCAGGGCACCTAAGATCCTGATGCAGCAGGAATAGGGACTGAGAAACTCCCACAGGGAACCCCAATGCTATGGGGACAGGGACACACACTGCCACAGGGACAGGGGACCCTGGCACATGCAGGCAGGGGACTGAGCACGCTGATGTCACATGGATTGGGACCAGGGATCCCAGCACACACAGACAAAGGACCACAGACCCCGACAATGAGGGAATGGAAACTGGGAACACTGGTACATGCAGGAAGGAGTCTGAATATCCCAACAGCATGGAGACAGGGACCAGGCACCCCAGCACATGCAGACAGGGCACCAGGGAGCCCATGAGGACAAGAATTGGGGACTGCAGCACATGCAGAAAGGAGACTGGGGACCTTGATGGCACGGGGACAAGAACTGGGGACTGCAGCACATTCAGAACCAGTCCAAGAACCCAGGTGCCATGGGGACAGGGACTGGGGACTTCAGCACATGCAGGCAGGGGACTGGAGACCCCAGTGCCATGGGGACAGTTCACTCCCAGTGTGCCAGCACCAGGGACACCACAGCAAGGGCTTTTTAGGACGCAGACCAGAAGCCCAACCATGTGCCCCAGAGCCAATCATGCCACCACTTTGCCATCCCCATTCCCAGTTAGGCCAGCAAAGACCCTCAAAGGAAAGGCCAAAATGCTGGGGACATGCACATTTTGCCTTCCCCAGATCCGGAGCCACCTTCCCCCATAATTACCTGTGAGAAAGAGTCCATGTCGGGCAATCCGAAAAAACAAACCTTGTCAATGCTAACGAGGTGCCAAAGGCCAAGACTGGGGCTCGTTTATAGGGCCACCATAACAACCAGTGAGGACTCTGCTCCGGGGCTGCCCAGCCCTTCTCAGCATGATGCAACCTCACACCGAATCCCGGCACCCGGTACGGCACCGAACCCATTGCCCCGGCACCCGCCACCGGTTCCATCTATGATTCCTATTTTTTTTCCTCATTTTGCACAGCATCCGCCGCTCCGGAGGCAGCTCCGGCGTTGGCAGGCACACGCACTGGCGCATCCCCCCGGTTGCGAGATCTGGAGCATCCCCATCCCTGTGAAAACACGTGGTGCCAAAAGCCGCTCACCGCCGACTCCGAACTTCGGGGCGGCCGCACGTTTTTTTGGCAACACTCTCCCTCTGACCTCGGTGACGTCCCTCGGAGCCACCAGCATCTGCAGCCGCTCGGGTGCCAAAACTGCCAAACCGCACCGTTCATGGCACTGGGATAACCAAAATCCCCGCCTGGGCGGGCGAGTGAGACCCCGCTGAGGAGGACCAGCTGCTTTTTCTGCCCACCTCCATCACGCCGTGACGAAAAGCGGGGGGTGCCCGCACCGGACCCCGGGTCTTCGTCACAGCGAGGGCTGACAGCTGCCACCGACCGGTGACGTCACGGTGACGTCACGGCGGGGAGCCTCATCGCCCTTGTTCGCATCACACCGCCGCGCCTCTGAGCTCAGCACATTTCGGGGACGGCCGGGATGAGTTAATATAAATAATGATTAATAAAAGAGGAAAGCACACGGGGGAATAACGATGTGGAGCGGCGGGGTGGGAAGGGGGCGGGGTGTGCACCTTAAGGCTTCTCGCCCTCCCACCCTCATCCACAACCCCCCCTCCACCCCTACGAAGCGATGCTGGAGGGAAAGGAAAGGCATAAAAGAAGGAAAACAGCACAAAACGGGGGGCGGTGGCGCGGGGCGTGTGTCCCTCCCCAGGCCCCGCCGCTTTGTCCTCGCGGCCCCGCGGGGCCGCCAACACGGGGGGGGGGGGGGGGGCTTTAACCTCCCCCACACCGGCCCGCAAGCCTGGGGCGGGATTGTGTTTTTTTTGGGGGAGGGGGTTTGGGGGGGTGCAGAGGGAGTGTTTTGAGGTGGGAAGGGGTGCGCTTACCTCGCCGCTGCCCCCGCGCTGCCCCCGCAGCCCCCGCCGGCCCCGCACGGCGCCGGCCCTCAGGAGGAAGCCATCTTGTCTCCCTCTCCTCCGCGCTCCCTCACCGCCGCCCCGCTGCAGCCGAGGGGGGGAATGAGCGCCGCATCCCTGCTCCCCCCCTCTCCTCCTCCTCCTCCTCCTCTTCTCTTCTTCCCTCCTTCCTCCTCCTCCTTCCTCCTCCTCTTCCTTCCTTCCTCCTCCTCCTCCTCCTCCTTTCCCCCCCACGCGCAGCCCCCCCCCCTTCCCCACGCAGTGGCACCGCCCGCCCGCTCCCTGCGCTGCGCAGGAGCGGGGACATGAGGGGGACACGGGGGGGGCCGCGGGCGCGGGGGACACGCGAGCGCGCGCCCGCAGTAAAAGGGGTGAGGGGACCCCAAACCCGGGCACTGCGGGCTTGTGGCGCCGGGAAACTGAGGCATCAACCCACGGTGGGGGTGGAAGCACCCAAAGGACCCCCGGGGACGCGGGGGGCACGGGGGGACACTGGGAACACTGGGGGAAACAGAAGAGGGGACATTGAGGGGGAAAAGGGGGGGACGCAGCGAGGACACAAGGATGCGGGGACATGAGGGGGACACGAGGGGTGTGCGGGTAGGGCACAGAGGGCACACAAGGGGGACATGGACAGGGACACAGACATGCGACGCTACAACCCCAAAATGGGGTCACAGGACCCCCAAACCCTGGTCATTGTGTCACTGTGCCCCCAGGAAACCGAGGCATCAGCCCACACGGGGGGTGGGAGCAGCCAAAAACCCTGAGAGCAGCCGGGGGAGCTCCCAAAACACTCTTTACACCCCTCCGTCCAGTTTTTTCCTGCCATTAAACTCCTGGCAACCTTCTTAATGTTTGTCCATTAATTTGGGTACATCAGTTTGGTTGGGTTAATTTCAGAACATTTATCATTTGGGGCCCTCATCAACCTGGGGACACTATTAATTTGGGGACATCACTAATCTGGGTCCCTGAATTATCTGGGGACATCAGACCTTTAAAACATTTGAATCCTCCTCCAAAAACACGCACGTTATTCGATTGCCCCTTCTTTCCAAAAATCCAGGCCCTGCTGAAGAGAGGAGGGAATTGAGGGCATTGTCCCGTGGGAATTGGACAGCGAAAGGGTTAAGGTGGGGCTGGTTCCTTGAAAAAGTCCCGGTGGAATTCAGCTCCAGCTTTTCCAAACCCTGTTGGAGCTGGCAGTCCCCCTGTGATGCACAAAGTATTTTGGGGAGAGCAGGAGAGACAGAAGGGGAAAAGGGGAGCAAGGAGAGCAAATTCACCCAAAACTTCTCCATCCGGGCTTGGAGGTGATGCTCCTGGAAGAGTTTTCCAAGTCAATTTCTCGCCTAAATCACCAGCAAAATGGCTACAAACTCAAAATTCCGAAAGGTTTCCCTGGAAAACTGCTTTCCACTGGGATCTGAGGACCCATTAAATGCCCACTGGGTTGGATAAACCCGAGTTCAGGTAGAAGCTCAAGCACAGACCTGACATCCCCATCCCTGCAACATTCCCTGGAGCAATATTCCCTTTTTCTCCCCCGAAAAGGCCATGCGTAAGCCAAGAACCCGCCGGGACCCGACCTTTGCTCCGAGCACTGCAACTCCCAAGGAATAAATGGGATCAACTGGTGCAGGGAACTGGTTTTCCCCCAAATTTCCAGCCTCATGTGACAGTGCCCCAGGTTGCAAACCCGTTTTGCCCAGCCCAGCTCTGCCGGGCAAGAACTCGCTGCAAAAAGCGCGGCGGGGATTTAATTCCAACAAACACCTCTTCCCTCCCATCCTCCTCCTCCTCTGCTCCAGCATCCATTGGATTCGCTCCCGAGCCCTTTGAGCTGCTCACATCACAGCCCGGCCTGGACATATTTCTATTTTCCAGGCACGGACATGGTGAGAATCCCCCGGATTACCCGGGGACAGCCCCCAGCAGGCGGGTGACTCCTGCAGGTGACACCGGCATGTGCGGAATGAAAACGAGCCAAACCCCAGCCTGTCCTTCACTCCATCCATCAGCCCAATGCTGTTTTTGGAGATGCCAGACACGTTTTGGGGCGATTTCACGGTGGAGAAAAAAAAATATATTAAAAAAAAATCCCACCTTAACCCTCCAGGGAAAGCCTCGAAGATGGACAAATTTAGTAACTTTTATTAGTAATGCTTTAAATGAGATTATCCCTAATCGCCAAGCTCGTCCCCAAGCCTGGCTGCCAAATTCAGTTAGGGGCTCTCATTTCGAGGATGAACGGGAATTTTTGAGCACCAGGAATGCCCCAGGGACACCTTGAGCTGCGCAACGTCCCAAAACCACAAAACCAAAGTGGTTTTGGGGGCCTGGTGCGCCCATTCCTATGCCAACGGGGTTTTCTGTGGGGTTTACTCAGGGTTTGCTCCCCGAAGCTGAGCGGGACAGGTTGGAGCATCCTTCCCTCGGTTGGAGCGGACACCGGCGTGTTCCGGGCTAATGAGCGACTGCCCAAGACGTTGATTAGTTATGCAAATGAGCGGGAAAGACACCCAGAGCCACCTGGGAAGGCAGGAGAGGGTCTGAGGGACGCGCCATGGGAACCGAGCTAAACCTTGACCTCTGCTATCTTCCTCCTCCTCTTCCTCCTCTTCAAACCCTCACGGATGGGGACACTGCAGGGAATCAGCCCCCAAGGGGACAGCAGGAGCTCCAGGCAGAGCTGCGAAGGCAGAGCCGGCTCTCCCGAGCCGGGCCGAGCCGGAGGAACTGGTGGAACTGGTGCTGGCTGCCCGACCGGCTCCGGCTGCCAAAGCACCCCGGGAGAGACGCCGGGACGTGGGAATTGCGGCACACCCTGGCCCGGCCACCGGCACCAGCCCCGGCTCCCGGGGGATCCCCCCGCTGCCCGCCCTGCCCCCAGCAGCATCCTAATAAAATAAAATAAAAAATTAAAAATAATCTTTTCCCCTATATCCTGCCTGGAAAAGTACGGAGGACAAACCCTTGGCCGCCAGTTCTCGGTTTTCACCGGCGTTTTGCCAAGGGCAAAGTCCTTCCCCCTCCTCGCCAAGCCACCTGTTCCAACGTCCGCACCACCCCATCCCATCCTGCCACGGCCATTCCAAAGGAAAAAACAGCTGGATACAACTCAGAGGCGCAGGACAGCCACTCACCCCCCGATACTACCAAAAAAAAAAAAAAAAAAAAAAAAAAAATTAAAAAAAGAGAAAAAAAGTAGCTCTTTTTTTTTTTTTTTGAGAGAGGGGAAAAGACCAAAAATCAACGCCAAGCAGATGTTTCTCCCTCCCACGTTGGAGACCCCCCAGCTGGAGCAGCCCCTCCCCCCCTTTTTCCCTGGCTCTGCGTGGGCACAAAATGCGAGATCCCAGTTACAGCCAACCCGGCCGGTAAAACCAGAAGTGCCGAAGGAAGGCGCTGGAATTTTTAGGTGAAGAAAATGCCGCAACTTGTTAGCTCCGAGATGCTCCCCCCGGGGCACGGCTCTGCTTTCCCCTTCCTTTGCCACCCCCTTCTTTTTGGGGACCCCCCCCCTCCCCCCCCGACGGCACCCGGGTGGGTTTCATGCAGCGTTTTGCTCTTTCACGCCAAGAAATCCCAAGGAATTCGGTTTTAAGGTGGGTTTTGTTCCACCCGTCCCGCGGCGCTGTTTTGGGGATGCCCCAAGGACGAGTTGAAATTTTTTTTTTATGGGGGAGGGGGTGTGTTTAAGGCATCAAAGCGGCCTTTAAGGCAGCAGAAAGTCCCATTTCCCACGGAAATACCCTTAAAAAAACAAACCCATCCACCAACCGAGGAGGGGCTTTCCCTGCCCACCCTGACGAGCCCCCTCCAAGTCACGGTGACGTTACAAAGGGGCCACAAACCACCCCGAAAAGGTGGAGGTGTGGGGATGAGAGGGGGGGACGGATGGGTTGGGGGAGCTGGGGATCGCTCACCTCCCTGTGGAGCCCCTCGTGCCTCTCCATCTCCATCCCGGGGGGCAGCGTTAGATTTCGGGGCTCCCCCCCGCCGGGGGGGCGGCTGGCCCGGGCTGGCGGAGCCCCCTGCCCGGCCACAGGGACATCCCGGAGTCACCGTGTCCCCCGCCCTGGGGACACCGCCGAGTTCTGCGGGGACAGAGCCGGTGAAGCCGCGAGTCACCCCGACTTTTAATTTCCACCCCGGGTGGGGGGGGCGGCCCCGCTGACTCCCCACCCCTCCTTCCCCCGAGCCCCCCCAAAACCGGGGTGCTGCCTCCCCGCTTTTAATCCCACCCCTTATTTCTTCCAACCCCATTTTTCTATCCTCTTCTATTTCCTCCCCCCCTCCCCCCCAAAACCCGCGCGGCTTCGGCACAACTTCACAACTTCAGCCGCGCACCGGCAACTTTCCACCTCCCCCCCTCCCCAAATTTAGATAGAAAAAAGGTTTTTTACCGGAAAAAAAAAAAAAAAAAAAGGTTTCGGCCCCCTCCTTGGGAACGGGCAGCTGCAGGGGCTCGGCCCGGGGCTGAGCTCACTCCCGGCCGGGGGGATGGCGGGGACCCCAGAGGGGCTGGCGGGCGGCTCGGGATGTCGCTGTGGCCGGCACCCCGAGGGGACCCGCGGAGCTGCCGCACGTTGCTGCCGCCGCCGCTCCTGCTCTGCTGCTTCCTTTGTTCTGCAGCGCCCGCTCGGGGGGACCCGGCGGGCGGCCGGGGGGCTCCGGCCGAGCGCCGGGGGGCACCCGGAGCCTCGGGGATAACGGGGAGGGGGGGGCGGGGGTGCGGAGGGATTTGGGCGAAGCGGGGTTTTGTTGTGGGGTTGTTGTTGGGTGCGGGGGTTGTTGTTGTTAGGATCGCTGGGCGCGGGGGTGCGCGGGGTCGTTTTTGTAGGATTGTAGAGGGTAGTGGGGGGGTTGCACCACGCTGCTGGTTTTGTGAGGCTGCGATTCCGCTGTTGCTGTTTTTGTAGGGTCGTTAGTGGGGTCTCGCTCTGTGTTATTGTAGGGTCTCCAGAGAAAATCCCAGGGGGGAGCTCCTCCAGGCATATCCTGCTCCACAGCCCTCCAGATCCCCCCTATCCTGCCCCAGGTCCCCCCACCTCCTTCCCCATATCCCACCCCACAGCCTCCCAAATCACCACCCCAATCCCGCCCTCCCCCCCCCCCCCCCCCCCGTAGGGCAGCTGCCCCACCGGTGTTCCTGTAGAGTCTCACTGCCCCACCCCCCTTTTAGGTGCCAAATCCCCTCGGTTTTCCCCCAAATCCTGACCCACGCCTGGCAGAGCCCCAGGGCACTGTCCCCCCCCTCACGACACCCCAAAACTGGGGGAATAGTGAATACTGTCCCCTCGTGTCCCACCTAGAGCCACCCCGACCCTCCACAGCCCTGGTTTGAGACATGGAGCAGCTCCGCAGAGATTTGATCTTAATTTAAGGGGAAAAAAAAAGATACACAAATAACAAAATAAGGGGTTCGGGTGTCACCTAAACACCGGGATTTCCCAGGGAAAATTCAAGCATTGCAAGAAACCCACCTCAGGGAGCCTTCTCAGCTGGGGATCCCTAAATACTGGGAGGGGGTCACAGCAAGGACCTGGTCCCCTGAGCACGGGGAGCCCCCCTGCCCCCAAAACTCCTCACACGCCTCTGAGGATCCAAATCCACCCCTGGCCCAGCACAGACCAGCTGAGGGGACAGCTGGGGACCAGGACATGTCCCTTGTCCATGGGATCGGGATCTTCAGACAGATGTTGCCCCTTCCCCGGCTCCGAGAGGGTTGGGATGTGACGGCAAAGTGTCAGCACTCAGTGATGCCACGAAGGCCTCGACCTGCAAGGACAACCTAGCTGAAGGGGTGGCACCGGGATGGCACAGGGACAGTACTGGGATGGCACCGGCATGGCACTGGGTTGGTACTGTTACGGTGCAGGGGTGGCACTGGGATGGCACCGGGATAGAACTGGGATGGCATTGGGATGGTACTGGCCTGGAACTGGTATGGTATAGGAATGCACTGGGGTGGCACCAGGATGGAACTGGGATGGTGCAGGGGTGGCACCAGGATGGCACTGACATGGAACTGGGATAGCCCTGGGATGGCACTGGCACTGCGATGGTGTAAGAATGCACTGGGATGGAACTGGGATGGTGTAGGAATGCAATGGGGTGGCACCAGGACTGTGCAAGAATGGCACCAGGATGGCCCTGGCACAGCTGAGGTTTAAACCACCTCAGACCCACGATGTGGAAGTTATTTTTCCCAAGGAAAATGGAACAGAGGTGGAGGCTCAGAGCCAGGTTCTGATGGCACGGGGAAGCCACTGGGCTGTGCCA
The DNA here is from genome assembly GCF_963662255.1 of Cinclus cinclus. Classification (NCBI taxonomy): domain Eukaryota; kingdom Metazoa; phylum Chordata; class Aves; order Passeriformes; family Cinclidae; genus Cinclus; species Cinclus cinclus. Next base: position 977,938 of record NC_085074.1, on the reverse strand, counting down.
CCCCACCTGTGCCATGAGAGCACCCTGCACGGCCACGTCGTGCTCAAAGTCCTTGTCCACATCCAGTATCAGGACGGGTGTGCGCCGCGCCTCCTCAAAGTGGATCCTGCCGGAGGGACACAGGGAGGGAGGGATTAAACGCCCAAAACAACCACCCCCAAAGCTGGGGGTCACCTCAAAGATGGGCATGGGTTGGCACTCACTCTGTGGTCCTGTCCACCAGCCACTGCTCGTGCTGGGCATGGAGCTGCTGCAGGTACCCCAGCTGGATCCCACCCTCCTCCTGCCTAGCCCGCCGCCGCAGCCGCTCCAGGCATGTCTGGGGCAGAGCAGGACAGATGGGAGAACAACAAGACGAAGGAAAATAGGATGTCAGTGGCAGAGGAGGAATGTGGGAAGCATGAACCTGGGAGATGCTGCAGCCCCTTCTCCCCAAAACCCACTCTGGAATCCACAGCAAAACTCCCACCCACATTCCCGTGGGAAGAGAAGCAGGCCCTGCTCCTCCAGGTGGTGATTTGTGGTGAAATCCCTGAATCCCAGCAATTCTGCCAGGATCCAGGTGGACCTGGAGTCCTCCTGCACCTGGCACACACCTGGGGCCTGGCCTGCAGGTAGAGGAAGCCGTGGAAGGCGGTGCGGAGCCCCAGGTGCCGCAGCAAGAAGTCGTGCCAGTCCTGATAAATGGCCCATTCCAGGGGCTGCAGGTGCCCAGCCTCAAAGAGGTTCTTGGCAAAGACGTACCTTGGAAGGGATGGAGAGAGGGAGCCAGCAGCTCTGTCACCTGCCACGCTCAGGTGGCTTCACAGCCATTTTTTTCCAGCTTTTTTTTTTCACCAACAAGGAACTACAGGTGGTTAAATTAAGGCAAAAGTCCCTAATCTGGGGCACATGCAATGCCCACCTAGCCTGGCATCACCCACAGGGCTTCATGCTGCCACCTAACACAGGTGAGGATGGGACAGCGCCCAAATTACCCCAAAATCCCATTCCTGTAATCAAGCATCGCTCTGGGCTCTGCTTACCCTGAGGACCCAACATCACAACCCAGCTGCTGTGGATGCTCCCAATCCCTTCATCCCTCTTTTTTGGGTGCTGGGTACCTGTCACTGAACACAGAGCGCTCAAAGACCCTCACAGGGTGGGGGGTCTCGGGGGGCCCCTCGTCTGGTGGATCCAGCATCGCCTTCAGCCGGCTGATGCAGGAGAAGGTCTGGAAGGTGTAGGACCAGCGGGTTGGCTCCTGGTACATCATCTGCAGCAGGTTGGCAGAGCCCACGGATGCCTGCAGAGGGATGGTGGGGGATGAGGGGGTCCCGGGGTGGCACCGGCAGAGCTGGAGTGCGGCTGGAATCGCCGTTACCTGGGCAGTGCCACTGGCCGGCACCTTGCGCCATTGTGCCACGGGCTCTGTCACCAGGTGCCACTGCGGAAAGGCTGCACCCAGTAGCTTCAGGAAGGTCGATTTCCCCACGGCTGTGGGAGCATGAGGGAGAGCAGGGTGAGCCTGTGTGATCCCCTGTCCCGGATCCTGAGGATGTGGAGAGAGCCTGGGTGGTCCCCTTCATCCCGGCTCTTGAGATATGCGGTGAGCCTGGGTTGCCCCCAGTTCTGAACTCTGGGAATGTGGGGTGTCCCCCCACTCCCACCCCAGTAACAGAGGGTAAGTCTGAGTGTCCCCCTGCTCCAAATCCTGGGATCCCGGGATGAGCCTGCGTGCCCCCATTCCAGCCCCTGGCAAACTGGGAGGAGCCTGAGGGTCCCCTGCTCTGGCTCCCAGGAACATGGGGTGAGTCTGGGTGTCCCCCACACCAAATCTCAGAAACAATGGAGTGAGCCTGGAGTTTCCCCACTGTGGCTACTGGGAATACCGGAGTAAGCCTTGGGGTCCCGCTTCCTGACTCCTGGCAATGTGGGGTGAGCCTGAGTGACGCCAATCCGACCCCCGGAAACCTGGGGTGAGCTTGGCTGCCCCCCCCCATGGCGGCTCCTGGGAACGTGGATAAGCCTGGGCGTCCCTCACCCGAGGGGAGCCGTTGTGTCCCCCCTTCCAACTCCCAGAAGCTCGGGGTTTTGGGGTGCCCCCCACGGCAGTGCCAATTAAGATAATTACAGCCATTAACTCGCACTCCGGGATGCTCCAGCCTGCGCCGTTCCCCTCCCGTCGCAACCCAAATCCTCCCGCTCCCCCCGCCCCGCGGGCCCCGCCGCCCCCTCTGTCCCCCGTGTCCCCCCGGTACCGATGTTCCCTTCCAGGGCCAGGCTCAGGGTGGCCCCGCACCGCCCCATCCCGCCACCGCTTCCGCCTTCCCGCGTCATATGCTAATGACATGGTAATCAGCGGCGCGCGCCACCGCCCCGTGACGTCATCGCGCGTGAAGTGGGCGGAGGGGCGGAAACGGGGGGGGTGGGGGCAGAACGGGGGGTGGTGGGGGGGCGATAATGTAATTTATGCAAATGAGACGCTGTCCACAGCAATGCGGGAGGCAGGGGGAGAGGGTGGGGCACACAAAGCGGGGTCGGAGTCGCCAGGACAACACTGGGGTCGCCAGAACAACATTGGGGTCGCCAAAACCACATCGGAGTCACCAGCATGGGGCTGAGGACATCAACATGGGATTGGGGTCACCAAAACCACACTGGGGTCACCAGAACAACATTGGGGTCACCAGCACAGGGTTGGGGTCCTCATCATGGGGCTAAGGACAGCAACATGGGGTTGGGGGTCATCAAAAGAACATTGGGGTCACCAATACAACATTGGGGTTGCCAGCACAGGGTTGGGGTCCCCAACATGGAGCTAAAGACCCTAACATGGGGTTAGGATCACTAATACAACATTAGGATCACCAGCACAAGGTTGGGGTCCCCAGCACGTCCTTGGGCTGAGGACATCAACACGGGGTTGGGGTCACCAAAACATCATTGGGGTCTCCAACAGCGGGTTGGGGTCAAGGGCATGGAGTCAAGGGCATGGGCCTTGATGCCCCCAACGTGGGATTGGGGTCATCAGCTCAGAGTAGGGGGCACTGAAATGAGGTTGGAGACTTCCTCTTAGGGTGGCATCAGTGTGGGGCTGGGGACACCATTGTGAGGCTGAGGTTGTTGATGGCTGGTGGCATCAGCAAAGGGTCAGGGGCACCAACACAGCACTGGGGGCACCAACATGGGGTGAGGGCATTGCCATGGGGTTGGGAGCACCAATATGGTAGGAGGGCATTGCTATGGGGTTGGGGGCATCACCATGGGGTTGGGGGCATCAAGGCAGAGTCAAGGCTGTCAGCAGGATATGGGCACCAATAAGAGATCAGGGCTCACCCACCCTATCCCCATAACCCTGAGTGTCCCCCAGCCCCTCCCAGCCCCAGATCTCTCCAGAAAGGTGCAGAGCCTGGAGAAAAGGCTTTTTAATGCGCAGTGGGCAGTGGGGAGGAGCAGCGGGGTCTGAGGAGGAGCAGGACACCCCAGCCTGGGCACGGGGGGCCCCCCATAGGGCAGGGAGGGGGCTTAGAAGCATTTTCGGTGGACGATGGAGGGTCCAGCCTCGTCGTACTCGGGTTTGCTGATCCACATCTGCTGGAAGGTGGAGAGGGACGCCAGGATGGAGCCGCCGATCCACACCGAGTACTTCCGCTCCGGCGGGGCGATGATCTGCGGAGACACGAGTCTGTAGGACCAGCCCCCCAAACCCACACCGGGAGATGCTTTGGGGTGCTGGTGGCCACGGTTTGGTCAGCCAGCACCTACTTTGATCTTCATGGTGCTGGGAGCCAGCGCAGTGATCTCCTTCTGCATGCGGTCGGCGATGCCCGGGTACATGGTGGTGCCCCCGGACAGGACGTTGTTGGCGTACAGGTCCTTGCGGATGTCGATGTCACACTTCATGATGGAGTTGTAGGTTGTCTCGTGGATCCCGGCAGACTCCATGCCTGGGGTGGGAGAGGGCTGTCATCCCCCTTCCTGTGCCTCCTCAGTGCTCCCCAAAAGAGCCACAGGGGCACACAGGGGTCTGTCTCACAATTTGCAGTGAAAAGGGCTTGGGGGAGCCCAAAACATCTCCGTGGGGCACCCACGGGGGCCGGTACATGGCCCATCTCAAAGGGCCATTTTTTATTTGTCCACTGGTGGGGATAGGGCATTCACTCCCAGGGAGAATTGGGGGTGGGCTCAGCAATGAAGGAGGGCTGGAACAGGGTCTGGGGGCATTTGCGGTGGGCTCAGCAATGAAGGAGGGCTGGAACAGGGTCTGGGAGCATTTGTGGTGGGCTCACCAATGAAGGAGGGCTGGAACAGGGTCTCGGGGCAGCGGAAGCGCTCATTGCCGATGGTGATGACCTGCCCATCGGGCAGCTCGTAGCTCTTCTCCAGCGAGGAGGAGGAGGCAGCTGTGGCCATCTCGTTCTCGAAGTCCAGGGCCACGTAGCACAGCTTCTCCTTGATGTCACGCACAATTTCCCGCTCGGCTGTGGGACACGATGGTGGGACAGGTTCAGCCCGGTAGCACTTCGGTGGCACTGCGGGGTCCCCGTCCCCCAGCCCACTGCCCTGGCCCCATACCGGTGGTGACAAAGGAGTAGCCCCTCTCGGTGAGGATCTTCATGAGGTAGTCGGTGAGGTCGCGCCCGGCCAGGTCGAGACGCATGATGGCGTGGGGCAGGGCGTAGCCCTCGTAGATGGGCACGTTGTGGGTGACGCCGTCCCCGGAGTCCAGGACAATGCCTGGGATAGGGGGGAAGGTGAGAGGGGACACTCCAGGCCATCCTGGTCCCTTTCACCCACAGTCTCCTACTCACCGGTGGTGCGGCCAGAGGCGTAGAGGGAGAGCACAGCTTGGATGGCGACATACATGGCAGGAACATTGAAGGTTTCAAACATGATCTGGGAAGGGAAAGGAGAGGGGCAGGGGGTTAGGGGCAGGCATGGGGGTCGCCAGCACACCCCACCCCAACCCCTTGGGTTTGTGCCTTTGTGGGGTCAGGGCACTGCACGGAAAAGCACACGGATCATTGCGGTGCATGCAGAAATGGGTGGGTGGTGGTGTTGCAGGGACACGCGGGGCAGTGCGTGGCACAGACAACAGGGACCACTGACCGTTCTAGGAAACATGTGGGTCGTGGGGAAACGTGGGTCAACGGATGGCATGGAAATGTGCACCGCTGTGCACAGAGCCACGTGTGGCCATGCATGGTGTAGGAAACATGGGTCAAGGGGTGGCACAGGAAGGTGGGTCAAGGGGTCACTGCAGTGCACAGAGCCACGTGGGGCCATGCACACCACGGGGAGCACATGGTGGGGCAAATCCTGGGGTCCACATGCTGCTGAGAGATCCCTAGGGCCATCAGGCACAGGAATTTCCCACTGGGATCTCAGCCCTTACCCTGCACTCCACCCTGCACTCACCCACCCCACAAAACCCCACATTCCAGACCTCCCTGCAGTTTTGGAGGGTCCACATCTGCAGGGGTCCTGCAGTGCCGTACCTGGGTCATCTTCTCTCGGTTGGCCTTGGGGTTGAGGGGTGCCTCAGTGAGCAGGGTCGGGTGCTCCTCGGGGGCCACACGCAGCTCGTTGTAGAAGGAGTGGTGCCATATCTAAGGCGGGCAAAGAATTGGAGTCTCACCCCAAACCAAAGGCAGGGCTGACACTCGCTCGCTGCCCCAGCAGGGTCTCACCTTCTCCATGTCATCCCAGTTGGTGATGATACCGTGCTCAATGGGGTACTTGAGCGTGAGGATCCCCCTCTTGCTCTGTGCCTCGTCGCCCACGTAGCTGTCCTTCTGCCCCATGCCCACCATGACACCCTAACGCCAGCGAGAGAGGCCTCATTAGCCACGTCCCAGTAATCAGAGTGGGGTGGGGGCTGCCTCTGGCCTCCCTGGGTACCCACCTGGTGCCGGGGCCGCCCCACAATGGAGGGGAAGACGGCACGAGGGGCATCATCGCCGGCAAAGCCGGCCTTGCAGAGGCCGGAGCCGTTGTCACACACCAGGGCAGTGGTTTCCTCCTCGCACATGGTGGGGCTGGCAGCGCTTGGTGCTCAGGGGGACCTGGGGGAGAAGCTGGCCGGGGGGGGGGGGAAGCAGAGTTAAAGAGCGGCCGGGGGAAGAGGGCTCAACCCGCCCCACCACGTCCAGCTTTGGGGTTGGAAGTGTTGGAGTCCTCAGGGATGGGCAGCCCCGTAAAATCCTCCGTGGGCTGTGCCCGGGGATAGCCTGACCCCAGAGGGGGATGATGCTCGTTCCCTGTGGGTGCTGCTCCACACTGCTGCTGCTGCTCCATCCTTCTCCAGCTGGTGCCCAAAATTGGTGCCAAAGCCCCCTGCTCCTCCTCCCTGGGGAGCTCCGGTGCTGCCATGCCTGGCTGGTGCCCCCCAAAAGTGGGCAGGGAGGTGCCAGGTGATGCCCTCTCATCCACTTCTGTCTCAGCAGCCTTTTGCTGCTCTGACCTTGCATCCACTCCAAAAAATAGGGGAAAAAGAAATCACCCTGGCCAGGGGGTGCCCCCTGGGCCAGAGGATGAGCTTCCCAAATCCAGAGGGAAACGGGCAAAACCTTGCAGGAGCCCAAAAAGAAAAAAAGCATGAAAACCCAAAACCCCAAATCATAGGGATTTCTGGAAGAGCACAACCCGCTTTGCTTCAGCCCAGCTCTCGTCACCTCCAGCGAGGCCCCCAGCTGTGGGGTCGTGCAGAGGCTGGCAATGCAAACCCAGCTGGGGCCACCCCAAAAATGCTGGGACACCCCAAAACCCTCCCACAGGGTGCTTTTGCTGCCTGCTCTCCTCCAAGGAAGAAGGAAAGCAGGGCTGGGCAGGGCAGTACTCACCACAGAGGCGAGAGCTCCTTTCCTCTGGGACTGAGCCCTGATGTGCCGTGGGTATAAATACCAGCGAGCCCGAGGAACCTCAGAGGCGGATCCGCTCTAAACAAAGACCCTAAATAGGCTCAGTGATGGTGTGTTGGCCATATGGCCATATAAGGTGTTTTATTTCATTAAATTGACCTTGGGCTGGTGGTAGGACCCAGCACAGTTAATTATTGTAGGAAAATGTATGGTAGGGATGCATGGGAGGCAACGGCCCAGTGAGTCCGTTCCTTTTATGCTCCGCTCTGATAAACAAGTGAGACACAAGTCCTTATAAGCAACGGGCTGGGAAAAAGGAGGTGGAAGTGACTTCTGTTCCTGGGGAGCGTGTGGAGAAACCCCATGCGGGTGGAGGTGGGTGTTGGGGCCCTACCGTGGGGACACCCCAGAGCCGGGAGGAGAATTTGGCGTGGCTGAGATGCTGGAGATGCACAGGGTTGGTGCATCACCTCCTCCCAGCCTCAGCTCCCCCCCGGAATCCCTGGCATCCAGCACTTCTGGGATGCCTCTTCCTGCGGTTTTCTCTCTCCGCCCCCATTTTTGGACTTTTGGTATCCCAAAGCCCCTTGTGCCCCAAATCCTTGGCCTAAGCCAGGTCAAGGGTTGTGGGTCCAAATCCCGACCTGCACTGAGCATGAGCCTAGTTCTGATTACTTCTGGCAGGATTTTGGAGGTGGGATGAGCCCTCAAGGGACGGGGCGGGTGCTGTCCCCAGCACAGCCTGGGGGGGTCGGGGCCACCCCCAGCCCTGTGGCTGAGCCTTGGCAGTGGGAGCGGAGTCACAGAGGCCCCTGGCCCTGGCAGAGGCCAACCAGCAGCTCCCAAACTCCTGGCTGCCTTTTTAAGGACAACGGGCCCTCACCAGGGAGTCTCCCAGAGCACCCGGGGGAGGCAGCAGAGATGCCCTGGAGTCACCCCCTGGAGCTGGATGGGCTCGAGGGAAACTGAGGCACGGGGGGCCCAGGCTGATTACAAGCTGTGCCTGGGGCAGGGACATCCCAGCACTAGAGCAGTGACAAGGAGCTGCAGAGTGCCACCACAAGAAAGGGACCCAAAGGTCCTGGTGTCCCCCAAGGTTCCAGAGGGAGGGGACAGATTTTAGGCTGTTACCCCCCGTAGCAGGACAGGGATGCAGGGTCCCCCCCAGCACTGCCAGTGTGTTCACAGCTAAAACATCCCCCAGGGATAGCTCTGTCCCATCTGGGCTGTCATCCCCAGAGCAGGACAGGGACACAGGGTCCCCCCCCAGCACTGCCAGTGTGCTCACAGCTCAAACATCCCCCAGGGATGGCTCTGTCCCATCTGGATGTCACCTATGGGGCAGGACAGAGACATGGTGTGTCCCCAACATTGCTACTCCATTCACAGCTCCAACATCCCCCAGGGATAGCTCTCCCAGGCTGTTCCCCTTCCCTGTGAAACAGCTCACAGGGGCTGGATTTGTCCCCTGACCCTGCCCTTGGTGTCCCCCCAACACCCCCAGCCCTGGGGTCCTGCTGCCACCCCACACCCCGGCCCGGCTGGGTCCCTGCCAAATATGAGGTCACTGAGGGGAAAGGCTGCCATATATGACACGTTGGAAAAAATACCCTTTAAAATAAATTACTACCCAAACCCAGCAGAGTGGGGGTGGGAAAAAGGGGTTGCTGGAGCTGGAGAGCCCCATGTAGAGACAGCACAGCTGTCAGTGGCAGGATCCCATCCCAATCCAGTGAGGGAGACATTCCCAAACCCCAGAGACATCCCTGACCTCTGGGCTGGTCCCAGCAACCCCAGACCCCACTCAGCAGCTCCAGGACAAATCCCTCTTGCTGGGGACAGAACAGTCCCGGCTGCCCCCATCCCCGGGGGATCCCCGAGCATCCTGGCCCAGCGGGGCTGGAGCAGGGCTGGAGCAGCACAGCCCCGAGCGGGAGCCCATGCGCAGCCTAAAAAGGAAAGGTTTGGCCCCCGCAGCCAATCCAGCCGCCGGCGGGCCCGGGATGCTCGCAGGAACGCCAGGCATCCCACGGCACGGGAGAGGTCGGCAGCGCCGTGGGACGAGGAGGGGGCGAGTCTTGCTTGGCCGCTGCATTTCAAAACTCCCGGTGCCGGCCCAGCCCTCGGCACCTCCCTCTGGAGGGGAATGTTCAGGCCTGGAAGCTCTCGGGATGATGCTGAGGATGGGCAAATGCGTGAAAAGAGTGATTTGGATCCATTTCCTTTGCTGAGGTGGAGATAAGCATCGCTCCCTGTCTGCGGGAACCCCCTCAAAAACACACGGCCCACAATCTTTCAGCCAATAAATCATCCCTGCCGAGTGTAGTTTATGCTCGGGTTCAGCTCCTCCCAAATCCAACCCAATTTTGTGTGGTTTTAAGGTGTGATAGTCACATCTGGCACAGCTGGAGAGCCAGGATGGGTTCGTGGGACACGGCCTTGACATTCACTGACACACAAAGTGAGGAACCCAGGGACTTTGGGGTGAAAAAATGAGATAAAAAAATGCTGGGAGCTCAGGGAGCAGTGCTAGAAGAGAGGTGGCAGCTGGGCCCTTACCTGAGGAACTCCCTGCTCCAAGGAATGTGGAAAATTCCCTGGGAAGGTTTATCAGTCACTGGGACAACACCAAAGTGGTGATGTGCCACCAGCTCCTCTCCTGGAGCCACCTCACACCTGAGACCTGCTGGAATGTGGAGCTGGGATGAATCCCTTGGGATATTCCCCAGAGATCTGAAGGAAGTGCTGCTTCGCAAGATGTGATTTTCCACTCTGTATCCCCATGCTTCTCCAGGGGAGCCCTCGGGGCGAGGAGCTGTGCAGAGCTGTGGGACGAACAATCCTACACAGAAATTGCACCCCACTGCTGAGCATGGCTTAAATTAATTACGGCTGAAAACGAGTTCCCAGAGATGTCCCAAAGGCCCCTCGCTCTCCTCCCACCCTCGGGGCCAGCCTGTTCCCAAACATGAAAAGCCGGGAGTAGCACTTGTCACGCAAACGCGGCAACCCCCAAAGAAACGATGCCCCCCACACCCCCGAGGCAGACCCCACCCCACGGAGAGAGCTCAAAGCAAAGGAGTGGCAGAGGAAGCCCGGCCCGGATAATCTCATCCATGTGTGAAAGCCACGGGATGCTGGCTGTACAAGCACACGACATGAGCACGGCGATGTTTGCATGCCAGGTGGGAAGTCAGCTCCGGCCCCTGCCCCTCCCCGCACGGTCATGTGCCGACCATCCCAGCCTGCTGGGAGATGTGGGGATGTGCAGCACGCCCCAGCTGCCTTCCACCTTGGAATGCTGCTGCTTCCCTCCCCCCGAGGGCGGGGGCTTGGCCTGGAGCACGGGGAAGGAAAATCTCGGCTTGGCACCCGACTAAAGCACCTCGAGGAGGGTCCCGCACAACAGCGACGTCACGGAGTGCCGGGTTTTGGCAAGGACAGGCTTCCTGCTGCTCTGGGATGTGTAGAGACAATCAGGGATCTGGGAGCATGAAGTGGTCAAAGCTCATGAAAATCCCATCTTAGTGCGGCAATGGCAGCCAGGAGACTGAGCTCCTCCACGGTAACACCAGGGAATCCCCCAGTGAGGAAAATGGATGAAGTGCCCAGGCATCCCTAAACGCTGCTGGGATGCAAAGCAGGGCCACATCCAGGGATCTTCAGCCCTCAAATGCTGAAAGAGGGATCCCAAAGGAGGTTGGGCCCTCTTCCCTTCTTGGGCAGACGCGAGTGCCAGGAAGCAGCACTGAGCTCCAGTGGGGGTCAGAGGGGTCAGTAAGGTTTGCTTTTAAACCATAGCAAAGATTTATCTGCTCCTGGAAGCTGTGCTGAGATGGAGCAGCCCCGAACAACAGACAAAACAGGGCATGGGTTAAACTGGGCAAGTCCCAAAAGCACTTGAAGAAGTTTCCACACCTCAGGGTTGCAGCAAGTCATGGGGAACCTCCCCAGGAGGCTGTTCAAGGCTTGGATTAGAGTTACACAACTGCTTTAGTGTTGGCTTCTGTCTCTGAGCTTGCAGCTGGCTTCTCCCCATACCTGGAGCCCCTGCCAGCCCCATGCCAGGCACTGAGGTTCAGGGGCTCCCACAGAGGGCAGGGATCCGATTCCATCATGGAATGGGAGGGAGGGGAGGGATCACTACATGGTAGAAATCATCTGCTACAGGAGAACAAAACCAATTCCCTAGGCCTAAAGGAAGGGGGGTGTTTCCTGTGAAGGGACAAGGCAAGAGGCTTATCGGAGGTCCATCAGCATCACATCTCTCTCCACTATTGACACGTGATTACAGGTCTGGAAGAGAGGAAAACAGGGGACAAGGGGTTATAGAGATGTTCCCATAGCTCAGGTGAGTCTCCTCTACCTCCTGACACAACCTTCAGCCAGTGTTTTCCCAGAACAGCCCCTGGATTCCTCTCCTTGGATCACCCCAACTGCGGGCCCTGCCCGGTGCCTCACAGTGACCACGGCAGGCCCCAAACACAAATCAAACAGCCCTGGGCTGCAGCCAGGAGCTCTGCATCACATCTCCAACACCTGGAAAACCTCAGGAAGCTCCTGCACCTCCACTCTGGGAACTGGGGAGCAGCCCCCGCCAGGCTGAGCCTCCCGGTCCCAGCCCAGCACCTCAGTGTGGATTTAATTCATTGCACAACACAGCAACAACACTGCCCACAGCCCCCACAGAACTCACCGTGAACAGAGGGGGATCTTTGGGGTGTGGGTGGAACCCCTTCTGCCGGCAGGATGAGATCTCCTCCAGGCCATGCTCCGTCAGCTTGAAAAACCCTGTCCTGGAGCAGACGAACAGCAGCTCTGTAGCTCGAGTCTCTGCAGGCCCAGCCATATTCCCTGGGGCACGTTTGGGGCCATTCATCTCCAGCAGCAGCAGCAGAGATTGAGACTGAGGGACACCCCAGTTCTTGGGAAACTCCTCTCCCCAGCTCTGAACTTCCTGTCGGGGTGGGCAATCCCTGCCCAAACACAGCCCCTGGAAACAGCTCACAGGAGCTGTCTGGTCACACGTGTGACATTCCATCCCCACACCAGGAATTTGAGAGGGGAAGGGTGTGGCTGACAGCCCAGGCAGAGGGAAAAGCCTCTCCAGCCCACACTCCTGGAATCCACCTTCACTTCTGGGATAATCCACCCTCACTCCTGGGATAATCCATACTCACTCCTGGTATTTGGGAGAGCACACGATGGCGATGGACTCTGGCAGCATCATCTGGTAGGAGCAGTGGGTGTGCAGGTCCACGCTGGACAGGAAGGCTGTCTGGGTGGGGTGGGTCTGCAACAGGGACATGGGGACAGCAGTTACAGCATGCAAGGAAAATCCTCCTGAGGGATCGTGTCTGCCAAGGGAACCTTGTGGCAGAGGAGACAGCTCCTTGCATGGCAAAGAGGACACACCTGGGGCAGAATTCTTGGAATTGTGGAGTGGTTTGGGTTGAAGGGACCTTAAAACTCATGCAGTACCACCCCTGCCAGGGGCAGGGATACCTCCCACAGTCACAGGTTGCTCCAAGTCCTGTCCAAGCTGGACTTGGGCACTTCCAGGGACCCAGAGGCAGCCACAGCTTCTCTGGGAATGCCATCTCAGCCCTTTTCCAACCCTATATGGAAGAATTCCTTCCCAATATCCCATCTAATCCTGCCTCCGGAAGTGGGAAGCCATTCCCCTCTTGTCCTATCACCCTCCCGGCTCTTGTCCTAAGTCCCTTCCAGCTCTCCTGTAGCTCCCCTTTTTTTTTATTATCTTAAAACGTGCTCCTCTTTTCCATGTGGAGTTACCTACAAAAGGAGCTCTACATTCCTGCCACATCCTATGAAAAAATCACACCTTGAAGCCACAACAATGCCCTTGCAGAGCACTTCACACGTTCCTGAAGTGCAGCTGGGAGGGGGGGTGGTTAACACATCCCACGGTGCCACAGCACTCCAGGATATCACATTCCTTGGAGGGCTGTACAATCCCTGACAGGCACCACCTCACCCAGCTCCTGCTCACAGCCATGTTTTCACACCTCAACTCCTGCTGATAGTGATGCCTTAAGTTTTAAGTTTTTCTGTTCTGCTTGGGTGTGCAGCTTTTAGTGTTATATGAAGGGTTACTAGGATCTTTTCACAGTGTGGTGAAGACAAAACAGTACTATTCCAGCTGGGGACTCAAAGACAATCTCTTTAAACTTCAGGCCCTAAGCATAAAAAGCATGAAAAGAAGAGGGCAGGCAAGCAAGCAAGCAAGCAGGATGAAACATCATGATTTGAGGCTATTAATTAGACAGCTGACTTCTGTATACAAACCGATTAAAACCTAAAAAATGTGAGAACTTGTGACCAAGCCCTCTTTTGCTTCCATCCTGGAGCCATCTGGGCAGAGGCCACGACTGAGGCACTGGTACTGCTAGGGTGTGCTGCCCTTTGAAGGCCCCTCAATAAATATCCATTTTATTCCCCTTAACTCTGTCTAGACTCTGTTCCATCTCCTCTAGGCATCAATAGCCCTCGCTCCTTTTACTGCTTGGGCTTTTTTTTTGCCAAGACCAGCAAAGGAATTCCAGGAGATCCCCAAATGTGTCAGGGCTGTCAGTGCAGAGGTGGCCCTGGAGCAGGCACTGGGAGCAGCAGCATTTCCCTGCCCAAGCCCTCAGGCAGCTGCTGCCTTCGAGAGATTACTCAGCTTTGCTTGGCACAGATCCGACTGCCAAAGGCTCCGTGGGGACATGGGGCAGCCGGGGAGGAGCCTGCAGCTGGCACAGCTCACAGCAGAGCAGCACAGGGCTGCACAGGGACACAGCGTGGGAGATGTGTCCCTTTAGGAAAGGAGCTTGGGGTGCACCCAGAGAACCACCAGAGCCAGCTTTTTAGTGGAGGAAACATGAGCTTCATGTCTGAGATCCCACCTCCCAGAGAAGTGGATTCTTCTTCCCAGAGAACCCAGAATGGCTTGGGTTGGGAGAGACCTTAAGGCCCATCCAGTGCCATCCCTGCCATGCCAGGGACACCTTCCACTTCCCAGGGCGCTCCCAGCCCTGTCCAGCCTGGCCTTGGACACTGCTAGGGATCCAGGAGCAGCCACAGCTTCCCTGGGCACCCTGTGCTAGGGCCTCCCCACTCCCACAGGGAAGAGTTTCTTCTCAATATCTCATCTAAACCTTTCCTCCCTCCTTTTCAAAAGGCTTGATGCTTTAGGAAGGGACTCAAACATTAACCAGGCTTAGGAAGGGACCCAAACATTAACCAGGCCTAGATTTCTCCATAAGAGTAGTGAACTAGACTGTACCAGAGAGAGAAACCCAAGCAGAGGCTGCTGCCCATTCCCTGCCATCTCCTCCAGCACCTTCTCCACCAGCCCTTCCCCTTGGGGCTGGAGGCCAGGGAAGTGCCAGGGCAAGGAGACTCACATGGATCCAGCCCAGGGTGATGAGGCCATGCTGGTCCTGGATGATGAAGAGCTCCTCCTCGTTCTCCGTAGTGCAGGAATCGGGGCCTCCCAGCTGCTTGGGGACAATGACGTGGGTGATGGTGAACTCGTTCCTCATCTGCAAGGCATTGGAGGCACAGGAGCCTATAACCCCCCCGTGGGACATGAGGGAATTTCCTAAGCCTTGGAACAAGCCCATGGATGCATCCAGCACCCATCTGCAGGTGCAGCTCCAAGTTTCTGACAAAGGAGTTGCAGATTTTTCTTCCCGTTTCATTCTCCTGCTCCCACAGGAGCTCAGAGAAGTCCTGGACACCCCGCAAGCCCAGCTCTCCACTCAAAAGGGGATAATGCCTCATCCCTAAACCATCTCCAGTGTCTGGAAGCAGCTGGACTGCAGGAAGTTTCTACATCAAACAACTTCACTTCAAAGCAAACTTCTGGGAGTGACTCAGGGCAGATGGGCTGGAGCTGGCAATGAAACCTGGGCATGCAAAGTCTGGGGAAGAACATTGTCCTGCATGAGAGCCACCAGCTGGGACACCCAAAGGACAAGTGCCTGGAGCTGCCTGCCACCAGGAATGTCACCAATGGGAGAGAAGAAGCTGAATGGGGACTCAGGATAGGGAAACCCTAACATGAAAACAAGGAAAGGGAGAGGCACGTCATCCCTAACACTCACACAGAAGCCTGACACCACACTGAAGAATTCCAGGACAAAAATCAGAGTCCTTGAGCTACTTCCAAAGCCATGGCACCATGACAAAGAGACCCTGTGCAACTTTTGGGGTCTCCATTGGGGTTGTTTCCTTACCAGCTTCCCGCAGAGAATCCCGCAGGTCTCCACACCTCGCACCGTGTTGGCATCAGCCAACTGCAGGAACTTCTGGCACAGCTCCCTGGGGACAATGACCTGGCGAAGCACATCCACACCTGCATCTGTGGGGAGGAGAGCAGCACAGTCAGGAATGCTGCAGAAGTGGTCCCTCAGAGCAGGATCTGAAGAGATGAAATGGAGAAAATCCACCTGGGAAGATAAAGTCCCCTTCCAGTGGCAGGCTCAGGGAAATGTGTCAGGCAGGACAGGCACCACCTCTCTCAGAAAAGGGAAAGAGAGATGGAGAGGGAGAGGATCCTCTAGCAGGGGGTCAAAAGGAGTGTTTTGTTAGCAAAAATAAAACCTCAGAAAAACACACCCTTAGCAAATGGTTTTTAAAGCAGAACGTGTCGCTGGGCAAGACTCAGCCATTGGACATGTTGGAATCACTATTTTGGAATCATATTTAGTGGAATTTGGTCAGGAGGAGCATTCAGTCAGCCCAGCCAGGAGCTAAATCCCAGTCTCCAGCAAGTGCTTGGATGGAGGAAAGGCAAAACAGGCTGCAGACCCTGGAACAGCAGAGAGACTGGGCTGGAAATGCAGGGAGGGCACATTCAGAAGAGGAGACAGCTCCCCCCAGCCCTGAGAGCATTCACTGGACAACACCCAGTGACTCAGGACAGCAAACACCAAGGAGGGATGGAGCCATGATCGGGTCATTCCAAGAGCCTCCCAGAGAAAGTGGCCATGTTTGGCTCAGCCCCAGCAGGGGAGAAGGGATGCTCCAAGAGGTACTAACTGTTCTCTGTGCTCCCCAAAGCACTGGGCTTCAAAGATCTGTCCACAATAGGAGGTTTGGATGGGACAGTCCCCACTGATGGACTTGCTGGGTGAACTGGAGAGACTGGAACCTTTGGGATTAAATCTGTTGGGGGCTTTTCCATGCCGGGGATGAGGGGTCCATCCATAGACTCTGGCTCTGGCTTTCCAAATTCCTGTGCTATCCTCAGGCGCTCCTTCTCCAGCTCCTGCCGCCGGATCATCTCCTCGAAGGCGTGGAACTGCTCCTGCTCTGCCTGCTGCTGCTTCATCAGGGCTACCCGAGTCTTCTCCTCCTCCAGCTGCTGCTGCAAAGCCAAAGTATGTGCAAATTACTCTTCTTCCTCCTGCTCCAAGGAGAAGCACACCCAGGGACAGGTGCAGCGAGGGGGACACCAGCCCAGGGCAGAACACGAAGCCTCTGCAGACCCCCAGCCATTCCCAGGTTATTCCTAAAGGGTCTGCAAAAGGTCACCAGCAAACAGCATTTTCTGCAATGAAACTTCAGCTTGCAGGGCACAGATCCAGAGCCACTTGGACCAAGGGCAGGAAAACCACTGCTTTACCCTCCCTCTTCCACAGAATTACAATCCCGGGTTGATCTCCCTCTCTCCTGTCTCTAATGTCACACTTGTCCAGAGCTAAACTGACTGCAGAGGTGACTGCTTTGTCCACAGAACCCCAGATCCTTGCCCACGCCGAGTTACTGGACTGCAAGACCTGGATGTGGTGTTGGGACAGAGAGAATAACCCAAGCAAACACCCCCAGCTCAGGCTGGCTCGGGATGCACAGGGAGAAGAGCCAGGGATACCTCTGACAGAATCACCTGCAGTGACAGCAAGGGACAAGCCTGGAAAACGGGGCTACCCAGACTGGACATTCCCAAGCACCCAGGGAGCCCTGAAGCTTCTAAACCCTGAGAGGCTGAGGAGCTCCTGCGGAGCACAGGCCTCCAGTCTCCTGTCACTCACCTCCTGCTCCTTGTACTTAGCATAGTCCTTGGCGTACCTCTTAAGCAGCTCCTCCTTGAGCTCTTCGGCTCGGGGAAAGGCTACTTCCTTCAGTTTCTGGGGGAGGAAACACAGCATCAGCCTGGGAAATGAAACCCCAGCAGCTGAAGAGTCAAAAAACCACCACCAAAATCACTGAGCAAGAGCTCAGGCAGTGCTGTCCTTTCCTCTTCTGGACATCACTGATCAGAGAAGCTGCAGCTCCTTGTGGCTGGGAGGAATCTCCAAGGATTCCCTGGAAAATCACCATTTGGGACATCCAGCATGGACCACACATGGTGTTTAAAAAGCAGGGAGTTGAACAGGGAAGAAAGGAAACCCCAGTGCTCAACAGGAGGTAAACTGGACACCACAGCCAGTCCAGGGCAAGTGCAACAGGGTAAGAAGCCCCCAAACCATAACCTGGAGAACTGTGGACTTGTTTAGGTTGGAAAATACCTCCAAGATCATCGAGTTCAACCATTCCCCCAGTGCTGCCATGTCCACCACTAATCCATGTCCCCAGCTGTTTTGAAATAGTTCCATGGATGGTGGAAGCCAGTGCCAGGACTGGGCAATGCTTTTGGGGACGGAATTTTCCCAGTATCCTATTTAGGCTTCCCCTGGTGCAATGCGAGACTGTGTCTCCTTGTCCTGTTCCTGTTCCCTGGGAGCAGAGCCCGAACCCCCAGCAGCCCCCTCCTGTCAGGGAGTTGTGCAGAGCCAGGAGGTCCCTCCTGAGCCTCCTTTTCTCCAGGCTGAGCCCCTTTCCCAGCTCCCTCAGCTGCTCCTGGTGCTCCAGACTCTTCCCCAGCTCCATTCCCTTCCCTGGACACGCTCCAGCCCCACAATGGATTTCTCAGAGAGGGGGGCCCAAAACTGAACTCCCAAGGGATCAGAACTGCATGGTCAAGCCAAGGCTTCTCAGCATTTGTGTGGAACACTCATCCCAGAGCCACGGGAGCCCAAGGTCCATGACCCTGACCACATTCCCATTCCAGACCTGGTGTTGTCCCCACTTACTTTGACCGTCTCCCTCTTCTCAGGAATGACAGTGCTTTTGTAATCACGGTGCTGCGGCAGCTTCTCAATGAAGAGCCTGGAAAAACGGGACAGAAGCTGTAGTTCAGGACAGTCAGTGGTGTTTTGGGGGATCCTTGTGCTTCCTCTCAGGGCAGTCTGTCTGCAGGAACCCTCCACCCCACAACAGCCCCTGGAGCTCTGCACAGCACTCAGGAGATCTCACTCAATCCCAAGGGAGTGCCTCACACAGGTTTTCCTTCCATCTGGCCTCTGGAGGTGATCCTCAGGGATAAACACATTTGTTTTGAAGAGAACCATTAATAACCTGGTCCAAACCACCAAGGGCACAGAGGTGACTCAGGAAGGTGCTCAGCCACCTGCCCACACCTGGGAGCATCCTGGTATTTCACCCAAGCTCAAGGATTCGGCTGACTCAGAGCTCCCCATCCTGCACGGAGGGACAGAGACTTTGTGCAGGAGGGGAAATTAACTCAGACCTTGGCCAGGGAAAACTTGCAGATGAGCTAAAATCAAGTTCCCAATAGCCCCAGCTGTTGTACCAAGAGCCTTTGGGCTCTGCAGCCTGAGCACCCCAGGTTTTCCAGGTAGGAGGGAGAATTCTGGCTTTGGGGAGGGAAAACAAGACTGAGCTCAGCACCATCCCGCTCAGCTTCCACCATCCCAGGCTGCTCCCAGCCCTACCCAGCCTGGCCTGGGACACTTCCAGGGATCCAGGGGCAGCCACAGCTGCTCTGGGTACCCTGTGCCTCTCCACCCTCATAGGGAAGAATTTCTTTGTAATATCCAATCTATAGCTCTGCTGCTCCCCTTGTCCTGTCACTGCCCAGGCCAAAAAGCCCTTCTTCTCTTTCTTACAAGCTTCCTTTAAGTGCTGAAGGCCACACTGAGATCCTTTCACAGAGTTCTACAACCACTGAAACAAGCAGAAAATCCCACAAAATATCTAGTTCACTCTGGCTCAGCTCTCTGAGACTCACCAGGCTGGAGACACCTTGAGTTAACCTGTGACCAAGTCCCCAGTGGTGACAGAGTGCTCAGGGTGAGCTTAGCCAGGCCGTTCTCTCCTGCAAGCAGAGCTTTGCTGGCACCGGGCATCCACAAAGCTCTGGGGATAACCCCAAATCCCTGCACTCCTTCCTGCTTCAGTACCCACATGAGGATGATCCAGCCTCCTGCCCAGGCACAGGGAAAGGGGGGGCGGGAAGGGGGGAAAAAGGGAATAGACTGTGCCACAGAGAGCAGAATAAACCAAACAAGTAAAGCCAAGCAGGAAAAACTCAGGGGGCACAGAAACTCTGAGAAACCTCTGTGTGTGCAGTAAACAAAGCCAGCTGCCCCAAGCCCTCAGGGACGAGGAAGAACTTTTTGCCTCTGTGAATGCTCCTGATGAGGATGCAGGATCAGCAGAGCCAGGGCACAGCCTGGAGCTCTGGAGAGGCCATGGCTCCCTCCCAAACCTCCAGCGAGGTCCCTGCTCCCAGCTGGGGGTGTGAAGTATGTTACTGTGCCAAGGAGACACAATAAGGCCCCGAGAACTGCCAGCAGTTTGTAGATTAAAATGGAAGGGATTAATTAGGAAGGATTAAGAGCAGATGCTGGCCTGGGCAGGATGGAAAAACCAGCAGAGACAGCTGGCTTTCCACAAGTCAGGAAGTGGGGGAAAAAAAGTGGGCAGGAGGATGAGAGGAGGGCTCAGGCAGGCAGAGGAAAACTCCAGGGCAGGAGCTGCAGTGGCAGGCTAGGATGGGGCAGAGGAAGGGCTGGAACAGCTCATGTTTCCTATGGACAGCCCTGCTGAGGCCTGGCAAGACCAAAAGCTCCCAGGGCCAGGTTCAAACCTCTGTCTGCTCCCGAGCCCAGCAAAGCAGCAGTGTCTGGCACCCAGCAGCCACAGCCAGGACTTTTTAAGCCCAGCTCCGGTGCCCAGGCCAAGCTGGTAGCTCTCAAGACCCTGTGACACCCCTACAAGTTCCTGGAGCTAATCCAAGCAAATCAAGGAGTCCAAATATTACAGAAAAGTTGTGTCTTGTTACTTTTTTCTTTCTTTTTTGGCTCAAAGTTGTGTCTTGTTACTTTTTTTTTTCTTGTTTGGCTTTACCAAACCAACCTGAGTGTTCCTGCTGGTGATTTAAGGAAAACACCCGTTCAGACCAAGGCAGGAGAAGCTGCTCAGGACCACAGGCAAGGAAAGACTTGCAAGGTGACAAGACACGTGTTAAAAATCCTGGAGATAGTCACACAATCATGGAATAGTTTGGGTTGAAGGGACCTCATAGCTCATCCAGTACCATGGCAGGGACGCATTCCACTGTCCCAGGGTGCTCCAATCTGGCCTCGGACACTTCCAGGGGTCCAGCGGCAGCCACAGCTTCTCTGGGAATTCCATCCCAGCCCCTCTCCACCCTCACAGGGAAAAATTCCTTCCCAATATTCCATCCATCCCTGCCCCTTGGCTGTTTAAAACCATCCCCCCTTGGCCTGACGCTCTTTGCCTATGCAAAAAGTCCCTCTTCCTCCTTTTTATAACTCCTCTTTAGGCAGCAGAGGGGACTCTCAAGTCTCCCCAGAGCCTTTTTTTCTCCAGGCTGAACACCCCCAGCTCCTGCAGCCTGGCCCCATTCCTAGGAAAGGGAGGGCAGAGCAAATCCATGAGAGGCTCCAGTGAATTGCCAGTGCCTCCTCCTACTCTCTGGATCAGAACATCTAGGAAACATCAAACCTAATGCTCGAGCTCCAGATTCCCATCTTCCCTGGAAAAAATTACAGTGACATCAAGCTCCTATCTTTGGACAATCCAGGGCAGGAGCTCACATTGGTCAGTGCTGGAGAAATCCCACCAGGGGAAGGTTTTGCACCCTCCTGGCAGCCCAGCAGGAATGGAAATGCCAGGAGAATCATTTGAAAGCTGCTGGGAACACAACCCAGCACCTCTGGCTGCTACAATGAACCAGCCTCCGGTTGGTTTGTTTAGTTAAAAAGTTTCTTCTTCGGACCCAGCTGCGTAACCCTCCTGGAACCCTTCCCAAAGGTTTTACACTTCCCAGCTCCCCCTGCAGCCTCCCAGGCCCTCAGCACCATGCCCATAAAAGCCCAGGAAGTGTGAGGTGGGGAGGAAAGCTAATCAGAGAAAAATGTGTTGGGTTTAAGGGGCAGCAACCCTGCACATGGGGACAGGGAGGGAAAATGCCCATGGAGATGCCAACCCTGTTTTGGGTGTGTGGGGAGAGCAGGCACAGCACAGACCACACCAGTGGCACTGGGTGGAGCAGGAGAGACAGATTTAGGGAAAAAACCCTACAGGAACAGGACTCTGCACCGTTGGGATCAGACTTTTCATCCCTTTAAACACCTACAGGCACACAGCTGTGTTTGAGGGGGCTGGGTTATGTTGCTGAGGTGTAAAAATAAATCCCCGAGTGGTTCCTGGTCCCAAAGGAGGAACTCCCTGCTGTGGAAGGCTGTAGTAACCTCAGAGGAAAGAGTAAAACAGGCTCAGAGTGAAACAGGCCCAGAGTGAAACAGGTTTCTGCCCTGAAGGTGGAATAGCAGAGACACCACAACCCAGCCTCGATCCTTCAGGTAGATACCAGATACAAAAATCCCTGACCACAGATCCCTGCCCAGCCCTAGGATGTCACAGCTGAGCTAGAGAAAAACTGAGGCAAACTGAGGTGATGAAATACCTGCAAACTTGACCTACATGTCAACAAAATCTCTCTGCTGCTGGCAGGAGTCTGCAGAGCAACAGAACAAACCAAGATCAGCCTGGTTCCCAGAGGAATTTCATTCCCATAATACCAATATCCCAAAAGGCTGCCAGAGGATGCTGCCAGGCTCTTTCCATTGCTGCCCAGTAACAGGACAAGGAGTGAGGGCCATAAACTAAACCACAAGAAGTTCAACAGGAGGAAAAAATTCTTTCCATGGAGGGTGGCAGAGCCCTGGAAGAGCTGGAGTCTCCCTCTCTGGAGACATTCCAAACTCACCTGGATATGTCCCTGTGTCACCTGCTCCAGGTGACCCTGCCTGGGCAGGAGGTTGGACTGGATGATCTCCAAGCCAAATTTTTCTGGGATTATGGATTCTGGAAACTTTCACAAGCAAGCCGCACCTGAGGCTTTGTGCCTCATCTTTCGCACGTGTGCTGGCCAGTCCCACCAGCTGTGGCACCCCAAATCCCTCAGGAGCAGAGCTCTGGCCAGAACCCAGAGCTGTGGAGCTCTCCCATCTCTCTCAGACCCTGCAGTGCCCCGAGATGCTCCGGTCCACCCTGCCCAAGCCCTGAAGCCCCTGCAGCCCCCACACTCACGTGATGTACTTATTGTAGAGGATGAAGGCGTGCTCCAGGTTGCCCTCCTCGCAGTACACGGTGGCCATGCGCAGCATCTCCACGCCCGAGCGGAAGTAGCGCCGCGGGGGGATGTCCTCGCTCACCTCCACGCTGCTCCCCACCTGGATCAGCCGCCGCACGCGCTCCTCCGGCGCCAGGCTGGCGCTGCCGGGGCCCGGCATGGTGACACACATGGGCCGTGCCGGGGCTCTGCGGGGATGGAGGCACGGCCATCAGGAACGTGGGGAACAGAGTAGTGGAATCATGGAGTCACAGAGTCATGGAAATCAGGGAATCAAAGAATCATAGAACTAATGGAATAACAGAAATCACCAAATCATTGAATCACAGAAATCACTGAATGACAGGAATCAAAGAAATCATGGAATCACAGAAACATGGAAACACTGAATCACAAGGTTGCAAGAGACCTTTAAGACAACTGAGTCCAACTCATGCCCTAACACCATCTCAACTAAACCATCCTGGACCCAACAGGATCCCCCAAAATCCATCCTGACCCAACAGGATCATCCCAAATCCATTCTGATCCAACAGATCATCCCAAATCCATCCTGACCCAAGAGGCTCCATCCCAAATCTACCCTGACCCAACAGGATGCCCCAAAATCCATCCTGACCCAACAGGATCATCCCAAATCCATTCTGATCCAACAGATCATCCCAAATCCATCCTGACCCAAGAGGCTCCATCCCAAATCTACCCTGACCCAACAGGATCCCCCAAAATCCATCCTGATCCAACAGGCTCCGTCCCAAATCCATCCTGATGAAACAGGATCCCCTAAAATCCATCCTGATCCAACAGGCTTAGTCCCAAATCCATCCAGATGCAACAGGCTCCGTCCCAAATCCATCCTGACCCAGCAGGCTCCTTCCCCAGTCCCTCTCTGCCCATGCTGTGGGAGGCACTCCCATCAACCCAGTAATGTGCCACAACCTGATCCATATGGGAGTAACCACAGACAGGAGCTTCTAGATCCCAAGTGGAGGCAGTGAGTCCAGAAATCCACCACAAGGCTCCTCCTCCTCCTCTATCAAAAGCAGTTTTTCCTTTGAAAAGTCCCCCCAGGGTCAAGGGAAGGGTTCAACTACCTGTGAAATGGCACTAATTTCCTAGAACAAGTAAAAATGTCCTCACCCCTGTGGGGGTGGGCTTTCATGAACACCTTTCCTGAAAGCCTTCCAAGATAAATCAACTTTTATATTGCCTCCTCACTGAAATCACCTCCAGTTTCATTCACAAACCAAAAAAAAAGACAATTATTCTGGGCACCCAGATGGGAGTCAGCAGAGCACCTCAGTTGCCGCATGCAGTGTCAGGAATTACTGAGGCACCTCCTGAAGTGGGGAGAAAGGAGGGGAATCCCTCTTGGAGTTACCCCAGAGCAGCACCCCCTTTCTGAGGGCAGGCAGTGCCGGGTTTCCCAGCCCATCCCCACAGGAGCCCCCTGTCCCCCTGTGCCAAAACCCTTTGGGATGTGACAGACACAGCCAGGGAGGGGGGCATAGCTGCTCCCTCAAGCCAGAGCTCTGAGCCCCTTCCTCGAAATAATCCCTGCTAAGTCTCACAGTCCTTTTCTACCTGTGAGAACAGACTCCACTCACACCTGGAAACCCCCTTGAAATCCCACACCACCCCTCAAAATAAAGTGCCCAAATCCCCCCCCACCCGCCCCAAGCTGCAGCCCCCAAACTCCAGCCCCTCCAGAAAGAGGGTGACCCCTCCCCAGAATCAGAGCCCTCCCCATGTCCCACAGCCCACGCCCTAAAAGAGATAGCAGTGAAGACCCCCCACACACACTGCCTGTTCTCCCCAAATCTTCCCCTGTAAAACGAGATGAGGACCCCCTAACCAAACTGGCCGCCCTCCACAACAGGGGGATCTTTTGTGGAATCCCCCAAACTATCTCGAAAAGGGGAGTTCCAAAACTAATCCCCCTGCCCTAAAGGAAAAAGATGGCCCAGGCAGAGCCGCCTGCCCGGATCCCCTGTCCTGAGGGAAAAATCTCCGAGCCCTAAGCAGATCCCCCTTTCCAAGGTGAAGGTTCCCCCAGCCAGACCTACACTACGATGAGACTGTCCTTCCTAAAGTGAATATCCCACAGCCAGAACACCCCTGGAGCGGGTCCCCCTTCTTAAAGGGAAGATTCCAGACCTCCCTGACCGCACGTCGATATGAGATACCCCCCGAACTGGAGCCCTGCTGGCGCGGTCTCTCAGGAGAGGTCGGGACGCCTCAGCAGCACCGCGGCCTGGCACCTCAAGCCGCCCCCGACGCTCAGAGGGACCCCCCAGCAGAATCCGGGACCCCCCCATCCCCGACCTAGCCCTGACCTGGCGAGCGCAGCCGCCGTTGCCCCTCAGCACTTCCGGGTTCTCTCTCACACGCCGCAGTACCACCCCACCTCGCTTCCGGCAGCCAATCAGAAGCCAGTTCAACATCCGGGTATATAGCAACACACCACCTACTTCCGCCCGGTTTCCTCAGCGGAACGCCGTGCGTCATGACGCCATACCGACAGATCTTAAAGGGGCAGAGTCCGTGGAGAGGCCACGCTCCACGCAAACCCAAACCTGGCCGTTCTCACCCCAAAAGAGGGCCCAACCCCCCCCGCCTCCCCCCCCCCAGCACGGATCCTGCATGGGCCCCTCAGGGGAAATAATTGCTCCACACCCAGGCTGCACTTTGCACAGCGTGGAAATTTACTTTAGCAAAAGTCAGTAAAAAGGAGAAAAAAAAAATCTTATGTTTACAGTTCCAGTCCTGTTTCTTGTTATGCATTGAGGAAATCAACAAAAACCCGTTTTGTTGAAGGTTCTAGGGATGCCTGAGGTTATTTATTTAGGATTATTCCAGCTCTGACTGAGTCTCTCTTTATTTTTATTCCCTGCATCCTGCATGGATCAGCATCGGATTAAAAAATTCTTTGTAAAAGCATCAGTGCTGCAGAGAGCAGGAGAAAACATTAAAAATCAGCCCTGTTCAGCTGCCCCACACCCAGCCTGGTAACTCCTGGTTCAGCCACAGCTGCTCCCTCCAGCCGCAGGAGGGTTTTTTTTCCTCATGGAACACATTCCCAGTGCTGTCAGGACATTTCCTGCTGCCTCAGTTTGTGTTTCCTGTGCCTGCGTTTCCTGGCAGGTGCAGGCCCCTGGGGTAGGCAGGGCTGGGGGCTCTGGGGGGGGATCAGCTCCTTGTGCTTCTTCTTGGAGGGTGGTGAAAGCCAACAGTTCCTGGGGGCCAAACTCCAGGGTTGCCTCTGCTCCAGGTAATTCTGCTCCAGCTGATTCTGCTCCAGCTGATTCCACTTCTTCTGCTGCCTCTGCTCCAGGTCATTTTGCTGCTTCTGCTCCAGGTGATTCCACTTCTGCTGCCTCTGCTCCAGATTATTCTGCTTCTTCTGCTTCCTCTGCTCCAGCTTCTTCTTCTGTCTCTGCTCTGGATGATTCTGCTCCAGCTGCCTCTGTTCCACATGCTTCTGCTGCCTCTGCTCCACATGCTTCTGCTGCCTCTGCTCCAGCTTCTTCTGCTGTCTCTGCTCTGGATGATTCTGCTCCAGCTGCCTCTGCTCCACATGCTTCTGCTGCCTCTGCTCCAGCTTCTTCAACTGCTTCTGTTCCAGCTGCCCCTGCCCCAAGGCTCTGTGCCTGTATCCCAGCTCCTGGGGCTGTTCCTGCATGGTGGGTCCAAGCCACTGCTTCTTCTTGTCACTGCCAGGGCTCCTGCAAGGAAACTTGGGAGTCAGCACCCAAAAAAAGGGCTGCTTGGGAATGCCCTGGGCCCCTCTGGGTACACCCAGAGCCTTTTCCTGCAGCCTGAAAGATGAGAATGCCCAGAGAGGTTCACTGCTGATCTCTGACAGGAGGTTTTCAGCAGGAAGTGTTTTCTGTGCCCCCAAGGTGATGCCCTGGGTTTTAGCTTTTATAATTTTCAGAATTTCTACTGCTTGGTCTGCAACTCTGAAACTTCATATTAGGTGCTAGTAAGTTATCTTCACAGGGGAGTCAGACAAAACAATTACTTTCTAGATAAGAGAATCAAGGACACCCAGTGCCCAAAAAGCAGAAACAATGGTGAGGGAAGGGGGCAAGTTAGGGGCCTGAGACTTCATAGCCTAGGGCTGTGGTTGGATAATTGACCCCAATGCATAGATGAAACAAAATTTATAGAAGTGTAAAAACTCATAACCAGGACCCACCTTGGATTTGACTTGGGCGTAGCCCCAGCCAGGCTCTTGCACTGCCCAAGGTGTATCCTTTCAATAAATACCTATTTTATTCCTTTTGCTCTGTCTAGTCTCTGTTCCAGTTCAGCCTTTCCAGGCATCAGAGAGAGGAGGGAAAGGAGCCACGGCTGTGCCAAAGCTGGCACTGGCTCCCAAACCTGTCCTGGAGATGCTTTGGGTGCTCCCCCACAGCCAGGGGCTGCCAGAGGTCATATCCCAGCTAGGGGAAGCTCCTCCCTGCATGTCCTGCTCCAAGAGAAGCCCAGAACAGTGGCAGAGTCCCCACCTCACTCTCAGGGAAGACCTGCATCACTTGGCACTCCATTCCCTGAACATTCCCAGCTGGAGAACATTCCAGCCCCACTGGGTCACAGCTCCCACCCTGCCAGAATGTCATCTCATCCCTACAGGCACAGAATGGCATTCCTAGGCACAGCTTTGCACAAGAGCTTCATTTGTTAGCATTTTGGCCCTGAACAACTTTCAGAGAGGTTTGGGGGCTTTTTTTTTTGCCCTCCCAGAGCTGGCAAAGCCCCGGCTGAGCTGCAGCTTGTAAAAATCTAGCTGGAATTGTTTCCAAAGGGAGGGAGCAGCTCCTTGAAGCTGCTCAGCTCAAGGCACAGCCAGGGAAGGGACAAACACCTACCTGGGCACTGCCAGGGGGGGCTGGCTGGGGTGGTGCTTCACTATCTGCTTTTGGGGCTTGGCTGGGGCACTGCCTTTTTTCCTGAAGAGATCTGAGCCCAAATTCTTCACTTCACAGCTGCTTTTGAAGGGAATTTTAAAGGCAGTTTCAGATGTTTGCGCAGGAAAAAGGGAGTTTTTCACTCACTTAGTGATCACATCAGCTCTTTCATACCCAAGCCCTGCATACCCAATAAAGGGGGCTGGAATTTTTTCCATCCAGTTCCAATCCCAGCATCCTTTGGGTTGGAAAGAACCTTAAATCCCATCCAGTCCCATCCCTACCATGGGCAGGGATACCTTCCCCTATTCCACGCTGCTCCAACCTGACCTTGGACACTTCCAGGGATGGAGAAGCCACAGATTTTCTGGGAATTCCATCCCAGCCCATCACCACCCTCACAAGGAGGGATTCCTCCCCAGTATCCCACCTAACCCTGCCCTCTGTGGGTTTTAAACCATTTCTCCCTTGCCCTGGCTCTCCCTGTGTGTTCTCTCAGCTCCCACCTCCCCTCCTGGAGCCACCCTGAGGTTCATGACCTTCCCCAGCAGCTCTGCTCACTCCTGGAACACCCAGACTCACTTTTTCAGGGCTCTCTTCTGCAGATCCTGGATGTAGTTGGTTCTCTCTATGGGATGCCCTCGACAGTTGTTGAACACTGGGGGGAGACAGAGTTACCCAAACACAAGTGTTTTGGTTTTAGTTTATAACTGGGTAGAAACACTAATAAATGTACTGGCTTTGATTCATTAATTTGAATTTTTTTTTGTTGTGAGATAAGATTAGAAGGAAGGCAATACAGATTTAACTTTAAATGATACAAAGAGAAACTTTATTACTAGAAACTAGAACAGAAAAAAAACCTTAGAATATTACTTTAAACTACTTTTTCTCTACACATTTTTATACTGAAAACATAGAAAATAATTAGTAATTTTAACACTTATTTTAAACATTAATGTTTACCTATATTTAGTTACAACAGTTATATTTACAATATTTTTATGTGTTACAGGGAAACAAGAGGAGTTTTTTATCCGTTAAAAAAGAAATTTTAGTTTATGATTTTTTCTTTTAATTTGGAATTTGATGGTTTTTTTGGTAAAGATTTCAGGAAATCTTTACAAACCACCACAACAAGTCACCCCTCGGGGCTGCTGAACAACTGAAACCCTCCAGAAGGGTTTTAACCCCTTCCCCCAAGCACAGTTCCCTCCCTGGAGCCATCCCAAAGCTCCCTGAACATTCCCCAGGCCAGCAGGATACTCACATTCTATGGCAGCATTTGGCTCCATGCCTTCAACATCAATCAGGTACCTGCACAGAACAGCAAGAAATCTCTAATTACACAATTAATGATGAAAACACTGAGGGGCTGGTGATGATTCAAACAGGAAAAAAAAAGGGACTGCAGAGTTTTATACCCTTTATTTACGTGGCCAATGGAGGATCAGCATTTACTGCTGGATTTTGGGGTGAAAAACACCCCCTGACAAAAGGTGTAAATCCTTGCAAGTCTGAGATCACACAAATCTCTCCACTCTTGTTTCCTCCTGGAAATGGCACCACTGAACCCCACCTCACCAAGAACTCACCTACAGACCAGGTAGCCAGTCCTGTTCAAGCCATGTGTGCAGTGCACCCCGATGAGTTTATCTGGAATACACACGGGGGATATTCAGCTGCTTTTCCTCCCAAATTTCTCCAATCTCCCCAAAATGAGCCCATCTGCATCAGCCCTCCATCAGTGACACCAACACAATGAACAGAAATAACCACACACATCACTATGGCTATGTCTAATTAGCACTCAGCTCATCAACTCACTAATTCTAGCAGCTCAAACTCAGTTAAGGCTCAAATCATCACAGAATCCTGCAACGGTTTGGGATGGAAAGAACATTAAAGCCCATCCAGTGCTACCCCTGCCATGGTAGGGACACCTGCCACTATCCCAGGCTGTTCCAAGCAGCCCAACCTGGACAGGATTATCAAAGGAAAAACCCAATTTATTGCCTTGAAATCCTCTTGGAAGTCAAGAGAAGGAAAAGAAATTCCTGCTGGCCCATACCAGCAGCAGCAGAGTCAGGGAGATCCATGCTCACCGTTGTCTTTGTTGGCTGACAAAAACTTTTTCACAAGGTATTTGAACCTCAAAATGGTCCTTCTGTTTGGGATCTCGTGCCCCATGGTCAGGATCTTCGAGTAGCACAGTGTGGGTGGCAGCTCCTGCAGGAAAAAAACTCAATCACTTCCAGAAAAAGCACACAGATTCTTATTAATGAAAGAATCCCAGGTAATGAACCAGGAGAAGATGAGGTTTTCCAATGAGGCCTAAAGAGCAGCTACACAATTTGCAATGAATATAGAGGTATAATAACAGGAAGATATTTTATATATATAAAATGTAAGTATATATTTATAAAATACAGTTTAAACCCTGAGCAACAGCTTGTATAAGTTCCCATGCAAAAAAAACTTAAGAGATGAAAAGCCAGTTAACACAACAAACTATTCTAGTCAGAAAATAAGTGTGCACCTGCATAAACAAAAGATCTGTCCCATAAAAATCTGTAAAAATGTAAAAATCAGTAGATGCAAAAGATCAGTAAAAATCAGTAAAAAAATTCAAAGTAAAAGAATTCTTTTAGCCTGTGCACACAAAACACTTTTAAACCAATGAGTCAAGGGGCAAGGAAACTATCAGCCAATAAGAGCTCAACACAAAGTCTGTAAAACCAGTATAAAATTAGTTATGTAAATAAAAAATTCATTTTTCCTGCATGAAAAAACTGAGTCCCAGCTAAGCTGTTACAACACACAGTTTTAGGTAAGAAAAAAGTTTTACTCTCTGGACAGAGTACCAACAGTCTGGATTATTTCTTCTGCCTTTGCTTTTTTTCTCCCTGGGGAGGACAGAACACACACAGAACCTGGAACATCCTTCTCATGATTTCTCGCTCACCCATAAAGATAAAACCGTATTAAAGAAAAGTTTAGGCCTTGCTATTCTAACTAAGATAGCCTGTGGTGTTCCCACAAAAAAAAAAAAAACAAACACAAGACTAAGAACCAGTTTACATAACAATTTATTTGTGTGAGAAAACAGTCTCCTCCTGCAAAAACAAAAAATCTATCCTGTGAGAGCCCATAAAGAAAAAATACAAACACACCTACAAAGAAAAATATAAACATACCTACAATGAAAAAACTTTAATAGACATATAAACTACCCATTAGCAATCAACTACATTTCAATAATTTACTAACCCATGAAATTCAAACTTCTGATACCATTGCAATAGGTTTTGGGTCACTAATTTGAAATTTTTCTGCTGTGAGATAGGATTAGAAAGAAGGCAAAACAAGCTCAATTTTAAGTGGTACAAAGAGAAAATTTATTAGTAGAAACTCTAAAGAATAAACCTCTATGAAAAAAACCTCTAAGACAAAACCTCCAACTCTAATAAATCACAAAGAGAAAAAACTAAAGAGAAACTTTATTAATAGAAACTACAATAAAAAATTATAAGAAAAAAACCAAGCAGGTAAAAATTTCAGGAAACCTTTACAAACCACCACATACCATATAAAAATATACCCAATACATGGGCAAATACAAAAAAAAAAACCAAAAAACAAACAAGCCCAATAAAGATTCAGCTATTCTACTAAAAAAAAAAAAAAATAAAAAAGCAGGCAAATATCTTGTCTGTCTGGTTTCTACCTGTAACCCAAAAGCACAGCAAGAGCCAGGGTGGTGTTTTTGAGGAGAATCCCCCGGGTTCTGACACTGACCTCGCGCCCGTAGTAGCGTGTGGTGTATGTCAGGTCAATGATCAGCCCCAGCTCCTCCTTCCTCTCCTCCACCTTCCTGATGAGGTCACGAGGGGAAAATCTCTCTTCTGGCAGAAGGTTCCGATCAAAACTCTGCAGGAAATGATGTTTTAAAGCAGTTATTGAAATCTGGGTGTGCTGTGATGGGTGGGGAGAGGCTGCTGCTCTGGAGTGTCCTGGAGATCAGGGACAACGACTCGGGCAAGGAGCAAAGGCTGCAGCAGGAAAAACACAAGTTTGATCACTGAATCCCGGGGTGATTTGTGCTGAAAAGGACATTAAAACTCATCCAGTTCTATGGACAGGGATGTGCTCAGGGCCTCAGAGCTTTGGGCCAGCTCAGCTGAGAGTTCCCAGGGGTGAGTGACAACTTTGACCCCGCAATGACAAACACATCCAGGCACTGCAGCTTTCCTGGTGGAAGCTGTAAAACAGAGATTCAGCCCAAACTCATGGAATCCCACAATCACGGAGGCTGGAAAAGCCCTTCAGCACCATGGAGTCCCAGCTGTGCCCCGTCCCCAGCCCACAGCACTGAGTGCCATGTCCAGGAGTTCCCTGAACACCTCCAAGTGTGGGGACTCCAAACCCTCCA
Source organism: Cinclus cinclus (assembly GCF_963662255.1). Classification (NCBI taxonomy): domain Eukaryota; kingdom Metazoa; phylum Chordata; class Aves; order Passeriformes; family Cinclidae; genus Cinclus; species Cinclus cinclus. The sequence continues at coordinate 946,297 of NC_085074.1, read as the reverse complement.
TGGCAGTTCCAAGTTCCCAGGAAGAAACTCCTCCTGATGCACAACCTGAGCCTCCCCTGGCACAGCTTGGGGCCATTTTCTCTCCTCCTGTCCCTGTTCCCTGGGAGCAGAGCCCAGCCCCAGGTCCAGCTGCTGCCACACTTGACAACTTAAGTTTTAGCTCTCATGTTTTTCGGATCCTGTGCTGCCACACAGCAGTCCTGAGCTTCGTAAGTGTTAGCAAGTCCTGTTCACAGTTTAGCTAGACAAAACAATCCTTTTCCAGCTTGTGAACCAAGGATTATTACAGCTGCAGGCCCAAAAAGCATAAACAACACGGAACTGAAGAGAGCAAACAAGGAGGACGGGACTTCATTACCTGAAGCTGTAATTGGACAATTAACCCCAATATGTAAATGGACCAAAACTTATGAGAGTGTGAAAGCACGTGGCCAGGATCCATCCTGGGTGTAGCCCTGGCTCTTGTACTGCCCAAAGTGCATTCTTTAAAGGCCTTTCATTAAATATCTACTTTATTCTTTTACCCCTGTCTAGTCTATGCTCCAGCTCAACCTCTCTAGGCATCACTCACAGCCCTCACTCCCAAAATCCAGCTGTGGCACTCAGCAATTCCCTCAAGGAATCCCCACCAAGCCATGCTTCCCCACAGCTGTCACCCAGCCCAAACTGCCCCAGGACCCTGCTGGCCCCTCACCTCCTTCAGGGGCACCTTGAAGGCGATGAAGCGTGTGCCTGGCATTCTGCGGCCCAGCGGGATGTAGTCGGTCCACCTGAGCCCAAAGAGGTGTGAAACCAGGCCAGAGACACCCGGACTTCCCCCCCCCACCTCGCCCCAGACCCGGGAACACAATTTCCCAGCTTGGGAATCACCAATTCACCAAGGAGCCTCAATCTCCCACTGGCATCAAACCCTCACAATCCCCCAAGTCCAGGGATCCCCAAACCCCTGATCTGCCAAAGTCCCAGTCCTGGGGATCGTCAGGAAATTTGAGGGACCAGGGACCCCCAAATTCTCCCCAGTTCTGGAGACCCCTCAAACTTTGTCCGGACCAGGGACCCTCAAATTCCCCGCAGACCTGGGGACCCTCAAGCCCAGAGCCCTCATACCTCCACCAGACCCGGAATTGCCAAATCCCCCCTCAAACCTACACTGGGCTCGGGATTCCCAAAACCCCATTGGCTCAGGGATCCTCAACACCCAATCCTGGCCAGAAATCCTCAAGCGTCCACATGCCCGGGAACCCTCAAACTCCCCCGGCCCCAGAGACCCTCGTCCCCCATCCTACGACACCCATGCGACGGTGCCACGCAGCACCGCCACTGCCCGGTCCCAGTGGGGGCTTGGGTCCCTTCGAGCAGCCGGGAGTCGCCGGCCGGGAAGAAGAGCGGGAGAGCGGCGAGGCCGCACTCAGGCCGCGCTCACCGCTCCGGGACGCGGCAAGCCCCTCTACCCGCCATGATGGCGACGGCGCTGCGCCAGCGCATGACGTCACTTCCGCGTCCGCCGCGCGAAGCAGAGGAGTCACGTGAGACCACGCCCCTAACTCGAGACCACGCCCGTCACGGACCACGCCTCTCTCACTGCGCCCTGGGGCTCTCGCGCCGCGTAGCGGTCACAGGAGGTACTGCAGCCTCGGAGCGGCACGGCCGCCTTAGTCACCGAACCGGGACCGACCCGGAGCCACTGAACCGGAGCCACCGCACCGGGACCAAACCGAGACCGAACCAGCACCACCAAACGAGGAGCGAACTGGGGCCACTGCGCCCAGAACGAACTGGGACTGAGCCGGCATCACCGCACCGGGACCAACACAGTGATATTGCCCCAGGACCAAACCAGTGCCACCACACCGGGACCGAACCAGTGCCACGGCTCCAGTACCAGCCTCACTGCCCCGGTACCAGCACCAGCATCACCATTCCAGTACCAGCACCATGACTCCAGTGTGGGTGTCTCTTTGCTGGTACCGGTGTCACTGCCCCAGTCCCAGCAGCCCAGTTCACCCCAGCACCTTGGACTGGCGTCACCAGCCCGTGCCAGTACTGGTACCAGAACCCCTGACTTGGTCCTGGTATCCCCAGGAGCTGTGTCCCTAATCAATGCTGGTTCACCCAGGATCTGCATCCCTGAGCCCATCCTGGCCTCAACATCCCTGGAATCAGCATCCCTACCCCATTCCCACAAGGATCCCACAAGTGCTACCCTGAAGGGCCACCCCACAGGCTCCCTGTCATGGCCACACTCTTCTGGCATGGCTCAAACACAGATGGGAGCAGCAGTTGCCCCTTGGGCCAGGAAAAGAGAGGACAAACCAACCCAAAAACATCCCAAAATCATTCCCTCCCACCACTGGGGCACATGTGTGGCAGGGCCACTGGTGGCACTCCATCCCTTCCCCTTGGACATGAAAATCACCTCCACCCCAAAAATATCATTGTTGGGATGGAAGACTGTAGACCCTGCAAAAGATCATGGATATGGAGGAATCATCATGGGAGATCATGGTGGGAGTGGGAAGTGATTGTGGGGATGGGACATCATCATCGACATGGAAGTCGTGGTGGGATAACAAATCCTTGTGGGAATGGGGAAATCCGGGTTGGGGTTAGGAAATCACCGTGGGAACAGGAAATCAAGGCTGTGGTTGGGAAATCATCATCAGGATGGGAAATCATGGTGGGAAATCATCCCCATTGCTGCCCCAGCACCAGTGTGGGCAGCCAGGGCTGCCTTGCCGTGCACAGACACACATATATTTTGTCCCAGGGCGGGACAAGCCGAGCCGGGACAGGATTTTCCTGTCCGCACCATCCCATTCGCAAGCAGGCGGTGGGGACCAGCCTGGAAAAAATCTGCAGGCAGCTCCAGCTGGGTGGAAAGCCCCTTTTCCAGAGGGAGGGGAACCTCCCGGATTAGCATCAACGCCCGGGAGACGGGGCCGTGGGCAGGCGGCGATGGGAAGGGCCGGTCCGACCCGCCCGGCCGAGCGGGGTCTCGGCTCTCGGGATGCCCCGAGGCCGCCTGGGCACAGCGGGACTGCTCCCCCCCGCACTAAGAGATCAGGTTGAACCTCCTGCGCTTCTAGCCGAGCCTGTAATTAGCGCTCGACCCATGCCGACAAATAGGATCCGGGCCCTGGGAAGGAGCCACGGCCGCCTCGGGGTGTGAGACAGGCACTGGCTGAGGCTGGAAAACTCGTCTCACATCCGGCCGGTGAGCGGGCATCAGGGTCCCTCTCCACGTGCTCCTCCTTTATTTTGCCTTCTGGTTGCTACCCCGGATCTCGGGATGCTTTTCCAAAGAGTGGTTCTGACCCCCAGGTACCCCATCCACACACAACCCCCCCCACAAGGGGTTTCCCACTCCCCAAGTGATGCCCAGAATCCCAGATCCCTCCTTCCAAGGTGGCTGTGGTGGGGTGGATCACCCTCCAGCCCAAGAACAGGGGGTTTCACCACCATCCCGTCCCTTCCCCCAAAACCCCGGGAAGGCTTTTCCATGGGTTTGGGGAAAGGCCTCGACAGCGGGGACCCCGTGGCGGTGACTCAGGGATGCCGAGGTTTGCGAAACAGGCCTGGGATGGTTTGGGAAACGCCTCCACGCAGCCCTGCCAAGCCCAGGTGCCCCGGGGAGCTCATGGGGGGAACAAGCCACGGCAGCGTCTGGGCTTTGCGCGGCAGCTGACCCGTCAGGCAGGTTTCCCGGAGCAGCAGCCCAGCCGGAGAGAGCCATCCGGGAGCAAGAATGCCCCTCCGCCCGCTCGGAGGCTGAAGGAGCACCCGGCTCTCTGCTCACCACGGCCGGAGCCATGTGGGCTGTCGGGCTGCTGCTGGCCTGGACGCTGCTGCATCCCGCTGCCAGCCAGCAGTGCCAGCCCTCCAGCCCCGGTGGCGTGCTCCGCTTCACCGACAGGCACGCCGAGATCCGGGTGCCGGCGCTGCACCGCGTGCCCAGCTCGCTTGATCCCCTCTACGGCCTCGTCCGGCGCTGCCTGGACTTCATCCAGCAAAACCCGCTGCCCACAGGTGAGCCCCCAGCTGGAGAGCCGTGACCCTGTGGGTGCTGGGACCTCACACCCACAGTGGCTCCAGGGGTGCCCAGGAGTTCAGGAAGAGGATTCTGCCTCTGTCCCGGTGCTGCTGCCCCAGGAAGGTTGGGGATGCATCAGGTGGGGCCTCTTCTACCTGTGACATGTTTTTTTTTTTTTTTTTTTTTTTGCAGAGCTGCTCAGGACAGCCCTGAATGATCCCAGCTCGGTGCGGACGTCACAGGTGAGCCAGGTCGTGGGACGGGGGATGCCATGGGAATGTTTCCCACCTGGCACAGGGTACCTGGGCACCTGGAGTGGCCCAAGCTCGGTGCAGAGGTGCCGATGAGGCTCTCCATGATGCAGGTGGTGCAGTACGAGCTGGGCTATGTGGTCTGTGCTGCCGTGGCTCTGCTCTTCACCGTGGCCGTGCCAGTGGCCGGGATGTGCTTCTGCTACTGCCGGAGCCGGCGGCGGTGCGGGGGCCGCCTCCGTGCCCACCGGCGCTCCCTGGGCTGCCGCCGCCGCTGCCTGCTGGCCTGTCTGTCCTTCACCTCCCTCATTATCCTGTGAGTCCCCCAAATCATCCCCCAAAACTCACACTGAGCGGGGGAAACCAAGTCCTCCAGAACGGGGAGGCTCTGCCGGGCAGCGCCGTCACTGCCTGCTCATCCCCCGCAGGATCAGCGTCACCTGCGCCTTCGTCACCAGCCAGCGGGTGAAGGGGCAGATGGAGCCGGGGCTGGGGGCTGTGCCCTCCACCCTGCGCATGCTGCGACAGCACCTTGCCTATGTCCCCCAGGTGGGTCCCTGAGCAGCCTCGCCCCCAGCATGGGGCGCTGCCCCGGGATGGCCGAATTTCCCTCAGGGGATAGTTTGGCAGGCAAGAGTAGGTGATGTGGCTGCATTAAAAATATATTTTGCATGGCAACGCGGGGCTCCCTCCCAGCGGCTGCTACCCCCTCCTGACCCATTCCTCTTTCCTGGCAGGGGGTGCAGATGGTGGTGGACAAGTTCGAGGTGCCCCGAAAGCAGATAATCTCTGACCTGGGTGGTAAGCACGGCGCCAGGCAGCACCCCGGCTTGCCCCGGGAGTGGATGAGGCGCTGACGGTGCCTCGGTGCCTTGCAGGGCTCAGCTGGAGCGTGGGGCTCTCCATCCACGGGCAGCTTAAGGCCATGACCTACACGGCGCTGGCGGACCTACAGGACAGGGCCGGAGGTACGGCCAGAGCGCAGCTGTCCCCGGGAGCGGGGCCGGGGCTGCAGCCTCGCTGGGGCGGCCGAGCGGAGCAGCGTGAACTAGCCCTGGGCTTTCTCTTTAAGACCTACAGACCTCGGTGCACCATTTACAGATTCTGCACAGGACAGTGCGGGCGCTGGTGGCGGCGCGGGCCGAGCTGGAGCCGGCACTGCGGGAACGAAGGCGCCGCGTGGTCGCGCTCCTGGACGACCCGCGCTGCACCTCCTGCGCCAGCGTCCTGGTCAGGGCACAGGGCCTGGAGCTGGGTGCTGACTACGGGAAGGTGGGCACGGGGCCCTGGTCCCCCAATGTCACCTCCCCACCTGGCTGGCCCGGGGCTCACAGGTTCCTTCTCCCACTCCAAGGTGCCGTCGGTCGAGAAGGTGTTGAAGGCTCTGGCTGGTCTGCCCCGAAGTGACTTTGCGGAGATGATTCGCCAGGTTGGGGGCTCAGGGTGAAGTGGGGGGGGGGGGGGGGGGGGGCGGTCCAGCACCCACAGGCAGCTCCAGATGAGCTGCTCAGCACCCCCTCTTTCCTTGCAGGGGAATGGCACCTTCAACTCCATCCCGGAGCTGGCTGTGGAGAGGATGGCACAGGTCATCCAGGGTGAGTGGTGCTACCGAAACGAGTGGGGACATCCTCCACTCGCTGAATCCCAGTTTGGGGACACAGCGTGGGATGCAGGGACTGTCCACCCCTCCAGCACAGCCTTGGCCCCACAGATCTGCGGGACGATTTGGCCCACACAGCGGAGAAGGTGCAGTCCATCGCCGACAGCTTCCCCGTCCCCGACTACACGCGGCCCGTGAGTGAGGCGCTGGTGAAGGCAGAGGAGCGGAGCCAGCCATACCTGAGGGAGGTGGAGCGCTTCGAGCGGTACAGGTGACGCTGGGGGCAGGACGGGGGCACAGGGGATGAAGCAGAGAAGGGCAGCGAGCTCCAGGTGCCTCAGCCCCGCATTTCGAGGGTGTGCCCTACTGCTGTTCCCTCTAGGTGGATCGCGGGCACGGTGCTGTGCTCCATCATCCTCCTCATCCTTGCCTGCAATGTGACGGGAATGGCCCTGGGGGCATATGGGCTTTCCAAGCGGGAGGACCCCAGCGACTACGAGTGTCGAGGAGAAGCTGGTGCAAAGTTTCTCCTGGTGTAAGCGTCTCTCTGAGTGCTGGGGGGATGTTCCATCTCACACACCCCCCAAAAAACCCCAGGCAAAGCCAAGGGAGGGACTGGGAGCCGTCCCAGCGGGAAAGTTTTTGAAGCCACCGCCTGCGCCGGCAGGTTTGGGAGAAGCTGCTCCTCCCTGGGAGCTGGCAGGTCCCGCTGCCTGGCACACCCCGCTCCCAGTGCCCTGCCCAGCCTGGCGTGCCCGGGCTCGGGAAGGAGCCGCGGGGCTGCAGCTGGACGGGCAGGCCCCTTCCTGCCCGCTCGGGTCTACAAAGCCACCACCGTCACCTCCTCTCCCTCTTTCAGTGGCGTGGGCTTGGCTTTCCTGTTTTCCTGGCTCCTCATCCTCCTGGTTTTCTCCACTTTCTTGGTCGGGGGCAACATCCAGACGCTGGTTTGCAGGAATTGGGTCAACCAGGAGATTTATAAGGTGGGTGGCCACACATCCACCCATCGCCCTGTAAATCTCTCCTTCCGTGCACCAGAACACCTCCAAAGGCTCTGTGTCCTCCTAAATCCAACTGGAAAAGCCCCATCCTAGACCAGAAGATTAAGTTTAGGATTAGCTCTTCGGATTTGCATCATCAACTGGGAATTGTCCTTGTGCTGTTAATTCACTTCCTAATTGCTGTTTCCGGTCCTTGGGCATCCCTGGGGTGCTTGGGGCTGGCAGCTCGGTGTGATGGGGCTGGGAGAGGGATTGGTGGAGCGGGACAGGGATCGGGACTCTTCCCATGGCAGTGCCACACATGGGCAGGTCCCAGCGCGGGCTGTCCCTCCAAACACACCCAGCGAGGCTCCACAGTGGGAATATCTAACTAAAGGCAAAATTAGCTCAGGCTACCATGAGCTACCCCAGGATGCACCTGCGAGGGCAGAGCACCCCCAGAACCACTGCTGGGAACACCTGTGCCTTACCCTGACCCTGCTTGTCCTCCTGTTTGGCCCAGTTCATCGACACGCCTGGGAATCTCCCTCCGTCCATGAACGTCACCCACCAGCTCAACCTCAGGAGGGACTCCAACCTCAGCTCCGCGTACCGGTGAGCGCCGCAGGACCCTCCCCACGCAGCCAGGGAGGATTTGGGATTGCTCTGCCAATGTCCCTCTGCCTTCCAGGGAGTGCAAGAGTGGCGCGGGGCTCTGGGAGGTGCTGCAGCTCGACAAGTCCTACGACCTGGATGAACACCTGAAAACCCCCAAGGTGAGGGCTGGCTCCAGCCGGAGCTGCCGGCAGCAGCAGGGGGATGCATGAGTTGTACTGGGGTTACTGGGAGCCCTGCAGAACCCCTTGTCTGACCCGCACAGTACGCGGCTGATTTCCAAAAACGCCTGGGCGACTTCACGGCAAACCTGGGAGATGTGAGGCTCCTCCGCAGCGAGGGCAGGCAGGACCTGGAGACCTTCGCCCGCAGTGGAGTGGATGAGGTGGACTACGGGCGCTTCCAGGAGGAGGTGAGGGGTGCTGGCGGTGAGCTGGATCACACTGCAGGATGTGCCCCACACCGAGGGTGGATTTTGGGCAGCCCCTGACTCCATTTCCCCGCAGATGAAAAGCCCCGTGGTGCAGACCAGCCTGCCCGGCTTGGCGAGGAACCTCGAGGGGCTGCAGAAAATGCAGGTAAGGGGTGGGGGGGCCAGCGAGGGAGCCCTCGGTGCCCACGGGGACGCACTCACCCTGCTGTGCCCCGCAGAGGAACAGCACGGTGGCCGAGCGGCTTGCAACAGAGGCACGGGCGCTGTGGCACATGCAGAACTCCACGGTGCAGTTGCAGGAGGCTTTGGTGGTGAGTCCAGGCTGGGCTGGTGGCAGCGGTGCCACTGGCACCCCATTGAAGGGGACAGCGAGGTTTCTGAACCTTTCTCACCTTCCTGTCCCACAGGCAAAGCTGGGGGAAAGTGTCCAGTTCCTTTCCCGCTTGGCACCACACCTCAAGGTACTCACGCATCTCTTCCAGCCCCAGAAAACTTGTGGTGCCCCATGGGTCCCATCTGCCAAAAAAAGTAATAATAATAATAAAGGCAAAACAACAACAACAACAAAACAACAACAAAACAAAAACAAAACAAAACAAAAAAAAAACCACCCAGAACATTTGCAGGGTGATGGGAGAGCCAGGAAAAATGCCAGCCAGGAGAATCGGTCTCCTCTAGTGATTAGATTTGCTCTTGCAAATCAGAAATCCCCCGGCTCAGGGCACATCCCTCTTTCCCTGCCCTCCGGCAACCAGACCTGATTTGGAGCTCGGCGTTGCTCCCTGCACCCCCCAAACACCCATCCCACTGCTCCGGGCCCTAAGGATGCTCTGCCTTCCCTGTGCTTCCCCAGGAGCGGGTGAAGAGGACGCTGGCCACCACGGCTTCTGTAGAAGCCCGGCTGCCCATGCAAGCCCAGCAGATCCTTCGGCAGGTGAGGGGGGCTGGATGAACCATCGGGGGTAGAATTCCCCACAACCAGGAGGAAAGAGGGAGAACAGGGGGCTGAGAGAGGGCACCGGGAGCCTTTAGCCCTCATTTCCCAGGCGATACCAGCCCGGAGGTGGCTGGAGCCGCGCTGCCAGGGCGAGGGGCTCGAGCCGCGCTGCCTTCCCCCTGCCCAGGAACTCGGCTGCTTCACCAGGAAGGAGCTGCGGTATTTCGCCCAGTACTTCAACTGGGTCGGGCAGACGGTGAGTGTTCCCCGTCTCCCCGCGGAGATTGTTGGGGCCCAGGAGCCTCCATGGGTCCCTCCCGCAAGCAGAATACACCCCAGCGTCAAGGCGTGGGCTGACGCTTGTCTGTGCTCCTCGTTCCAGCTGAGGGAGGATGTGGCTTCGTGCCAGCCGCTCGCCACGGCCCTGGACAACGGGCGGGTCATCCTGTGCGACCGCATCGCTGACCCCTGGGTAAGGATCCCCCTCCGTGGGGCCCCAGTGAGGACCTACACGAGCACCAAGGCTCCCCACACCCCTCCGGAGCCCGGGAGCTGCCCCTGCCCTGCCCTCCCAGCACAGCTCAGCCCCGTGCGTTCTCCTTGCAGAACGCCTTCTGGTTCAGCCTGGGCTGCTGCACCTTCTTCCTCATCCCCAACATCATCTTCGCCGTCAGACTCACCAAACACTTCCGCCCCATCCGCAACAGGCTCATGTGAGAGGCTGAGGGGGGACACGGGGACGGGGGATATTGACTCCTCCCTGACCATCCCTCTTGTTTTCTTCTTCTCCTTTGCAGCTCCACGGGGTCAGAAGAGACCTGTCCCTTCCACATCCCCCGTGTCACGGCGCTCAAGCTCTAGGATGGGGCTCTGCTGGGTGCGGTGTCCCAGGAGCTGTCACAAACCCGTGCCTGGCTCTCCAGGGGCTCCGGATCCTTCTGCCACCTCTCTGGGCTTTGGATCCCTCTGACGTCTCTTTCTCGGTGTCCTTTGGGGTCTGGTGTCTTTCCCGGGTGGGGGGCACCCGGTGACTTGGGATCCTGCGGGGGCTGAGCACCCACCGGGGATGCTCCCGGAGCCTGGCTGATCCCGGCTGGGAGGGGAGGCTATCCCGGCTCTCCCCCCACTCCTTTCACCCCACAGGGAAGGGCGCCCACCGCTGCCCCACGACAATTCCTCACTCCTGGGACCCCCGGTGTGGGGCACATTAAAACCTTCCCCAAAAATCTGCCCCTGGCTCCTTTGTTCGTGGCTTCGCATTCCCGTTATCCACAGGGAATGGTTCTGAGGGGCTCTGGGGAGGACGAGGGCTCATGGCTGAGGGGGCTCTGGGACTGGGGTTGTGGCCAGGGGGGTTTGGGGGCTTAGGAGGCTCCAAGGTTCAGGGGATTAGGGGGCTCTGAGGCTAAAAGGGTGACAGCGACATGGGGTCCAGGGCCAGGTCTTTAGGGATGACAGGGCCGAGGGGGGCCAGGAACTGAGGCCATGGATGGCCTAAGGCCCTGGCAGTGCCCCATAGCTTCCTCCCCCCCCCATCTTCACCCCACAAATAACCAGCATACAAAACCCCTCCCACTGCAGGGGTGGGGCATTCTTGGCCTCGAGGTGCTATTAATTAGAACTTAATGAGAGCCAGGGGCTCTAGGCCAAAACTGTGGGTGAAGAAAGGGTTTGCTGTGGGTACAACCATGGAATGGTTTGGGTTGGAAGGGACATTAGAAAATCATCTTGATCCATCCCCTAGTATGGGCAGGGAGCTCTGCCCCCCTTCCCACGCAAGTCCAGTTTGTGATTTTTTTTTTTCTTGGTGTGAAATTTCTGCTTTTCATCCAGATTCTTCCTCCGCTGCTTTTGCAGGACTTTGTCCAACTAGCAAATTATTCACAAAAACCCATAGAGGAGTTTGCAGGTCCACCAAATAAAGATTTCCCTCCCTGAAACGCTCACTGCTTGCCAGTCGAGAGAGAAGTGCCCCATTTTAATGTATTATTAAAAGGCTTTTCCTGCCCGCAGCCAGCAACCGTAAAAACACCTGGTTTATGCATTATTTAGGTTCTAACTGCCCGGAGCCAGCTGGTTTGAAGCAGCTCCTCAGCCGGCAGAGGTCAGTATTGGAAAGGCATTTTCCAAAGGGATTTAGGGAGTGGAAATCCCCAAGGATTTCTGCAAGAACCCCCCATTCCCAGGGCTGTCCTCAGCCCATCTGGAAACCATCCGATACCAGCAGAAATCAGCGTTAAAAGGGAGGATTTTGGGGACAGAGGGGGGTGAGGTGGGGAGAGGGGTGTGGAAAGGTGAGTTCTTACCTGGACTTCAGTCAGGAAATAAAATGCTCCCAGCTGGACACATTTTGTAGGCCTAAACTCACAAAATTAAAAAGAGAGGCTTGCCTTGTTTTTATAAATTATTTTTTATAAACTCCTCTCCATGGCAGTGTCATTATTTTAAATACTGTAATACCCACTTGGTGGTGCAGGAGAGCAAAGGGATTATTGACTTTAAACCTTAAATAACATAAAAGCAATAATGTTTACTGAGTCCATCCACTGATTAAAGAAATCACGGAAACAAACCCAGAGCTGTTTAGGCTGGAAAAGAGCTTTGAGGTCATCAAATCCAGTGGCTTTGCAAACAAATGAGATTAATTCAGTTGGATCTTCTTCCTTCTTGTAGCTGGGCCACTCTAAACAGATAAATAATGAATGGCAGAGGAATTCACCCCAAAATAAACGTTTGTTATAGATCCATGAATATCTCTGTTCCTTGTCTGGGATGTGGATGGATTAAAAATGTGAGGATCTTTGAGTTAATGGTAAATCACCCAGGAATTGTTTAGAAAATTGTCCTAAACCAATTGGAGGGCACTTTGTTTAGTAGGGGAAAAAATAAAAAGTGAGGATGAGCTGGAAAATGATTGCTCACCTCAAGCAGAACCAGGATTTATCATTAACAACCCTCACAAAGGCACCTTGTCTCTTCTTCATTACTTGTATTGATAAAATAAAGACTGACATCAGCTCATTTCCAGCTCCTAAATGCATTTTAAAATGGTTTGGTGTCTCCTCTGTCAGAGGAGTTTGGGTTTTCTTTCTGTCTCAGTTTTTCTGGATCTGTGTTCTTTGAGGTTTTTTTTCTCTCAGTTTGCCCAGATCTGTGTTCTCTGAGTTTGGTTTTATTATCTCAGTTTATCTGGACCTGTATTCTTTGCCTTTGAATGACTTAATTAACTGGCATTGATTAAACCACTTCCCTTCTCAAATCCCCCTTGGAATTCAGCCCCTGGGATACCTCACCTCCCTCCTGTTGTCCCTGCTGCCCCAGGAAGTGTCTATAATTCATTAAAAAAAATCAATAATTCAGAGGGCTGCAGCTCTGTCAGCTCTCCCTTCTGGGCTGGGAGCTCTGCTCAGCCCAGGTGCTGTTCCTCAACTCCTATTCTAGGGTACTAATTGTTCTTTATTCCCGGAACTGAAGAGAAATGCAGGAAAAGTCCGGCCAGTTTTGCTGCGCTCAGCTTATTCCTGCAATTCTAACAACATTCAATTTCACCATTCTTATTCCACTTCCCTCGATTTTTCTCCCTGTTTTCCATTGAGCACCAACCTCCTTTTCTTCTCCACAAAAAGGACTCGTGACCTCTTCCATCTGTTTTTCTCATAGTCCCCTAAAAACAGCTCAGGAAGCTGAGGCACAATACAGCTGCCTTGGAGGGTTGTTCAGATTTTCATCCACGTGCCCAAAATGTTCCTTTTAAAGCTGTTTCTGCAGCAGAGCTCCAGCAATGAGTGAGAGAGGAGTGAGATCCCAATTCCCAGTTGGATTTTGTCCTGTCTCAACTGAGGACTTCATGGAATTTTACCAAAATTCCCATTTTTTTGAGGCATGGATTGATTCCCTACTGACTGCTAAACCCAGCTTTGTGAGAAACCAAATCCCAGAGGGTTTGCTCCCATTTTCCTTTTTTTTTTTAACATGAAAACTTCTTGATTTATTGATGCTACAGAAATATTTTGGAGGCACGGAGGTTTCAGGGCTGAATACAGGCAAGAAAACACCCTGGGAAATACAAACTCTGCTTTATTAATATTGATTATTAATTTCTAATTAATGGCTGCAGGCTTTGCTTAAGGGGTAATTCTCGTGTCAGCTGGAGATGAACACCCAGTCCTGACCTCTTGCAAACCCAAATTCTTTCATTTTCTGTGCTTTGATCATTGCTCTCTGCCCAAAGTCCCTCGGGGAGGTGCTGGAAGCCAAACCAGCAGCCAAGGTGGCCAGAGCTGCTGGGCAAAGGGCACCTTCCGGGGTGGCAGCTCTAGCAACAACTGAGGGACAGGAAAAATCCTTTTTGGGTGAAATAGGTCCTTTTTGCCCATCTCTGGGGTAAAACAGCCTGTCCCCAGCTGGGCTTTGCCCTCTGGTGCTGCTCCCAGCCTTGGACTCACAGCCAGGTTTATTTTGATCATTTCTAAACCCTTCTCCTCCATCCTCTGGGATCACCATGAGATAAAACCTCTCTGCAGCTTGTGCTGGATACCTCTGGATCTTTCCTCTGGCATAGCTCTCCCCAGCCCTGAAGGGCCCGTGGGCTCCTTGCTTTAGCTCTCTGCAGAGACTTAACACGACTTTAATTGTCCTGTCCAGGAGCTGCTGGGAGCTGCTTTGGAAAAGCTGAAGAGATAAAATCCAGGAGAAATCCTTCGGGAGAATTGTCAGCGCTCCTGCGTCCACTCAACCCCTCAAACTGGCACATCCCAGCCCCACCCCCTGTTAACGAGCTCTGGTTTTATCCAAAATATTTCCAGCTTGGGAAAAATCCCCTATCTTCCTCTCATCCCTGCCGAAGCTCAGCTTCCTCATTTCCTACATTTCTCACGTTCCCGTGGCATAATCCTGGGCCGGAGGCAGGAATTTTATCTGGGGTTTTCAATCGTGTTGGCACAGAGTGAGTAAAATCACCCCTGAGAGCCTCGGGGGAGGCGCTGCAAATTCAAAATAAATTCGAAAATTCTAAATAAATTCGAATTTTCCTGAACAAAACCCTTTGGAACGCCGTCTGTCTTCCAAGCTCCAGCTGAAACCCAGCAGTTATCCCGGGATAAACCTCCGGGATGGTTCCGAGAGGGGTTTATTTCCAGCAGCTGCGGCAGAGGGAGCAGCGTTTCAGCACCGCTCCTGCATCCCTCGCATCCCTCCGTAGCCATGGAAACGGCCCCGCGGGAGCGCCGTGCCCATGACAACCCCGCAGGAGCATCCTGAGCACCCTCAGCGCCTCCCCCTGGGCTTCTCTTCGTGCCAGGCTCCGATTTTTGGCTCCTTCCTGCTCCCGTGACGGCAAGGCTTTTCCTCCAGGGCAGCTCCCGTCGCAGGGTCAAAGGGCAGATTTGATATTTAATGGTGGAATATTTGGTGTATAAAACTTCCCAGGTGTCTTAACAAAGACCAACTTTATAAAGGGCCTTTAAAGAGCTGATTTAGGGGTCAGCAAATCTTTGGGCAGAGTCCTGTGGGGTCTGGGGTTTTCATCCCATTTTGGAAGATGCCCCAAAAGGCACGGGAGGCTGCTTATCCCATGGGAAACTGTTCCAAAATGTTATAAATCCCAAAGGATAAAACCAGATTTCCCCCTGACCCACATTTCCCAAGCCCGGTTCCTTCATTTATTCTCATTTGCACTCAGAGTAAAAAGAGGGTGGAAGCCCATAAAGTCCTTGGAACACTTCCCTTGGAGGGAAAGGGGAAAATGCAGGTGGAAATTTCCTCCCCAGCTCAGGTAAGAGGATTATGGGTTTAATCATCTCATCCTCCCCAAGAAACAAGGTCAGGGCAAGGAAAATCTTGTTGAGTTCACAGGTGAATAAACAAGGTGAAGACCTGGACCAAAAATATCTGCATCAAAGAAAAATATGATTTTTTAAAAAATTGAAAGTTAATTTTAAAATTCTACTTTTAAAATTATTTCTTCACCTCCAACCTTGTTTCAGTCTATCACTTGACTTTTTCCTTTTGCTTTTTAATAAAAATTAAATAATTATCTGCACTGCCTAGGGTCCTGCTGTCTCCAGCTCACTCCTTAAAAAAAAAAAAAATTCCCTGCCCTCGAGAAGCGCCCAGAAGGTTCTCCCTGCCCCCAAAATTTCAATGCCCGAATTTCAACAAGGCCCTGCAAGCTCTGAGGTCTCCGTGGCACATCCCGGGCTCGGAGCGATTCCCAGAGCAGGATCCGGGATGCCAAAATCCAAAAATTTTTGGGATCGGTTCCAAAGCAATGGGAACGGCAGCGCCTGAGCCCGTCCCGGGTTATTTTTGAGGAGGTGACCTCAGCGCTGCCACCTGATGTCACCCAGGGCGCTCTGAGCCCGGAACGTTCCTCCCAGGGGGATAACGAGTCCAAAATAACCCGGGAGAGAAGGGAAGGAAAAGAAAGGAAAACCTCCCGGTGAGTCATGTGCGAACAACCCCGCTCCGAGGAGACAAAAAATTTGAAGAAATTCAGTTTTTCCTGCCAAGGAGCCAGCGCTGGGTAATGGCATTCCAGGGGGCTTTATGGGAATTCCAGGATTTCTGGGAACGGGTTTGCTCCCTGAAGCTGCGGGGAGGATCCGCGCTCCTGGAGCAGAAAAAGGAGATTTATCCATCACAAAGGGCACAAGGAGCCCTTTCTGGGAAGGCTTTTCCCTGGCACAGCAGGGAATTGTTGGAGTCCTGCAGCAGCTGCCCCCAAGGTTATTTTTAACTCCAGAGCTGAGCTCAAACTGAAGCGAGCAGCAAAAAAAAGGAGCAGAAATTCATCTACACACAGCCTTGAACTCACTAACTCGATTTCCCCCCCCACTTCAAAGCATTTTTATGACCAGTTTTTGTTCCAAAATTAATTTTCTTTTTCCAAACCAGCTTTTTTTTTTTTTTAAATAAAAGATGTTTTACCTTCTAGCACCCCGGTGATGCCTGGGAGAGGCCAAAGGCATTTTTTGGGAGCTGTATTGTTGTAATAAAGTTGGATAGGATATTTTGGTTTTTATGTAGAATAGCTGAATTTCTATTTATATAATTTATATGATTGTTGTAAGGTACTTGCTTGAATTTAATTGGTTAGTAATTTATTGAAACTTAGTTTATTGGTTGGTAACAGTGAGTGTATAAGTTTAGTACAGTTTTTTTAGATATATTTTTAATGGATGTTTATGGGATAGAATTTTGTTTTTGTAGGTGTACATTTTTACTAAGAATAGATTGTAATATTGTAATAATAGACAATATATTAATATAACATCATTATTAATATAAAATAATAATAATATGAGCTATATGTTTAATAATATTATGTTATAATTACTTAATATTATCATAGTACAATATATTAGTGTAGTATGATAATATATAACATAGAAAATAATAATAATAGATTGTAATAATCTGTAAAAGATCATGCAAACTGATTTTTTTTTATTTTTATAATTTTAAAAGGGAATTTAATAGGTTCTTTTAGTTAGAATAGTAAGGTTTGAATTATGTTTTTGGAGGGTTTTTCTGGTAAGATTTATTTTTGTGTGACACTATTCCACGCAGAGGATCTGCCCAGGCCTGGGTGCATCCCTGGATGGGAGGGTAAGGAGCTTACAGGAGCCTGCCTGGAATAGCAGCGAGCTCAGCAGTGGGGTTATCACCTTTGAGCAGATTGGAGCAGCTCCAGGCACCTTTCTAACCCCAGGGATGGGCATTTCTAACCCCATGGATAAAGAGTTCTACCTCTATGGATAATTACAACCCCACGGATAATTATAACCCCATGGATAAAGATTTCTAACCCGCTTAATAACTATAACCCCATGGACAAACATTTATAACACAATAGGTGAACATTTTTAACCCCAAAAGATGGATATTTTTAACCCCAAAGGATGAACATTTTTAACCCTAAAGGATGGATATTTTAACCCCCAAGGATGGATATTTTAACCCCAAAAGATGGATATTTTAACCCAAAAGGATGGGTATTTTAACTCTAAAGGATGAACATTTTTAACCCTAAAGGATGAACATTTAGAGCCTTTTTAAGGCCTTGCCACGAGCAAAGCTCAGGAGGGTGAGTGCAGCCCCCAGGTTTCCATATTCCAGTGGCCACTCTCCACACAGGAGAGAAACAAATATTGAATTAATTCTGAGGTGACATCACGGAGGGAAGCAGATCCACAAGGAAAGGACCAACTCCTCCCCAGCTCTGGGGCTACCCTGGCTGCAGAGCCATAAATTGAATTATTTTTTCCTTGGCTTCTCTGCAAAGCCAAACAGAAAACCCCTCTGGAAGCAGCGGGAGGTGCTGGGTGGAAAGTTTGGCCGGGTGGTTTTTCCTCTGCGTGGTTTTCCTCTCCTGGCACGTTTCTCTGGGATTTGCTGGGACTTCTCCTCTTCCTCCTCCCCACCCTGGGTTACATAACTACATAATAGTGACTCCCTGGAAGAGCACGTAATTAATGCTCTGCTCCTCCCATTTCCTCCTCCTGGCCTGTTTTCCCTCACAGAAAAGGCAAAAAATTTAAATAAGTTATAGAATCATGGGATGGTTTGGGTGGAGAGGACCTTAAATCTCATCACAGCTTCCACTGTCCCCATCCCACCTGGCCCTGAACACATTTTATCTTGGTTTTTTTTTGTTTGTTTTTTTTTTTTCCAGTCCTTTTATTCTATATTTCTTCATACAGGAACACCTCCAGATTTCAGGAGCAAAGGAGAAATCCCATCCATTAAATCCTGCAGCTGAACAGAGAATGATGATGCAGGTCAAGGTTCCCAGGCAGAGCATGGAAAAGCCCTTCTGCCACTAAAAATGGGCTAAAAATGACTTTTTTTCCCTCTGGAAGGAGAGCTCTCTGCAGGGCAGCACAACCCAAGTGAGCAACAAAGGCCTCACCATGAAAAAAACGCAAAATATCCTCATATTTTTAAAATTACAAAGCAAGATGGGAAAATCCGGAGTGGCATTTTTCCTTCTATCAGGGCAGGAAGTGTCCCCAGGGATTTTGCCACCACACCTGGTTGTCCCCAAGTTGGATTTTCTCTGCTCTCATCCAGGCAGCAGCCAAATGTCATCTTCAAAACAAAAATAATTGAAAAAAAAATAAAAAAATAAGAAAAATCCAGAGACAATCCAGAGAAAATTCCCAAGAAAAATCCAGGACTTTTGCTTCAAAGAGACAATTCCACTGTGAGAATTCCATGAGGGGATTAGCCAAGGTCTGCAAAACACATCTCCTTATCTCTCTGAACACAATTACTCCCCATTATTTTTCCTTTTGGAGGGTTTCAAGGGGTTTCTGGATGAGCTTAGTGGAATCTGAGCTCAAGTTCAGGTTTTTTGCTGGCTCCAGTGAGTGAGGGTGGGCACTTCACCCTTTCCTCAAACCCCACCATAACACCCCAAAATCCATCCCCAAAAACCACCTGGATGCCTTCCCTGCCTTTGCAAAGCTAGAGCTGGGTGAATAAAAGCGTTTTTGATGAATTAAATGATAAAAAACAACCTAAAATCGATACGAGGTGATGAAGGAGGTGAACTTTCCTCCCTCTCCAGCTCAGCATTAAACCAAAGTCAGAGTTTTCCAGCCATTATGAGAAAAACTCATCCCATTAATGATTTCTGAGCTGGCACAGAGCCTGCTGTGTTGTTTCCACTTCCTCCAAACCTCCAGAGGAGATCGATGCAGCTCCTGGCTTGAAGCTGAGACAAGTTTTACCCCAGGATGTGAAAAAAAAAACCATTAAAGAGCTGCCGTGGATGCACCGGTGGGGAGGTTTTAGCCCTGATGACTTCCACAATAAATTAAAAATTCATTAATAATCCATAGGCTGCTCCTGGTTGATGTGTAGCTGGGATCTAACAAAATGTCTCTATTTCTGCAAACAGAAATTCTGTTTCCAGAGGGAAAAATTGTTTATTCTTCAGTTTTGTCTTGAGCACGGTTTTCAGTAAATGTTCTTTTCAGATAATTTGCTGTTGTTGTTAGTCTTCTGGAATAAATTATTACAGTAAACCCCTGACTTTTAGATTTATGCAGGATTGATTTGTCCCAACCCGCCCATTCTTGGTTTCTTTCTTTCCCTGGCATGGGATTTGGATGAGTATTTAACCCAAGCCAGGCAATCAGGAGCCATCTGCACATCCACACATGGAATAAATTTCTCCTGTAGGGCAGAGCTTCCACAGGCCTCAATCCTACCTATTCCATTTTCTCCTGCCCGGATTAATATCCATGTTTTCCCATTTCCCTGCCAGACAGAAACCACTTTTATTTATTCTAACCTAACCCAGCCAGATGGATCACAAGACTGTGAAGCACCAGGGCAAAATCCCTTTTCCATCCTGATGCACTCTGTGGTCTAGGATGGTTCTTTCTGGTCCAGCTGTTTTGGGCAGCCTCAGGGGGGTATTCGCCATGTCAAACTTGTAAAATCCTGGAATCTGGGTTGGAAGTGACCTTAAAACTTGTCCAGTGCTACTCCTGCCATTGCAGGGACAGCTCCCAGTGTCCCAGGGTGCTCCAACCTGGCCTTGGGCACTTCTAGGCATCCAGGGGCCACCACAGCTGCTCTGGAAACCCCTAAAAGTTAGAAAACTCCTCCATTCTGGTTTTTAGGTCTCTATATTCCAGCTGTGAATCCAAACCCTTTGAAAAACCCAAATTTGCCATCCCATGATTTTTAATTTTCTTCTGTGGCATTTCCTCCCATCGAAGATCAGGATCCCCCTACATAAAGCAAGGTTGCAGGAATGAGTTCTGCTCCCCTGGGAGGAGGGAAACAGGTTTGAAACAGGAATCTATCCTTTCTCCCACAGGTTTGAAGGTTTTATTTCCTCTACATCAGCCCTGGGAGCAGCTCTGTTCCACGGGATAATGGATTTGGAGCTGCAGTCAGCAACTGCTAAAAGCATCCTGCCCTCTCCAAGAGCCTCGACCAGCAGATTTCCAACCCACCCCAAACTCTGGTATTTCTTCAAACAAAAAAAATCCATTCACCGTGATTTTCCAAGATTCACAAAACAGACCCAAACTTCCTCATTCCATTCAGTATTTCTCCAATAAATCACCAAGATTTTACAATTTTCCAAAATTTCCCCAGGCAGCCCCAAGCCTTGATATTCCTTCAGTATAAAATCCAACTGCTGCAATATTCCAGGGTTTTCCAATCAGCCTCAAACCCTTATAATTCTTCAATCAAACCATCCAGGTGCTGCAGTTTTCCAAGATTTTTACATCAGCCTCAAGCCCTGGTGTTTCCTCAGTATAAAATCCAACTGCTGCAGTATTCCAGGGTTTTCCAATCAGCCTCAAACCGTGACAATTCTTCAATAAAACCGTGAAAGTGCCGCGGTTTTCCAGGCGCTTCTTTGGTTGCCAGCGCCGCTCCCCGTGCCCGGAGGGGGATGATTTGGGGCGAAGCCGGGAGCTGCGGGGAGCTGGCTGCGCTTTTCCCCGGGGAAGGGGATGGATGATGGATAGCGGATGATGGACGATGGATTTGGGCCGGGCTGAGCGAGGCGAGGCTCCTCCCTCTCGTTATTTATTCCTGCCCCGAGCTGCGGGGCTGAATCGCCTCGGAGCGAGCGGACAGCGCCTTCTCCGCCGGTGAGTGCCGGGGAAAAGGGACGCGGGGGTTCCGGGAGGAATAAATCCAGAGAGGCGAGGGGGGGTTTGAACCACGATGCGGGACTGTCTCTTTCTCTGCCATAGCCGCCTAAAAATGGACATTTCCAGCGGCTCCTTAAAAGCCCTGCTTTCCGTTCCTTGTTTACTCAGCGTTTACTCAACGCTGGTGGGGAATTTCTTCTCCGAGGGTTTTGCCTTTATTCAGCCGCTCCTTCATTGTTTGGAGAGGTGAAAGGGGCGAGGGCGAGATTTTTCAAGCCAGATGTGACATTTTCAGGGAAAATCCGATTTAATTTCGGACTCCCCAGAGCTCCAGGCCGGAATTTACACCCCAGTATCGCCAGGAGGGTCGGGACGCCCCCACCCCCGAGCATCTTCCCACTTCCCCGGGGCCCTTCCCAAGATTATTTCCAGGGGTCTTTTAGCACCCGGCTGTTGGTTTTTCCCCTCCGTAGCGGAACCTCCTCCTTGCCAGCCCCGAGCACATAATTGCTGCTTGCGATCGTTCCTCATAGCCTCCATTTTCCGCCGAGGGAGCGCAGAGTTCTTCCAGCACAGATAAAAGTCAACTCCGGCACAATCCACCTGAATTAATTCTTCATTTTCAGCATCCTCTGGTTGGGCGAATTTGGGGGAGGAAGGATAAAGAAAATACAGATCGAGTGTGAATTCACTCGATCTATAATTTAATATTAATGTCGTGGTCAGGCCATAAATAGCATTTCCGAGCGGAGAGATCTTTCTTTCTTCTCCGAGAGAAATCTGGGATTTTTTCCTAGGAGAAAAATCCCGGCATCCCAGGAAGAGGCTCCTGACCCCCCTCAGGGGTTTGTGCCAGGGAACTCATTTATTTGGGGCGAAGCTCCTCGCTCGCTAATTAGCGCCTGTGCCCTGTTTATCAGAGCTCTAAAAGCAATTAGAGGAGCAGGTCAGCGTTGCCAGACGCTGCAACATTCCAAGATCCTTGAATCAGCCTCAAACCCTGCGATTTGTTCCATAAAACCATCCTGTGATGCTTTGCCGGAACCCCTTCTCAGTCAGGGCCTGATTTGCACAACCAACCCCCTCCCCCCCCCAATCAGAACTCATAGCGGGGAGTGATATCTCCAAAATTAAATTAAAAAATGGCCAGTTTGCTGCATTTTCCTCCTCCATTTTTTAATTTTCCCGAGCACCCAAGGAGCTGGTTGGGTTTTTTTTCCTGCCTTTTGGCTATTTTTAACCACCCTGATCTCATCCCAGCCCCCAGCGGGTGGGTGCTGCTGGGTGAGGGAGGCAGCGAACCCCTTCTTGCGCCCAGATTTTTCCATGAAAAGCATTGCCAAGCCTGGAATTCCTGCCCATCACCAGGGACCAGGCTTGTGCATCTCCCCTGCATTTTTATTTAGGGTCTTGCTAACGATCCCACCCAAAGCACTGAGCTTGAAGGGCTTTAATTCAAACATTTCTGGACGTAAAACCAGATTTTAATATTTTTTTTTGGCAGGGGAAGGGGAAAAAAAGCATAATTAATTAACCCAAAGAGATAAATTTGCTTTTTGTGGCCCACAAAGCCCTGTCTAGGTGGTAACAGGAAAAATTGTGGTTTTAACAAGGACTTGTTTGGCTTTTTGGGCTGCTCAGGAAAGCTCAGCAAACCTCAGCATCTCCTGCCTGCCTTCAGGTTATTCCTGGAGGGACTCCGTAGGACGCTGCTCCACAAATCGCTGAAAAGAAAATTTAGGAATTGTTTCTAGCTGTAACACGAGCCAGAAGGCGCATCCAGGGATTCTGTGAAACGCCCACCCACACCGACAGCGCTTCTCTCGACCCCCCCCCGCCCCCCCCCCCCCACCTCCCCAGCAGGCAAGGGGCGATTTTGGGGGAACAAAATGGGCAAGATGGAAAAAAACCTTTTCCATCGCTGCACTCGCACATTCAACACAGGTGAGCAGCGATTCGGTGCCCTTGGCATTGCGAGGAGGCATCCGGAGGAGTTTTGCAGCTTGGGAGGTGTTTCCCCGGGGTTTTTCCCAAGGATTTGCCGCTCTGGTGTGGATTGTCTCGGCCGGATTATGCACCCGGGGCGGGAATGGCTCGGTAGCCACGGGGGTTTCAGCCTTGCCAGCCCCCGGCTAGTGTGGGAGATGCCCGGAATGTCAGCAGCAAACGCTGAGTCAGTGCGTGTTCTGAGACAATGGATGTTGGCAAACACTGAATTCCAAAAATTCCGGTTTTCAGCTAAGGCCTAGCTCCCATTAACAGGAATTTGGGGTAAAACGCGCTGAATTTGGGAAAAGAAACCCCCCGGGGCCAGGCTGGGCGTTGCCCTCCCGGCAGCACCGAGCGCTCCAAAGCTTTGGGGTCGGGCTGGATCCATTCATGGCGCCGATCCTGGCACAGCAGGAATCTCATTGCTGCCCTCGGACTGGCCGGGGCAGGTTTGATAAGATAAGCGGAGTTTTACCTCAAAATCGGGTGAAGCATTTTCTCCCAAAAGCTTTTCTTTCGCCACTTAAATCTGCCTTTTCCAGCAGTGGGGGTCCTGTTGGGAGATATGTATAAATACATATGTTAAAAGAAATAAGTACACACACACACACACTAAATAAATGTATAAATTTTTAATATATTTCTATATGTATCTATATAAATACATATATATTAAAATATATAACTACAAATAAAATACATATATACATCTATAATACATACATATAAATACTTTGATACACATATATAGCTATGCCTATTATACGCACATATATATGCACACACATATATATAGATATAAAATATTTTACATTTATCTAGAAGTAAAGGGTTTTTATGGAAGGAAGGATAAATACACATTTAGTTCTGTGCTGTTCATTCTGCAGCTGGATTTAAGGGGCCCAGCCGTGTTTTCCGTGACCCACAAGTGAGGGAGGGTTGATCCCAGGGGTGTGGCCGTTCCCTGACGCTGTCCTTGTCCCCACAGCCATGGCCAGGCTCCTCGGCACCCGCTGCCTGCTGCTGCTGCTGCTCCTCGGCGTCTGCACCGACCTCGCCTCGGCCAAGAAGGGCAAAGGCAAACCCGGCTGGGGCACGGGGAGCCACCGCCAGCCCAGCTACCCCCGCCAGCCCGGCTACCCCCAAAACCCTGGCTACCCCCACAATCCAAGCTACCCCCACAACCCCGGCTACCCCCACAATCCCGGATACCCCCACAACCCCGGCTACCCGGGCTGGGGACAGGGCTACAACCCGTCCAGCGGAGGAAGTTACCACCAGAAGCCGTGGAAGGCGCCCAAGCCCAAGCCCAGCTTCAAGCACGTGGCGGGGGCGGCGGCGGCAGGCGCCGTGGTGGGGGGCTTGGGGGGCTACGCCATGGGCAGGGTGATGTCGGGGATGCACTATCGCTTCGACAGCCCTGACGAGTACCGCTGGTGGAACGAGAACGCCGCGCGCTATCCCAACCAGGTCTACTACCGCGACTACCGTGACCAGCGCGGCCCCGTGCCGCAGGACGTTTTCGTGGCCGACTGCTTCAACATCACCGTCACCGAGCACAACATCGGCCCCGCCGCCAAGAAGAACGCCTCGGACGCCGGCACGGCCGCCAACCAGACGGAGGCGGAGCTGGAGGCGCGCGTGGTGACCAAGGTGATCCGTGAGATGTGCATCCAGCAGTACCAGGAGTACCGCCTGGCCTCGGGCATGCGGCCGCACCTCGCCGACGCCTCGCTGGCCGCCCTGCTGCTCCTCCTCCTCTTCGCCCTGCACTAGAGTGCCCCGCGGCTTCCAGGTGTCAACCATGTCCCCGAGGGGTCCCTGCCCCGCTCTCGCTTGCGGTTGGTTTTGGTGAGGAGTGCCTGAGGCGCTCCCTGGAGTACCCGGTTCAGGCGACGGGATGAAAATTTCCTTTTCTGCCCCAAACGTGTCCCCGGGACGGTACTGGAGCCCAAAACCGCGGCCTTCACCTCCTCCTCGGGGCCACCCCGAGAGGGACCAGGCAGAGGGGAGCTCTCCTTCGCATCTCTGCAGGAGCGTTTCCAAAAATCCTCTTTGCTAACAGGCAGGGTTTTATCTCATCCCTCAGCCCCCACAACCCTCTCTCCCTCCCCGGGGCACCCCAGCACCTCAAGGGATTTCAGAAGGGCAGCTATGGGGTTTTCAAGCTGCCCAGTTGCAATTTGAACTGTTTAATCCTAAAAAATTAATTCCCTTCCCTGTGTAGATGAGGAGCTGCCACCCTGCATGCTGCAAACCCCCCCTGCAGCAACACACCAAAATAAAGTAGTTTTTTACTCCTTGTCACAGCGAAGCTGAAGCACCAGTCAGTCTTTAGAGGCAGAAAGTGCTGCTGAATGCCCCAAACACCCTGAAAATTGTGTTGCAGCCTGAGAAAAAATTATTTTGGATGCTCTAGGTGACAAGTAATGTTCATACTTCAGCACCTGGACCTGAAGGACATTAAAATGCAGCAGAAAGGATTCTCAGGGGGTTCAAGCACATCGCAAGAGACTGAAATCTGCTAAACCATGCCGGTACAGCAAACAGCATCAGGAAAAACGGGCCTGGGAAGGGAAATGCTTAAAAAAAAAGTCACATTTGTTGAGTAATTCCTTTTCCCTGTGGAAGCAACGAGTGAAATGCTGGGCTGGGGACGAGCTGTAACAACTGTGGCACTGTGCTTGTCTAACCGAGCTCGATTTAATATCTCTTGTGTATTTTTTTTGGTTTCTTTTGCAAGGCATTGAATAACACTGTCCTAAATTAGATATTTTTCCTTCTTTTTTTTCTTGTTTTGCATTGGTGTAAGCTAAGTGAAGATATATTATATATAAATATATATATATATATAAATAGAGAGAAAATTAACCTTTCAGGATAGCCACCGGAAAAGCAGGGCTTTGAGGTGCCCCATACTTTGTGATAAGCGGATGTTTTGTAAACCCTGTCACGGTGCATGCCCGGGATTTGCCATGCTGAGCCTTTTCTAAGTGTTCCACGTCTGGTACAAATTAAAACAGATCAAGCCAAGGTGCCCGGCAGCCTCCTTCATGCGCCAGCCCCCGGCCGGCCCCACGGCTGCTGAACAGAACAGAAGCAGCTTTTTCCACATTTTCCCCCCTCCCCGGCCTGAGGGAGCCTTTGTTCCCTTCCAGCACCAAGTTTGGCCCAAACCCCACAATCCCAGTTAACCTTTTCTCCTCCCCTGCTCCCACCAATGGCATTGCTGCAGTCCAAGTGTTTTCTAATTTCTGTCTCATTCCAGTTTCTGTCTAATAAAGGGGTTTTGACATTTGCTGTTTCACTGGTGTTAAGCCCATCCCAAGCTCTACTTAATCATGGAATCCTGGGCACTTAATCATGGGATCTTGGAGTAGTTTGGGTTGCAAAAACCTTATTCCCACCCACTGCCCCCCCTGCTATGGTCAGGGACACCTCCCACTGTCCCAGGTGTTCCAACCTGGCCTGGAACACTTCCAGGGATCCAGGTACAGCTGCAGCTCCTCTGGGAATTTCATCACAGCCCTTCCCCACACTCATTCCATCCCAAATCCCATTTAAATCTCCCCTTTCCCAGTGGAAGCCATTCCCTGTGTCCTGTCCCTCCATCTCTTGTCCCCAGTCCCTCTCCAGCTCTCCTGGAGCTCCTCCAGGCCCTGCAGGGAGCTCTGAGCTCTCCCTGGATCCTTCCCTTCCTCGGGGGAACGTTCCCAGCTCTCCCAGGCTGGCTCCAGAGGGGCCCCAGCAGCTCCAGATGCCCCAGGTGAGGTCCCAGCCCTGCAGGTGGGGGTCTCACCTGAGCGGGGCCCAGGGCCAGAATCCCCCCGGAGCTGCTGCCCAGGCTCGATGCAAATCAGCCTCAATGGGATTTATTTCCATTTATTTGCATTTCACAACAGAGGACTCCTCCTCTAACAGCCCCAGCTCTGACAAGCTGCAGCCCCGCGGTAGGAGGACAAATTCCCCTAAAAGCAGGAAGGAAAAAGCTTCACCCCATCCAAAAGGAGGAAGAAAAGGAACAAAGAAAAAAAATCCCTCTATTTTCTGAGATGAACTCGTGGGTATTACCAGGAAGAGGCTCCCAGCACTTGCACTGTGAACTCCCCTGGGGAGAGTTTGACCTCAGCAGCAGCAGGACTATAAATTTCTCATTTTTAACCCCAAAACCCCATATTCAATTCCCTCCCAGTCATGAGAAACACATTGGCAACACTCAGACAAGCTCAAAAATAACATTTCCTCCTCCCTGCACACACGGCACCCCAGGTTTTTTTACCCATTGTTGGGGTTGAGAGTGATTTTTGGGGCCATTTGCTCGGCAGGGAGGGTCAGAACTTTCCAGGCTCCAGGAAAACCCAAGAGGGGTGACACGCTCTGAACTCTTGTGTCCTTTAAGGACAGCTGGATCAAATAACCCCTCTGGGCTCCCTGGAGTGATCTGGTGAAGCAGAGAAATTAATTAATTATCTAAACACACCAAATCCTGGAGTGTGTACAGGAGCCACACATAGAGGAGTTTCTGATTTACCGGGATGGTAATAAATACAGCCCAAAGTGTAAATACCCTCCCCAAAGGATAAATACACCATAAAGTGTAAGTACACCCCCAAAGTTTAAATACACTCCAAAGTGTAAATTCCCCAAAAAGTGTAAATAACCCGCAAAGTGTAAAGATACCGCAAAATGTAAATACACCCCAAAATGTAAATACCCCCCAAAGTGTAAATACCCCCCAAAGTGTAAATACCTCCCCCCAAGTATAATTACCTCCCCCAAAGTATAAATACTCCCCCTCCCAAAGTGTAAATACAATAAAACCTGTTTTTTTGAGAGTCTTCTCCAAATATCTCATCACACAGCTCTTTATCTCCACAAATAAGCACCACCCCCCCATCCAGGCAGACCAACTGAATACATTTTCCCTGCCTAGAAAAAGCTGCAAAAAGAGGAATTTTGGTGCACAGCTGTCCAGTTTGCAGAGAGCTGGAGGAGGAATAGTCTGATTTAGAGGCTTGGGATGTAAAGCAGGAGTCCGGACCTCAGCCGGGGCTGATTTTATCCCTGCGGCGGCTCCGCTGTCGGGATCCCGAGCCAACAGCTCCATCTCCCGTCCGAGCCCGGCTGCAGCTCCCGGGGCTGGTTTTACGAGGCTGAATATCCCCAAAACACCCGCTCCATAACCCGGCTGAGCTTTGTGCGGCTCGCTCAGTCACTGTTTGGGACCTGGGAAATATCTGGTTCTGACTCCACCACTCACCTGGAAAAGAGCATTCCGAAAGATCTCGGCATTCGGGGATGCTCGAGGTCAGCCTTGGGGTCTTTTTGGTGGTGTTTTTTTCTTTTTTTTTTTCTTTGTTTTGTTCTGTTTTCCCCTGCAGCTGGGACTGGAAATGAAACCGACGGGAGAATGGAGCTTTTGGGTTGGAGGGACCTTAAATCCCATCCAGTGCCACCCCTGCCATAGCAGGGACACCTCCCACTGTCCCAGGGTGCTCCAGGTTAATCCAACCCGGCCTTGGACACCTCCAGGGATCCAGGAGAAGCCACATCTTTTTTCGGGAATTCCATCCCAGCACTACCTCACCCTCCCAACCAGGAATTCCTTCCCAAAATCCCATCTAACACTGCCTTCCAACAGTGGGAAACATTTCCCCTTGCCCTGGCTCTCCATGTGTGTGTGAGAAATCTTTCCCACGTCAGAAGCATTCATGTGTATTGCTCAGTGACAGGAAGGGAAAGGCAAGAAAAATTCGGGAATGTGATGTAGGAAGTGCGGGATCATTCCTGCAGCATTTCTGAGCTCAAATCAGGGCCAGGTGCAGAGAATGCTTGTGAGGGATGCAGACACTGAAGCTTAACCTGGGTCTCGATGCAAAATAAATGGTGGAAAAATGCAAATCTGAGCTGTGGCCGGAGGTTCTGCCGAGTTGGTTTGGTGTTTTCAAACGAACCCATGAAATAAGAACCCCTTGGTGCATTGTGGGTGTGGATGGGCTGGTACAGCCTAAAAGCTGCTCCTTAGCCAGGGATGCTGGTGATATGGACAAGGCCGCGGGCCTTGGGGTCATCCCTGCTCCAAAAAGTTGCTGAATCCCTTAAAAGCCAAATGACTTTTGTAATATTTTAAAATAATACTGTAAAAGAGCCCCCCAAAATTAAATATCTGTTGCCTGGGGCTCCTTTCAACCCTCGCTAGAGGTGAAGCCCAACCCTCTCCCTTCCTGGGCAGATGATAAGGGCATTCATATCCCCAAAAACCCAGGAGAGATGACCCACTCACAAACACCCAGCCTCAAAAAACCCTCACTGAGCACTCAATTAATAAGATTACACCTGCCCAGAAGCTTTTTTTGGAACAATTTTCCACCTGCCACCTCTTTATTTTATGTTCTGACAGCAATGGTTGTGCTGCTGCGGCTAAAACCTGGATTTGGAGAAGGTTTAACCCCCCCAGGACAGGGATTAGAGAAGGAAACACAGCTGCTGGAGACCAAAACATCCCTCACTGCTCCTTTTCATCTCTTCCATGCAGGATTTGCCTCCTCTCTGACAAAAAAAAAGCACCTGAGAGAGGGTCAGTCCAACAGCTGTGTGTGTTTTGGGCAAGAAATGCTGAAAATTGGGTTATTAAGGACTAGGACAGATCATATCAAAGCCAGAGAGATGGGACCAAGCAGGGTTTGTCCCACACAGCTTCCTTTGAAAATTCCCATTCCCTGTGTGGCTCCCG
Organism: Cinclus cinclus; assembly: GCF_963662255.1. Taxonomy (NCBI): domain Eukaryota; kingdom Metazoa; phylum Chordata; class Aves; order Passeriformes; family Cinclidae; genus Cinclus; species Cinclus cinclus. The sequence continues at coordinate 917,102 of NC_085074.1, read as the reverse complement.
GTGCTAAAAAAAGATGGATTTGGTTAAAATCCGAGGATGTCTCAAGGTCAAACTTTATTGCAAGGCGGAGGGCTCCGTTTCTAAGCCCCACACCCCCCTCCCCGCGAGTCCCAGCGCTCTTCTGGGGGGAAAGGAGCGGTTTTTGGTGAAGCCGTGCAACGGGAATCCAGGCTCCGGCACGGCTGCGGATGCCGATCTCCACAGGTCCTTGCAGGGCTGGCTTTGCTCGCGCAGGTGCTGTCCCGGGTGGGGTTCGCAGGATCCATGCGGCTCCCGGTGAGCCCCGGGCCGGCTGCCCAGCCTCTCCCCAATCCCCAAACAACATCCAATCCCCCAGGAAGTCATTTTTCTCAGAAACGCCGGCGGGCGCAGCCGGCCGGGGGTCCCCGTGCGCCCCTCAGCGCTGCAGCCCGTGGCTGACGAGGCAGGCGCCCGATGCCAGGAGCAGGGCGAGCCCGAGCCCAGAACGCCGCTCCCCGGGGGCTCTGCTGGGGGGTCCCCGCTTGCCCCCCAGCTCGGGCCAGCCCCCGGTGTGGAACCCACCCGTGGATGGAGGCTGCCTCGCCGCCGGGATGCCGTGACCCAGGCGGGACGGCCGCGGGCGACCGAGCAGCCCCATCCCGTAGCCCGCGGCGGCGCCGGCCGCGATGGCTCCGGCCACCTTGGAGCCGCGGCCCGGGGCGCCCCCGCCGCGGGACACGGCGCGAAAGCCCCCGCGGAGCCCCCCGGCCCCCGGGCTCCTCCCGCCGGCCCCGCGGCGGCCGCCGGCAGCGTCGCTGAGGAGGGCGAGCAGCAGCATCACCGCCCAGCACCAGGCGTGGTCCAGGGGCCGCATCCTGCCCCACCTGCGGAGCAACGAGGGGCGCTGAGAGCGGCGATCCCGGGCCCGAGCAGCGCCCGCCCGCCTTTAACGGAGTTCTTGGTTTGTGCGGCTGTTTGGGTTTCACTGATTCATCTCACCTCGCTGAGTCACCTCGGAGTTGGGAGGGACCCGCAAGGATCCAGTGCAACTCTTCCGTGGTTTGGTTGACGAGGTGGTGTTGGGTCACAGGTTGGACTTGGTGACCTCAAAGGTCTTTTTCCACCTGCTTCATTCTGTGGTTCTGAGTGCGATTCTGTGAGTCTGTGGTTCTGAGTGTGTGAGTCGCTGATTCTGTGAGTGGCACGTGCAGGGAGGGATCTTCCCAAACCACCAAACATGGTGTTCTTAGCACCAAGCTAACCTCAGTGTCTTTTATATCAATGTACTATCTCTATATATACATTATCTCAAGATATTATCTCTATTTATCTCTATATTGTCTCTGTTTATCTCAATATATTATCTCTGTCTCTAGACATTATCTCTATGATTTATTTATATATACATAGAATTACATAACATATATATAAGTATGTATATATTAGATACATATTATATATAACAATATGTGACCAATAACCAATAATTTCTAATAGAGATCATTAATATATAGTAATAGTGTGTATTATATATTATTATATCTGTATTATATTATTTGATTATATTTTTATGCATTCATACATATTTTTATATATTATATTGATATGTAGTTAATACATTCCAGTGGAAAGTGTCCCTGCCCATGTCGAGGGGTTGGCCTGGATGATCTTTAATGCCCCTTCCAACCCACCCCACTCCACGATTCTGTGATTTAATGCATTACTGTGCATTTTTGCCTCATCCCATACTTTTGCCAAACAGGGAGGGTGGGCACCGTGGGGCAAAAATCCCTCCCAACTCCCCGAATTCCCCCAAACCCTCCATTCCCCGCAGCCCGCTGCGGAGCTCCGGAGCCCCGGGATGAGACTGTGGCCCCGTCCCGCCCCCCGCAGCCCCTGGCTGAGCAGACAGACTCATTGTGCTGAAGCTGCTGAGCCATCGCAGGCCCGAAATCATCCCCAAAACAGCAGCGGCCGTGTTGACAAAAGGCCTTTGACAAAGCAGAGCCCCACTGGCCGGCAGCCCCGGCCGTGGCATCCCTTTGTCAGCAATTCCCTCCCCACTGGAAGGTGCCAGGCCTGACATCCCCGTCTTCCAAACCCAGCACTTCAAAAATTAAAATCAGCCTTGATTAATTGAATTTTCCTGGTTTTCCTGCCCCATTCCTCCAGTTATTTGAGTTATTTCAAAGAAAGCACAGAGTAGTGCCCCCTTCCAGCTGTTGGCAGCTACACCACGGCTGGAAACACCACAAAACCAGATGGCAAATCCCACAAAAAATCCTGACACAAGGATTTTTCCCTTCCTATTTTCCCTCCTCTCTATTTCCCCCAAACTTAGGGATCACCAGCCAGGGAAAATCCCAGCGCTGGAGCATCCCGCAGGTCCTCTCCCCACCCTAACCTCCAGCTCAGGTGTGTGCCAAACCCTTTTGATTTTCACTTTTCTCTGCACCCAATTCCTTCTCTTTTCACCCCGCAGATCCAAGGGTGCTGCCCTTACCCGTGCGCCGGGGCCGGTGCTGGCTCTTCCCGTCTGTGCCCGCCGGGCTCGGCTCGCTCCGGACTTTTCCCGGTGGGATGAGCGGGAAGTCCTGCCCCTCCTGCGCGGGGAGGGATAACGCGGTGGGCTGGCTGAGCTCCGGGGACAGCCGGGACACCCCGCGGGAAGCAGCAGCTCAGCATCCAGCAGGCCAAAACAATTCGAGATTTACCTTCGGGGAGAGAAATACCCAGAGGATGGAGCCTGCCGGCCTCCCGTTGTCTAGGGATAAATCATCCCTGCGGGCTGGGTATATTTTCAATATTTATCAGAACTGTAATTCCTCCCTGCGTGGCTCCTGTACACACTCCAGGATTTGGAGTGTGTATAATTAATTTTCTCTGCGTCACCAGATCACTCCAGGGAGCCCAGAGGTGTTATTTGTTCCAGATGTCCTTAAAGACCACAAGAGTTCAAAGTGTGTCACCCCAATATTCCCCAAAAAATCCTCAAGAAATTTGGATGTGACTCTGCAAATCTAGAAGGTGAGAGCATTTCTCCTTGGGAAACTTCTCCACTGGGATTCAGACAGGTTTTACTCTTTCCCCTCATCTCATTTTTTACTCATTTCCATGGCATTTCTATCCACACAAAGTGATTTATTTTGGACAAGCCAGACTCTGACTCAGGGGGTTTCATTCCGCATTAAGTTGCTACATATTTTATTTCCTTGTTAATCCACGCAGCAGTGCCACAATCATCCTTCAAACACATCAAAAGCTCCTCTCGCTGTACAACACTTTCCCGAACATGAGTTAAAGGTGGAAAAGGTACCATTAAAAAAATTACAAAGATGAATTGCAAAAACTCAAAAGGAGGGGGAGAAAGACAGAGGTTTAGTTCACAACGAGGTATAAAATGGATATTGCTGGTTTAGCCTGGGAGGAAAGAGGTTTTTCCAGCTGCTGGTGGTGATGGAGCCAGTCTGGTCCTGGTTTCACCAGGACAATTTGCTGGCACTGCTGGAAAATGAGATTTGGAAAAGAAAATCCTCTTTATTTCTGCCTCCCCCTCCTCCTGCCTTCCCCCCTTTCCCATCAGCATCCCTCGAGATGCTCGAGGCCCTCAGCTATCCCTGTGAGTGCTATTTGGCATTTACAGCTACCAGAGAGGTTTGACATCGTGGTTTTCTTAAAAATCCCTAAACATTAGTGCAAATTAGAGTGGGGGATGGAGGGAGCTGCGCAACCAGATGCAGGTTAGGGGAAGGTGCTGGAAAAAATGGGATTTTTTCCTGTGCTGGAAATCCACCTGTGAGCCCGCAGGTCAGGGTTAAATGCCCCCCCCCAAAATCTCAGCCAACCCTTCAGATTTACAAAATCCTCCCAACTTCTGTGAATTATTGCAGTAGGAATGTGCTTTTCTCTAAAAAAAAATAAAAAAGAGGAATTTTTTTGTTCTCTCTTGCAGCAGGTCCCTCACTGGGAGCCACGTTGGACATTTCCAAACTGAGCCCCCAAAATTCCAGCTCTGGAGTGCTGGCAGCCCTTGCTGAGCCCTTTTCTTGCCTTTGTGCTGCTCACAGATCTCCTCTTGTTTTTTTGTTTTTTTTTTTTTTTTTTTTTTTCCCTCCCTGTGACTTCCAGGGATTTGAGGTTTTGGCTGAAGCTGCCACCAGCTCTTGAGAGCCCCTGAGGATTCTGTGGGGATGAAGGTGTGGGAGGGGGTTTGGCTCGGGGCTGGAGCCATCCAGATGGACACCAGGAGCATTTCGGGGTTGGGATTTGGTGCAGCACATCCCATGGACGCTCACATCGCCGTTGGGCCCTCAGAAATCTCCTCCAGCCTCTGCTCGATCATCAGCCGCATGATGGAGTATCTGGAGCACAAGGAAAAAAGAGATTTTTCAGCATCCAAGGAAACCCTGAAATAATGCAAACCCCGCATTGGGGGTGCAGGGCCACACAAATGAATTTTTTGGGATCAAAGCAGCCCCCCCAGGAATGTTCTTTCCTCCCAGCAGCCCCCCCAGACCCCATGTACTTGTGCTTCAGCTTCTTCACTTCCCGATCCTCCTCCTCCTCCAGCTTCTGGATGAAGCTCCTGAGGATGGGCATCTCGAATTTGATGTACTGGGCGACCTGGGTGGGAGAGGAGCAGCAGGAAATGGTGAAGAGCGTGATGAATTGACCCCCCCCACCCCATCCTCTCCTTAAATTTTACCAAGGATCCCAAAATATTACAGCAAACCCTAAAAATTAAAATGTTTATGACCATCAGCTCGTGCAAACAAGCAAGCACTGAATAAATACTGGAGGAAAGATCCACTTTAACTCATCCTGTCTTGAGTGTCCCCAGAGTCTCAGAGCTGCTTAAGCCCAAATTCACTCCAAAAGTGCTCGCTCTGAGCCGGGATTTCAGAGCACAGCCGGCCTGGGCGAGCCGGCAGATGGCACAAGGGAGCCGCTCCCGCCCTCCTGGAAAAACAACAATTTCTCCGCGCTGAAAGCGCTCTACCGTGATCAGATTCGGGATGGCACAACCGGGCTGGGGGCGTCTGCTCCGCCTGGCAGCTGGAAGCTGCTCTTGGAACACCGAACAAGGAGTTTCCCGAAGGATCGGGACTTTCCACGGAGAGGCGCAGGAGCACAGCAGCTCCTGCAGCTCCAGCACGCATCTGCTCATCGGGGATAAATTCCTCCCCGGGAGGGTGGGGAGGGGGGCTGGGATGGAATTCCCAGAAAAGATGTAGCTGCTCCTGGATCCCTGAAGTGCCCAAAACCAGGTTGGACATTGGAGCTTGGAGCAGCCTGGGGCAGCAGGAGGTGTCAGGGGTGGCACTGGGCGGGCTTTAAGGTCCCTCCAACCCAAACCACTCCACGATCCCGTGACCCCCCGGGTTTTTCCAAGCCCACCTGAGGGTGACACTCACGTCGTAGGTGACCTCTTCCACCTGGTCCTTCTCCATGAGGAACACCTTGGACACCTGCTCGCAGGGGCCCTGCAGGATGCGGGCGAGCAGGGGGAAGTCGCTACCGCGCAGCTTCTGCTTCTCTGCAACGCCAGAAGCGCGGGCTGGGCACGAGGAGCAGCGCCGCGGGGATTGGGGCACTCCAGGATGGGGGTTTGGGGTGCTCACACCCAGGGGTATGGGGTGCTCACACCCAGGGGTTTGGGGTATTCACTCCCAGGGGTTTGGGGTGCTCACACCCAGGGGTTTGGGGTGTTCACTCCCAGGGGTTTGGGGTGCTCACACCCAGGGGTTTGGGGTGTTCACTCCCAGGGGTTTGGGGTGCTCACACCCAGGGGTTTGGGGTGTTCACTCCCAGGGGTTTGGGGTGCTCACTCCCAGGGGTTTGGGGTGCTCACACCCAGGGGTTTGGGGTGCTCACTCCCAGGGGTTTGGGGTGCTCACACCCAGGGGTTTGGGGTGTTCACTCCCAGGGGTTTGGGGTGCTCACACCCAGGGGTTTGGGGTGCTCACTCCCAGGGGTTTGGGGTGCTCACACCCAGGGGTATGGGGTGTTCACTCCCAGGGGTTTGGGGTGCTCACACCCAGGGGTTTGGGGTGTTCACTCCCAGGGGTTTGGGGTGCTCACACCCAGGGGTTTGGGGTGTTCACTCCCAGGGGTTTGGGGTGCTCACACCCAGGGGTATGGGGTGTTCACTCCCAGGGGTTTGGGGTGCTCACACCCAGGGGTTTGGGGTGTTCACTCCCAGGGGTTTGGGGTGCTCACACCCAGGGGTTTGGGGTGTTCACTCCCAGGGGTTTGGGGTGCTCACACCCAGGGGTTTGGGGTGCTCACTCCCAGGGGTTTGGGGTGCTCACACCCAGGGGTATGGGGTGTTCACTCCCAGGGGTTTGGGGTGCTCACACCCAGGGGTTTGGGGTGTTCACTCCCAGGGGTTTGGGGTGCTCACACCCAGGGGTTTGGGGTGTTCACTCCCAGGGGTTTGGGGTGCTCACACCCAGGGGTATGGGGTGTTCACTCCCAGGGGTTTGGGGTGCTCACACCCAGGGGTTTGGGGTGTTCACTCCCAGGGGTTTGGGGTGCTCACACCCAGGGGTTTGGGGTGCTCACTCCCAGGGGTTTGGGGTGCTCACACCCAGGGGTATGGGGTGTTCACTCCCAGGGGTTTGGGGTGCTCACATCCAGAGGTAATTTGGGGCACTCACCTCCACTTGTGTGCACCATATACAGAGCAAACTCCTCTGCAGAGTTCTCGATCTGGAGAGAGATGCAAAGCTATATGTATATAGGGTATAGATTTTATAGATAAATTTTTTATATAGTTTTTCTAAAATAAAAACTATGTGTATTATTATATATTAAAATTATAGTAAAAGTATATTAAAATTTTATATACTTTATGTTAAATATTTTATAAAATGTGAATGCAGATTTTATACATGCAATATAAGGATTTTTTACATAATGTAAACATTTCTATATTATATAAAGATTTACACATCAAATAAAAATTCAGATATATACATATAATCCAAATGTATATTATATATATAATGCAAATATGTTATATATGTATAAAATAATATATATAATATCTGGATGCAAATTACATATATATTATATAAATATTTCAATAAATAACATAACATAACATAACATCACATCACATCACATCAGGTTTTATACATACAATATATAAAGTATATTTATTTATTTTAAGCACACCACAAGCTGCATTCAGAGCAGCCTGGGAGCACTGAGGGGAGGGTCCAGCCCTCACCTTGAATTTGTTGAGCAGCAGTTTGAGCACCTGTGGTGTGGTCATGGCGCTGTTGATGCGCACGTTAGTGACGGAGCCGTAGGCGGGCGTGAATACCGAGGTCTGTGGGGCACAAAGAGCACTGAGAGCCCTGTCCAGATCCCAGGAGGATCCTGGAAGGGTCTGGTGCTGGGAGAGGCTGAGCTGGAACAGAGACTGGGCAGAGCTAAAGGAATATAATCGGTATTTATTGAAAGGATGCACCTTGGTAGTGCTGGAGCAGCTCCCAAGTCCAACCCAAGATGGATCCCTGTCATGAGTTTTATACTTTTATAAGTTTTGGTTCATTTACACATTGGGGTCAATTGTCCAACCACAGCCTCAGGCTATGAAGTCTCAGCCCCCTGGCTTGCCCCCTTTCCCTCGCCATTGTTTCTGCTTTTTGGGTACCAGTTGTCCTTGATTCTCTAGCTAGAAAGGAATTGTTTTGTTCAACCACTCTGTGAAGAGAACTTACTAACACCTTGCCCTGGTTGCAACACAGGATGTGAGCAGGGCTGTGTGTTCTATCACCATCTGTTAAACCAGCTGGGGCAGTGTTGTTTATCTCTTCCACAACCCATCCTCCCTCCAGGAGATATCTCCTGTTAATGGGCCATTGAGTCCCACTGCACGGCTGATCAAATTACATCATCCCATTGGGAGCTGCTCCACCCATGGGGAGGAGCCGAGCATTTCCTACCTGGATAAAAACTAAGCTTTGGAACACCAAGGCAGCCTTTACCCACTGGTTTCCAGAGGACAAGAGCTACCAGACCTTTCTACAGGATCACTACTTCAACAAGACCACTTCATCTGGACTGCTACAATCACTCTAAGTAATAGAGTGTCAGGTTGTATTTGGATTCTGCCAGTGCTTTTCTTTTGTACTATTGCATGTATTTAATTTTTCTCTGTTTTTCCTATTAAATTGTATCTCTGACTTGGAGTCTCTTACTGGTTTTGCTTTCAAACCAGTACACACCCAATATGAAGTCTCAGAGTTACACACCAGACAGCAGAGAGTCCGAAAAACACCAAAGCCAACCCAAGGCACCACGGGCTCACCTTGTGGTTATAGAAGTGGCCGTTGATGGAGAAGCGGTGCCGGCGCAGCCGCCGCTGCTCGCCGGGCGTGCGGACGCTGCCGCGGGGCCGGACGCCAACGTCGCTGCGGGTCCGCATCAGCTGCGGGGCCTCCTCTGCCGGCCTGGGGGCTGCAAAACACCCACGGGACCCGGGGTGTGGGGACTGGGGACACTGGGAAGCACCCTTGTTTTCCTCTGGGGAGCATTTGGAGAATGTGTTCCCAGGGCTGCACAGATCATGACAGCCACTCAGGGGTCTCCTCCAGGAGTTTTTGGGCAACACTCCCAGTGCAGGGTGGGATTGTTGGTGTCTACTGGGTCAAGAATCCTTGTGGTCCCTTCCCACTCAGGAGATTCCATGATTCCAGAATTTTCCTGCTGCGAAACAGCCTCTGGGAGTCCCCCCTTGGATGCAGAAATCCTCACCCCAAGAACAGACTTCTCACCCCTGCAAACTTCCCAAGACACAGCAGCCTGTTTATTCTCCCCCAGCTCCCGGTTTATCCTCCCCCAGCTCCCAAGGAAGGTCATTAATTCAGAATTAACCGCCTAAATCCCTGCTGCCACCTGGATAAAGCCCCTTCTCCTGGGAATTGGAGCATCTTCCCTCTCTTTTCCATAATTTAACTTTCTCTGTTCTCCTTCCCTGTAATGAGAGCAAGCAAGTGAGGGCAGAGCCTCAGATCTCTGCATAAAAACTGGCCTGGATCCAGATTATTATAAACCAGCTCTTCATCCATTTTTAATGAACCTCACAGGCTCCAGCTCTGGGTGTTTTAATTCAAAGTGTGTCTGCAGCAGGGAGAAACCTCTGGCAGAAGCTACTCCAGCTGCATATGCGGGAACCAAGCACTCCCAAAGAGCTGTGCACGCAGGCCGGGCACTGATTTTTACTGGAATTTAGGGGAAAATGTAATAAAAGGCTTTTTTTTCTTATGTGCTGGCAGAGGATTGAGGCCATAAATCTGAGAGGAATCATGCTGGGGTGATATGGGGTGGGCATTGCCTGGGAAAGATTTAATGAAGGGGGGAGAAGTGCTGTGAGTGTGGAGAGCAAAAAGAAAAATGAAAAATTGGAGGATCACAGATGGGGGCTCCTGCACCAAGTTTGGCTCAGCTCCTCTCAAAAGGATGATCTCATCCTTCTCTACCCCCCAAAAAAATACCAAAAAACTAGAACAGCTGCCAGAGTTGAATGAGCAAAATGCATGCAGCAGGTTTTTCCTGCAGGAATTCCTGGTGGGACAGCCTGTGCTCCGCTCCTCAGAACAAGGGGTTAAGGAGGCTCTTCCCCCTTTGCAGAGGAGGAACCAGGAGGGGACAAACCCTGGGGACAAATGCTTCTCAGCAGCTGTGACTTCCCCATGGTAACGCTTCCCAACACTCTCATTATTCTTCCTGAAAAGGGAAGGGGAAGCTCCAACATCCTCCTTTGCCTCCTTTTCCCTGCAATCCCACGAGGGATCTCTCCTCCATCCTCTCGGTCCTTTCCAAGCTCCTCCACATCTCAGTGCTGCCCCTTACCCAAGAAAAAATCCTTGGGAATCAGAGAATCATTGGGGTTGGAAAAGATAATCAAGTTTTGGGTGGTCCGGGGAAAAACTGAATAAAATAATCCAAGGTGCTTTGGGAGTAGCTGAGCTGGAGCAGGATGGAAAACTGAGTCTGGAGTGAAGGACAAAGCCCGGTTTGTGTTTTCCCAGGTAAAACCGGAGCTGCTCCCGAGCACCAGGACCAATCCCGGTGTGTCCGAGCCCGGCTCACCTGCGCCTTTCCCAGGGTTCTCCGTGCTGGGTGCGGTGTCTCCGTCTGTCACCGGGATGTCCGGCAGTGTGCTGGGCTTCAGCACAGACCTGGAGAAGACAGAGGGCTGCTGGGTGTCCTGTCCGTGTGTCCCTGTCCGTGTGTCCCTGTCTGTGAGTCCCTGTCCGTGTGGGGCCGCAGAGAGAACAACAATCCAGGGAATCTCTGCCCCTCATTTCCTGCCCCCAGCTGCTGATTCCAGCTGGGACAAAAATCCTGGAGGAGGCAGCTGGGGGTGCAACCAGCAAACCCTGTCAGGCTGGGGGGTGTTTTGGGGGATGCCTGTGTGGTTTTGGAGGTGTGCATCCGTGGTTTTGGCAAGTGCCTGCCTGTTTCTGTGGTTGTGTGTATTTCTGGGGGTCCTGGTGTGTTCTTTGGGCTGTGTATTTTTGGGGCTCTCAGTGTGTTTTTAGAGATTTCTTACCTGTTTTGGGGGCTGAATGTGTTTTGGGCTGTCTGTATGTGATTTTGGGGGTCCCTGTGTGTTTTTGGGGCTGTCTGTGTATTTTTGAGGCTATCTGTAGATTTTTGAGGCTGTCTGAGTGCGATTTTGAGGCTGTCTATGTATTTTTAAGGCTGTATGTTTCTGGGGCCATCTCAGTGTGTTTCTGGGGCCGTCATAGTGTGTTCTTGGGGCTGTCTATGTATTTTTGAGGCTGTATGCTTTTGGGGCTGTCTCAGTGTATTTCTGGGGCTGTCTATGTATTTTTAAGGCTGTATGTTTTCGGGCTGTCTCAGTGTGTTTCTGGGGCTGTGTATTTTTGAGGCTGTCTGTGTATTCTTGGGGCTCTCTGTGTGTTTTTAGAGATTTCTACCTGTTTTGGGGGCTGAATGTTTTTTGGGGCTGTCTCAGGGTGTTTCTGGGGCTGTGTATTTTTGAGGCTGTGTATTTTTGGGGCTGCCTGTGCCCCACACTCACCCGTGGGCACCCAGGTTGCAGCCCGAGTGCCATGAGGAGGAGGAGGGAGGTGGGCGGATGCGTTGGTTGTCATCCTGCATCTGCAGGCGGATGGGGCGGCGCAGCCCCCACGAGATGTTCAGCAGCCCCTCCACGATCAGCTCCCCTTCCTCCTGCGACACACACAGGGATTAGCAGTCCAGGGAAAAGCTGGGAATGTGGACTGGGGATTGGGGGCTGGGAGCTCTTTTCGAACCCAGACTTTCTGTGGTTTGGGTTTTTGGGCTCTCTCTTGCTCCTGGGGCTGGTAAGGGGCAGATCTTCCTGGGAGCTGTGCTGAAGCAAATCAGGAATGGGGACAGCAAGTGTGGCTTCACTTTGACAAACCATGGAAAACACAGGACACGGAAACAGGAAAGGACATCAGGGACCAATTCCATCCCCACTGAGAGGATCCAGCAGATTCAGTGATCCCAGTTTACAGAGCCCAAGGACAGGGCTTGGGGCACCCTGGGGTAGTGGGAGGTGTCAGTATCCACCCACAGAATGCGATCATCCTTAAGATCCCCTCCAATCCAAAACATTCCATGTTTAGATGGGATTTTGGGAAGGAATTCCTGGCTGGGAGGGTGGGGAGGGGCTGGGATGGAATTACCAGAGGAGCTGTGGCTGCTCCGGGATCCCTGGCAGTGCCCAAGGTCATGCTGGATGAACTTGAAGCAGCCTGGGACAGTGGGAGGTGTCTGCCCATGGTGGCACTGGCTGGTCCCTTCCAACCCAAATCCAGGATTTCATGGGCGGGTTTAGATGGGATATGGGGAAAGAATTTTGGGTGAAGGGCTGGGATGGAATTCCCAGAGCAGCTGTTGCTGGCCCTGGATCTCTGGAAGTGTCCAAGACCAGGCTGGAGCACCCATGGACAGTGGAAGATGTCCCTGCCCATGGCACAGGTGGGACAGGATTGATTGAAGGTCCCTTCTCCCCCAAACCATTCCATGAGTCTGTGATTCTCTGTCTCAACTCCCTCAATTCCCCCCTGCCCAGGGCATTTCTCACCTCCCGGTGCCGAAGCTGCAGGTTCTGCCCCTCGTAGTAGATGTTGTAGGTCTTCAGGTGCAGGAGCAGCTCATTCCTGGGGGTAAAAGCGGAACAAAAGGTGCTGAGATGGGGTTTGGGGTGAGGGGGGAGATGCTGCAGGCACCACCCAGTGACCCCTGAGCTGCTCAGGGTGGATCCAGGGAAGAGTAGGAATTGCTTCCCTGGCTGAGGAACCTGCTGTGCTGCTGAGGACCCAAAAATTGCTTTATTTGAGGCACATTTGGGTCTTTCCAGACCTCCCTTATTGAAGGTTTTTGCTAGGGGTCCAACATTTTGCACCCACATTTAGGGGGAGAAACTGCCTGTGACCGTGTCCCCCACAAATCTTTGGAAAAGGAACAAGAAACCCCATCAGAGTTCGGGGCAGTTGGTCACAAGGTTGAAAAATAAATAGTTTTCTGGGGGTCATGCTGGAGTCACGAGTGATCCCAGGAGAGGTGGTCATGTCAAAGCTCTGAGCCCTGCTCCAGGGGCAAACTCATGATAAAAATACAAATAAAGCGAAAATCAAGGGCAAAAATTAAGATAAAAATAAATTTTAAAAGGTGGAAATAAAGATGGATACGAAAATAAAAACAAAACAAATGAAGCCAGCTCAAACCACAGGGATTTGGGTAGGAGAGGGGGAAATTTCACATTTCTGCTTTATCTCCTTTTCAATCTCCCTTAAATCTTAGGAATCGTCTCATTTTTCCCCAAAGAATAGAAGAACGATTATTAATCAAGACTTTTTCAGCAAAGCCCATTTTTATGGGAGGTTTTAGAGCATTTGGCCACAATCCTAAGGAAAATTTCAAAATCCCACCAAAAAGTGTTTTCTTGTTAAGGAAATTGCCTTTTTAGAATGCTATATATTTATATATATTGTTATATAAATGCTATTTATAATAAAAATATGATGTTATATTTTTATTATCTTACATACTGTTATGTACTATATATGGTTATATTATTATATATTGTTATATACTGTTATATGCTATATATTATATATTTTATATATAAATTAGTACACATTTAGCTCAAAAAATTGTATAAGCAATAAGATAATTTTATATATTATATTTATAATGTTCTATATGGTTCTATATTGTTCTACCCTGTTAGATATTGTTAGATATCATCATATGTTACACATGATATATTGTTAGATATTTTTATATATTGTTACATATTGTTAGATATTGTTAGCTGTTACTATATATTGTACATTTGAGGTTACAGATAACACCTTACACACCCTATTACCCATTCCAGATCACAGATAACCCATCCTATAACACATCCTACATCCCCCATCCCCCTGGAATTCCAAAAAATCCCCCGGGCTGCGCTCCCGCTCCTTACCTGGAGATGAATTTGTCCTTCCCGCAGGGCACCGCGTCCCCTCCGCCGAGCTCCATCCCGGGGCATGGGAGCCGAGCTGCCGAGGGACCAGAGGCAGCTCAGGGGAGCCGCCCCCTGCCCCGGAGAACGGGGAAATCAAAAGAAATATAGAAACACCTTTCCCTCCTCCCCCCCCCCCGCCCACCAAATAAAAATAAACAAAAGCCAGAAGAAAAAAAAAAAGAAAAATGAAAAGTGAAAAATGAAAAATGAACTCCCCCCGGCGCTGGAAAAGGCTCCGGAGGTGCGGGCGGGGCTCGGTGCGGCTGCTCCGGGGAAGGAGGGAGATGAGATAAGGGCGGAGGCGCCGCGAACTCACTGAAAATTTAATCCCCGCGGAGATAGCCTGACGCTAAATTTGCATTTGGAGCATCCGCGGGTGTCCCAGGGACGCCAGAGCTGCGGGACGGAGGGGGGTAAATGGGAAATGTTCCTTTTCTCTGATTATTTTCCTCTTTTTTCATCCTACAAAACTTCAAACGTGCGGGTCCAGGTCCTGCTGCGTCCTTGGGCCATCCCAAACCCGCGCTGGCACCAGGGATGAATTTTCCAAGCAGGCAGAGATACTGGGCTGATTCTTCAGCTTTTTAAAAATGATCCCAGCTGGATTTTTGGGTCATGCAAATGCTTGGAATTCCCCAAAATCTCACCTTGGGGCACGCCCTGTCTTAGGTCTCAAGTGGGATTTTTGGACAATATGAAATGGAATTAAAATGGGGTTTGGTGTGGAGCCCTTGGGATGCTCATGGATTCAGAACAGTTTGGAATTCGGGTGTCAAAGAGACCTTGGAATGTGGAACTGGGATGGTTTTGAATGACAAAATGGGGTCGTGCTTTTCCTTGGCTGACATCCTAGACAGGATTTAATTTTTCAGGGCCTTTTCCCTCCCTTCCCTTCTAGAGGAGAAACTGGGATGAGCAAAAAGCATTTTCTCCACAAGCTGCTGTTTTCTTCCACCTCCCACATCACCATGTGCTTCCTCCCAGTCCCCTGGGACAAAAAAAAAAAAAAAATCCTTTTCCTGAAAGAAAAACACCCAATTCCACACCAAAATCCAAGCAAAGGTAGTAAAACCTGCCAGAGGATGAATCTAAACCCTAAAGCCTCTGCACAGTGGCAATCCCAGAGTTCCATCCCGCATGCTGGGATAAATACCCGAGAAAAAAATGGATTGGCAACGGCAAAAATATTCTGTGGCAGGTTTGAAACCCCACACGAGGCCGTGCTGGAGCTGGAGCAGGAGGGGAAGGGCAGGAAATCGGCCTGGCCTAGCTCTAGGGCTCTGGAGAAAAAGCAGAAGAAAAAGTCGGCACCAAAAAATTGCAGAAGAGCTGACAAAGCTTTGGGTTTCCTGAGGAGCTGCACGAGTATTTTGGCAAAACCGGGCAAAAATTGGCAAAATTCGACAAAATCCAGCACCAACCCTCCTCCCGCAGCCAGCAGCCACATCTCCTGCCTCCATCCATCCTCCCACAGGGAACAAACACGGCAATAATCCTGTTTATCCATCAAAAACAGTATCAGGAGGGGATTTCACAGCTGGCTCATGGGTTTGGGATAAACCCTTGGGGTTTTTGGGGGCAGCAGCTGCGTGTGGGGCCCCAAATTTGGGAGTTCCCAGCTGTGAGATGCAGGAATGGCAGGAATGAGCATCACCCTCGTGGGCGTCCCCTGGCAAGAGATGACAAGCTCTGGGGACATTCCGGGGGATTAAAGGACACAGCAGATGTGAAAATTGTGTCCAAAACACCAGAGTGAAAAAAAACCTTCCTAGAGCAGCAAAAATACCAGTCAGTGAAAAAAACTTTCCTAGAGCAACCCAAGGGTGGAGCCTTTAGTACCACTCCGAGCTTTGCTCCAGAGCATCCTGGTGATGCCAAGGGGTGAAGACAAAGTCCCAATTCCCTCGAAGGGGACACGGGGATGAACTGCAGCCATAAAAAAAGATCAGTTTTGGGGTGGAAGGGAAGCTCCAAAATGCAGGTTCATAGTCCCGTGCCGAGGAGTCGTTTCCTGTTTATGCCCCGGCTCTGCCACCTTCGACTCCGTCATCACATCCCCTTCCTAGCGCTGAGGAAAGGGGCAAATTCTTCCTTTTTTGGGTCTGGAGAGAACCAGGCTGGGAGTGGAGGGGAAAGGCGGCTCCTGGAGATTCCCCAGGCACTGCCGACCCCCAATATCCCGCCGTGGCTTTGTCAAAAGGCTTGAAATCACCTGGGAAAAGGCTGGAAATCACTCAAATCAAAGCGCTGGCAAAGTGGAAGTTGCTCTATTTCTCAGCTGTGGCAATTTGGGGCCATGTCCATTCCCCCGCACCCCGTGCCTCAGTTTCCCCTCGGAGCTGACGCGTTTCCGCCGTGCCCTGCCCAGCCCGAGCTTCTCCTGGTGCTTTGCAAAGCGCTTTTAGCACAGCTCCAACTCAAACCAACGCCCCGTGCCCGCGGCAGGAAGATTCCGGCCCTTTCTGCCTCCACTCGGCTGCTCCCAGGTCTGACGGACCCCACGGAGCCCAGATTTGTTCGCCTCCCTAAAAACAACCTCCCAGAACCCCTTCCCGCGTCTCTGCAGCCCAGCCTGAGGAAGCCTTGCCGCATCCACAGCCCCTCACAGCTTCTGCCGAGCTGTGCATCTCCCAGCTCCAAACACAACAAAACAAGGAGAAAAGTGGCAGAAGCCCCCAGAGCCGTGTTTTCAGCAGGACGGCGATTTTCTCTCCTGCTCCTGCAAAGAAATCTGCGGTTTTGGGGCGTTTTGCTGCCTCGGTCCCATCCCTCTCCGCAGCACTCGGGAACCTCAGCAGCATCCCCCGCTGGGGCGGGAGCGCGGATTTGGCGCAGCCGAGGGATTGTGGGAATATCCCGCTCCCCGCGGAGGCCGCGACATTCGCTCCTGCTCCAGCGCCGCCGCTTCCCCGCAGCCCGGGGCGGCTTTTAAGCGGCCCGAGGGCGCTTCGATCGAGCCGCGCTCGGTAGCAAAGCATCACGCGAAGGCTCCACGGAGCCTCCCGCGGCCGCTGCGCTCGGCGGTGTCGGGGCAGGACCGGACACCGCGGCCGAGCGCTCACCCCGTCCCACGGATCCTGCGCTGGAGCAGCCGCGCTGCTGCCGGCGGTGCCTCCGGCCCGGCCGCTACTCTTGGGCTGGGATTCCTGCCCCGCGTCCGGCCCGCATCCCTACGCGGGGAGCTGCGGCTGCTCCATTGTTTTCCAGCGTCACTATTGTTCTCCAGCCCGATTGCTCCGTCCTGGAAGGGGAGAGGGGAAGGAGGGAGCGCTGAGCGGTGGCGGAGCCGCCGGAGATGCCGCGGGGGTGCCGGCTCCCTTGGGGACAGGCGAGGGCACCCACTGGCCGCACTCGGGGTGAAGCCCCCCGGGAGGAGTCGGTGCCCCCAGGGGCTCGCGGTGGGACAGCAGCGGGCGGGTCTGCCCCGGGCGCGACGGGGCGAGAAGGTGCCGTGCCCGGGGCGGGATCCACGGGCGCTGCGGCTGCTCCAGCCCAGCGCGGAGGGCGATGCCGAGGGCGCTCGGGGGGAGCCGAGTTGACACCCGGGGGTGGGGGCCGGGTCCCCCCGGCTCCCGGCGGTTTTCGCCTCCGCTCGACGCGGCCGTGGCTGCGAGGGGGGCTCAGCCCCAGGGCCGCTCCCCGCGCAGGATGCGGGGATGGGGATGGACAGAGGGATGGGAATGGGGATGAGGACGCCCCATCCCGCCCACACTCACCCGGTGCCGGTGCCGCTCCGCTCGCAGCCGGTGCCCCCGTAGGGCCGCCCCTGGGCGGAGCGGGGCGGGACGCGAGGGGGAGGGGCGCGGGCGGGGCCTGGGATGGCAGCGCTGGGGACACCCCCTCCCGCAGCCGGGGTCATCCCGGAACCCGGATCCCGAAGGACGTCCCGGCTCCGGGATCCCTTTCCGGGTGCCAGGGCTGGGAAGCCCAAAGGATGCCGGCTCAGAGACGCGGGTTTTCCCCGCCCGGACATCCCGAAGGATGCTCCGACAACAACCCTGGAGCAGGTTCTGGGTTCCCAAAGGACATCGTGGCTCCACCCGGCTTGCACGTCAGGACAAGGATCTGAAAGGATTCTCCATCCCTGGTGCCAGGAAAAGGGCCCCAAAGGGCACCCCATCCCCACTGTCGCAACCAGGATCCCAAAAGATTCCCCATTCCCGATGTCAGGAGCAGGAATCCCAAGGGATTCTCCAACCCTGTTGCCAAGACCAGAATCCGAAAGGAATCCCATCCCACGCAGCCAGGCTAGAAATGTTCTTACAGTCAGTTCCAGCTTTGTCCAGAATTCCCAGAAGGAGCTTTGTGGGCTGCATCACACAGGCTGGAGCAGTTGTTTCTGCCTTAAAAAGCCCCAAATCCTGGGATATCCAGTGCTGGAGCCATGCAGGCAGCATCCTTGGCTGTTCTGTTGTTGGGATGGGGCCCAACCTTAGCCTTGGGATCTCACCTGGATCCAAAACCGACCCCGAGAAGGGGATGGAGGATGAAATAAATGAAAATAAAATCTGGAAGCAGTAGCTGCTGTTACCTGCAGCTGGAGGTCACAGTTGCCTCGGAGCTGATGCTCAGCATTCCCCGGATCAGGATCCCATCTTGCCTGTCCAGTCCCACGCCCTAGGGAGAGTCTGGGGGGAGTCTGGGGGGGAGCTCTAGTCCAGAAAAGCAGGGGCTGTGTTCCTCCCCCTTTGTCTGCTCCTGACCTTTCCCAGCGCTTTGTGGCTTCTCTGGGCTTTTTTTCTTTTTAAGGAATTTGCCTAGAAACAGCCCACACGAAAGAAAAAAATTTAAAAAACAACACCAAAACAAAGAAATAATCACAGCAGCTCCTTCATCCAAACAGGCATCTCTGCAGGCACAGACTGGAATGGGCCTTTTCCCCCCAATTTGCTTGGATTTCTATGTAAAATATGAGAAGTTCTGGAGGAGCCATCTGGCTCAGGGAAGCACTGACTCGGCAAAAGTGAGTGGGGCCAGGTCAGGATTGATATTCCAGCAGCATCTCGAGGGCTGGCAGGGATGAGAGGCCCTTTGTAGTGGGAAGAGAGGACAATGGAGCCAGCCCCAAACCCCAAGGATTCGGCCTCAAACACAGGGACAGCTTCCCCTGACCCTCAGCTTGTGGGGTGGATGCAAACAGAAAAATAAAATTAAATCTGGGGTTTGGGGTGCACAGGGGGATCTTGGCTGTGGAACTGTGGTTAAATCCTGTTTTTTGCTGTGTTCTGCTCACTGCCATCAGAGCACAGGCGGTGGGAGGGAGGCTGGAGCCTGGATAGGGGGGATTTATTTAGCAAATAAAAGGAACCTGACCCATTCCTGCCCTGTGAGGCTGCTGCTGCCTCCACAGTGGAAGGAGCACAGATCCACAGGGAAAAACCCTCCAGGAAAAGGCAAAAAGGATGTTACAGCACCTGTTCTGCAGGCTGAGTCAGCATTTCTGTGCTAAACACCACACAGGGATCACAGCAGATGCCTTTCAAACCATAAACTTGGATGGATTTACTGCTGCCAAGGACCTCAGTCAGGTCAGAATAAAGCACCAGCTCCAAAATCCTCCAATATTCCATTATTTCCCCCCAGAACAACCAAGCAGCCAAAATCCTTTCTTTCCTACTTTTGCAGCTTCTCATGGTTTCAGCTTTAAGCCCACGCAGCTGATTGCCAGTAAATTCCGAGCAATATCCCACACTTGGATCCATGCTGGTGTGGGAGCATCTGGGAGCTGTTAGGGAGCTCTGAAAGCAGATGGGGAGAGATGTGGCTCTGGAAAGACCTCTCCTCGTCTCTGACCTTGTTTCCTTCACACAATTGCCTCCCCTGTGTGGGAGTGTTTCAGCCGTTCTGAAAATCCCCAGATTTTGAGATCCTGCCCAAGATCTGCTTGCCTTGGATTGATGCTGATTTGGGCAAGAGGAGAAACACATGAGGAGAAAATACAATTATTGAGTGAGCTGTGACCCTGCAGCACTGGGGATTAACCAGGATTAGGATCAGGTTTTTCATCATGGACCCAAATGTGGAGTGCTCAGAAATCCCTGTCCCTGCTCACAGCTGCTCCTCTGGCTCTGCTCCCAGCCCCTCACTGTGGATTTGGGTGTTTTTTTGCTGTTTTAGTTCCCATCCCACTCCACCATGGGCCACATCCAAGTTCGGGGAGGTGCTGGGGTGTCCCCATGTCCCCAAAGCCAGGAGCAGTTCCCACGGGGGCTAGATATCCTCAGCCAGGTGTTGCCAGGCTCCCAACCCCTCCCAGGCAACCCGCTGGTGCTCCGGGGTTAAACCTGGAATTTGCTGCAGAGAAACAAGGTCTTTGAAGGGCTGGGGATGAGCAGAGGTGGTGACCAGCCCAGGTGACACTCGGCTCCTTCACCCACACACTGGGGACCTGGAGGTGCTTCAGTGAGAGCAGGGACAGGCAGGAATCACAGGAATGGGCAGGGATCACAGGAACAGGCAGGGAATCCCAGGAAGATTCACAAACAGGCAGGGAATCCCAGGAAGGGGCAGGCAGCTGTGCCTCTCCCCATAAATCCAGGAATCCCACGTGTCTGCAAGGTGGGAGCAGTGGGATGAGAGCTGGCGAGGCATTTGGGTGTTGCAGTTTTGGGCAGCACCTGCTACAAAAACTCTGGCTTTTACCACCTGGATTCTGAAATTAATATCAATTGGTAAGAAATCAATCAATTAGGGAGGAATTCTTCTCTGTAAGTGTAGGGAGGGGCTGGGATGGAATTCCCAGAGCAGCTGTCCCTGGATCCCTGGAAGTGCCCAAGGCCAGGTTACAGTCACCTGTGACAGTGGGAGGTGTCCCTGTCCATGGAAGGGGTAGCACTGGATGAGCTTTAAGGTCCCTTCCAACACAAACCATTTCAGGATCCTCTTAATTCCATGATTCTCCACCAAAGGAACTGTGACACCACAATGCCACACTGCATCTATGCCCGTGTTTATTTATACTGAACAGATTTAAAAATACAGAATAAAATAGCTTTATCTACTATTATTCACAACATCTGGTCCAAATATTACATTTTTAAATATTTAGTTGTTTAATGAAGCACTGTTAGAAAAAAAAAATAAAAAAAAACTCCATAAAAGAATTACACATCTTGGAACAAGAAAAAAAAAATCAAACACCCTCCCCCCCCCCCAGTAAACTTTTGCTGTTGAACAAAAAAGTTTTACAGCCAAAGTCAGTCACGAAAAGTCATGGAGAAAACAAAATTTATCCCCACTGCCTAAGAACAGTCAATAGTTTGTTACGCCAGAGGTTGTTCTAAACAGACAAATACAGGAATTATTTGGACTGGCAGCACGAGGATTGCCCAGGAAGGGTAGAGGCCACCCTGGATGTCTCTGCACAGCCACAGCCCAGCGGGAATTCCAGCCAGGAATGCTCGGGGTGGCCCCACCACTGATCCCAACTCTCACCCAGCCCTGGGATCTCCCCCAGGCACAGCCCCAGCCCTGAGGGCTCCCCAAAAACAGGGAAACTGCACCAAGTGGGACTTCGCTGCAAAAAATGAGTGACCCCCCCAATGCCCCCACTTCAAAAAAGGAAAGGAAAAGGGGAAAAAAAAGCTGCTTTTGGTTGAAGAAGGCCACAAAGAAGCAAGGTGAAGGTCGTGCTGGTCTCACACAGGCGTTGCACACATAAACACAGCGATTCTGGCAAGCACAGGCTGCTCAGGTGGGGTGGAGGCATCCAAGGGCTCAGCCAAACCTGCAGACACCGGGGGTCTGCCACCACGAGTGCCTGGAGTCCTGTTTGTACCCAAAATGACAGGATTTCCACACTTTTTAGGGTGTAAAGGATGGTCACACTCACTGGCGCTCCTCATGGGGCCAATGAGGGCTTTTCTCCAATTCTGCCCCGGGAGCCCTGAGGGCTCAGCAGGGAGGAAACAACAAAACCCTCCAGTTTTGGGTAGGAACACAAACATGCGTAAATAAAGTATACACAACCACTATAGATTCGTCAATGAAGAAATTCTACCATCACATGACATTGTCATGACACTCATACCACTCCCTCCCAGGAAAAGTGCCGCCGTTATCCTGAGTGGAAATGTTATTTTCTTAATATATGGAAATAAAATACTGCAATATTCATGTACAAACCAAGTTGTCATATTTCAAGTCAGTATTAAAAGGCAATAAAAGCAAATCTGGGGTTGAAAAGGTTGAGCTTTCTGAGTGAGGTACGTGGTAAAGTCCCTCCAATATGACAACGTTAATCAGTCATAGCTGTCAGCTACGAAACCTAAATTTCTATAGGCATAATTTGCAAGTATTTGCTTTAGAAAATGTGTTTCAACATGTCAGCAAGAACCTTAATTTAACCTAAAAAAAATACAAGATAATATCAATTACAAAAATCCCAAGTTACTTTGTATACACTGATACCATCTCTGATATGACAAAATGATATTTCTACCATGAATATTTGCCCTTCCCTCTCAAAATTGGTTGAAACTTCTCATGGCCTCTTCATTCACCTCTCAGCTGCTGCCTTCCCTGGGTGGTTGGAGTTTGGCTGTTGGAAAGGCAGGGAAGGACAGAGAGGGAAATCCAGCATTACACTGGCAGTCAGGTTACACCTGGATATCCTCAGCACACAGCTCGTGTTTAATGCTTCCCAAACCTGCAGCTTCAGCCTCTACCACCATGGGCACACAGCTCCTTGGAATTTCACAGCAGCCACTTGGGAACGTGCCCAGAAGGGACCAGGAAAAATGGAGACCAGGAAAAGAAGGGAACAGGAAACAGGAAGGTGGAAGAAGGATTTAAGGTCCAAAATCCCCCCTGTACCTGCACAAACCCAGGGTGAACTCAGGCATTTCCCCCTGTGGACAAAAGCACTGCTCTCCTCCCCCTGGGAGGGTTCCAGGAGCCCCAGGAAGGGACAGGGGAGCTCCTGCTCCCACAGCTCCTGTGCCACCTCAGCCCAGACCTTCCTGCACTTCCAGGTGTCCTTTCCAAGTCTGGGGGTCACCTTTCACCATTCACCCTGGGAAAAGGCAGGGATTTGTCCCACTGACCAACTGGGATCTCAAGTGACAAGTGACCCTAATTTCAGCTGCTTCCCAGGGCCAGGGGTGGCCAGGGAGAATGGGCACAAATCACAAAAAGAATTGATTCAACAGGAAATTGGACTGCACTTGCTTGAGGAGTGCTGTGGGGAAGGAGGGGTGTTCTGCTCCAGGGAGGAGAGAGAACTATCCTGGGATTTGCTGCCCTGGAACAGAGCCTCTTGGGAATCTCCACTGAGAACTCACCTGGATTTCCCTCAATTAGCTGGAAATTAAAAGCTTTTTCCTCCCTTTCTCCACTTTTACAGGATAACCAACTTTGGCATTTGACATCACCACAACTGCTCACGTTGTGGCCTGTGTTTTCCTTTTGCACAGGTTATTTTTAACCCTCCCACGCGTGTCACACATCTTTGGTTGCACAGAAAGCTGGGGAATTTGGAAGCTTTGTGCCACTGAGCAGAGGCCCCCACACCCTAACTGTGTCCAACACCTCACTACCTGGAGAGGAAAGGCTGAAAAATTAGCAAAAATGACTTTTGTTTCACAGGCAAACCAACCTCATCTACTACACAGTGACTCTTCCAACCAGCTCTCGAGTCCAACTGACACCAAGACTGCAAACTACTGAAAGTTCCCCGAAGGAAGCAGGAACAAAGGCATGCTTGGACATGGGAAAAGCGGGATAAAACAGTTTCTGGAAACAGCCATGGCATGCTGAGAACGATATCCACGGAATCATTCCCACTCTACACTACTCAGTACTGATCCATCAAGCTCTGTCCTTGCCCTCCCCACCCCAACCCATCCATGCTTCAATAACCCAGAACAAATTCCCCTGGGAGCAGACTTAGAGAAAACAAGAGTTCCTGTGCTCCTGTCCAGTAGTCAAACTTGAATATATCAGGGGGTTACAGGATCTACTGTTATGGTTTTCCAGGAATACAAAACGCAAGCACCGTAGAGCATTACTGGCCTTGAAATTACATTACACAACATTTCCCTGATGATCTCCACAGCTGAAAATGCTTTTGGGGCCACACTGAAGTCTAAAACTAACTTGCAATAGTAAGAACATTAAACAGGAATAAAATTGTTAATCATGAATGCATGATGAGCATGAACACCCACATAACAGCAGAGCTGAGACTATTCCAGGAACAAAAAACGAGATCTGAGTGGTGCCCTGATTGGACCCAATACCCGTGAACGCATCGGGTGGGTGAGGCTGGCAGGTGCAGTGTCTCTGCTGTCCCAAACCCCCTTCCCAGCAGGAATCAGCCTCTGGAGAAGCCCCACAAGAGGAGAAGAAAGAGCCTTGTGCAGCACCAGCAAAAAACTCCAACCCTGCTTAGACCCATGCCAGGAGTGCCGGCACCATTCGGAGCACGTGGCTTTCCCTGCAGGAAAAAACTGTTAATTGCTTGGGGCTGATTAGCATTTCTGCACAGAAAACATCCTGCTGGACACAGCACTGAACTGAAACACTGCCTCCAGGTCCTGTCTGAGTTCAGGTTTCCCATTCCAGCCTTGGAAAGAAATCCCCAGGTGGGGAAAGCAAATGTTCAAAAATGAGAAATGCTGTGAATAAAATAAAGTGGCAGTTGCAGCACTGAGCCAGCCAAGCCAGCCACGGTTTTCAAGGGCAAAATTATTCCAGAAGCTTCCTGTCTGAGCACTGGATGTGCCACTGAAATCACAGATAATTCAGAACTGAACTCTCATGATTTGCCAGCATCAGCTGAGCCCAGTTTCCAGGGCACTGAGAATATGGAATGTGCAAATCACTGTGGCAGACATCTATGGGATTTGACATGACCAGAAGGAAATATTCTTCCTTTTCTCTCTTTTCACTCCACCTCCTTCTCCAAAGTTCCATTTTCTCGGCATAACCAACACTGAGGGCTTCAATAAAATCACCATAAAAACAAAAGGTTTGCAGCAGCACCTCCACACCTCCACCTAAACCCATTTCAAACCAACAGGCTTAAGTGCACAGCTCTCTACAACTTCCCAAAATCAGCAGGATTTACCACAGAGACACCAGACCTGGTTCCCACCACCCACAGCAGGAAAAGCTTTTTTTTTTTTTTCTTCTTTTTTTTTTTTTTAAATCTGTCTCAGCTCTGGTTCCAGAATTTAAATGCAGATATACAAAACATATATTTTAATGCTTCTTAATCAGCAAGAAACTGCAAATACATCTTTGACTACAACTAGATAATATAATTTCAGCTAAGGCTATACTGTAGCTTCTGAGTCTTCGTCTGAATTCCTGCAGTTACTGCTTTTTCTGAAGCCTTTCCATGTGTATCCCATGAAGGTGGGGCTGATGGGCAGGAAGCTGAAACATCTGTATTTTTTAATGAAGTTCATGCCAAAAGGCAGATCATATGTTTCCATGCCATCCAGGGATTTGCTTCCTTTACCAACCCCTTTCTTCCATTTCCGTATTCCCCTTTCTTCAGGGCTTCCTAGAAATCAAAATAAAAGGAGAATAACATATCTCCATGGATATCTTTATATGAACACACAGGCCTAAACCAGAGCCTGAAAGAAGAAAGAAAACATCAAGGCTCAGCGTGCAAGTTCAGCAAATCTCTGGAAAGATCTTCCTCAAAAGGGAAGATCCTCCTCAGAAAGGGAAAAACACATTATTTATTTTGTAACTGGAAGTCAAGGCAAATTTTTCCTCTTGGAAATGGAACGGAAGCAGGTTTGGCTCTCAAAGCCAGTTTTACTCTGTCTCCTGAATAGTGGTTTGGTTTTTATCAGCTCTCTTAGGTGTTTAACTTTAACCTGGCAAAGATTCCAGGTGTTCTCAGGGGAAGGGAGGACAGGTGTGAGGACTCTGCTGCTGGTGTGGAAACAGCCAGCCCCAAAAGCAGGGATGTCCTGCTCCTGACCTGCCCCAAGGAATGGTGCTGGCAGGCATGGAAGGGACAGCTCAGGGCTCACCTGGGATGGTATTATCCAAGATGAAGGCGACGCAGCCCCCGACGAACATGGCTGTGGTGAGCAGGACGTTCAACACCTGATCAATGCCTGCTATTCCTGCAGCAACAGGGAAAACCTGTCTGGGCTTTTGATCATCCACATCCTACTGATTTACACCCAGGCCAAGCAGGATCATTGCTGCTAAGTTCAGTGAGGGATTTGCTCCAGAAGGGCTCTGGAAGCCACGTGGGGTTGGTGCAGAAGAAGCTCCCCCCAGTGCACCACCACGGAACATTGTTCCCCAAAATGCAACCTCAGGAACTCTCAGTTGCTCACAAAAATGTCACGAAACACCACTTTAGTTCCTACTGCAGACACAACTAATCTGAGCTAAGCAGAAAATCGTGAAATGGAAAAGATAAATGTTCCGATTGTGAAATTGTGGGGACTGAAATAATTATTTTTATAAATCTTTACTTTTCAAAGGGGCAAGAATTCACAGCCCCAGTTACGAAAGAACACTGCATTAGCCACATGAAGCTTGAAGGATCTACTTTTCTAACCACTCACAGCAGGACAGATATGCCTTTAAATCCTGATCTGAAGGCATAGTGGAAAGAAAAGTCAGTTAATATTTTGTTAGAAAAGCCCCAAACAAACCAAAAGCAGTGAAATATTCCTTTGAGTCCATCTCTGGCGACACACACCTGGCACAACCACTGCTGAGGGGAACATTAAAACAGAAAATCTTCCCAGTGAACTCCTCAAAGCTACAATTTAATTAACAGTCTGCAAAGGAATTCACACTCAGAACAAGTCTGAGTGACAAAAAGTTACAACCCCCAAACAATTCCCCACATTCCAAACTCTGCTTGGGTGTTTCCCCTTGATCTTTTAACATTATTTACAGCTCCCATTCACCCTTTCAGTTTTTCTTTCAGCCTGGTTGGTAAGTGCCTTCTCCCATTGCTCTACACGGCACCCAGAGAAAGCAGGAAAGCCTCAGCTGTGTCCCACTGGAATATTCCCTGCAGGTCTCAACCTCCCAATGAATTCTCCTCTGAACACACATAGAGCTTGACTGGACCTAAAGCCTTCACTGTCTGCATAGTTTGGGTTTTTTTCTCCACAATTTGGGTTTCCTCTCACTGAGTGCATGACTCTGCACCTGGATAGATTGTCCATGTGAGCATAAGGCACAAATGTTGATGTGAAGAAGCAGGAGGACATACCAGTGACCAGGGGGTTCTGCTTGAGATAGCTTGGGAGGACGAGCCCAAAGAAAATGGAAAACCCGAGCACAAAGAGATTCCGAGAAGAATTCAGATCGATGAACTGGAGGTTTGACAGACCCACGGCCGTGATCATCCCTAAACACAAAAAAACCAGCTTTCAGATAAGTCTTTTTCTTCAAAAAAATAGGGCAGCAAAATGCTCAGAATCAGCAAGGAGGAGCACAAAGCCCCCTTACCAAAGAGGGTGCAGAAGAGAGCCCCCAGCACGGGGTCGGGCAGCGAGGCGAACAGGGCGCTGAACTTGCCCACCATGCCCAGCAGCAGCATGAAGGCTGCTCCATACTGGATCACCCTGCGGCTCCCAACCTGCAGGGAAAACAGGACAGGACACTGGGTAAGGTCTGTACTCAGCCCAGCCTCACACCTGGTGTTCTGTTTTGTTGGTCAATTTTAATTTGAGCTCCTTCCCAGTTCCTGCACACGTTCTGTTTTGGTGCTGGAGGGCTCAGTCAAGCTCAGCTGCCCCAGGCCAGCCCTAAAACCATCTGGAATTGCCACAATGACCAGGAAAGGTGGTGCAACCCAGCCACGAGAGAGAAACCAAAAGGGACAAACCACGCCGAGGAGAGACGGCAAATGGAAAAAAGAAAATAAATTCTGTGTGTTGCTGCCCTTGGACATGGGAAAAGATTGAACAGTTACCAGGTGTGGTTTGTAATGACACCAGGTCATGGGAAGGAGGTGCAGGATTTTTACACTTAGATTAGCAGCTGCTTTTGCGACATCCTCAGAGACCAGGGCTGAATGCAAATCAGGGCTGTGCTAACACTGAAACCAAGAGCGTGCACTTCCTTCCCAGTTTTATTTTAAGCATTCGAAATTCAAGCAGCCAGTGGCTCTCTGTGGTGTAGGGGTGGTGGATAAACCTGAGCAGCTGGTATTTTAACACACTTCTACTGCCATAAGAGGTGCCCCAGGGACAATAAAAACTCCTTTACATTAAGATGGTTTCTAGAAAAGCCCTTTGCAAGTCCCCAGGCACAGAGCATCAGTGTTCAAAAAGGAAATGCTCATTTGTTCATCATGTGTGACTGAGCTAAATGAGTGAAATGAGAAACAACAGATCCAACAGGCCTGAGGAGAGGCAAAGTCCTTCCTTGCCCTACATTGCTCAGTGCTGAGCTCTAGGTGAGTTTCTTTCCCTGCAAACAGAAGCTACACCATGAACTGGAATTACAACCGAATTTAGCTGGCACCTTTCCCTACTATCTATAGAGATAGTATGAATATGTTATACTATGAATATCTTTAAAGATATTCATTTCTGCAAGGCCACTGAGATCTTGCCCTTCAATTCTCTTCCTGCCAGAAACAGGCAAATTCTTTGAAAACCTTCATGATAGTGACATTTATTTATGCAAACAAATTAAGCTCCTCTGGAAAGCTACTGAAAATGTCCCAGGCAGCATTTAGCTCAGGCTCTGTATTTACTCCCAGCACACACATTTACAGTGATTATTCTGGAGTGCATCAAATGGTACCTGGTGCCTCCATTTCAGCATCACCACTATGTCAAGAGCTGCTTTAGCCCCAGCTAATCATAGTTAATTGATCTTCCTCCCATTAAGTAAAATACACACTGGCTCAAAGACCTTGCAGCACCTCCATCCAGCTGCACTTAAATTCTAAGAGTAATTATACACCCATTTCAAGGGAGGGGAATGCCCTGGGACTGGCAGCA
This sequence comes from Cinclus cinclus, assembly GCF_963662255.1. Taxonomy (NCBI): domain Eukaryota; kingdom Metazoa; phylum Chordata; class Aves; order Passeriformes; family Cinclidae; genus Cinclus; species Cinclus cinclus. The sequence continues at coordinate 888,665 of NC_085074.1, read as the reverse complement.
CTGAAGATTTCCCCTCCCAAATCAACAGCAGAGCATCTCTGTGCCAAAAGTGTATCTGAAGCTGCAAAACTGTTGGGTTTTGGGGAATGAATGTGCAGGCAGGGGAACAAGAGCAAAGCCTGTTGCAGAGGCACCCAGCTGTGCCACTCTGGGCAGCTCCATTCCCTGCTACAGCTGCCACTCCAACTTTCCACTGCTCCAGCATGAAATGCACACTCATTTCTGCGGGCTGCTCATTAAAAAAAAGTACTGTTAATTCATCTCAAGCCCCATGAAGTAACAATAGAAGGGGAGCAGAACAGAATAAACCTTTCTTTAAGGATTTTTTCCTGACCAAAACCACTCCTAGGAGATTTCCATTAGCAGCTGGATGGTGACACATACAGACAGCAGATGGTGCTGTTAAGTGTTGAATTGCACCCTGAACCCAGCAGAATCTCCCTTTGTGCAGCAGAAGGAATGGCTGAGGACACTTCTATCATTTATATGGGGGACCAGGCCAGGGGGATGAGTTACAGACATCTTCTATCCCTGCACAAAGGATTTATGGTCCCCACCTTAAACACCCAAAAATATGTTATTGCATCATAAATAAAAAATAACAAATTATGTTATTTACAACATAAACCACTCATGCTACATCACACAATGCTGCTGCAATTTCTTACCAAAGTTAAATTAACAGTATCAGGCAGATCTCTGCAGCCCAAGGCCTCCCAGCTCATCCAAGCACAGATCCAGCCCCACATATAAGCAAAAGAATTCCTTAAACACTCATACATTTCGTTGAGCAACGTCAGGAGAAATACGTAACCCCCTAAGCCTTAAAACCAAACATTCAGGGTACATTTAGCTCTGACATGGCCTTGACTGCAGCCCCACTTGCTGTACCAGTGCAACATCCTAGTACAGACACAGATAAAGCCCAAGCACTTCACGCTGCATTTTACTGTGTTTGAGGCATTAAAAAGGCATCACTTCCTACTGATGCTTTCAGAGCCAAGATATCAAAAAAGCACCAATTTCTACAGAGTTTACAGTGTTTATGCCTCAACTCAAACCACCCCAGAGCCCTGGAATGCTGCCTGGATTTTCCAAGAGACAGTTTATGGAGCATTTGCTTTATGTAGATTCTAGCTGCCTTTTAGTCTGGCTAAAAGGATTTTTGAGGTCCTGATGTACAGTAACGCATTTTTCTCAGACAGTTAGGTACTCTCAGAATTATCTGGGAAGTATGTCTGCACAGGAATGGAGCACAACAGTCTCCTGGAAGAGGATTATGAACAAAAGGAATGTTCGAGCCCCTGAGGGTTCACAGCAAAGCACTTCACCTTTGTGATGCCAAGGACCCCAATGTTGGGGCTGGAAGAGGTGGATCCATTCCCTGTCCCAAACACTCCGTCCAGAACACAGGAGAGACCCTCAATGAAAATCCCCCTGTAAATCCCAAACAGAACACAAGGGTCAAGTTGGTACAGTGATTATTTTGGAGTGCATCATTTGGAGGGCATGGATTCAGTGGGAGGGTGTTTCGTGGCTGAATGCCACAGGGGCATCTGTCCCATCATGGAATTATTACAATTCATGTTTCAAGCTCCAACACACCTGGAAAACACACTGGAGTTCTGTTTTCTGAGTCTTAGATCCCCACATTCTTAAACTGAGTAAATTATATTAAAAATTCAATTAAAACTTCAGAGCTGCTCTTTGTTTCTAAACTGCATTCCAGGTGATTTTAGACAAACCCAATTCCAGAACCACTTTAGAGTTCTATCCCTATGGAAACTGTGCTATTAACTTCCACAGACTGTAGCAGGAATAGGACTGGGATCCAAATGCTCCATCTGTAACAAAACAATCCAGTTCCATCCTGGATTTTAGACTCGTGGCCCTTGCCTTTGACCAAACTGCAAGAGTTCATCTCGGATCACATACCTGTCTTATCCCAAGGGGGGGGGCGGGAAAGTAAAAACTCGAACAGCCTGAGCCACTAGACGTATTTATGGTTTGGACAAACCTGTTGATGGCATGGATGGGTGGAGGAGGAGCACAGGACAGCCTGGCACAGGCGTAGTAATCCCCGATGGACTCGATGATGCTGGCAACGACGGCACTCAGCATCCCGATCACCCCCGCGGCAGAGATGGTTGGCAGCCCCCACTGGACTGTGAAGAGAAGAAAACTGAAACCTCTCCTGCCCCAGGAAACAGCCTGGGTATCAAAACAAACAGAAATCGAATGGAACTGTGGAATGGTTTGGGTTTTAGGATCTTTTTAGGGTCATTGAGTCCAGCTGTTCCCCCAGCACTGCCCAGGCCACCACAGACCCTGTCCCCAGGTGCCACATCCTCCAACACCGCTGCTAAATTCCTCCAGGGATGAGGACTCCAACACTGGTCCAGGGCTTGGCAGCCCTTCTGGGGAAAAAATATTCCCCAATATCCAAGCTGAGCCTTCGCTGGCCCAGCCTGAAACTTTTCCCTCTCCTCCTGTCCCTGCTCCTGGGATAAGATCCTAAATGCCCCCCGGCTGTTCCCCTCCTGTTAGGGAGTTGTGCAGAGCCAGAAGGTCCCCCCTGAGCCTCCTTTTCTCCAGGCTGAGCCCCTTCCCCAGCTCTGCTCCCTTCCCTGGACACGCTCCAGCCTCTCCATGTCCTTGTCCTGAGGGGCCAGAACTGACCCTGGGATTGAGGTGGAGCCTTCCCAGTGCCCAGCACAGCCCTGGGCACTGTTTATTTTTCTTTGATGGAAACAACAAACTCCCTTCACTCTAACACAGTCTGGCAAGTTCAAGGAGATGAAAGGAGCAAAGGAAAAACCGCCAAACCAACTGCTTTGATCACACTTGGAAAAATCCCAGAGAACCATAAAACCCCACTAAAGAAAAATTCCTCCTGTTCGGGAAATCAGGAATTTGAGCTACAGCATGTGAGAAAACAATTCTGGCCAGTGAGGTGAATGCCACTTAATTATTATTGCTCCAAAAACTCACTTTGGTCACAAGTTTAGTCTACCAAAGAGGATGGCAACAATCAGCTCTGATCACTGCACAAACACCTCCCAGCTCCAAATTTTTGTAGTAGAGAAAATAAGATTAATTTAAGCCTGCAGAAAAGCCCGGCAGGTTTTCCACAGCAATTGCCTTGATGCTTTTATCTCTTTGAAATAGATGAGCCTCCTGCAACAAAGGGATCCTCAGTCACACAAGAGTGAATCAACCGCACAAATATGAAAGGGCTTGTGAAGGTGGGGAAGTTTTCTGCCTCTTCTTTCCCAAAAGCTTCTATTCTTCATCTGCTGCTTTAGAAGTGGTTTCTTTTAAGAACCAAAGCATAAGGAAAACCACGATGAACGTGCCTCATCAGTGTGGTGGCATAACTGATAATTCCTATAATTCTATTCTAAAAGAATATTATTCCCTAATTACCCTGTTAATTTCTGAAGGGTGAACCAGTTGTGCAATCTCATGCCATAAACCCAGCCTTTACCAGCTTTAAACTTAGGCGTGGCTAACATAAAAATGCATCCAAAAAAGTTGTGTAAAGTGTTTGGTGCTCTCCTGTAAATAATTTCATTGCCCTCTGATAAGCAGGGCCTGACATTCTCTGACTTGCCTGTTCCAGCACTGCCTTGGCAAGTCAGGGCATTTTTCTCCCAGTTAACACTTTGTGCTCGTTCAGGAATGGGTGTGTTTGGGGCAGGGAAGTGCAGTGAGCTGGAAGAAACTCCCCACAAAAGTGATTCTTTACACAAGGAGAGTCAGCAGAGCTGTAAAAACCTGTCCCTGGCATTATATAACATTAACAGGATTGCCAAGGACAGATAAACCAGCCAGTCCTTGGATTTCCACGTTATAGATACAATCACTTGTTATCCTAAGAGTCACCCACATAAATCCTGCAAATTGCAGTTCCAGAACCTCAGCCTTCCTTGGGTGAGACCTTAAGGTATCAACTGAAGAGGAAAACAAGGAAAAACCATCATTCCCACCCAGCAAGTAATGAGAGTGCTGTGTTAGAACTGTGCAATGGCTTAGGTTGGGAAAGCCCTACTGTCCCAGGCCACTCCAAGCCCTGTCCAGCCTGGCGTGGGACGTTCACAGGGATGCATCATCCACCACCCTAGGGTTATGGAATGCACCAATGAGAGAGAGCCAGCAGAGCTTCTGGAACACTAGGAGGGACAGTGCTGGGCTCCTGGGGAGCAGGCACACTTACAGGGGTAGGGCACCTTGAACCAGGGGGCCACCAGCAGCACACCCCGGCGCGCGTCCGTGCGAGCGTAGAACCCGTACTTGGAGCTGTCTGGGGGGAACACGTCTGTCACTGTGAAGATGAAGCACAGCAGCCACGACACCAGGATGGCCAGGATGATCTGGGGGAAAGGAGCAGAGAAGCTGATAAAGGAACTCTCAGTGCCCACTGGGGATGTGCTGCACAGCTGTGAGTCTGAGCGAGCAGCAAATCCCACAACAGAGCCGTAGGGCGCTCCCCCTGCCCCCAGGAAGGTGCTGGTACAAAATCCTGGCAATCAGAGCAAGCCCCTTCTATCCTTAAGTCTCCAAATGGGCACTTGAACAAACTGGGGAATTAGTCTCAGTTTTACCAGAGGAATAAAGAGCAGCCTTTCACCAGGGGCAGGGGAGTTTAGGTAAAAGGAGATGGTAAGGGTCTGGTATCAGCAGCTCTGAGGGCTCAGTTTGGGCTCTGTGTGTGCACAAACATCCCTTCCCCTCTGCCCTTCCCTCCCCTCCTGGTTCTCCATCACTGCAACAGCTCTTCATCAGAGGCAGACACCAGAGTGGCCATAAAATCAGAATACTTCCTGTGATCAACAAGCTGTTAGGTTTCAAATAAATCCATTTAAGCTTTTGCCTCACCTTTGTGAGTATTCTATTGTTAAGAAAAATCAACCCCTCCCCACCAGAAACAGAAATGGGTGTTTTTGCCTAAGGAAGAACAAATTCAATGACTTACAGGGAACATCTTGAAAAGCTGCAGCCTGTATGCTGTCCATCCTTTCTTGGATTTATAAATGGGCAAGGGAAATTTGACATTTCTGGCATATTGAGAAAACAACAGTACTAGGAAAATAGTCCTGAGGAGAAAAGGAGGAGGAGGGTGGGACAAGAGAGAAATGTCATTAGCACCAATATATGATAAGTTCTTCTCAGCACAAACCTCTTCAGACCCTTCAGACACAGATGATAAATGCAGATTTTCTATTTAAGCAGAAGACAAGGCAGCAAAATTATTATTATTATTATTCCTCCAATGCCAAAATACAATTTGAATTCTAAAGTGCTGCAAAACTCAGCAGCTGCAAGTAAAACAAATAATAAAATGATAAAATGAATCAGGAACAGGCCCAGACTGAAGGGAGGTTTTCAGTTAAAATTCCTGTGCTCCCCCTTCTTTCTTCCACCTGTGATCCAGGGTTGCTCAGTAAAGCACAAAACTTCCTGCCAACAACTGAGAAGAAAAAGGAGAACTGGAGGCTTTTATGCAGTCATTTTTACATTTAAAAATTTGCATGGAACTCCAAAGTACTTGAAACATTTCCGTCCGGGAAATTTTTCTGTTCTTCAGAATCCCATTTTTTTTCATTATGAATCTTTCACTGAATAGCTGCAAATGAAGCAGAATGCAACCAAACCCCCAAGATTTGCTGCAAGGGCAGTTCATCAGTATTAGATGTCTCATTCTTATGAATTCCCCCTCCTTGAGTTAAACTGCCAAGCTCCTCTAGACACTAAAAATTATTTTTTACAGGTAAAATAAGCCCCCACTGAAAAATCAGAAGCCAGGGCACATTGCTCAATTCTGAATGAGCCAAGTCAGCTCTGCGCTGAAAGGGCCTCCCAAAGACTGGAGCTGTCTGAAGAAGCAAAGCTCTGCTGAAATCTGAGATTATGTTTTTATCAGCTGACTTGAAAAGTAAAAAGAGGATTTTCAGCCTCTCTCCCTCTTCTACCCTGCATCAGACACAAACCAGTTTTCCTTTGCCTCAGTCTCCAGGAACAAGGAGGGGCATTTACAGCCCTCAGCACTCCAGGAAAAAAGCAAAAGGCTCTCCATTTCCATGTAGGAAATCCAAAAATCTCCCCCAAAATCCAACATGGGAAGATGGGCTACACTCCCTCACACACCAGCCCTGAGGACAAAGGAGCTTTGAATTTTATTTAGTACAGAGTTGCAAAAATATCCAATATTCTATTATTGCAATGCATTTTCTGTTGTATGCAGAGCACAGGGGCTGTGAAACAGCACCAAATCCTTGAATGCCCCAGGAAAATCTGGATAAACAGGAATAATTCCCCTTTTTACAAAGCACAGTGCTAAATATCTTATGGAATAAAGCAACCATGGAACAAGTCAAGGCAGGAAAGTGTAAATTGGGAATCCTGTCCACTGTGGACACCCCCAGCTCCGCCACAGCTGATTCTGCAGTGTCAGGGAGAACCCAGGACCTTGATCACTTCTCACTGTTGGAGTCACTTTTGAGTGCCTCACCACATCTGTGGAGTTGTTTTCAACAATCCAGTGCACATTTGTGCATGGCAGAAGCCAGAAATATTTTACTGACTGGGTAACATTTGAATCCCGCTCCTGAATTGATTTTTTTTTCCATCTGCAAAAATGGCAACTTTAATTACATGTTTCCATGTCCAATTCAAAGATATGTTTGATTCACTTAACGTTAGTCCCAACTTGCACAGAATTTGTTTTACAGGCAAATAAAATGTTCCTTTGGATCAGCTGCTTAATATAATAGAATCACCAAAATACTCATGATGCCAACATCCAAGATAAAAGAGAACTAAAGAGCCCTTTTAATCATAAGCTGCACTTACAGAATACTTTACATGTTCAAAGCACTGTGCAAACAGATTAGTGAGATCACAATCTGATCTCATCAAGGCATTCCTCCGGCTCCCAGAGCCAGCAGTCGGGTGCTGCACATGGAACACAGCAACTGCTTCAGCCTCTTTTCTCCCTAAAATGGGGTTTCCAGCCCTATTTGGCTGCTTACGCACACGGGGAGCTTTTGTCTTCTCTTTGTCTCATTTGCTTCACTTACTCCTTTTCATTCTTTCATTTCCCTGGCCCCTACAACTGATGGCACACACATTGCCTGAAATTCCCTCTCACATTCCCTAAAATTCCCTCTCAAAGCCTTTATGTGCCCTTGACAAGAATCTCTCTGCTCATGGCTCAGCCACTGGTGGTGCTTATGGCAATACTTGTGCCCCCTATCATCACACACAAATGAATTTCTCTTGGGCACAGGTAAGTAAACCAGTACCAATGGCAGAGGAACCAGCACCACCAGTGGTATTTATCTGCTGCTGCAGGAGAGCAAACAGGCAATGCCAGCCCAGAAATACAAATTGTTCACTGTATTTTATCTCTCTAGTGTTTTGCTAAATCATCTTTTCTACAGCACTGAACTCCACCTGGCCAATGGCTCCCAGATCAACTCCTGCTTTATAAAATTCTGCTCTGCACATTTCATTTATGGCCACTGTCCTTTCCCCTCTCCTCGAGTTCACATTATCATGGAACAGTTTGGGTTCAAAGGAACATTAAAGCCCACCCAGTTCCACATAGGAGCCATGGGCAGGGACACCTTCCACTATCCCAGGCTGCTCCAAGCCCTGCCCAAACTGGCCTTGGGCACTTCCAGGGATCCAGGGGCAATCACAGCTGCTCTGGGGCCTCTTCACCCTCCTAGGGAAGGATTTCTTCTCAGTGAAAAGCTTCTTCAGTCAACTCCCCTGAACTGCTGCTGTCCTTATTCCCACATTTCCAGCTGACCTTACCCAGACTCATTCACGTTCCTGCTCATGCTGTTTCTCCACACTGGCAGCACGCTGCCTCTGGCTTTTCCCTGGCACCCCAAAACTGTGTCTCCCCAGCAGGACCCCCAGGGGTACTCACAGCATGGCGATGCCCCAGTGCTTGCCAGCTCGCTCCCCTGCAGCCTGGAAGCCCGAGAGGCCGATGAGGGCCACGGTGGGGGTGATGGTCAGGGGGCCGATGTAGCGCAGCAGAGCCCCGGGCAGCCCCAGCAGCCCGATCACCACCTCAATCAGCGAGGACATGATGATGGCACCTTGGATCTGAACACACAACAGGGCAGAGAGACAGCTCAGTGCCATCTGACAGGCAAAGCCAAACTGTTTGTTTTTCTGCTCTGGATTACAAACTTCAGTTAAAAGAATTCAGTGACACAGAAGAACTCAGCAATTTTTTTTTTTTGTCATAAAACAGCTCATTATGTTTAAGTGACTTATTGCTTTAAGCATAACACTTATGGTTTTCTCCACAAAACTGTTACACAACAGACCAGTGGGCCAGTCTGGAAGCTGTGTGGAAAGCACATCACACTGTCAGACAGGAGACCTGGGGTCCAGGCTAACCTTTAAGCTCTCAGATCGAACGGCAAGGGTTGGTGCGCCACGAGGTGATGCTCCTAGCTCCTAGGGGCAGAGTGTGTGCTGCATTGGTCACAAGTGCTCCTTAGAAGCTGGATTAGAGCAGCGTTGTGGTCTCAGGAGACTGTCAGCCCTCTTGGCTGCAGGGCTCTTGGCAGGATGTAGCTATGGTTTGAACATGGGGAAGAGAGAGGGGTTGTTTTTAATTAAGAAAAAGTTGGCAGCCCAAAGCAACGGGATGGGAGATCAATTCCATGACACACGCCTTCATTTGGACTACTCTACCTGCCACCCTGGCATGGCACAGCCCTCAGCCTGCCCTGCAGGGCACCATGACTTCACACTGCAGTGATGTGAGAGGAGAAGGAGCTCCAGGTATTTCACAAGTCTCTCTTATCACAAGAGTCTCCAACTTAAGACACTTGGGAATGAACCAGATTTCCTAACTGCAGATTCACCTTCCAGGGGCCAGCCCCACTGCACGAGGACAGCAGGCAAGAGGCCTGGCAGCAGCTGAACTGCTGCCAGTGAGCACAAATCAAAGTTACAAGAAAAGTTTTCATCTCACTTGAGCATTTCACTGCACGTCTTTTGGAATGTGGTAACTAACTCCTGGTATTTGCTGTCCAGCAATGAATAGGTGGAAAAGATGAAGACTTCCATGAAATGAGTAAAGGGATATATTCAAATGGAGATCGCAGTGAAACAAGAAATTACCAACTTAAAGACAAGAACACACAGATGATTAAGTGAGAAACTTAACTGGAACTGGAGAGAGTGACAGCTAAAGGCAACTCCCACATTACCTCTCGTATCCGGGGGTACCAGATGTGCTCCGTGTGCAGCAGCTCTGCTGTTCCGTTGGTAACTGTTACATCTTGCAAAAGGGAGAAAAATCATGGGATTTACTGATTTATTCATTCCCCAGCCACTCTGCCACCACTCCACACAAAACAAATCCCTCCTCACGCTGTGTCTGACAAATGAGCCCAAATTAACACAGAGAGCAAGTTCTGCTACAAATGAAGTGACACCAGGCTCACCTTCCCCAAGAGCTAGCCCCTCACTTCACCCTCTACTCCAAAGTAGGAAAAGGCCCTGACTTCCAGACAAATGTCAGTCAGGAATTCTCTCCACCCTCCAATGGGGAATTCCTTAGCTGCATCCCAGGAATCACGAACTCCAGTGCCTGCTATTCCTCAGCTGAGATCACTCACTGAATGAGCTGATCCATGGGGACAACCCCAACTGGCAGTTTTGGAAGGTGAAAGGGCTCAGGAGAAAGATACAGCAAAACTCTTTTTGAAAATCTGGAGTCGTGGGGAAAATTGCTTTGCCACCCATCCAGGGTTATCAGACAGTTTCTTTCAACAAGCTGGGCATTAATCACATTTTGAATGTGAGTTAACAGATGTATAAACACATAAATAATGGAAATTTAGTTATTAGAGAGTCCAAAGGAGCCCTGGGAAGAGCATCAGTCAGGAGTGAGCAGCCTGATTCCCCATGCTGTTGCTTCCCACTGCCCACAGCCTTGGTACTGAATTAAGCACCCCCCAAAAAACTGCCAGAGTAATTTCCACCTTCCAGTCCAATCTAAAGCAAATGCTCCCATCCCAACCAGAATCTTTTCCCTCTGGAGTTCAAACCTTCCAGGATGATGACATCAGCAGAGAAAGAGTGAAAAAGAACATCCAAATCTGGTCAAAACCTGTCAGGTATGACTTAAACAGGGGAAAATCTTGGTCTGGAGGTGATGCTGTACATTGCTCAAACTCCCTCCTAATTCACAACTTCAAAGGAATTCAGTTGGACTTGCTATTTCCAAATATTTGGAACATTATGGGAAGGAACATTTACAGAACGTAAATGAAACAAGAACTACTTTATACCATGTTTACATTTTTTTGTTAACATTTTTATATTTAAAAAATCCCCAGAAGCAGAACTGCACAAGGACATTTTCAGGAATCTTCCTCTGTGGCACAGTATTTTAACACTGTAAAAAGAGAGGCTTCCTATATTCCCTGCTCATGACTCCCAGTTTTTACATCAGAAGCTCTGGCAGCTGCACTCCACGTGACCTCAAACCTGAACAAGGATAAACAACAATTACCTGTGTTATTGCACTTCCACTTCTCCAGAGAGAGAATTGCTCTGGCAGGTGCTAAGAATGCAAAAGCACTGGCTTGGAACAGGGGTAACCTGGTAGAAAGGGAGAGGAGAGATGCTGATATTCTGTGGGGTCACTGCAGCGGGCACTCAAGCCACCCTTCACTGAGTTATAAAACTGGGAAACAGGAGAATTTCTCACAAAAAAAAAAATAAATCCAAACCCAGTCAGAGAACTACACAGACTTCACAAGCCAAAGACACGATGTGTCTTTGAAGTGATCAGCCAGGTAACTCCAGGGGCCAGGCACTGCTGGCAGGTTGTGGCTCAGCAGCACAGGGACAGACGGACACTGAGGGGGAGAACAGAGTGCTGAACGTGCAGCTTTCACCATCCCAGCTCTCTGAAGGTGCAGCCTGCAGTCTCCATCCCTTCCCTCTGCATGACTCTTGAGTACACTCATTTTTAAGTGCATGTGTCAATAATGCTGGGTTGATGGGAGCAGATTAGATGTTCCAAGTGGTTGCCACCAATAAATACAAACACCACAAGAATTTCAAGATTACATTCTTAGCATTGATATTTATACTTCCGAAAAGATTTAAAGATCTGAAGGGGATCTACCTGCATCAAGTACGAATTTACTGAACTCATCGTACCTTGTGTAACAAATCTCCCAACATTACTTAATTCCAGATGCACTTGGAATGATTCTACAGATACTGACATGAATGCGTTGCCATGAGATTCCCTTTAACAGGAGATCCCGAGGTGTGACAGGGAATTGCTCAGGGGCTACTTCACACCACCTCAAGGGCAGAGCAAACACCTCGGCAGAAAAAGAGCTGCTCAGGTTCAGGGAAAGATCAGAAAATGCTTAAAGGAGAAGTGTAGGGAAAAAGTGTGGTATACACTAAGCACAAGAAAGAACAGACCAGAGGCATGTTATTAAAGGTAGTTGTGAAGTTCACAGGCAGGAGCTGGAGCAGTTTGGGCCATCTCAAACCCACCAAAAGCTGAAAACTTCATTAGAAACTCTAACTTCATACTCCTACTGGGAGTTCCTTCAAGCACAAATCCCAGCTTTATCTCCAGGAAGTCAGAGCTGGTGGGTCAGGGAATGAGTCACCCCATTCTGCCAGGCTCATTAAGCAAAGCTGGTGCTCATGGCAGGTCTGCAATACCTGGAACAAGCTGCTACTGCTCCATCCCACCTACACAGCCCCTCAGAGGTTTGGTAAACACACACTGCAAACACATTCTCCAGTGCTGAGGTCACTGCTGCCAGCTTGGGTTGTTCTGCATCCCATTAAACACCAGCACCCAGATAGAAAAACCACATCTCAGCACATCCTGCTTAACTTTTACCTGACACAGGTAACGGAGGGAGCTCCCAACAGGCTCAAAATAGTGGTTTTTTTTCCCCTAAGCCAGGCATAAAAAAGGAAAATAATTTTTAAATTTTTTAAACACATTACTCAGTCACCAAGATCTGTATCTTTCTCAAGCCACAGCTGCAGTCTGGAATGTGACTTACAGATTTTAAGGCTGCCACTCATTGCTAGCCAGCTAAAGCACCAAAAGCTTCAAGTACCAAAGCTCATCAAAATTTCACGTCTAAATCATCAAGCTGCTCCATTTTGGAACCAGCCCTTGTGAAGACAGGAGTTTTTCTGCAGCCAAAGGCATCTGGAAATATCTCATTATGTTCACATGTCCCACAGATGTGAGAAAGCTGAGCCAGTGCAGGGAGGGACACAGCACCAGGGCTGCCACCCCGGATTAAAGCTGTATTTGATGGTCTCAATGCCACTAATTACTCACTAATGAACCGCTGCCAGAGCTGGGGCTCACTACATAAATCAGTGAATAGCTGGAATTCCTAGAACTGGTCTGGGTACCAAACTGACCACAACTCCACCCTGTAATTGAGCTAAATCCATCTCTAAGGATCCTTAAACTGTGGAATTTGACCTTTTGAAACCTTTATTTGCTGAAATACTTTGCAGTTGATAGACTTGCCAATGAATACTTGCAAATCTCATTGAGAGGCCTGTGCTGCTGTATCCTATTCCCAGCCTTACATAAATTCCCCCATCACATGGGGAGTAGTTATAAAACATCCAAGTGTGGAAATTTCCTCCTTAAATACAAGTTATTTTAAGACCCAAACATAATTTGGCCTTTAGGGATATAAAAATGTAAGTACAGTGCAAGTGGAAGCCACTGAAAAGAGAAAAATCCCAGCAGGGTAGAGGGCCGGGGTGAGATTACAGAGAGAATTTCAAAATGATGGCACCATGGTTATGGACCCCTTTTCTCCGAATGAGCCCCAAATCCCTCTCACTATAGTAAGTGATAAAAAGCCAAGATTAGTTAGGGGAAAAAAACCAAACCCAAATATGAGAAACTTCCAGACAAGGTACATGAGGGCTTATGGTTGCAGCACAAAGAGCCAACCAGGCTGGAAATAAGAGTATTAACTCTGGGGAGTCTTTACTGAAAGAAAATACATTGGGGAAAGAAAGTTTGCTTTTTCAACAGCTTTCACTCTGTTGTTTTGTCATCACAGTGAACTTTCCAAGGCAGAGGAGTGAGCTCCTAAGTCCAGTAAAACAAAAAAATACAGGGAAGATTTTTTTTTTTTTTCCAAAGGAAAAAGACCAGCAAGTGAATGAAAGCAAACTCAAATAGCAACCAAAGGGTACACTGGAAAACCTGGAATATCTGGAAATGTTTTAGATGAAAAGCATCCACCACAGGTTTGCCTGTTGCACCTTCCTGAGACACCTTTGCCACCTGAAGATTCTGGTTCTTAACTAAATCTTTAAAAATGTGGAGGGTGTTCAGAATTTTCTAGTGAAAGGCAAGATTTCAGCTCACATTGCTCTGAAACTGAACTGAATGATTCAAGGTTTACCTCAGTAACCAGCTGAGGGTTAAACATGCACTTTTCTTCTGGACTGGGTTTATTCAAGAAGCTGCAGAAATAACTCTGCAGGTGTTAGTTATTCCCAAAGTTTACATCAGCATGTTAAACATCTGTGCAGTGGTCACTGTGGAACAGTGTTTTTAAAGATTTATCTTAATAAAACAAAATCCTCTTCTTGCCAACACCAGATTTCTACAAGGCTATCCCTTTGTGTGTGTTCCCAACTCCAGGAATGATCACTACCTGTAACTCAAAGCAGCTAACAAATAAATCCAAATTATTTAATGGATTGGGAGGTACCAGAGACTCGATTCAGAGTGATAAGTTTCCCTCATCATTTTTCCCTGCTTTTGAACTTGCTAAGCCCTTCACAGGATCAAGAATGCAATTTGCTGTAGGACTGATCACAACCACCTAAATACTGCTAAGAATTTCATTCAAGAAATTAAAAGAAATACACAGTTAGCTTCTCTTTACCAAGGTGTAAAGTGTCTTAAAGCGTTCTCTTTACCAAGGTGTTCATCTTCCAGGAACACTTCTGCCTTTTCTGCTGGGTTTCCCTCCTCCTCCTTCTCACCTCCCCTTGCTGTATTTTCTCACCCTTGGGATGCCTTGTGTTATTTCAGATTCACCTTTTTTTGGGAGAAGCTTTCCAAAAGCTTTCCTTAACTGCCCTGTGTGGGAACAAAGGACTTTTGGAAACTAAACTAGTGTGATTATCCAGAAGTCGATTTATTGTTTACTTTTAATTTTACTTATACATTTTAAAATTATATGATTATGCATTTTTTGATTGGTGCTTCTATCTTGTTCATGCACCTTGCACATAAAATGACTGGTTGCAATTTAGAGCATTACTGCCTACCTTTATTTTGACTTTTTTAATCTTGGTATTGTGTTTTTCAGCTTTTTCTCTCCCAATTTAGCACAATTCATGTTTCAGTAGCCTTGAAGAGTTCTAGAAAGTTTGATAAACTGCAGAAAAACACTTAAAATGACTCATCCAGTTATAAGCAATGGTTTAAAACTAAGTGTAGAAAAACAGCTAAATATGGTTTGGCTGGTGCACTTAACACAAATTATGGTCTAGACTGTTCAGGTACCTTGCTACAGCCCTGTATCTGCTGCTGACAGTTTTGTGTTTCTCTGGAAATCCCTCGCACTCCTGGATGCTGGGAAATCCTAAAGGATGCCCAGCCTTAACCTGGTGCCAGCAGGCAGCCCCAAGGCCCAGGTCTCACCTGCAGCCGAAGGTGGTCTGCAGCAGGGTGGTGATGCCCACGCAGAAGAAGATGGTCCCGATGAGCTGGCTGGTGGCCCACTGGTCAAAGCCCACGCACATGGCATCGGCCAGCAGGAAGGGCACGGCGATGGTCCCGCTGAAACACGTCAGGTAGTGCTGGGGGCACAGGGGGAGTCAGAGCTGCAGCCAGCACCCAGCAGCAAATCCATTCCATCCATCACCAGCTTTTCTGGGGCATCAGCAGCTTTTCTTTCTGCTTCTGAACCCCCAGCAAACCTCCCACTCCCCTGAGCTTTCCTTTCAGTATTTCCCTGAGCTCCTGCTCGCCTGCTGCTCGTGATCCCCATGTGGGGATCTCTGATTTCTGTGATGTCTGTGGGTTCCACAGGGCACTGAAACAGCTCCACAGCTGCTCTCCTGAGCAGGCATCCAGATAACTGTGCTGAGAGCAGCCTCCAGCCCAGAAATAACTCCATTCACATTGGCTCACAAATGAACCTGGAGCACACACAAAGCTCCTAAGGACCAGCAGCTGGGCAGTCAAGTCTTCCTCAACCCAAGCAGTCAAAAGCAAAATAAACAAATTTTCACCATACTCCACCCACAAGTAGAAAGAGAATTCCTACAAAACCGCCTGTCCTTGAGGAAGAGGCAGAAATAAGGATGCTTTGGAATGTGTTTATTTGGAGATCTCAAGGTCCTTTACAGAGATTACCAAATTCTCAGCATCCCTGTGGGACAGATGTTATCACCACTGGAGAAGGGAAGGAGATGGAACTGGAGCTGCTCAGCTGCCCACAAGCAGTGGCTAAGCTGGAAGAGGGTCCAGCTGCCCACTGCAGCCCCACTCCCTGCTCCTGCTCCAAGGGGCCTCCCTGGTAAGCCAGGTGCAGGGTGATGCTCTCAGAACTGAAATAACTGCAGCAGCAGCTTTAGTATTCAACATTTCAGGTCTAAACCATTCTCTCTCCATCTTTAACTCCAGAGGTGCCTCATGTCCCTTGCGAAGGCCAACACTGAGCCTTTGCTCACTCATTTATCAACAGCAGCTTGTAACTCTAAATATTTAAAGTGAGTATCACAAATGCATGAACTGAAAACTCAAATAATTCTCAGAACAATGATCTGAGTGTGATCAGCTTCAGAAGAAACCTCTGAGCACCTTATGTTAGAGTGGAGAGGGATAAAACTCATACATACAAACACAATGAACTGGACAGAAAATCCTCAACAAGCTTTGAAAGTTACAGAAGAAAAACATGTCTCTGTTCTGGCATGTACCTGCAAGCCCAGAAATATGCAGAGGTACCAGGGAGGAACATCTTCAATGGTGTAAATCATGTCAGTCCTCTGTGCATCCAAACTGCCACTGCTGTCCAGGGTCTCTGCCAGGGAGCTCTGGAGGAACAAGGGACACCAGCAGGTTATTGCTGCACAGAATAAAGTGAATTTAAACTGTCAGGCAACTCCCAGACACTCCAAGGCTGGTTCTGCACTCCCAAGCAATGCTGATCTGTGACAATTTCAAAGCCTTTCACATCCAGCTCCTGAATTTGTACTCAACACGTTCCCTTCTGACAGTCATTCCCTGCTTTTTTATTTATAATTGCTGATTGATGGCAGAACTGATCTGGCAGCCAAAGCGTACTTAAAACTGGATTCATCATGACAAGACTGTTAAAAAACCCCACCAAACCCCAAAACCAAACAAAAAAAAGGAGAAAACAGGGAAGAATTGGAACCATGAAGGCAACCCTGGCTGTTTCCAAAGCAGCAGAGCTCTGTCCTTGCATCAGAGACTAAAATCACCGGCAAAAATAAATCCTCATTATGATAATTACTTCCCTGCTTTGCTCTTACCCAATTTCATCTTGGTTAACCACTTTTAGCTAATGAATTTGTAATTTTTTTCTTCCCCCCCTTTATGCAGTCAGGAGAAATGCTAATTATTATACCCAAATTAATCCCCAGCCAATTTCTATCAGTCAAGCAGAATTCCTTCAGGAATTTAAATTTCCCTCAGGAATTTAGGCATGGCCACGCAGTGCCCTAGCAGTCCCAGGGAGCCAATGGACAACTGATCAGAGACATTCACACATCAACACCCCTGCAGATTCACCACTAAAACAAGGGCCAGCTCTGTCATTTCTATGTCACAAATGAATGGAATCCTTTCCATCCAACCCTCTGGTTTGGAAATTCCTGAGAACAAACCCACAATGCTCCCAGCACAACAATAAAAGCAGAAGGAAGTATTCGATTTTGTAATTTCAGATCAAGTAACTAAAAAACTACCTTACACAACAACTGCTCTGCTCTAATCCAGCCCAAGACACAGCAAACCCATGTGAAGCTGCCTCACACAGAGCCTGGGAACTCTGCCAGACTCGTGACTGCCTCAAACGGTCTCTACTTCTCCAAAAATCCCAACACATCCACGGATTATGCTGAGGTCATCTCCACTTGGTGCCACTGAGCTGAGTGAGCCAAACTGACCCCTGGCACTCCCCTCCCACCTCAGCCTCCTGTTGGGAAAACAAATCCACTGGGATAATTCACATTCAGGGAGTGCAAGTAAGCACAGTGCTGTGGGAAGGTCGAGGGTGTTGCAGCAGAAAAGAAAAATATAGAAACTCTCATTTCAGAGAACTCGTTAAAGCACTTTAAGCAATCCTCTCCCCAGGATCCAGGGCCTGCACAGAGCCAGCAGGGGAACTGTTCCTGCCCAGCCCCTCCTGCAGCACCAGTGACAGCTTTTCACTGACTGAAAAAGGAACAAATTCTCTCCTGACCCAATTCTCTAAAAAAAACAAACCCAAAAACTTGTGGGAAAAAAAATCAGGAATTTGAATCATGGAATGGTTAAGGTTGGAAAAGCCCTTTCAGATCATCAGGTCTGACCACCAACACAGCAGCACCACCATAGTCATAACCAAACCACATCTCCAAGTGCCACATCCACTCAGTTTCTGAACACCTCTGGGGATGGGGACTCGATCACTGCCCTGGGATGTCCCTTCCAATCCCTGACCACCCTTTCCATTGAAAAATTCCTCCTGATGTCCAATCTGGCCTCCTCTGGCTGGGTTGCCAAGATCTTAAGGCCTAGTTGGACCATGGGCAGGGACGCCTTCCACTGTCCCAGGTTGCTCCAAGCCCTGTCCAGCCTGGCCTTGGGCACTTCCAGGGACCCAGGGGCACCCACAGCTTCCCTGGGCACCCAGTGCCAGGGCCTGCCCACTCTGTTCATACACTGTGAGCCACAGCAAGGCTTTAAGTCAAGGAGATCTGGTTACTCAAAAGATCAGAGTCTCTTTTAGGTGACTTATTCTCCATCATTCCCAGTTCTGATCACATGTATCAAATGGGAGGGAGAAAAGCATACATTTGGTAAAACCAGGAACATTTTCATGTCTAGAGATGGCTTATCTCATTGCACAATTCCACCCAAACACCTTTTGCTCAAAGCTTTTATCAGATTGTGCCTCTCCACTCCAGCCCCAGCATGCTCCAAAAATCAGCCATCAAAGACTTTCACAGGTCAACAAAACCCTGTCCATTAAATATGAGTGTGATGATGATGGCTGTGGGGATGTGAATGAGACACCTGGGCAGAATGAGCAGGGAGTGCACCAGCCCCAGCCTCCTCTGAAACCCAACACTGATGGGTCTCTTGCTGCTCAGGGGGTGTTTTAAATCTGAAATCCAGGATTGAATTTGGGTGTCTGAGTTGGAAAACATTAACTGCATCCCTTGGTGTCATCCTTGCCCCAAGAGAAACTACAGCCTCAAAGGAAGGAGCATCACAATGCCCCTGCTTGGAACCAGGAGTTTTGTTCTTGTTTCTATCAGGACATTTTGAAAAACGCTGGTCAGGTTGAGGCTTTTTCAGAGACAAGACTCTACTACCAAGATAATTTGACTGAACATTTTAGAAGTTCAGATTTACCATAAACCTCATCCTTACTTTAAACAAAAGCTCACATTCACACCATCTCAGCTTGCAGGATTATCACTCAACAGGCCCAGGGAATGACAGAATGGAGAAAAAAGCCGGGGAAATGACAACCAAGGTCATTAACTGCTTCCATCATTTCCTGAGTCATGCCCCAAGTGCTGCAACCGAAGTGTGTGACCAGGAGTCATGAGGGCAGAACTGCCTGGGGTGAGGAGACTCTGCAAGTCAGCAGCTCTGAGACAGGAAACCTCACAGACAGGGGAGGCTGCTGTGAGCAAAGCCCAAGCTGAGAGAGCAAGAATGAGTTCCCATTTAGCAGGGAAGGCCCACGTACCTTTTCTGCTATGCCATTCTCTGTAGTGTAGATGGCCATCAGCTCTGTGTCCTCTGTGTCCTGGTCACCACTGGATGTGGCTCCACCGTTTATCACAACCTTAAAAATGTCACAAAAAGAGAAACATGAGGTCTTTTAAAATAAACATATCTTCTGTGATCACACCTTGTATGTCACTCTGTTTTCTCCCTTGGTACTTGACATCTGCCTCTTGACATTTTGTCAGAAAACATGAGGAGCATGGCAATCATCATTTCTGTAACAGCAGGGCTAGGGACAGAGAGGGATGTGACAGACATCACAAAGAGCTCCTTAAAACATCACATAGAGAGCTCCCTAAAAAATCAGAGAGCTCCCTAAGAACATCAGAGAGAGCTCTCTACAAAAATCACAGGGAGCTCCCCAAAAACTTCACAGAGAGCTCCTTAAAAACATCACTGAGAGCTCCTTAAAAAAAATCACTGAGAGCTCCCTAAAAACATCACACAGAGCTCCCTAAAAACCTGGGCAGCATCTGCCTGGGGCAGGGGGAACCTGCAGCAAACTGGAAGAGTTCTTGAAAGGCAACGTGTACAAGAGCATGATTAAACTGAAAATGACAGTAGGAGACAAGCAGATGTCTCCCTGCTGCTGCCTCCTACTCTCATTTGAGCAGCTCAGGTGGTCAATACAGGCTTGCCACAAGCTCAGCTGGGCAAAGAGGCTCTGCTGAGGCCCCTCAAGGGCTGTGTCCAGATCTGTCCCCTCATGAGAGAGACCCTGAGGGGTTGGAGTGTGTCCAGGGAAGAGAATGGAGCTGGGAAAGGGGCTCAGCCTGGAAAAAAAACAGGGATCAGGAGGGACCTTCTGGGTCTGCACGACTCCCTGACAGGAGGGGCAGCGAGGGGGGTCAGGCTCTGCTCCCAGGGAACAGGGACAGGAGGAGAGAACAGCCTCAGGCTGGGCCAGGGCAGGCTCAGGGTGGACATTGGGAAATATTTCTTCACTGAAAGAGCTGTTAAGCACTGGCACTGCTGCCCAGGGCTGTGGTGGTGTCCCCATGCTCGGAGCTGTTCACAACCAGAGCAGATGTGGCACTACATGACTGAGTGGATGTGGTGGGATTGGTCACAGGTTGGACTTGACAATCCTGGAGGACTTTTCCAATCTCAGTGACTCCATGATTCCAGCCCAGGGGTGGTGCCTGCTGCAGGAGGACAGTTCAGTGCTCTGACCATGCAGTGCCTGGGGTGCTGCAAAAACATGAACAACCACACACAGCAGGACCAGCCGTATTTATCCACAAATGTTCAGGGCAGCAGAGGTTTGGCACTGACTGCTCATGGAAATGAAAGGTGTGTACAACTGGAACATTAGCCCTGGTTCACACTGAGCCTGACTGCAGGGCTGAAAATACTCACAGGCAGGGTGAAGAAGGTGGGGTGTTTGGACTCATCCTCATATTTGCCCTCTGTGGAGCCTCCTGCCTCCACTGATTTGGCCGCGGTGTTCTTGCCAATCCCCATTGTTTCCAGCACGTCCAGGACTTGCATGCAGTACCCAGGAGGTGCTCCTGGGACAGGCCAAGAACTAAGGACAGCTCCTTATTCCAACAGCAGCAGCTCCAGGAATCACACAGGAGTTCAGTAATCCAACTGGGACATCAGGGTGTCATTCGCATGGACAGCTCCTAGGAGGGAAGGGAGAAATTGGTATTTTTTATTCCCTAAAACAGATGTGCAAAAGCACAAGCCCCACAGCCTGGGCTCCCTTTCATGCTTGTGACTCACCAACTCTCATCATTCCTCCCTGATAATTATCAAGTCAAGGTATTTGAAAATCTTTCATACTGGGAATACTCTGATTATTTCCTCATTCTTCTCCCATGTTTTTCAGTCATTAGTACTATATTGAAACCTTAGGTTTTTTCCAATCTCACAGCCATTTCCACAGAACCTTTTGGTTCCAGACACAGAGCAGTGAAGAACAGCTGAACATCCACCACAAACGAGCCTTGGACTTCTCCAGGGAGAGTGAATTTGCAGAGCTGTTCCAGGGTTACCTCTGTATTACTGAATCCTTTCCTTGAAACAAACTTACTTTGAAATAAAAAGCATCTGCAAAGCTCATACAGGATGGATGGGGAAGCACACCTGCCTTTCAGTGAGCCTGTTTCAGACAGAAGCAGTCCTTTCTGCTGAACATCCTAACCCAAAATTATCCCCAAATTCTCAGTTGTATTCCAAGTAATCTGCCCGAGGATGCTGAAGGAACTGTTTGAAGATAAACTCTGTATTTTAATGAGTTTCACTTGTCTTTCCGCACAGGAACAGCAAAGATCAGACACCTTAGTGGGTCTCTTTTGTTCTCCCAGATGGGTCACTACAGCACAGTTTTCCCACATTTGCTCTTAAATCAGACCAGCCAGTCCACTGTCATCCCACACTTTCAACTTCCACGACAAATTAACAGGAATTAATATATTTGAACCTAAACTCCCCACAGGACAGCACAAAAAATCCTGCAGCAAACCAAGTTTTGCAACCTGTGGTTACTGAGCTCTAAACAGAGAATGCAGCTGCCAACACCTGCAGGTGAAACCAGGTCAGGTACAGGTGAAAGTACAGGACAGAACCTGAAAAATGGTCTCTTGAAAGCCACAAAAAAGTGGAATTTTCTGCATCCATCCAAGCAGCAGAACCCATTCACACTGGTGTTACTCCAAATGCAAGTTAATGATGAATTCAGCTGAACCCTAAGGTGGGAAGAGCTCATGGACACTCACAAACACAGGTGTGGATTGGAAAAAAAGAAGCAGAACTTGTTTTTTTCCTTAAGTCTCCCTTCCAGATGCTGCTCAGGTAATGCCAGCAGCTCCTGCCTACTGTAATTGCAGTAATAACTGAACTTGAGAAAGACTCTTCTGCTGAGGGCAATTCAGGACTGTACTAATATATGAATACTAATATTTTAGGATCTCTTAATAGCTATTAATTGCCCATTTGCTGGAAAATTCTGGTTCCTTCAGGTGAAAGAAATATTAAATCTTTTAAAGTGATGTTGGTATCTCCTGAAAAGTTACATAAAACAGATGATTTGGGCACTGACATCCCTTGAAGGATTAATTAAATCAAGATGGGATGGAAGGCAGGGCCTGCAAACCAGGATTAAGATTTGTTTATGAGAGTAAATATTAAGGTAGCATATTTATTTCTCACTTGAAGACTGAAGGAGAAGGCTGGTTTGAATACTCACTGGCTTGCTCTGGAAAAAACCTGTCATTCCCATTTTCACAACAACCTCAGAGTTCCTCTTCAAAGTGCAGCAGGTACTGGTTAAAGGTTAAAGCTTCAAGGGCACTGAGGGGTCTGGGTTGGGATTTTTGGATGGGTTCTTTGCTTTCTTTCACTGTAGAGCAATGAGGTTCATTTTTTTTTTTTTTCCTAGCACAGAGGAACAAAGAGAAAAGAATCTGCCTTCTTCTATCATTGCAGATGCATTTTATTCTCCAAGAAAATCAGAGATGGAGACAGGCAAGGTTTACTCTGGCAGCTTTATCCCAAGGACTGGGAAGGGAAAGGGCAGCAAGGACACCTCCCTAAGCCAGGGCCAATAAATCTGGAGCCAGGGAAGCTGCCAGTCACAGGATTTGCTGCTCTAAGGTGCTCTGGCACCCTAAGCTGCTTAGCTGGCATTAACCAGCATCTCCAGAGAGAAAAGACAAGGCTCTGTAATCCTGCTCTGCTGGCACTGCACAACAACAGGGCTGCTGTCTTCTCCAGGCCTGGATCACTGCTTGGGAATAGCTCTTGGGAATTCCAGCAGGACAGCAGCAAAGCTTGCCTTGGATCAACTGATTGCTGAGAGCTGACACGCTGTACCTAAAATAACAATTCCCAAACAGGCAACTCCCAATTCACCAGCAAAAATCCTCTCACTGCTGCTTTTCCTAAAGAGAGGGAGGGGTTGTGTCAGGAGGGGTTGGTCCAAGAAAAACCAGGAGAATTAATTTCCCTGCTATTCTTGCTTCTACCCAGCAATTAAAACAGATGATCATCGAGAGATTTCTGGAATGCTTTGATTCTACAATCAGGAGTGTCAAAAAGAAGCAGATAAACTCAGCTGCTGCCTAAAGCTACCTGGGAGAGATCATTCCTTATCAGCCTCCGTGTCCTACCACATGACTCAGGCATTTTTACAGCCCTCCAGGGCAAATCCAGCTCCACAGAAGCTGAAAAGTCCCGGAGAAAGAGGTAAAACCTATTCAGCATCAGGCAGGTACACTCAGTACAACCCATCATCCGCAGGCTGGGATCAAGTGGAAAGGCTGGAAGAGAAATTTCTGTCAGGACTGATTAAAGTTCGCCTTTCCACACCGAATTACCCCCAGAGCACACGTGTGTTTTAACACAGAAGGCCAAGAGCTGCCAGGGTTTACAGTGCTGGAGATAAGGTTTAGACACAGGGCAGGAGACAGGCCAGGTGCAAGGTGAAGGAGAAAAGCCTCATGGCCTGGGAAAAGCTACTCTGCACCTTCAACCTCTGCCTTTTCTCCAGCAAAAAACTCCCTCCAGACCTGGAGCCATCAGGAGAGGACACAAGAGGTGGCAGTGTCTGGTCTTACACATAATCACCTTCTTGAGCTGCCAGGACCACCCACCACATCCTCCCTTTTGCTAAGGTCCCCGCTATTTCTTTCAAACAAATTAGGATGTATTTCAAAGCTCATGGAAAAAAAGATAAAATCCATCAGAGATACGGAGATCTGCAATGCAAGACTGGGTTTAAATGCTCTTTTTCTTCCTTCAAGTCTCTGCTCTGGAACCTCCACCACAAATAAGAAACATCCACAGGAGCCAAAGGTTTCCCTACAGGAAAATCTGCTCCTGTGCCACCACAGGCTACACAAAAAGCTTCCACTTAACGAGGTACCCAACTGCCTGTTAGTCAGTAAAAAAATCCTTTCAAAGTTCATCTCTTAAGTAGATCCAAGGGTTAACCTGGGCAGGACAGAAGGTGCAGAAAGACATAAAGAGCTTATTGCCATGGGAGGGAAAACTGGCCATGAACCCACAAAGGAGCAGGCAATGGAATACAGACACCTCCCTTGCATGCACTGTTTCCTTTAAAAGCACTGGATATAGGTTTTGGCTGAACCACACCAAAAACATTGTCTAGATCAGATTTGTTGCGATGGCAATTCCTCCATACAGTGCTGAAGGCCCAGTGGGAGGACATTCAACATTAATTTAACATTAATATTTGAATCCAGAGCTTGGCAAGGCAAAGACTGGGGAAAACAAAACCCACCTGACCTCCAGGCTGTGACATTCCTGGGCAGCTGACAAGTTCTTGGGGGTCTTGGTTTGGGTTGATTTGGGGTTTCTTTTAGACTTCTCTTAGATGAGTCAAGGCTTTGCCGGGTGCTGGCAGCACCAGAACTGTGCCCAGGACAAGGCAATGCTTTAAAAGCTCATTTGCAATAAGCAGACCTGGAGATAAACCCTCTGGAGGAAGCTCAGGTTCTCCCATGACTTCCAGCCCTGAAAATTACAATTTTTCCAAAGCAAAAGGATCTCCAGCAGCTCTGTGTTATCCCCCTATTTGCCATACTCAAACCAAAAACGTTCTAAAACCAAGAAGGTTGAATTCCAACTGGATCCTAAATTTCTCTCAGCTGAGGCGAGCCCACCACCCAGTGCCAACCAAAATCCTTGAGACTTTCCCTGTCCCTTTAGACAATCCCTGCCCTGGTCCCCAGTCAGTCCCTGTGGGCCTCTCTTCCCCACCCTGTGGAAAATCAGGAACTAGCCTGAATTTGGTGGTCCTTCCCTGCTGCACAAGGGAAATATTCCTAAAGGAAGCACAAGTGTGATAAAAGCAGCTGGGGATGGAGCAGCCCATGCTTGGGTTTGTCCCATGTCACAGCTCCCCAGGGAAGGAGTGCTGGCACAGCCAGCCAGGACCTTCCTTCCTGTTACTGACAACTGAAGAGCCAAAAAAACTCTGGCTGTTGCACACACTAAGGAGATTAGAATCAAATTAAGATCACTCCTTAATTACCATCATCAATTTATTATTTTAATTAGCTGTCAGGCTCATGTGAACACACCAACTTTCTCCTGCAAGCAGAGATGATGCTCAGCCAGAAGTTGTCCCACTTGAGGTGCCTGTGGAATTTTACCACCTACCATGATACTTCCAAGTGTTGGGAAACTCTGAAACTCGGGCACATTATGTGTTTTAACACAAATCAAGGCATCCTTTAGGTCTGAGATTGTATTTTTGGCAGCAGACACACAACAGAGCTGTGGAAAGGGACTTGGACTCCCTGCATGCTATTTTTTTGCTATATGTACCAAACCTGAGCAGAAGATAAAACCAGCTTTAACCCCACCTGCTCAGGTTTAAGGCTGTGGGAAGGACATGCCAGAGGCTGAGGCTAAAGCAAAATTTCAGTTCCTGCAGTGTCACAGCTGTGAAGAATAACTGAAGCCAGTAACAAATGCACCGGATTTACTTGGTTTGGGGTAAAAAAAAAAAAACAGTTTAGACCAAACAGCTCATCCTGCTCTCCAGAAGTCACAGAGAAACCAAAGCAGCCCTGAGGAACAGAGCTGCCATGGGCTATCCAGGATTCCAGCAGAGAGACACTGAGAAGGGACAGGCTGGGATTGGCACCCGAGTAGCCAGGGAGCTGCAGAAGGGACAGGATGGATGCCAAGAGATCTGGGAAGTTGTGACCTTGCACAGAACCCTTCATCAAACTGCTCAGGGACACAGGAGTGCTCCAGCAGTGCAGATAGTTAAGGAACACTGTAGAGGCTCCAATCAGACAGAGGTTGCTCACAGAGCAGGGCTGTTCCTGGCCAGACATACAATTCCACACAGAAGAAAGGAAATTCCCAGTTAATTATGGAATTGCAGCTTTCTCCAGATTGCAACTGGTTCTAGCTGCACCCTCAAAAAACTTCTGTATTGATTTTGTGCCATTAAGGTATTACAACCCCAAATTTCATATTTTTGTTATTAACTAGACTTTGCCTGCTGTGCATCAGCTCCAGGCACTGGATATATCAGTGTTCTCACTTTTCTGCTGTTTTTCATACCAGAAGAACCTTAGAACACGGGTCCCTTTTTCCCTCTCCAGCCTGCACAGCTGTCCACACTTATTTTACAGTTCAAATAGATAAACATTTGAGTTACTTGTTTCTAAGAACCTATTAGAAA
Source organism: Cinclus cinclus (assembly GCF_963662255.1). NCBI lineage: Eukaryota > Metazoa > Chordata > Aves > Passeriformes > Cinclidae > Cinclus > Cinclus cinclus. Next base: position 862,440 of record NC_085074.1, on the reverse strand, counting down.
TGAAACGGCAGGTTACCAAGGGGTTTTCAAATAAGACCAAATTACAAGCCACCAAAAGAGCACTAACTTTGCTACTCAGGTGTCCACAGGGTGCTGGATGTTTTCCTCAGAAAAACGTTCTCCCCAGTTAAAAAAAAAATCCACAAATATCTCATTACCGAGATTAAAAAAGCCCAATAAGGACTTAAACGATACAATCTCAGTTCTGTCTGCAGAACCACAACCACAAGTCGAATTGCTCAACACTGTTAAATCCAGATCTGTGCCTGGATACGGCACCTGTGAGGTCCCACCCACCGTCCACATATGCAGGGAGTGACTAAAAGGCTTTTTTTTCTGCCTTCCAGGGCATTTTCAACATCTCACAGGTGTGAAGAAGGTGCCCGGAACCCACGCTTAATTTTCTCTTGTTACTTGTAAAAACCATCCTCCTGCTTCAGTGTTAAGAGTGAGATTTTTCTGGGGCTGTTTGGAGCAGCCTCTTTCGTCCCAGGAAACTCGTGATTTTGTCTTTAGCAGAGGCCTCTCGAGTTCCTTCCCATCAACTGAAGCTGCACTGCAATGCCACCACATCCTAAATGCTCCAGAGATTTCCCTCCTCCACTGAACCATATCTACAACTGAAGAAAAGCAGACTCCACATTTAACCTAACACCATCCACTTCGTCTTCACCTGCAGCAGAGACAAATAAAATGCTGCTGAACACCCAAACTTCCTAACATTTGAGTTTCATAAAACTCAATTTAGGCTTTAAAAAGTGTCGATGGGTACTTCAGACAGCTTCTCTCTTTGCTTCAAAGTAGCTCTTCAAAGCACAAACATAATCTTTCTTTGGAGGCACTCATGAATTAAGTAGTTGGTATTTTGATTGCCATCCAGAACGGTGCTTTAATAACTGACCAACGCTATTAAGGCAAGTCTACACAAAGCTAAGCAGGAAAGTTATGCCGAGCTCAAACCTTCTGCGTATTTAAAGCACATTAGCTCAATCTCATTAACTTCCTGTGTGAATGAGCTCGTTGAGAAGGGGACTTAAATCCATCTGAATGAGATGTTTAACAAAGGATCTCACAGCTTTCAAAAACTACAAGTTTGGTTAGTCAAGTTATTAACTGAGAGCTTAGTTAGGCTGTGATTCTAAACTAGAATAGGTGAAATCCAAGTGTTTCCAGCATCAGTCACCCTGAAAGGTGTTTGATCAAAACGCTGCTGGCCAAGCAGCTACTACCCATCTTTCACCCCATTACTCCCATTTTCTTGTTTCAAAAGGCAGCGGTTTTGCCCAAATTCTCTGCAGTGTATTTGCCACCCTCGCGGGGGACCCCACCAGTGGACAGGAATGAGAAGAGGACATGGGAGAATTAAATTCCAAAGAAGTGCAAGCAGAAGGTGGGAGATGGCAATTCGCAGCTCATTATCTGTACCCAGAGTAGCACAGCCACTGCTGGGAACTGACACCTGCAGAGTTCTCTAGACTCAGGGAAAATAAAAATTAAATCCTGTCTCACTGCTCATTCACAAGAGCTCAGCACACCTCGCACAGGGTATGGCACACAGTAATTTCATTTAGAATGCTATCGAGTCCTTACAGTCTCCCTGGGGAGAATTAATAATGTGGGCATTCCGATACCTCCCCGTTATTATGGATATTAATACACAGCTCGTTAAGCTCCTTCAGGGCCCTCAAAGCAACCTGAGCTCACACTGGGTCCTTTCTCAGACTGCTTTGTACTTGGACTTGGCACTTCGATGAAAGCTTCCTTCTTTCCAAGACTTTAATCACGTTAAAACAAAGGTGGAGTTAAAGACTCATCTAGGGAAAATTCCATTTATTAAGTAAATCAAGGTAATGTGCCAATTTTTCAGCTCTGGATGTGAAGCTCCTACCCAAAGGCTGAGGCGTTCCTGTAGCTCCTTTGGAAAGGGAACAGCTTGAGCCCAGTAATCAATACAAACCCAGTAACTGATCCCCGACTTGGAAAGTTTCAAACTGAGTTATCTATTAGGCTTGTCTGGAAATAAACACTTCACTTCCATTTAGCGTAACTGATTAGGAAGTGGAATTAATAAACTGTCAGAAACAGGATGCTGTACTTTCGCGCTCAAGATTTCTTAAAATCTCTTTTACTACATAAAGATCATATAAATTTTCCCCATTTTAAAGACTAAAAGGAAAACAAAGTTTATGGATAAACAGAAAAGAGCAAGTACTTTTGAGATAGCAAACCTCTCTTTTTACAGAGACAGCAATTTTAAAATGAGAAATTAAATCCCAAAATCTTTTAAGATACAGTAAGCTAGTTATTAACACCTGCAAACACAAGTTTTTAAGTTTGTTATTTCATACTGCTGACACCAAACCAGTTGAAATTTTGCAACCATCCCCACCAGGCTGTGAATCCCAAGGCAAACCTGCACCAAGCTCTCGAAGGCAGCTCCTGCAGTCCAGGGCAGCAGCAGCAGCCTGGAGAATGCAGACATCCATCCCCCAGGAGCACTTTTTCCCTCTTTTTATACTTCCCCATTGTGTAACTGCTCCGTGCCCAATCCCAGCCCACCGTTACACAAGGTGGGGCAGGAGGCAGCCCTGGACACTGTGCTTACTCCCCAGTTACTCCCACCTCACTCCACGCCTCCACTGGGCTTACGCAAAGCAGCCCGGCCCCAGGAGCTTCAGCCTGGCCACAGAAAGTACTACTCATGGGGAGAACACCCAGCCAGAGCCCTCCAAACACAACTGGCACAAATATTTACATGCCTGGCTGCAACAGCTGGAGTCAGGATGGGGCTTTCCGAGTGTTTTTCCATGAGCCTCCCTTGTGCAACTTGCACAGACATGTTTTTATCAGCAACTGGACACATTTTCGAGAGATCCCAGATCCCAGAGCTCTTCCCTAAGACAAGGGTCAGTGATCCACAACCTCACTGGGAACGGAAACACACCAGGACTTGTGCTGGGCTCATCCACTTCCCCAGTGGAAAACGCTGAGTAACAATGATGGGCACAGGGCAAAGTGAGATGGAAAGGGATGCAGGAGAAGAAGTGAAATACTTGAAACAACAACAAAACCAACAAGAAATAAATAAACGGTTGCCAAGCACTGGAACAGGCTGCCCTGGGAAGTGCACGAGTCCCTGTCCCTGGAGGTTTATCAAGGCCAGGGAGATGTGGTGTTCAGGGGGTGGTTTAGTGGTGGACATGGCAGCGCTAGCTTAATGGCTAGACTTGATCTTAAAGGCCTTTTCCAATTGAAACAATTCTGGGATTCTAGAACTGCTTCCCATGGATCTCCTCTTCTTGCCCCACTCCCTTTCTGTGGGAGCACAGCGCTGCCTAAGGGTGCCCTTATACTCCTGAACATCACTTTGTAATTCGTCACATTACAGCCCCTGCCTCAAGCCGCCACTGAGTTACTCATCCCCATCCCTATCCCCCAGTTTCCTTTTCCAAGGATTAAAGAAACACCATCACCCTACAACTGATACTGAAGCTGTAACCAGACAGGCCACCGCAAAGCAGCACTCAGGGAGAAGCCTCTGCCCCAGTTTACCAGCACCAACTCCACCCCTTGCACCCAACGGAGAGCAGGCCAAGAGTGCGGAGCTCAAGGGCACAAAGATGAGCTCATTGTATCTGAAATGCCCTTTTTGCACCCCGATGTGCAGGCATGGACAGGCTGCCAGTGCTCTCTGGACCCCTGGTTCCAACCAGCCCCCCCACCCCCCCCTCAGGCTCCATCCAGCTTCTCCCCCCCCCCGGCTCCATCCAGCCCCAGCAGCCTCACACAAGTCAGAATCGCTGCCCCGGGCTCGGTCCTGCATCAAGGAGCCTGAGCAGGGCAGGGTTAACTGAGAGCTGACACCTGTCCTGTGCAAGGCTCTTTATTCATCCTTCACTCAGATCCACGGAAGCGATCCAAGGATCTCCAGCGATTCCTTTGTGCGGTGTGTACGCACACAAACCCACAGATGTTCCAGCCTTTAATCCCTGCTGCAAGATGCTGGAAAGTTTCCCCCTCCATTTGCTCTTTTTCCAATTATTAGATCCTATCCTTTCCTCCTTCCTTATGAATTCCAAATGTTTTCACAAACAGAAATATCTTAATTTCGACATAAAGAAATCTTAGAGCCTCTAACACAAACAACACCAAACCTTAAGACCACAAAATACCAACTACTATACCCAGACTGGCTGAAGATCACTGATCTGTAACACTTTTAAGGAAATTGTTTTAGATTCAAGGAGTTTGATGGGCTCACAGGGAGCTACAGAACTGAGTGTTCAACGGCAAGAGGAAAACTTCAGGTTCTGAAAGAAGTAAGCCATTTGCTTTTTTTACTCTGATATCCGGCTATTGTTTAATCCAACTATTTTCTAATAGTTGGATTAAACAATGCCAGGGATTCAAATACTTCTTGCCTTGAGTATCTCAGTTCAAACTGTAATTGAGTTCAGTGCAATTAAAATTCTAAAGTACGCAATCAAAGACTTGTCTATTTACCTTGCAATTAAAACTAATCGCTCCAAAATTCACCACCAGTGAGTGGAGAATGTCATCATTTGAACAATTTATTTCTGATTACTCTGCATTTACACTAAATCCAAATAAGCCACTTGCTAATCTGGGTACCTCCACTTCAGTCCCAGCTGCCAGGACTGGTGTCGGGACAGATCCAAGCGTGGGCTGTTGGGTTACAATTCCCTGCAGTGAGCAGGGATGGGAATCACTGTCAAGCTCCAGGAGAATGCTAATTCAAAATATAACTACACTCTCTCAAGCACTAGAATATTCCAAGTTCCAAACTGGTGTGGAAGCCAGGTGGGAATAAACAGCTGAGAGCTGCGTGTGGCTGCACTTTACTGTGGGAGGGGAATCAGAGCAGAGGATTTGTCTCTCTGCTTCAGCCTGGGGAACGTGGTTGTGATGGTCTGACACAGCTACTCATCATTTTTATTACTTGCTTAATGTCTGAAATGCAAACTCATAGAAGCATTTCTGCTGTTTGGAAATGTTACTCCTAGGAGGAGTTCGCTTTGATTATTATGAGAAAATCCAATTTTCTGCCTTCTTCTCAGACACTCAGTGTTCAGTCTGAGGATGAACCAACACTTCTGAGTGCTCCAGGCAAATTAATTCTGTTTGTTCCTGGACACACGAGTAAACTACTGACAATGTTCAGAGTTGCAATATTTATTCTGAGGATTTATTCCCTGCAGTTTTGTAGCACTCGGGCAGAATAAAATCCTTCTCTGAAGTCCCCTATTCCTCCTGCACAGGGGTGGCACACAATGGTTACGTTCCATCACCAAAACGACAACAATGCAACCCAGGCAACTACAGACACCTGGTAACCAAATCCCTCCCTTGAACCTTCAGTAAGAACAAGAAAAACACCCAGGAGGAAGAGGGATGCAGTCACTCAGTGCCAGCAGTGTTCAAGGAGAGGCACAGCTTACCTGCAAGAACATCCTGTTTCATCCAGAGGGTGAGGTGGAAGAGGCCTCGTTTCTGACAGCTCAATGAGCCCCCTCACTATATTGTTGCAGCCATCTCCTAATTTATATATTCTTCCTCCCAAAGCCACAGCAAATATGTGATCTTTTACATCAGCTTATTTAATCAGCAGCCTCCCATGAACATCCTCCAGAACACACTTAACATAATACAGCAAACAGAAAATAGCATCACACACAAGCACAATAAATAGATCCAGTTCCACCCACAACTGGGAACAGCAGAAAGACTCAGCTGTTAATTTTGATCTTAGAGTGATGTTTATAAATTCACTGAATTATGAATTCCCTGCAAAAGCACTTACCAGAAGATCTGCTGTAATATGAAAACATCTACTGCTCTTCCCCAGTGCTGACTCAAATCGACACCAGGAATTACTGGAATTGCTCTGAAAGCTTCCCAGGTAATTCAGGGAGCAATGCCCAGTCCTGGCTCCCGCTGAGAGTGTCCGCCTTGTACCTGGCTGAACCCGCAAATCCCTCTCTCCCAGAGAAAGGACACCTTGGGGCAATCCACGGCCAATGAATCCCACATTTCCAACTGAACAATGCAATGCTGTGTGGCCAAAATTCTGTTTTTAAATCCCTAATGCATCTACAGCCTGTATTATTAAGGTATTAGAACTTTTTCCTGCAATGCTGTGTTTTTAAACATCTGTAAGAAGAACCCAGGATATGAGATGTACATCAAAGCAGACACAGAGTTCCATGTAAAAAGGTAACTACAACATATAAATGCCTTTCAGAACACCTGTGGCTGATTTCTGGGCAAGAAATAAGCAATCATTTCCAAGAAAGAATAACAAAAGAATAGTGAAGCCAAAGCCCTGCACTCCACAGGCACAGATCAAAACACTTCCAAAATTCCCAGAGAAGGAATGTGCTTTTTGGGACCTGTTACTGTATTCACCCTGCTCATAAATTAAGTTAGACTCCTTTCCCGGAGCTCCAGGTATTCCTGCAATTAAAGGCAAAAGCTCAAATCCTTTGTCTTCGAAGAAAAGGCAGAAGCAAAGCCTGGGCAACAGAGCAGGGTAGGGGAAGCAGAACCTTAACGCGTCATTACCTTTACGTATTCCCAGATTACCCTGAACACATCATTACCTTTATGTATTCCTGGAATCCCCACCCCTGGACGTGCCCAAGGCCAGGGCTTGGAGCAACCTGGGATAGTGGGAGACGCTCCTGCCCACGGCAGGCTTTGAGGTCTCTCCTGTCCCAACCCATTCCACGCCCAGAAAAACATGGACAAATTTGACACACACCAATTACCAGTTAGTTTGCACAATTATGTCTGAGCTTTGTTTCCCCCTTTTTTTATGACTGCTAATAGTTTCAAAAGGGTGGGCTAAACTCAGATGCAGAAAAATCCAGCAGGCTGTGCAAAGCACATGGAAAGTGCCACCCTTTAGCCAGAGTTGCTGTTACTTTGATTTTCTAAAGGCAAAACACTTCTGTGCAAAATCATTTGTTTTTCATTCAATATGTCATTTGCTTGGATGCCTAAAAATCACCCTGCATTACACAGTGAGCAGCCAGGCTGAAAACTTCAGCTGCAAGACTAAATGCTTTAAAAACTAGAGGGGGGAAAGAACAGATATCCATAGTTTTGGTCAGTGATCCTGGGATCTCGTTCACAGCTCAATAACTCACAGTTCAACTGCTCCAGCAGCCACAACTCCTCCTCCCACCAGTCTCAACCTCCTGCATCCAAAATGAAAAAAGCCATTTTAATCTTCAAAGCATGGCCACAAGTCAATCTCAACTTAGCATACTTTAAAATTTTCTTTTTAATTATCCAGTTGGGAGAGTTGTGCCCTTCTTGCTCAGTGACCTTTCGCTCCTTTGAGACTACTTCAAAATCTTTCTTGAGAATAATCAGCAAATTCACTTCACTTACAGAGGAAAGGTTCCAAGGCTCCCAAGGCTGAGGGGCAGAGCCAGCATGATTCTGCATGTGAAGGAATCTCTGCTGGGCTCCCAGGACAGGATCCTCTGGCTCCACGATTCTACAAGTGCAATGCCAACATGGCTGCTTTTACCCCTTCCCAGGGGTTTGGAGGTCCTGACCTGGAGCCAAACCCAAAGCAACAGGAGAAAGCTTCCTGCTGGAGCTGGCACAAGGCAGGGCACAGGCAGAGCATCTCTTGGTGTCACAGAGCAAGAACAGATGCCATTATTGACCCTATTAGCAATAATAAAGGCTGATATTCCCACCAACAACTGGTGCCCAGCTGTCTGCCCCAGGAGCTTTGGTCACCAAGCACAGCTTGCTTTCCCACAGCCACTGGGGAAAAATTAAATCATTACTGCCATTAACGGTATTTAAGCCAAACCAGCACTCCTTACTCCCTGCCCACACACCAAACAACTGTAAGCAACCCTGGGTTTGATTCCCACATGTTAAGCCAACCAATTACTAATTTATTAATTTCACAACAAGCCTGGCAGTGTTTCAGTGTTCAGCCAGCCCTGCTGGGTGACTCCCCTGCTGCCATTTCAGGCAGGCTCAGGTGAAAGCAGCTTCTACCCAGCCACCAGCATTGACCTCCTCAGAAATGTGCCTTTATTGGTCCCTCCACCCTCTGAATCCATGGGGACAGTCCAAGGGAACAGGACTCGCTGGAGCCCAGCTGCCACCTCACCCCTGTGTCACACACCACACCACCAGGCAGAGATGGGGGATGTCATCTTGTGCAGTGGCTTTGAAGATTTTCCTCCCTGTGTAAGCAGGTAATTAAGAATGCATTAAATAGAAATTAATGCATTAAATATCCCTGTGAGCAACAGAACCTAAAGAAGGTTAAGTGGCTTTTCCAAGTGAAGGGACAGAAATGGAACAGCCAGTTTAACACCCAACTGGTTGCTCAGGAAAAGCACCAAGAATTATAATATCTTCAGAGTTCACACTACTTACAATAGCATTTATACCAACTAGAGGTTATTGAAGGAAAACTTCTTGGTTTTGGGAAGACTTTTAAAAAAAGTACTTTGGCAAAACTTAGTAAAAGAAACCTCTATTTACCTTCAGTAAACCTCTCTGTGATTTCTGCCAGTAAACCAATCCTTTTTTTAACCAATACACAGTGGGTTTAATATTCTGCCTTAATGGCTGCTTCATCTTCAGGGCTCTTTGGCAGATGTGTTTCAGCACTGCTTTTAACAAAATAATCTCAATTATTCTTACTTAATTGGCTTCAGATAAATGCAAGACTTCTTAGCTACTGCTATCTGAAGGATCAGCACTTCAGCACACATTTTGGCCTTTGAATAATTAGGAGAAAAGACCAATACAGATGGAGCGTACCTAAGTGAGCTCCAAAATTTGGCTAATGCTGATCACAAAATCTTTACTAAACCCCAAGAGCCAGGGAGGGGAGCTCAGACAGCGTTGTGGGTTCAGGCTCATTTATACCGAGCAATTGAATAGAAGATTTAATTGACAGCTTTGCTTGGTTCTATTGTGGCTGATTAGGCATCTCCATGAAAAGCATTAGCTGTGTTTGATCCCCTCCAAAGCAGAGCAGCTCATTAGCAGGGGATGTTTACAGGACTAGCAGCTCTTCCTCTGCTGCAGGAGGGGTCTTCAGAGTGTGCTTTTATGAGGAGGATCATGACTCCAAATGAGCCCAGCCTTCCATCCTTTGCCTTTCCTGGTATTTGCCAACAGAAAAGATGGACAAGGGAAACATCTAACAGGACTACAACAAACCCCCAAGACCTGGGTATTAAAAAAACCCAAAATCCTCTCCCTCATCCATCTTTCTTTCTTTTTTTTTTTTTTTTAGCTTTAAAAGCATCTATCAGTGAGCTGAAATAATTAAAAATAAGTGTCCAACTGGCTGAATAAACCAGACCAGAACCCTGTGAAATTATATTGGTAATAATGACTCTGCTCAGCACAACCTCCCAAAATTCCACACACAAAATTAAATGGCACCCATGCAAATACATCCAATTCCAGCAAATTACTGGTAATTGTTATTGCTCCCAGAGATGAAAGGACACAGAGCAGTATGAGAATACAGCAATTATTTCCTGCACTCTGAGCAGCCTATGAACCTGCAGCTCCAATTTCTTTCTTGTCAGTCTCAATCCAAATTAATTGTTAAGTTTGGCCTTAATACAACAAAATGCTTATCAGGAAACCATAATCTGCCAGCTTTTATCAAAAACCCCAATGTGTTAAAATGTGACCAAGCAAATGCTGCTTGCATCAGGGTTACCCTTCAGAAACAATTCTGCACAAAAAAAAAAAAAAAAAAAAAAAAAAAAAAAAAAAAAAAAAAAAAAAAAAAAAGCAAGCTGTGGTAACCTGTGAAGAGCTGGTGCTTTAGAGCATGCAAAAATTCCTTTGCTTGGGTATAGTGAGGATCTGGATACAGGATTCTCCACACAAAGGACAAGTAATAAACAGAACAAAATTTTTTTTTTTTTCCTGTCACAGGGATTCAAAGACTCCGTAAAATTCAAACCTTCCCACAGCAGAGTCCACACTGCGTGCTATTAGCTCTGAGACTCTGAGCTCATTTCAGTCAGCACACAAAAGCAAAGGTTGCTAACTTTGCAGTGCAGCACTTTATCTCCCTTCCAAGCTTCTAAATAAAAAGCGAAAGTCATGACATGGAGTCACGTGCCCGTTTTACGAGATCCTCTCCATGACCTTCAATGCTGCTAACAACATTTACACACAATTCCCTTTAAAAGCACAACATAGCAGCACCTGATCTGAGCTTCAGGATGAAATTCAAGACATTCCAGCTAAGTGGCAACAGCAGGAAGGTCAGAAAAATATGAAATTCTTCAGACAGTGGCTTCTGGGCTAGAGAACAGGGTGCTCAACAAAGCTAGGCTTGATAGTCAAAGACCTCCAGAATTTCCTTGCCCCTGCTAGCAGCAGATCCACAGGATTTCCAAAGGGCTGGGAGCCTGGGATAAATTCACATTAACCACCCCAGCACATAAACACAGCCAAGTGCATTAGTATTTAAGGCACTTTCCCATTAAAGCTGCACTTTGTTGTGTTAACTTTTACAATCTCACAAGTAACAGCCAGCAAAACACTAAAATCGGTATTAATGCCCTGGATTGCCATTTCACGGCCATGCAAAACAGGAGTAAAGCAAATTAAAATGTGTTGCTCCACTGAGAGCCTGAACTACTCAAAGCTCATACCCGAGATTAATACCCATCTATGTCAGTGCATGAGCCCCCTTGAAATTGCTTCACTTAACTTTTCCACCACCCTGCATTCCCAAAATGCTTCATCCAACTGCTGGAAAGGCACGAGCCTTGAAACAGTTTGATTTAAATATAAATCCAGACAACTAACTGGGGGACATGGAGCCATTCAAAATCAAATTGAGAATCAGTTTGGGTGACTCACATTTCCAAACAGTCAAAACCAAAAAATGGTGAGTCAATCCCTCCTCCACCATCATACTCATTTGAAGCCCATTCTTCAAGCAGTTTTACTCTGAAGTGAACATAAAGTGGGTGAGAAATTCAAACAGTCCCTTGTATCAGGAAGGGCACATGCTGGTTTAACCCAAACACGAAGAAACCAGGTCAGTTGTTTTCAGAGCACACAGAGCTTGGAAAGCTCAGACACTTCCAGGTACTGAAGGACAACTCAGCTCCTCCACCGTCACAACTGGACTCCTCTGCTCCTAAAAATACAACTATCAGACAAAGCTTGTTTTCTCAGGCACTTTGCTGACGCAAGTCCAAGATCAAAACATTCCTGGTTCAGAGGACAGAGATGCATCAGCCTCCAAAATAGGCAGCTAAAATCCAGCCATGCCATGCCCCCAAGGTGCCTGGGACACTCTTAAAAACACATATCGATTCATTACTGCTTAGTAAAGTAGGTTTTGGGGGAAGAATAAAATATTCTGCTTGCCTGAATGTGTTGAGAAGGAACTCTGGAAATTCCCTTTCAGCGAAATAGGATAAAGTTTATTCTTTCTTGAAGCTGCTATTTAAAAGTAATATTAAAATCAAATAAGTAAATGGCAGATACTTGGATGTTAAGTGCATTCCCTGCCCCCACCCCTCCCCTTAACCTACACTTGCATCTCCTGGCCTGAGAAATGAGACAAGGGGAGATTCAGAAAATTGAATTTCTAATTAAAAATTCATTAAAATACTAGTTTTACAGTTACCTTGAGCCCAGCCATTCCTCAGCAAACAATCAAACGGAGCTGTGGAATGGAAACACAGAGCATTTCAATCCACTCCCAGCATACCAGCAGGAAGACACCCAACCCGGTGCTTTCCAACTCCCTGGACACAGCCTGGTGGCCAATTCATCCTTCCCAAAAACCATCCCGGGAGCTCTCAAAGCCCCGGGCCACGGCAGAGCCGAGGGAAGAGTCACAGCTCCCAGGCGAGGGTGACTCACTGCAGAGGGGGCTGATGACAACACTGAGGACCACAAAATCCACACCGGGCTCCTGGTCCCCCTGGAGAACCGCGGGAGTCGCGTCTATTGCTGGGCATGTGGCCTTCCCGATGCCACACACGTTCCCAGTGTTCGGCCAGGATTAGAGCGAGTGGAAGGCATGAAATTACAAAAGGAGACTTCTGAGCTACAAGTCCAGTTCTCCCTCCTCCCCTCTTTCCCCACTAAGTGCCAGTGATGTCTCAACACCCCAACCGCCTTTCCAAGGAAGTAGCTCTGCTTCTTTTCCGGGCCAAATTGTCATGGCAAGAAATCCCCATGTAGATTCATCTCCAGTAGAAACACACACAGCAAACATTTCCTTCCCACAACCTGAAAACAGCCAAATATCATCAGATTTCTTTCCTGCCATCAAAGAAATCCTGTCCTGAGACAGCTCATAACAACTGAAAACATCTGTCCATAAACCAAATGTGCTCCCAAGTACTGACAGAAGTATTTAGTGCACCCCAAGAAGCTGGCTGTGTCTGAACAAACTTCACCCCCGGGAAGGCTGGAGAACACAGCAAGAACTTTCATTTATAATGATTTATTTTACTCTGCCTTCATTACATCAGGATGCTTGTCTCACTCATTCTAATAGTCAATATTGTCTTCCTGCAGCTTTTAAGTAAAATAACCCCCACGGTAACTGTTGTCAGGCCATGTCATGACCACTGAGGCCTCATAAATAACACTTAATATAAACAGATTTTCCAGCAACATATAAACCATCAGCTCCAATGGAAGTAGAAGGATTGTGTGCAGCCATCTGCATTTTCTCCTGTAAGGATAAACACATAAAGAAGTGTTTGAAAGCAAAATGAATCTATTAAAGAAATGGCCCTACAGAAACTTCTGGGGCTTGAGATTTCTTACGTGGTTCACACAAAGACGTTGACAGAAGCAACTACAGCAGAACAGTATCTTCTCAGAAAGAAATTCTTGCCCGGGAGGGTGCTGAGGCCCTGGCACAGGGTGCCCAGAGAAGTTGTGGCTGCCCCTGGATCCCTGGCAGTGCTCAAGGTCAGGTTGGACACTGAGGCTTGGAGCAGCCTGGGATAGTGGAAGGTATGGCAGGGGTGGCACTGGATAGGTTTCGAGGTCCTTTCCACCCAAACCACTCCAGGATTCCATCACCTTCCTATTGACACAGCTCCCGGGGGTGCCAGCTGCCTTCCCCTGCCCTCAGGATCAGAAGAGGATTAATCGCTGCAGCTCAGAACAGTCAAGAGAACAGCTTAGCAGCCACTTCTGGAGGAATCCATGCTGACAATGCCTGGAGTTTCACCCACTTTCCTTTCAATGGTCTCCCATCAACTTCCACAAACAACAAAGCCACTGCCACAGCCCTCCGGGACACTCCACCACGCTGAGGAAACGGGGCTACACCAGGAAGAAATAAATCCTCAAACATACTGACAGAATCAAATATAAAAAACCTCAAGTTTAATTTAAAAGAACATTTGAAATAGGAACTGCATACAAATGCAGCATTTTTTACAGGTTCTTCTTAACAAACATGGGGGAAATCCACAGCCAGTGTTTTCTCCTAGGAAAAATCCAAACCTCAAACACTGCCATTATCTCAAGCTTCCCCTGAAGAAGTCTCCAACCAAGTAACAGCAACAAAGAAATTATTTGTATTTCTCCACTGGAATACAACGACGACCTCACGAGACAGAAATTCTCGTGAATTTCGTATCAGAAACGTTTAAATACACCCCCACACCACCCAATATGGATTTGGGGAGGCCCATTTAGGACTGCCTGGGCTCAGGGAAGGCAAAGAGCACAAAAATTCCCCGAACAGAGGTGGCTGCCACAGAAAAACTAAAGTTTTGTGGGCTAACCCCTGACTGAGCTGCCATCCCCCCAGGGGACGCTGCCAGAAGATGAGGGAGGGGAGCCGCTTCAACAGCTGCTATCACCCAAGGAAACACCCATCTACCTGCAGCCCAAATCCTCCCACTGTTTGAGGAACTGCTTTTCCTTCCGATTTGTTTTCAAGCTGAAAATGCTGAAGAAGCAACAGGCCCGTGCTCTGAGAACCTGATTCCCATCCTGCTCCGTCCATCTGCTGAGAGCCGTGTGCTTCCCGAGAGTTCAGCAAAGCTAAGCCTGGCTCAGGGCAGAGCTTCCGGCCCAGTGACAACACTGGGATGGTCTTAAACCATTCGAGCTCGGCCTGTTAAGCCACAACAGGAGCACAACCCACCCTTGAGAACCCCAGCGAGACCTCTTCTTGTCCCCAGGGCGCTGATAAGACATTTTCAAGTCCTCTTCTCATCTTGACTAAGCCAGAGGCTTGTTTAAATCCATGACAAAAATCTCAGGGCTTGTTTAACCTCCTTGCTAGCTCAAGGTTAAATTTGTTTCAGTGCATCTCCATCTCAACACTGCTCTAATTTCAAGCTATCTGGATCGTGACGGGCAACCAGGAGTAGGGGTCCAAGAGCTCATCAACTAATCCAATTGTTCCACATATCTCAAGGATTATTTTCCAGTTTGCTAACCTGAGATACTTGTTGCAATAATCCTTTATATACACTGAAATCAACTGATGACCAAGGTGTGCAGTTAAGCCTGGCTCTGGCACTATGCAGGCCATCATTCCAGCATTTGTTCTGCTTCTCCACTTCATTTTACAGCCTGCATCAAACTCCACCTGCCAGGAAAAACACTACCCAAAACAGCTCTTCCTTTAAGCTTAAACTGGGTAACTTAAAGCCTGTTCAAGCCTGACAATGCTACACTGCAGTGAGGACACATGGACATATTAAGCTCCCAGTGAATACAGAGCATTTGGTGTTTTTATTGAAAATTAAAGCTCATCAGCAACAGGGAGCCTGGCATTTACCTGTCACTGAACTCACACCAAGAGTCAGCTGCATGTGGGAAATGACAAGGCAGAAAAATTAACAGGCCAGGTCTTTACCTTGTCTTAAACACCTCGGAGGATTTCCCTTCCCTGCCAGAATCTTCCACCGGCTCTGCTGCTGCCTTTGGGGTCAGCCCTGCCCACACTCACCTGGTCAGGAGAGCCCCAAACTGCTTCAAGGGCTGCTCTTCCCTGCCTTCAAAATAACAACGACGGCTATAAAATGAAGGGACGGGACTAAAACTATTATTTAAAGTAAAGCCTCTGCCTCATTCCCAGTTTTTATGGAAAAAAGGCAAAAATCCCTAATAAGGAATATCTGATAATGGTCAGTCCTTATTCTAAGAAACCTAATAGGCTTACAGCAAGCTTTATTCAGGCATTTTTCTGTGCTACCTACATCACTTCTTCCTACCCAAAATGTACCTTAAAACAAAAGAAAACCACACATGATATCGAATGGAGCTTGCAAATTAAAAGCAGAAAACCCAAATATTTACTGCCTCGATGTGAACTGAAAAACGAAAAAAAAAAAATAAAAAATGCAAATAAATAATTTTAAAAGCGGGAAAAAAAAAAAAAAAGCTTTAAAGCATATCACGAGAACGGGATCAGGGAAGAAGGGAAGAGCGAGGCCACCCCTTCAGGACCAGGGGAGAATTAACCTGTATTTCTCCATCCCATCTGCAAGCTTACGGCTCTGCCACCCATTTTGTTTCAGATTAAAGGAAAAAAAAAATAATGACCTCAGCAGCACAGAGACACGACCCCACCCCGGGGATCGATGCCCGCCCGATCCTGTTCGCTGCGCAGGTGACCCCGCCGCAGGTACCACCCCGGGCATCCCCCCGCGCCTCTTCCCCATCCCCTGGAGACGATGCCGAGGCCGAAAACGCCGGCTCGGAACACAGGGAAGGGTTTGTTTAACCCACAAATGCGAGATAAAATGGAGAGGAGGAGCGGAGAGGTGCGGACGGCGCGGGAGCCGCGCGGCCAAGGTGAACTGCGGCCGGCTAACATGGTGGAGGCTGCGGTGAGCCGCGACCCTCCGGCCCGCGGCAGCGAGGGGCGAGCCGCGGGTGTGCGGGGCCGGCACGGAGGTGACAGCGGGCGGGAGGCTGAGGGGAAAGCGCTGAAGGGTGAGAGCGGAGGAGAGGACGCTGAGGGGAGAGCGCGGCGGGGAAGCTGCTCCCTCAGGGCGGGCGGCGGCGGGGAGCAGGACGGGGAGGACGGGCTCACCTGCCATGGCGGGCTGAGGGCGGCAATGGCGCTGGGGGCTGCGGCTCCGCTCCCCTCGGTCTCCACGGCGAGGGCGGCGGGGCCGGGCGGCCCCGGCAGGCAGAGCACGGGGCGGGACGGGTCCTGCTCCGCCCCCTACAAGATGGCGCGGCCCCAACTCCGCTGCCTCGGGCCTCGGCCGCCATGGCGGTCGCCGCGCTCGGCGGGGGAAACAGCCTCGCGTGCCCTGAGGGAGAAGCCTCCAGCCGCAGGGGCGTGTTAACGACTTACGCATGAAAAACACAAATGGCAGAGTCACGGCATGGGGCAGGTTGAAGGGACCGCAGTGGGGTATCTGGTCTAACCTCGCTGCTCAGGCAGGGGCATCCCGGAGCACACAGCACAGGATTGTGTCCAGAAGGGTTTGGAATATCCCCGGTGAGAGACGTTCCGCAGCCTCTCTGGGCAATGGAACACTGAACAGGCTCCCTAGGGAATGGTCATGGCCTCAGGGATGGCAGGGCTCCAACAGTGCTGGGATAAGGCTCTCAGGAGCACAGCGGGGTTGTTGGGATGTCCTGTGCAAGGCTGAGTAGGATCCGTGGTCCTGATGGGTCCCTTCCAGCTCAGGAGGTTGTGTTATTCTGTTAGTCTGGTTCTGGGAGTCAGTCAGTGACTGAGTGCTTGGTCACCCACACAGGAAAGTTCTTCCTCATGTTCAGGTAGAACTTGGCACGCGTTTCTGCCCATTGCTTCTTATCCCACTCCTCGGCCCCAGGGAGCAGAGAGCCTGCTCCATCTCTGATACCTCCCTGCAGATATTGATGAGGACCCCAAACAAAGCCCCTTGGGCCCCTCATCTGGGGGTCCCTCTCCAGCCCCTAGGAAAATGTGTGCACCTTGGTGCCCCCAGTCCTGGCACCAGCCCTGGCACTTGGGGCTTTGCTTTGGGGTTTCTTTTTGGTTTGTTTTTTAAAAATTATAATCTTTTAGGAAAAATCCAGCTTTTACAATAGGAGAATGAGTTTAGGGAGGTAACAAAAGAATCACAGAATCATTCAGGTGGAAAAAAGACCTCTGAGGTCAAACCCAGCCTGTGCCAAGTCACTACCACCCCAACCAGACCATGGCACTGAGTGCCACATCCAGTCATTCCTTAAACACTTCCAGCTCCACTCCTCCCTGGGCAGCCCATTCCAATTTCTAATCACCCTTTCTGTAAAGAAATTCCTCCTGATGGCCAACCTAAACCTTCCCTGTTGTACTAGAGGAAGCTAAACTGAGTCCCCTAAAAGATGACACCTCCACCACATCCACAAGCCTCATCTGAAAATACCATTTTTCCTGAGATTTCCAGTTTTCTGCTGGGGGCCAGTACAAATGTGACACAAATGTGACCCGATTGTGACAAATCACCCCCAGCTCACAAAGCTGTGTTTCAGCTGGTTTTCAGGCACGGCTGACGTCTGCAGCTCGGGTACACAGTGCTAGATACTGCCTCTCTCACGTCCCCCTCGGCAACATCTGACATCCCTAATGGCTTCGGCAACATCTGACATCCCTAATGGCTTCTGACAATGTTAACTCACTCTAATTTGTGTCCTGCCCTTTCCAGAACGTGCAGTTCTCAGACATACCAGCTTGTGGCTCCTTCCCTTTCTCAGGGCTGTTCTGGGCAGCTGATTCCTGCCTTTTCTCCTTACACTGCCTGTCCTTGAGGAGATATTGACCCACGCTAGGCTTTCTCCCCCAGCCCTGCGGTTTTTAATTAAAGTACAGCCCTGAGTCGATGGGAAAGTGCTCCCTAGACCACTGGCACTAATTGGACCCTGTTTCACCCAGACCTACAATTCTCTGTTGATCTTTTGCATTGCTGTTTGCGCAGTGTTTGGCAACCAGGAATGTTGGTGCAGTGTTTGTTCACCAGCTGTCCAGCCCCTTCCCTCCCACTCCCCCATAGAAAGGGTTTCATCCTATCCCATGAAAACTCAGGAGCTTACTTTAAGACCAGAGACCCTATGAGGCCTCTGGAGCATTTGTGCTTATCCTCGAGCATATTTTTTTTTCCACGTTCACTGCAATACTCTCCTGGCTAAGCTTCTAAAAGGTTTTCCAGTGAGAACATATGGAGAACTATATAGGGCAGGGCTAAGGCACAATGCCTGATTATGGATATTGATCCTTGGCATTATTCAATACCTGGCCTCATCCCAAAAGTAGACACAGACTTCAGTGAAGCTTTTAAACATTAAAAGCCTTTGTTTGCCAGGGTGGGGGAGCGTGGGGCTGTGACAGGAGGGACATTTTAGTAATGCCAGATTGATGGAGGCTGCAGCAGTTCTGCTGCTGACAGGAGTTTTTGCAGGAAGACAGATCGTGCATGCTCAGTGTTCCTGCAAGGCCTCCCTGTGTTCAGGATCAGGGACAGAGACACAGCCCTGTTTATCTTATTTTTGAGTGTTTCAATTTTTCAACCTGCCCTCCCCAGGTAAAAGATGGCAGAGGAAAATACAGGTAATACAGCAAGAGAAAACATCAGTCAGATTGAAATATAACAGATAAAGACCTCAGAGTCATGATAATCCCAAGGACAAGCCAGGGAAGGATGATAAAGGTGGATTTAGTGCTCCAAGAATTGAATTTGACAAAGCTAGACCCCCCAGAACCATGGGCTCAAATCAGTAAAGCCATTTTCAGTCCTTTTTCGTCTTAAATTGATAAGTGCCTTTCCAGGAGGCCTCCTGTGCTGCAAAGCTTGGGAAAATTCCCTGGCATTTCCCTTGTTCAGGAAGTCAGAGCCCATTTTATGCCACCACACTGTCTAGCTACAGAAGTAGAAACCATTTTACTGGGATTATTGGCATATATCATTTGAGTTATTCAAATGTAGTGAAGAACCCTGAGGTATTTATCTAAACATTCAATCACTCCCTGCCTGAATGATTCACAGGTCCATAAAAAAGCTGGAAGAATTGGAGCCATGGGATGTGCATGTCCTCCATGACCAGGCAGCAGGAGAAATCAGCAGTCATCAATCATTTGGTGTGCAGACCTCTGAGATCCAGAAGCAGACACATTCCCTTTGTTTCCTCCTCTACTCTACATCTTGTCTGAGTTATGTGAGCTCCTCATAGCTCCCTCAGGGATTTACCTGAACAGGTGAGGTGTTGCTGCACCCTATCACAACAGTCCAAGGAACCATTACTGATGACATTCCCCAGCTTTATTTTGGTTGTTTCTTCGTGGCTGTGTGGATCAAACAGGAGGGACAGGACTGCAGGTCAGGGTTTTCCTCAGATGCAGCACGGATGTTACTGGCATAAATTTCAGTGCTGAAATGGTTATGGCCAGCAAGTCCTGCTCAAAATTTCCATTTTAAATCCAAGTGTTGTCTCTGTTGGGATGTGAATCATTGATCTGAGCACAGAATATCCAAAAGACCAAATCAAAACTTCAGATCCAGGGATGGTATCTAGTGAATGGTATCCTCACCCTTGGCAGGGCAGTGGAATGAGATGGTCCCTTCCAATGGACCCAAATCATCCCATGATCCTGTAATTGGTTTGGGTCTGGGATCCATAGCTCCTTTCCAATCTTGTTTTCTTGGCATGTTTTGAGTTTCGTTTTTATAACATAAAAAAATAAAAATAAAAATAGCCTCCCTTGTATTAGATTAATAACATTCTGTGTGAATCACAGAGATGGAGTCCAGCAGTTAAGAAGACCCAGCACTCCTGTATATGGATTACAGGAATATCTTTCACTGGATTAGATGAAATAAAAATTAAACCCCTGCTATTTCAATGGCAGCCTAAGAGGTGAGTGGAAACTCCCCCAAATAAGCAAAAAACAAAAAAAAGTTAACAACTCGCCAACAATTTTTTTTTTTGTTTGTTTGTTTGTTTTTTTTTGTTTCTCCCTCTGAAATATGGAATGGTAACTAGGGGGCGGAGCTGGGCAGATCCTGGGTTTCACTCTCTGAGGTGAGGAAAGCAAGTGTGTGCAGCCCTTGGTTAAAATGCCACCTACAGCACCTGGTGGGAAACTCCTCCGGTTCCCGATCCACAGGAATCTATCATTATCTCGGGGACACCCATGACTCGTTGTTCCCCGCAATGTCAGGTGGAAATCTGGGAATTCTGAGTCAGAAAAAAACGTGTTTCTTTCTGAGAACCGAGATGGGCTCTGCCAGCCGAGCTCAAGCCTCCGGTTTGTCATCTGCAAAATGGATGCAGGAAGAATTCGTACGAAGTTTAATTAGTGCAAAGTGGTCTCAGTAGCACTTTCTCTACCGAAAGTGCTACTTTCTCTAGTGCTACTTCTCTCTAGCAGAGAGAGCTTTCGGTCCGAGGATCTCGGGCCAAGCACTCAAATTACGGAGGCTCCAGCCAGCGACCCACGCGGCAGAGCCGCTGCTGTGCTGCGGGATCGGGGGAGGAACAACAGCGCTCTGAATTCATGTCATTAATAAATCAGTAGGCGAGCAGGAGACGAGATCTGCGTGGCTGCGGAGCTGTTGGGTTCCTGATAGTCCTCTCACCATGGCTTCCCCTCTGGCAGCTTTTGGAGAGAGGAGACATTCCTTCAGCTTTGGGATTGCAAAATGTTTTGCAAGTGGAGGCGAGATTGTGGGAGCCAGGAGAGTACAAACCACCAGGAGAGTACAAACAACCCATCCCAGGTCCTTCTCTTGTCCCTGTAGCATTGATCAAGCCACACCAGCCACGGGACATTCATCCCAAGCTGTCAGGAAGACAAGGGCAGAGAGAGTGCTCCAGAGTGCTCCTGGTGACACTAACTCAGCTGGACAGCCTGTGCTCTGCAGGAGAAGGCAATTTTCCTGCTGCTGCTCTGTCTGGTACCTCGGGGCTGTACCAAAGAAATGAGATTTCACTTGCTGAGTCAGGGGCAAAGCCTGTGTTTGACAGGAGGAGGAGGAGATGGGCTGAGTCACCTCCCCAAGTTCATCCCCAGGCTGCTTCCCAAAAGCACAGCTCCTGAAATGAGCCGAGAGTCCTTAAATCCTGGGAAGAGTGGGGGCAGGAGGGGGCCAGCAAAGTAGCCTGCGTTTGTCCTGCCTGGTCTGTTCTCCTGCCAGGTTCTCCTTGTCAGAATGCTGAGTCTCTGGAGCCACATCTGGCTCGGAGGTGTTGAGGCAGCAGCAGAGGCATGGCAGGAGCCTGGGGCTGGTGGCTCCTGATGGTTTTGCTCTCCGGGGCACACTCACCCTGGAGTTGTGTTCCATTAGAACTTCTCCCCATTGGATGAACCCTGAAGCATCTGCAGGGATGGTCTTCAAGGAGGAGACAAGCTGGGATTTGTCACCTTGTGTCATGTTCAAGTGTGGCTGCTCAAAGCTCTGGGAATAAAGAGCAGCTGCTGTGGGCAGATGTGGATAAGCAGGACCAGAATTCATTCCCACTTAAACTACTTCCAAAATGAGGTGGACATGGTGCACAAAATAATTTTGAAGTCCATTAGAGGAATTTTATAGCACAGATTAAAAGACGTTTTCTTAAGGCACCTGCGCTGGGAGTTCAGGTTAAGGTCCTTCACTCTGCACAGCACAGACAGCAGCGCCTGGTCGTTGCTTACTCATCCCTCAGCAGACAAGTGAGAGGAGAGACACAGGCTCTGCTCTAACCCACTTGCAAGTCATTCCCAAGAACATCTTCAGAGAGGAAGGATGGGCTTGGGTCACTTTTACCCCATAACTCATTTAATCCCTTGTCTGAGCATATAGCAACAAAACCACGCAATGACATCAGGAGTGACACAGACACACCAGCCTCCTCCAGCAAGGGGCAGAAGGCAAAATAAACAAGTGGTGCTGTGGTAAGAGTTAGACCAGAGCCCTCTACAAAGCAGCTGCTGAAATTGAACTGCCCAAATCTCACTGGGCAGACACCGGGAGTGGTCACTTACACACAGGAAAAGGAGAACTAGAGGTAGAAGAACTGGGCTCTAAGCAGAGCTCTGGGACTGACTGTGGAGACACCCTGCAGTTCCTCCTTGCCCTGGCAGCTGGAGCAAGGCTTGTCACTGGAGTGCAGAGTGGGCAATTACAGAAGCAGGGATGCCACAGGGCTGGCCAGGCTCTCTATTTATGGTTCCCTGCCAGCACAGCTCTCCCTCTGTGCTCCTGCTCACAGGTGAAGACACAGGCCATGCCCTGAAAGGCTCACAGGCCAAGTGAAAACAGAAAGAGGAAGGACTTGGTTTTATGATGACAACCAAGAATCAGAGATGAAAGGACAAAAAATAAATCCACAGAGAGCCTGAACAATGAACTCCAACTTCTCCCCTGAAAACTGCCCTGTAGTTGGTTAACCCCTTCCCTGCCTGAAATGCCAACTCTGCTATTCTTAATTGGCGTCACTGAAGTGTTCTGCAAGCTGTGGCCCCTCTTGCCACTGCTGAATTGTTTCCAGCAGGGGTGGGAGAAGGGCTGTGGGCCTGCCTGTCCCTCTGCAGCCCTGGGCTCGTGGCCAGAGTGGGAGGCAGCAGCCCAGGACAGCAACCCAGACACTACCCCTGCCCCAGGGTTGATCCACTTCGGAGTGAGCCTCTGCCAGCTCCAAGGGTTCAGGGTGGCAGCTGCCCAGGGATCCAAGTTAAAGAGTTGCCTTTGTTTCATGGGGAGGATTAAACCACGAGCTGTTTGTGAGCTGAACTTTGAAGAGTCTCCTCAGTGATCTGAAACTCGATCACAAAACAAAGAGAGACTTCTACAAATACTCCTTTTGTGTTTGAAGTTGGAGACCATCCACTGGATTATTTTTAGGCACACATTTGCACTGGCCCTCTTACAATCCTGCCTCTGTTCTTGTGCAATAAAAGGCAGAGAGGATTCACTTGACCTCCAGTATCAAATACAGAAAAAATAAGGCATTTGCCTGGAAAAGAACCACCCAAAATAGCAGGGAAGAGGTCATGCTGTGATATGGACTGTTAGGGTTGAGAGACAAGAACAATGAGGATTATAGGAGCTGGCAGACTTCTTCTAATGAAACATTACTGAAAACTGCTAGAAAATTCTATGGTGATGCTAATCAGGAGTTGTAGGTTTAAGGACTTGAGATCTTTCCCTTTTACACTGAACACGTGCCTGAGAGTACAAAATAATCCCTGCTGAGGTGAGTTGTCAGTTTTCTTCGAGGATTTGTTTGAGATCCAGAGCATTTCCTTTGCTACATATGGCTTTTGCTGAGAAATGGATGCTCCTGCACCAACCAGCTCATGTTTCCTAACCTCCTCACAGCCCCTCTTTAGGGGCAACACCCTGATGTAGACAATTATCACTACATTCATTTTCTGTCTTATCCCTCCTTGAAGAAGCTGGGGAAAGAGCCCAGAGGACCTGACTGGTTGTTTAATTTCTGTCACATCAGCATGGCCATCTGCACCAGGCATTTCCCACTGACAAGAGAAGGAAGGTTAAAACCTCTCATGACAGGTTAACAGCATGATTTGCAACAAGAGCATTATTAAATGCTTGCAGGCATGAAAGAGTAGCAGGCAGCTAATCCTTTAAAGACTTAAGAGCAGCTACTACTGCAGGCCAAGTAAATATTTCAAAACAAAATTATTTAGTGGCGACTAGTGGATTTGCTGCCCTTTGCTTTAACAGCCCAGGATGAAACAGTGATTCCTCCACAGATTTTTTGCTTCAGTGCCAAACCTGCTATTTCACAGGAGCTGAAAGTCCTCTCAAAGAAGATTCATCACAGTTCTGTTCCTCTCTTGTAACTGCAGATCTGGAAAAGCTCTGCATGAATCTCATAGATCTGTGTTGCTGTGGGAGGGAAGGTCCCTTTGTGCTGCCCCAGGGATGAGGACAACAGCTCAGAATCCAGCCTAAGTACAGTGTGGAGGAAGGAAGTGTCACTTCCTGATTCTTACCAGAAGAAAGCTCTGTCCATGCAGGCCACAAAACACAGCTCCCAGTAACTGCCTAACTTCTGATTGAAAGCAGTTCCTTAATCCCTTCCTAGACACGGGGGAAGCAGGCAAGGAAAGGCCTCAGGGTAACAAGTCCTGAACCAGCACAAACCCCAGTTTGCCTGAGTCCAGAACAGCAAACAAGTCAATTCAATCAATTGGAAACAAGAATTTCTAATCAACAATTGAGTTCTTTCCCCCACAGCCATTGGCTCCACTTCACAAAAATGCCAACTCTCTTGGGAGGCTCTGTTATGGCCTTGCTGGACTATTTTTAGTCAAGTCCAGCATTCCTAAAAAATCTCAGGCTGCTTTTCTGCTCAGGAGGGGGAGAGGAACTGCTGTGCACATGCACATGCATATTCCACACAGGACGCAGGAGTGGGACCCAGCACCTGCCTTGGAGCAGGGCAGCACAGCTGGGCCAGCACAGAGCCTGGGAAAATTGTAAAAACTGTTTATTTTCATCAGGCTGAGAAGGCAGGAAGTGAATGCAGGACTGGCCCAAGCTGGGAATGTGTCTGCAGTGGTTGGGAGGGCAGAGAGATCCAAGGGATGGGTGATGTCCCCTACCTGCTGAAGAGATGCAGCTCCCAAGGACAGCAACAGGGAGAGGCCAGCTGAAAAGGCAGGATCAGCCACAGAGTCCTGGAGGAGCTTTCAGGGCAGAGATGTTGAGGAGGACAAACACTCCAAGGGAAGGGCCAGGAGAAGGCTTGAGGGGAGGTTCAGGAAGAGATAGAAGGTGTGAGGAGCAGTTGCATGGATGGGCTGATGTTCAGGACTTTTAAGGACCAGGCACGAGGGGGAGGAGTGTGGAGAGCACTTGGAGAAGCTCATTTGGAGCAGGGCACGGCACAGATCCCTCTGGAAGTTGTGCTGAGTCATTTCTTCCTACCCTGAGGGGTTTTTACGTGGCTTTTGTGCCACAGCAAATTCCTATTTCTGTACCGAGCCCCTCTGTGAAGAATGATGCTGAATTTAACTAATTGCAGGTGACAGAAAACAAACCCAGGCTGGGCTGAGTGCTCCTGCAGGCAGAGCTCCAGGGGAGCAGCCTGAGATGCTGCTGCTCATTTTGCTGTTTGCTCACACACAGCACTGGGTTTGTGGCTGTATTTACAGCCCGGGGATCGTAGCTTCACATCCTCTCTGTGCTGTTTTGCACAACTTCTACTGAAATGTTCTCAGCACTAAGGTCAGAGCCCTGCTGCCCAGCCCAGCCTCCTCACACCTTTCCCAAACAGGACAACACCCACCCAGGCCCTGAGGATGAAGTTACCAAAAAGTGAGAAATGGAATTCACTACTGAGAAAACATGAACAAGGAGTTACAAATTTGAATGTCTATGGAACCAGCGATGGACTTTGCTCTTCTCCCCATCCCATGGACTTCCAGCAGCACGTGGAGAATCTCGGAGAGAAGGAGCAGCAGTAATGCCAGAAACATCTACGGCACAGGTCTGGAGAACTGCTGGAGAACTGGCACCTGCTTTCCCAGGATTGGCCTGCAGAGCCTGCAGCTGCTTCCCTGCAGTGGGAATGATGTCACTGGGGAATGAATGGTTGGACTCAGTGATGTTAATTAAAGGTTTCTTAACGATTCTATGTCTCTTTACATGGATCTGTGTATGGAAATGTGCAAAATCCTCAGTGTGAGAGTCATTGTGGCTGGGGAACTTCAGCCAGAGAGGAACTGGTACAGGATGAGGATCCCTTCAGGACTGTGGCTTCCCCCAGCCTCATGGCTCACACACAATCCCCAGGCTGGTGAAACTACTCCCCATCCCTTCACCCTTGCAACAACCTAGAGCACAATTTCTGCCTCTTCTTTCAAGGGTTTATGGCACCATTTGCACAATACTTTGGATAATTCTGGCTTTGTTCACTCAAAAACAAAAACAAACCAACCAAACAAAACAACAACAACAAAAAAAACCAAAAAACCAAAAAACCCCAAACAAACAAACAAACAAACAACAACAACAACAAAAAGAGCTTGACTAAAAACTTTGTTTTTCTAACTAATACACCAGGAGGATTTCTCGGGCACTGCTGGTAGCTCAGGCCACATGACTCCAGAATCACATTTCCAAATCTTTCCAGCAACTCCATGGCATTAAATTAAGCAGGTAATTGTGTAACTACACCCTGCAACAGCAACTGAAGAATGGTGTTGAGGAGACACTCATAAATCAGAGAAAAGCCTGGAATCTGCCTGCTTGTTCTTTCTCCAGAGCTTCTGTGCACAGTAACACGTGTCAGGCTCTAAAAATGCTGACTGTTTTTCCCTGAGACAGCTTCCTTGCCTGGAATGGAGGATGCTCCACAAAGGGAGCAGCTATTCAGAGTTACTCTGCTCTAGAACCACAGACTCCTTCCCAGGCCTTTTCCCATTCCCCTCACCACTGCAAGGAGTCAGTCAGGGCTCCCCAAAATCTGGATGTCAACTTGAAGAATGAAGTCCTCTAGATCCAAGTATTTCCAGGGGTTGGAATCCCCTTTTTCTTTCCTAGAAGTGTTTCTTTTTTTCCCAGTTAGCTACAAAAAGCCCTGTGGAGAGGACTTTTTCTTCTGGCCATCCCCCACACAGCCCTGCTTATTTATCCACTGTGCTGCCTGAGGACTTTGCTTCTGTCAAAGACAAGTAAATTCATTAATTCCTCTCCTCCAGGAACATCAGCATGTTCTTAGAATCACAGTCACAGAATGCCCTAAGTTGGAAGGAACTCACAGGGATCATCCAAGTCCAGTTTCTTCTCCTGTTCCCTGCATTTATCCCACTTAGGTGAACTCCCCCTTCCCAACTTTCTGCATCTTCTCCCTCCCTCTTTGCTTTTTCCATCTAAACTTCCCTTCCACTTCCTCTCCCCAAATGAACCCAGGTTCTTGTCCCCTTAGAGAGGCTGATTCCTGGTTTGATGTCAGCAGCCGCTCTCCTGGCCAGAGCCAGCTGGAGTTGACACATTCCAGCTGCTGCCAGCAGCAGTGTCCCTTGTCCCCTGTGCCAACCCAGCAGCTGGGGCTGGCAGCAGGGAAGGAACGTGCCCAGCTATGCCTCCAGAGGTGGAAAGGAAGATCCTGAATTTAACCAGTTCTTCCTCAGAGTGCAGGGCTGGGATACACACATGGGAGTAGAGACAAGTGAGGGAAGAGATGCAGGTTTAAAAAAGGAGCTTGGTTCAGGGTTTAGGCTTAATCTGGAGCACTGAAGGAGGAAAAAAAAGGCAATTCTAGGAGTACATTCAGAGCAAGGTGTTTGTCCAGCCCTGATCCAGCTCCATGGCCTGCTCTGCACTGTCAGTCACTCCTGCCCCCTCCTTCCAGAAGGGTCAGCCCACCTGGGGGCTCAGGTGACAACTGTGGAGTACTTTGTGCAGACTGACAATGCTGGGGCTATTCCAGAGCTGCTGCCTCCCTCACTCCAGCAGCATCTGTGAGCTGGAGGCAACAGCAGCCAAAGCCCAGGGCAGTTTTTAGTACACTCTGACACCCGTGAAGGTGGGAAAGACAAACTTGTGGTTACAGAGAATATAGAATTTTATTCATGTTAAATGCATCCACTTGCATCTCTGCCCGTTCTCCAGGACACTGAGACATCCCAGCTCAGGAGACAGCCTGGTTTTACCTCACAGAAGTGGAGCCATCACTTTGTTTTTCCCTGAATAACACATCAGCAAAGCTTGCAAAGCAATCCAGAGGGGGTTTGTTCAGCACGAACTACAGAGAACTTCTCTTCACTGGCCTGGGCAGGTGTGCACAGCAAATTGTCTACACAAGGCTTAAAGGACTCCAAAAGACAGACAACTGTAATTTAAGTGTCTCCAATACCCACATTTGTCAAGCCCAAAATTTTTGGTATTAAGACACCTGAGTCTGGGTTCCAATCCTTTTCCCAGTATCAATCTGGTTGTTTAAATAACTGGTAAACTCCAACACCAGTCCTTGTCAAGGGTGAGCGGATTTTGCCAAAAGCAACAGTGGCACTGGGAAAGCTCACTTGGGAAAGATGTGTTTGTGAGGAAATGAGCTTGGTCAGTCTGAAGGGAGCTGTGGAGCAAGTGCACTGTGTGGAAATCACTTCCTGCAAATGCTGCTTTCCCCCTCTCATCAGACTTAATTACTCCAGGCAAGCTCAGGACCAGTAGCTTGGAAGCATTTCTGATGGATAGAGAGCAAAAGGAGAATTTAACAATGGTCTGTCTGCAAAGGTAACCCAACAATAACCACAATTTCATGGAATGCTAAAATAAACTCTAGAAAACACTTAGAGAAAAAACAAGTATCTGCTGCTCAAACCAGCTCATCTATTTTTCGAAAATTGCAAGGACTGCCTTGCCCAGGAAGAGCTTCCCAGTGAGCAGAATTATGCAACCCCAAGAGGAAAAAAATAAATCCCAAGTTCTTTGCAATTCCTTTTGGTCAATTCTGGGCTTGAGCCCCCACCCCCCAAACTGGAAAACCTGCAACACCTCAAGCTGAGGAAACAGTGCCGCGCAAGGGTCACACATCAGCTGTGCCCTGCCAGCATGCAGGGGGACTACCAGCTCTCACTAACCTAATTAGAGCAGGATTAATTAACGGGTCAGTCGTCGAAGTCGGGGATGTCATCATAGGAGTAGCCCCGGTAGCCCTTGGAGGCGTAGTAGGCGATGCGCAGGTGGTAAAAGCCCGGCAGGAACACCAGGATGCCAATGATCAGCACAGGGATGGCCCGGTCAGTCTCCTGCAGGGACAGACAGCCCAGGACAGTGACACCAGCAGGAGGGGCTCTCCTCCCTCTCACACCCTGCCTGGCCTCGGGGAAGGTGGAATGAAGTGATCTGTAAGGTCCTTTGAGCCCAAACCATCCCGTGGTTTTGTGATCCATCCCCAAAGCCTGGCAAGCTGAGAAATAAAAATCCATCTTCCATCAGAAATATCTCAGCTGTGGTCAGGCTGAGCCCTTAATCCTGTCCTGGCATCTCCTCCTTGCTGCAGGAAGCCCTCAAATGACCCCATCCTTCACCAGGGACCCCCCTGGACATGCAGTGAGGGCTGGGAGCTGGGAGCGTGGCCGAGCATGAGCCCAGGGATCTGTGCCTGGAGTGCTGCTGACAGAGCCCAGAGGCTGCTGCTGCCACAGAGATAACGCAGAGCTGCCAACTCTACCCTGACACACAGCACAGGGAGCAGGGGAGAAGCACCCAGAACTGCAGGAGCAGATCCTCTTCCCATGAATCACAACCACAGCCAGATGGGGAAGCACTGCGTGCCCCACACAGGGTGTGGCAGATCCTCCCTATCCCTGCAGGATCTGCACCGGCTGAGATCTCTCCAGAACAGGGATGTGACCTCCCCAAGGACACTCAGCCCTCCCTAGAGATAGCCAGCCCAGCTCCGAGCCTACTCCAGCCAGGCTGACTGTGGGATCCCAGGGAAAGGGGGCTGCCAGCACAGCCAGGCCCTGGTGGGAAGCAATTCCCTACTCACTTCCTGTGGCTCTGAAGTTCTACACTGAACATGATCACGGGATCCTTGAGGCTGGAAAAGACCTTCCAGGTCATCAAATCCAACCATGACCCAGCACCACCCCCAGGGTCACCACTAACTCATGTCCTTGAGTGTCACATCCTCATGTTCTGAACACTCATAGGCATGGGGACTCCACCACTGCAGCTGTGCCAAGCCTTTCCCACCCCTTCCATGACAAACCTTTCTTAATTTTGAATTTAAACCTCCCCTGGTGCAACTTGAGGCTGTTTCCTGTCACCTGATGGCCAGTGAGGGCTCAGGGCAGCCCTGAGGACAGGGCAGAACCAGTGGCAGAAGCGTCATGAAGCACTCACCCCTTTGCTGATGTACCCTGCCAGCAGCAGGGCTCCGATGATGATGAGGAAGGTCCCGATCATGAAGAGCACCACAGCCAGTGCAATGGCCTTGTAGGGGATTTTGGGTGGACTCTTCTTGAACTGGATGGAAAAACCCAAATATTGAACAGCTGAACTCAGCACAGCTCCCCTCCCAGCACAGCACAGATGTGATCCCACAGCTGGCAGAGGTGACACAAGACAAAGTGCTGCAGCAGCTCTGCTGCCAGGCTCTGTAATGGCCCCTCCAGGAGGAATTCTGCCCATGGAGACCCTGCTGAGCCAGCCCTTACTCCCAGTCCTGGTCCCAGGAAGGCTCTTTGGGCTTTTCAGAGTGGAAGGCCGAGGGTTTGGCTTCCACCCAGCTTTGTCCCTCTCTGAGCTGCAGCTGCTCCACCAGAGATGCATGAGAAGCAGCTGCCTGTGCAAGGCCAAGCTGTGGCTGCCCATCCTTGTGGTTTTACAGCTTCCTTCCCCACTTTTTACCTGCAAGTCAATGTATCCATCATCGGTGCTGGAGAGCTTGGAATATTTGACTTTGCTACTGGGAATCCCAGCAGAGAGGTTGGTCCGAGATGGCATCATTCCAGGGGGGCCTGGGCATCAGCTACAGCCTGGAAACCAGGGGAAGGAGCAAAAGCAGGAGAGAAACCTGAGTGATGGCAGTCTGAAGAGAAACTCCCGTGTCAAGGCTGTGCCACCCAAAGGGCATCTCTGTTCCTCTTCATAAATTAAAACTTTTCCAACAGAGGATCTAAGCATTTCATTTGAAGCCTAAAATACAAAATGGTTAGAGCTGCAACAATATTTGGAATCAAGGTAGAACCTGTGCTTCAAACTACATCGAAACTCCAGGGCAAGGCCCAGGATCTGACCCAGCTCTCACTCCACAAGGAGCTCCTGCTGCCAGCAGGGAGATGTCCAAGCTCTGGCTGTTTCTGAACAGGACACCAGCAAATAAACCCAAACCAGAGCTAAACAAAGCAGCTTTTCAACCACCAGGAGATTTTGCAAGAGAGCAATTTTGGGAAAAAAAAAAACAAACAAAAACACCAAACAAACAAAAAAACAACCCAAACCACTGGAAACTGGAATGAAATGGAGGTGTTGTGGAGACAGCAGGAGTGAGTCAGAGCCAGACGAGGAGACCCGAGTGTGAGTGGTGAGGTCACCAAACCCCAGGGACAGCCCAGGGTGTGCAGAGCAGAGTCCCAGTGCCAGGGGGACATTGGGGACAAGGATCAGAGCCAGCTGCTCTCCCTCAGAGCCTTCCCAGGGACTCATCCTGCCAACCTCCCCCTGCCACAGGACTGGGCTGGGTACCTCTCCCAGCAGGACACGAATTCCCAGGGGAGAGGCAGGGAAGGGCTCCCCATACCTCCCAGCCTCAACAGAGCTTTTATTTTCTGAGAAAGTGTGGAACCGAGAGAACAAAAGCAGGTATTCCAGCAGTGCCAACAGGAAGGGATAAAAACTCTGTTTCCACAACACTCTTTAGCATCAGAGGTGATGCATCCACTCAAAATATTGAGTCTTCACTTGAACTGAAGCCCTTTGTCTCCCTGTCACTACTTGCTGGCACATTCCCCAGCCAGCTACGTTCCTCCTGCTGTAAAATTGACTTTTATAAAATCCTCTCTGATCTGAAATCCCCACCACTGAACTTTTGGTTTGACCTTTGGGCTTTTGTTTAGGTAGCAAAAACCAAACAAGGACAGAACATTTTCCGCCCCATGGATAATGGAAACATCCCTCACCTGCAGGGTGGCATTCCCTGCTCCCCACACATCCTTATTTTTCTGGTCATGACCCCCAGGCTCTCCCACATGCCCGAGGGTAGATGTGCAGGAGGGGAAAAAGCCAGAATAAACCAACCTTTCTGTAAGGTGCCAGATTTCCCAATTCTGCCCCATTTTGCTCTCTGTTCTTACCCACTGCCCCATTATTTACCAGGCTGTTCAGGGGCTTCTTCAGAATTATTCCCATTTTACACTTGCACAAGCTGCCCTGTCCTTCCCATTGCCTCACTTACCAACAAGAAAGAGGCTGTTGAGGACAAACGTGTATAAAAGAAAAATATAAAATAATCTCAGATCTCAAGTTTAAGGGCCAGATTCAACTCCACTGAGCTTCATATCAAGTGAGCACCACAATAGTTCCAGAGCAGGAACCAGCCCAGTGCTACACTTTTTGGGGACCAAATAAATAATCGGGGCCTGAGCATCTTGGCCAAAGCAATTGATGCTGAAATTCCAAATTTCTGATACGGCAGTTGTGCTTTAACCCCCGCGGAGGCGCTAGGGCAGAGCCGGGAAATGCAAACACGACAGCTCCATGCGGAATCCTGAATCCCCTCAAGCACAGCCCCGCATTTCCCCCCACGGCGAAGCAGGAGGAGCGGGGATGTCGCTTTGGGACAGCCTGGGACACCCGAAATCCACCCAAACCAACCCGAACCCAGCCAAACCCACTCAAACACACCCCAAATCCACTCAAAACACCCCAAATCCACCCGAACCTCCCCAAACCCACCCGGAATCCAACCCAAACCACCCAAACCCACCCCGGACCCATTAGAACCCACCCCGAACCCACCCGAAGGCAGGCGAAGCCCGAAGCCCCCAGCCCGGCCCGTACCTGCCGCCGGCCCACCCCATCCCGGCCCCGCCTGCCCCTCCCTTCCCTTCTCTTCCCCGGGAAGTTGATGCCGCTGACGCCGCTTCCCTTCCAGGTCACGGCCGGGGCCGCCCCAGCCTCCCTCTGCCCCGGCGATCCCCGGCTCCTGCCACATCCCAGCATCGCCTCAGGAGGGGAAAAGAGTCCCCCAGGTTATTTAAGGCACCCACCGCAGGAATTGCTAAAAAGTTTTAGGGCGAAAGATCTTGCTTCCCAGATGTTTTCCTTACGGTACTGAGGTAACCAGCAAGCCAAGGAAACTGCAGGGTAAACGGGGGAGGATCTGGGGACAAGGGAGGCGCCGGAACCACAGCAGAAGAAAATCTGTCTAAACGCAGAATCCTGGAATGGTCTGCGTTGGAAAGGACCTTAAAGCCCATCCACTGCCGCCGTGGGCAGACACCTCCCACTGTGCCAGTGTCCCGTCCAGCCAAGGACTCTTGCAGCCCCTCCCCAGGAGTGCCGGTCCCAGCAGGAGCCCAGGGCCGGGGCAATGCTCTCCCCAGCCCCGAGTAGGGATTGTCCCTCCAGGGCAGCAGCGAACGCAGCCGGCGGGGTTCGCTCGTGGCCGGCACTGCCACCTGGTGCCATCCTCTGTCACCCGCTAGGGACAGCGCTTCAGGCGTTTTCCGACCCGCGGGCAGTACACAGCCGCCCCAAAAATACACCGAAAATCGGGCAGTCGTTTAGGTTGGAAAAAGCCTTTATAGGATTGTGAATTCCAAGCGTCAGGGCACCAGCACCACGGCCACCAGTGACTCCACAAACCAGGGAACAGACTGGCACCTCTTCCACACCTTTGAGTGATCAAAGCTGTAAGTCGGGGCACACCAGCACAGCTTCAAAAACATCGATCCACCCACCCACATTTAAACAGCACAAACTCTGTAACGTTATATTTTTTATTTCCATTTTCCAAGTTTGAGTCAGAACATCGGCTCCAAAAATAAATGAAGTAAGGTCACATAAACTCATGGGATAATAAAACAGCAACCCTAAGCTACAGCTCCACAGGGGAAACTCCAGGGAGTATCTTGACCCATTAAATATTGCCCCTCTTCTCCAACAGCAGCTGAAAGGATGAAGAAATTTCACCTTCAGACAGCATCTAAGAGATTGTTTGGAGTGCAGGAACAGATTAGATAAAGTCAGATTTCCTATTTCCAATGACACCAGAATAGCAAAATAGTGAGTTGAAAAAATATTTACAAATATATCTACAAGACACGGCTACAGTGCTCCCAGGATGCTCCAAGGCTATGGATGGAATTGCTGCCTCCAGCCAGGAGCAGACCCCCCCCCCTACAAGTCCTGCTCCAGTTAAGAGCCTTCTTGTTGGTCCTCGATCTTTGGGGCCAGGTAGTACTTCAGGTGTCCCATGTCAGCGATCTTGTACTCCACAACTGGGGAAGGGAATGAAAAAAAGGCCATTCAGAAGATTCTACATAAAATCCAGCCTCAAGTCTCAAATTCTCTTCAGGCAGAGCCTTGGTACTCACCCAGAGGAACATCTGCAGACATGCTGAGTGTGACCGTGGGGGACAGGGGGGTGGCTTTGGTGAAGAAGTTCAGGTACCTCAGGGCAAAGGTCAGCTGGACCGGTTCGTTCATCTCTATTGTAACCTGGGGAAGCAGGACAGGCTCAGGAGAGGCAGCTGCAGGATTCCAGAGCCTGGCACAGCTCAGGCAAAGGCCACCCTCTGGGGTGCTGCTCCCACCTGGCCCAGCACTGCTGCAGCTCCCAGGGTAAGGCTAAACTGCAGGCATTCAAGGACTCCCCTCCATGAGCCAGAGGGAGACATGGCCCTGTCCCTCAAACTGCAGGGCTTGGACTCAGTGACCTCTGAAGGCCTTTTCCAACCCAAGCTATTCCTCACTTCCCCAGGGCAAAGGATTAGCTTTACAGGTGAGCCCTGAGCCCTGCAGCCACCCCACTCACAGCCTCCTCCTCCTTGTCCACGTTGCTGGTCTGGGACAGTTTGATGTTGCCATTGCCCAGCTCGCCGTTGGCCGAGAACTTGACGCCGTCCTTGGCACAGGAGATGACAACAGCATCGCCGATGTGGCTCAGGTCCCGGCAGATGCGTGCGAACTCAGCTGAGGGCATCTTCACCACACAGCTGTACTCCTGCTCCTGGGGGGGACAGAGACACCCTGCCAGGGCTGGGGACTCACAGTGACACCCTGCCAGCACCAGGCTTGTCCAATGCTCCAAAGAATGTTGGGTCCCACAATATGATGTGAATGTGGAAACACCCACACCAGTGCCACCAGTCACTCCAGTTGTTACTTACTGGGATTCCCAGCTGCTCCACATCGAGATCCATCAGCTTCATCTCGTAATCAGAAACCTTCTCCTGGTCTGGAGAAGCAAAGCACAGTTACGCCACATGTTTACAACAAGTGATAAACGTCAAGTTAACTGCTGCCACCCCCCACTCCCTCCAAATAAAACCACCTCAGTAATGATAGTAAGGTTTTCCTTTGTTTCCTCAGAGCTGGAACTCTGGAAATGCCCCAACAGCCTTTCACAGGCTGTAAGGGTACAGCCAAGGACATCTGTGTGCAGCCTAAGTCTTCCTCTTACAAAGAAAATATTTATCAAGTTGATGAAGTTTCAACCTCCAGACTATTCCAAGAATCAGGTGTTCCTTCCCACTCCTGAAGAATCCACTGCCATTTCCCTCCCTCCTGCATCCCTGTGGTTTATGGTGCCCAGTAAAAAATGAGCTCCCAAATCCAACACTCACTTGGTGCCTCGAACACCAGGGCCAAGGTGTCTGCGTTGTCCTCGGCTCGCAGAGTGATGATGTCCTCATTCCCTGCACATTTCAGGATTTTGGACATGCTGGAGGGGAGAAAAGCAGGTGACTCATGGGGCTGAGAGCTGACATAGCAGGAGGGGATGTGATATCACAGTTATCAGGCTCTCCTTTTAACCCTATTAGAAAAGTTAGTGTATGGAGAGACTCCTCAGCCTCTCTGGCCAATCTCTTCCAGTGTTTGGTCACCCATACAGTTCTTCCACATCTGCAGGCTGAACTTGCTGTGCATCAGCTCCTGCCTGTTCCTCTTGTCCCACGGCTGGATCAGAGCCTGGATCCATCCTCTGACCCCTCCCATAGATATTTACACACATGGATGAGTTTCTCTCTTTCGGCAGTCTCTTTCTGAGGCTGAAGAACCTCAGCTCCCTCCAGATGCATCCAGAAATGCTCCAGGCCCCTCATCTTTGTCACCCTCCGCTGGACCCGCTTCAGGAGCTCCGTGTCTCTCCTCTGGCGAGGAGCCCAGAGCTGGGCACAGCACTCCAGAATCGCCTCAAAGGGCAGAACACCGGGGCAGGAACGACCACCTCCGTGACCTGCTGGCAGTGTTCATCCTGACGCTCCCCAGAATTCTGGAAGGACTTTCCTAGCGACAGGACTTTAAAGCTGTCACGCATTTCCCGCAGGAGCAGCCATGGCGGCGGCCCCGCCACCGCTGCCTTTTTCCCGCCACTTGTCGCCGGCAGTGACGTCACGGCCGCGACGTGCCCCGCGCGCGCCGCGAAAAACGGCGCGAGCCGTGAGGGGGATGGGGGGGGAGTAGGGAAGGACTGAGGGGGCTCTGAGCGCCCCCGGGACGCCCCCGCTCCTCCAAAGCACCCCCTGGCCCGCAGATCTCCCCTCACAAACTCTTCCAGCAGGCCCCGCTCCCCTCAGCGCCACAGCACCCGGGCCTGCTCGGCCGCCTCATTCCAGCGCCCGATGAGACCCCGCCGCCGGCTGACCTGGCCAGGTTGACGCCCATGGCGATGTTGCGGTCGCAGCGGTACGTGTCGAAGCCCTCCGATCGCAGCGTGAGCTGCACCAGCGAAACGTGTGAAGAATCCATGCTCTGCAGGCTGATGCCGCCCGAGCCCAGGTCCCAGCAGGCCTCGGTGATGAGGTCCTTGAGGGCCTCCAGCACTCGCTTGAGCACCGAGCCCTGCACCAGCCGCGCCTCGAACATCTTGGCAGCACCAATGGGAACAACACGAACCGAACGGAATGGCGGAAAAACTGAAAATCAAGACAGGCGGTTTGCCGAACACTTTTTATGCACTCTGTTGCCCCGCCCTTCGGCGCACGTCAGCCAATCACCAAAGCCGCTCTCCTTCAGTCCAACCTCTTCCAAGCTCACATGCAGATCCCCGCCGCTCTCCAGCCAATCCTAGAGCCGCTCCTCTCTTTAGTCCCGCCCCTTCATGCGGCGGGAGCCAATCACCGCGCGGGTTACACAGGCCCGCGTCTCCCGCCTCGCTGCGCACGATGGCGGCAAGGCCGCACACGGGACCTGTCCGTACGGCGCGCCTCTCCACAGGCACCGCGTCTTGAGGCAAAACCAGCCATAACTCAAATCCGTTTGTCCCTGAGGACAAACCCCTTGCGCTTCTCCCAGCGCTCGGGGACCTTCCCGCGCACTCGCTCGCCCCCTCCCTCAGCAGCGCACTCGCGCCACCCATCGTGGCGTCCCGCACCATCCGGGTACACCTGGGCGCGGCCATGCCTCGGCCTAGGCCCCGCCCTCTCCGCCCGTCCCGCGCCGCCCATTGGTCGGCGGCTGTTTCTCCGGTGCCGCATCGCCCCCTGGCGGCCGTGGTGCGAGGTGCGGCGGACGCGAGTCCGGCATGAGCGAGGCGCGGCTGCGGGCCGGGCGCGGCCCCGGCGGGGCGCGGGACCCCCAGGATAAGGTGCGGAGCGGCCCTGGGGGGCGTGAGGGGGCTGGGGGCACGGGGGGAACCGGGGAGCGCCGGGCCTGTGCGCCTCGGGGTCCCGCCGCCCCGCGGTGAGGCCGCTCTGCGGCCCCCGGGCTACCCCGCACTCGGGGAATTTGCTCCGTGCTCGGTTTATTCGGCTCTGGAGGAGCAGATCTCATTCTCTGGGTGCTTGGAGGAGCGGCCCCGGAGCGCGGAGATCGGGGCGGAAGCCGCGTTTGTGGGATGGCTCAGGTGGGGTCACGAACCTTCCCTCAGGGCACAGCGCGGTGCCTCCCAGGCCATCCCCAGGAAATGAGGTGGGGATTCCAAACCTGCCTTTAGGGAAGGGATTGGTTACCTCCTAAATCATCCCCAGGGAATGACACGGGGGTTACAAACCTTCCCTTAGGGAAGAGTTGGGTACCTCCGAAATCGTCCTCAGGGAAGGATGGGGGGGTGGGGATGTTCCAAACCCCTCAGGTTCACTTAGGGAAGACTTTGGTGCCTCCTAAGTCATGCCCAGGGAATGCCCTCCCTGCGAGGGCTCTGTGGGAGTTCCATGAGGGTTGACGTTGCATTTCTCCAAGGGAAGGAGTTTATTTTTCACTGCAGAAAGCAGCCCTGTCTCTGTTTTCCTATAATGTCTCTCCTGTTCCAGCCCCCAGCCCAGCTGGATGCTCACGGTCATTTGTTACCATTGTCATCTCTGCTCCTTCGCCTCCCCAAAGAGGAAGGCACCACGAGGAGTAAACAGCCAGGGGAAACTTTGTAAATAACATTTGCAGCATCACAGGGAGCTAAAACTGGAAGGAAGAGTGGTTCTTGTTGTTCTGGTGTTTAATGCACTTACCTTGGGTCTTGTCCATCAGCCCTCAGCAGCATCATATTGATGTTTTCTCCATTAGTGCATGAAGGGTGCAGCTCAGGGTAGCACGAAATCATCAGATATAACCCTTTTGCAATTTAAATGTAATTTAAATGCAATTTTAATGTGATTTCAATGCCAGTTATTTCAATGCTGGAGGCTATACAGGCAGATTTGAGGAAACTTCATGGTGCTGATGTGATCAGGGAGGGATCTGGGACAGAAGGAGCCAGCAATAGTGGGAATGGATTACCCTGCTGTGGGTCTGGAGGCTGTACCTCTCTTGCTGGAGCTCTCTGACACTGAGGGAAGGAGCGCTAAGATGGCTTCAGTTATGGGGTGGTTGTGCACAGGGTGAGACCTTGAGGTGGGTTCACCTCAGCTGGAATTTACTCTGCAGCAGAAAACCTTCAGGGAGTTTGATATTCCAGAACTGTGGTGAGAACTGGAAGACTGGCAGGGCTGGTGCTGCTTAACTGGTGTACAACAAACTTGCTGGGCCAAGCTGGGATTCACTTTAGCTCCTCATGCTGTGCCCCTAAAGAAGGTCAGAGGGCAATCCTGTTATCTCCATGTCGGTGTTTTCATGTACAGTGAGCATTCTGAGGGACTTCTCTGGTTATTTCCTTTGAGCTGCTGACCTGGAGTGTCCTTACTAGAGAGAGGGAACATTGATGTTGTGCTGCTCCTTGTAAAACAGCTCAGAATGAATTGCAGGAGGGAAAAAACAGGAGTGAAATGTTCCCAAGCAGTGAAGAACAGCTCCTCCAAGGTGCTGAATGTGATGTTTCATAATAGAAGGCAGTGATAGGAGCAGAGAATTTCCCGAAATTGCCAAATGCAGCTGCTGGGAGGTTACCTGGTAACTAATCCTTAGTGAAACCCTCGGTGCCGTGCTTCCACACTCAGTGGCAGGGTTTGATTTCCTGCCCTGAGACCCAGCAGTTGTGGTTTTAGTGCTGGAAATGCCTGGGAGCAGCAGAAGCACTCCTGGGTGGTGTGGGGCTGCTTGGGGAGGGGACAATCCCATTCCTGCTTTGTCACACTCGGACCCTTGCCAAGGGGAGTAATTCAGCATATTTTATGTGACAGAAACGCTGGAGGCTTCTGGAAAGAGCTCTGTGTTAGCAGAAATTCCTTACAATGGATGTAAACATCAGGATCGTGGTGTTTTGGGCTCGTTGCCACTTTTCTGTTTTGGCAATGGAGAGTGATCTTGGTGGATCTGGGAGCTTCTTCCTGAGCTTTCTCCTGCTGCCCCAGTGGTCTCTCCTCACTCCTGGTTGTTTATTGTTATTATTTATAGTAAGATCAGGATGGCAGAGGTGGTGGATGATGTTCCTGCTGTCTCCTGTTGCAGGCTGAGGCACTCACACTGTTCTGTACATGGAACAGTTCTCTGCTCCTGCTTCCAAATGTGCTGTCAGTGGTGTCTGGCTGGAGGGTGCTGAGAAGAGGGAATTTGGGATGTTTCCAAGCAGGAAAAATCCCCAGGACCCCCAGAGGTAAAACCCTTAAAATCATAAAATCCCAGGCTGGCTTGTGCTGGGAGGGACCTTAAAGCCTGCTGCAGGCACTAGACCAGAGCGCTCCAAGCCCTATCTGTCCTGACCATGCTGACACCTGAGACTTCAGGAAAGCACAGATTTAGGTTTTTCAGGCTCACATCTAAACACACTGGTCCAAGTGCACTCCATGGTTAGTCCAAATAAACTGGACTGGCAGAGAAATGTGAACAAGACAGTGCAAGACACCACCTTAGAGTGAGCAAATTAAATAGTTTGGTAAGGGTTTTTTTTCCTCATTACATTTTGGAGAAAATCTGTACAAATTCCTGAGGAACTGAGGGTCAGAAGGCTCCGGCCTTGGTGTGATGCAGGCTCTCATTTCAGAGGACAAAAATAGCCTTTTCCTGCAGAAGCCTCCCAGTGTGAGCAGTTGCTGTGGAGCTGTTTGTTCTCCCCAGCTCTGCCAAACAACAGCAGATTGAAATGTCTGTGCAGGCTCCAGCAGACACAGCTCCAGCCTCCCTCAGGCACCCAGAGGCTCTTGCTCTCCTGTTTCTGTGTCTCAGCTCAGCTCAGAATGCCAGCTCAGAAATGCCACTCTGACCCAGGAGAACCCAGCAACCTGTCCCTAAAACATCTCCATCATGTGCTCAGAGGGGAGGCAGGTTCCTTTCTGAGCAGCAGGAAGTTCTGGGGGAAGGCCAGAACCACCCACTGAGTTTTGTGCTCCTTTTGTGCCTAGCTGGTGCCTGGTGCCTTTTCCTCCTTGATTTCCTGAAAGCAACAGCCCCTGAAGTGAGTGCTGGGGGTCCCAGCAGAGGGGGAGCTCCTGCTGAGTCCCAGGGATGTGTGATTTCCATGGATCCTGTGTGATTTCCATGGATCCTGTGTGACTTCCACGGATCCTGTGTGTGCAGGCTGCGCCTGGCTCCTGACACATCCTTTGGCTAAGCCAAACCAAGCTGGTACTCTGGGATCGGGGGATGAATTTTCTCTGCTGTTTCAGCCACTCTGCAAACATTCCTGCTTTCTGTGATGTTGTTATCTGCTAAAGGTCTCCAGTTTTAGGCATGTCCTGATTTCTGTGCCTGTTTTCAGCTGGTATGTGGAATATGGTTATTTTAGGATGGGGAAGGGAGTCCTACAACAACATGAATGGAACCTGAGCTTTTTGTAGGTTTGTTTTTTTTTTTTTTTTTTTTCAGACAACAACCAAGCAGCCAGGTGCCAGCTTGGTGGGGGGACATGACAACTTGACCTTAATTTCCCTGCAGGTAATGTCACAGCACAAGACCAGGGTAAAAAACACTTGCAAAAAGACCCCCAGTGCTTTTTTGGGACCTTCCTGCAAATCAGGCCTGGAAGTTTGATTTTCCCCTCTGGTTTTTATGATCACCAGACTTCTCTTGTTTCACCCTCCTGAGCTGCAAACCCCTGGGTGAGAATATATTGTAATTTGGGAGTTATGGGATGAATTTTGGCTGTGATGTCACCCTGGTGGGTCTGGGGGACACAGCAGCTCTAGAGGTTAAAGAGGGGAGAGGAATAGAGCAGTTTTCCCAGATGTAGGAATTAAAGCCCCTTCTGGAAAACATTGAGGTTTTCATTACTGAGGCCGCTGGGTTTGTATTCATTAAATTAATTGCATTTGTTTTGATCCTGCAGATGTTCTCAGAGGTGAGAACAGAGGTACAATTGCTCCATTTAGACCCAGCAGTCAGCTCTGTTGCCTGAAAAAGCAACACTATTTTCCTTTCAGCATTTATTTTACAGTAACATTTTCTGTCACAGTTTTTTGTTAAAACCTGGCAGGAAGTCTTAATAAAACAGTGCCTGGAAAGGAAAGTATCTAAATAATGGCATTTCTTGAGCTAATTTAATCTGCCAGTATTGAATACTTTACTATATATCTATACTGGGTAGAAAAATTTTGGCAAGGAGAGAGCAGGCTCATTTCTATGGCAACTGAGATAATGTCGTGGATATTTGTGTAAAAAGCCCTGTGCACACGGCTTCCTCTCTGAGAAAACCATGTCAGTGTGAACACAAATTTCTTGCCACCCTCTTGAAGGAGTCGAGTTGTTTAAAGAAAGCTCAGATGAATTCAGTTCTCTGTGTATCTTTTCTTCAGGATGATAAAATATCTGTTGACAAATGCTGCACGGAGCTGTTGATTTCATGAATAGAAAAAGTGGACAGGTATCTGGATTTTCCCAGCTCTGGTTCAGCAGTCAGGACAGACAGCCCTTGCAGAGATTTGGGGTTTTACTTTCTCCTCATCACAGCTTGTGTAGAAATCAAGGAAATAGGATAAATCCCCATCTTGGCTTTATTCCTGCATTCCTTTTACACATGGTTCTGTAAGAAGCCTTCAATACTGAGATGATAAATGGAAGAAGGAGCCCTGGGCTCACCTACAGGGTTGGACAAATAAGCCCTTCAATTGAATAACCCCGTAGTGGTTAAAAAGCCCCACTGCCCGTGGGAGCAATGCCCTGGGATGGTGATCCTGGAGGGGATATGTGAGAACTGTCCCCAAGGCAGTGCCTCAGGGTGGCCCCAGGCAATGCCACAGGTGGCTTCAGTGGCCCACCCCGGGGTGCACTAGCACAGGCTTGAACACATTATTTAGCACCCACTCAGCTGCTTAAAGAAATTATTTGTAGACAGATGGGGACAATTTGCATAAAAGGTATAAAAATAGTGCCAGTTACTGTAGCCTATATCTGGCACAATGTCCTATAAAATCTGGCAGGGATCAGCTGATCTCAGTCCAGGCTGTGACAGGGACCAGGCTGTGACAGGGATCAGCTGAGCTTGGATCAGACTGAGCAGGGATCAGGCTGTGACAGGGACCAGGTTGTGACAGAGATCAGCTGAGCTTGGATCAGGCTGTGACAGGGATCAGAGTGAGCAGGGACCAGGCTGTGACAGGGTCCAGGCTGTGACAGGGACCAAGTTGAGCAGCAGTCAGGCTGTGACAGGGATCAGGACATCAGCTTGCTTCCACCATCAGGTTCCTCATTTCTTGAGCTTTACTTTCATCACCTTCCCAGGGTGGAAGTGAGGAAGGCACAAGTGCTCTTTCCCTTTCTTTTGGTCTCTGAGCATTTTGGGAGGCTTCTGATCCTCCTGGCCCCAGGCAGGAATGATTTTCCTGCTTTGCACTTTGGGGAGTAAAACACAGGGACGCTGCTTGGATCTTTTACCAGGCTGGTGACCTGTATGGGGTGAGGGACACCAGGGCTGTGTGAGAGACGTGCTTGAGGATTTGGAGTTTAGTACAGAGGAGAAGCTGTTTTTG
Organism: Cinclus cinclus; assembly: GCF_963662255.1. NCBI lineage: Eukaryota > Metazoa > Chordata > Aves > Passeriformes > Cinclidae > Cinclus > Cinclus cinclus. The sequence goes on along the minus strand of NC_085074.1, from coordinate 819,521 downwards.
GTCTGGCTGGAGCTATTTCCATCGCTCCCAGGGGAGTTCTGGAGAGAATCCTTTTGTTGGACAACACTTTGCAATGGGAGCAGAGGCTGGAGCTAAATACAGAGCACAGATTGCCCAAAACCTGACCTGTGCTGTGCTGCAAGATGCCAAATCTGTGCTCTCCAGGGAGTTTTATAATTTCCAGTCTCTTTGCCTGCTGCCATTTGCAGCTGCCTTATGGATTTGTGTTCCCAGGTAAATGGCACTAAATCTCTCCAAAATCTGAGGTCCAAATGGATTTTATGGGTCAGTTAAAAAACACCTGAATAAAAGCCAGGTAGCATTTCAGTGCCAGCTCCCCAAAGCCATATGAGGGCTGGCAGAGGTGCTGGGCTGAAAGCAAACCCAAGCTCTTCCTTCCCAGCGGATGAATGGAAAGGAGGAGCACAGAGGCAGGTGACGAGGAGATGACACTGGGTACTACTGGTGGTGGCTTATATCCCTGGGAATAATCTCTGACATCACCGAGGTATTTTTAGCTGCCTCCACCTGCCAGTGCCTCCCTGTCCTTGTCTGATTTCAGATCCTGGCCTGCAGCCATTGACACGTTCCACCTTGGGGAGTAATTACTTTTTCCTGTATGAAATGAGAGAGCAGCTCTGGCCTTGCTGCTCTGCTGAACTGCAGACACCCCCACCCATGAACTGCACCCAGCAGATCTGATTGTTCTGGAGCTGCCTGGAAGCCCCAGGGGATGAAGTGTCACTGTTTGCAGAGCTCCCAGCATTTGTCAGCTCAGCTCCCTCTGTGCTTTTACTGCAGGCAAAGTCACTTTTCGGGGAGTTTTCAGAGAGCCAAGGCCATGAACTCTGCCTTGCCTGGATGCTCCCCAGGGCGTGGCCTTTTCCTTCCATGCTTCCAGGAGCAGGATGAAGCTGTGCTGCTTGAAATGAGGGGTGAAATGTGGAGCTGTGTTTGTCCTCTGTTCAGGGGCTGGGTCAAAGTGAGAAGTGCCACTGGGAAGAGCCAGGACTCACCTGGAATCCCCTTCTCAGGGCTGGGCTGGGGCAGAGCCTTCAATAACCTGCCTCTCCTGGGTTAATTCCCCCCTCAACACAGGACTTTGCTCGGGGCTGAGTGCTGGAGCAGTCCAAGGGGCAGGGAAAACACAGAGCATGTGTGTCCCTCTGCAGCACCTCGGGTTTCTGCTGGGGCCAGAGGGGATGGTTGGGCCAGGGTGATAAGCCAGGCTCTTCCTCCTCAGCTGCCTGACGCTGGGCTTGGTGTTTGGTGTCCTCAAGTAGTCAGCACTTCAGGAGGCTGTCTGGAAACCTCGAGCCTGTCCACTTGGAGGCCTTTCTTCCTGGCTGATTTGGGCAGTGTTACATTCTTTGAGAACTGCCTGGGGATTGGGACCTTGTAAAAATTCTTGCTAACAAGCCCTGGAGCACTTGCTGCTCTTGGAGATGCTCATTCATCAACCTCGAGGCATCTGTAACTGCGTAAGGGAAACAGGCCCTCTTCTGTGCCTGCTGCTGAGGCTGAGAGACCATCAAACCCCTCCTGGATGCCACCTAAAACACCTGGGGATGTTTCTCATGTGTTTACCCCTGTGTAATACCCAGAATATTTTCCTCTGCTCCCTCTCTCGTGCAGAAGCAGAGTGGTGGTAGGTGTTGGAGCCAGTGGGTTGGCCCAGGTTCCTCCAGATTGGCTGCTAAAGCTCTGTGGCTCTCTTTGTCCTGCAGGAGTCAGAGTCTGAGAACAAGCTGGATGGAGAGACAGCATCAGACAGCGAAAGCAAATCTGAGTTTGGGGGTTCATCCCCAGTGCCGACCTCGGATGACACCCCAGAAGTGCTGAACAGGGCCCTCTCCAACCTGTCCTCGAGGTAACACTCCCTGAGCAGGCTCTGTCCATCCTGTCTGTGAGGTGACACTCCCTGAGCATCCTTTTGTGCCCTCCCAGGGCACAAAAAGCCACCCTGTGGCTCTGGGGCTGCTGGAAGCTGGAGGAGCAGCCTCTACCCAACCCCTTCCTGCCCCTGAGGCCATGGGAAGCAGCAGGGTCTGGGCAATACTGGGGTGGAGGTGTCTCTGCTGCATCCTGGCAGGTCCAGGCCTTGGTGGGGCACACCCACAGAACTCGTGGGTGGCTTTGGCAGCACAGGTTTGAGCTGTGGGGGTTTTCAGCCCCTGCTGTCATTGAATTCTGCAGGAATGCTTGAGGAGTTAAGGACTGTTAAGGACAGAATTTGGGAACAGGCTGGGGATGTTCTCCACAAACTGCCTGGGGGAAAATTCTCCTGTTTATATCACAGGAGAAGGTGTCGTTCTTGAGTCTGCTGTGAAGATGGGAGAGGGTCTCAACAGGAAAGCAGTGAGGGTACAACATGTAAGAGACTATTTGTCCTCACGGAGAGCAGTGTAGAGAGGGGGAAGAGGTCCCCATTTTATTTGAATTTATCCTGCAGCTTGTCCGAGGTGTGGGAAAGCTGCAGCAGGACAGAAACAGAGGGTGCCCTGGCCCATCAGTGTCCTGGGAGATGCTCAGCTTTCTGCATTTAGTGAGGCTGGGGTGCAGCTGATGCAGCCAGGCCTTTATCAGCACATCAGGGTCTCTCTGCACCACTGAGAAGAAACTTGGGCTTTCCAGGGCTCAGTTTGCTTCCTGTGACACACGGAGAGAAGTGCTGCTTTGCTCTGTCTTGTCTTCTTTTGATGTTTTCCTTCTCTGTGGCCCAGATGGAAGAATTGGTGGGTGAGAGGCATCCTCACGCTGGCAATGATCACCTTCTTCTTCATCATCATCTACCTGGGCCCCATGGTCTTGATGACAATAGTAAGTGCTCCAGAGAGGTGTTCTGACCTTCCCTGCAGCAGGGAGGGGTTGCTGGGGAGCTCAGGGCCTCCTCTTCTAGAGATTCTGGATTCCTGTCTCCATGCAGGAAACCTGAGAGGGATCTGCTGGTCAGTATTGGACTGCAGTTGGAACTCACACAAGGGGTTGTTAAAAACCTCCTGCAGAGCAAAGGGGAGGGAAAAAAATGCCATCCTGAGCATCCCATGTGGGACTGGGAGGGAAAAATGACCCCTTGAGCTTTCCATGTGGGATTGGGAAGGAAAAAATACACCCCTGAGCTTCCCACGTGGGACTGGGAGGCTCCTGCAGTGCTGATGGCAACTGCTGAAGGACCTTGTGCTCTGCACATGCTTGGTTTTTATCTCATCAAGGGAAGAGGTGTTTAACCAGCAGGAATTCCAGTGCCTGAATATCCTTTCTGTGCAGGTGATGTGTGTCCAGATCAAATGTTTCCACGAGATCATCACCATTGGCTATAACGTGTACCACTCCTATGACCTGCCCTGGTTCAGAACGCTCAGCTGGTGAGTGAGGGGCTGCTCTCCCTCCCCTGTGGACCCTGAGCCCTCGGCTGGGCACATAGGGGACACAGAGCCACATCCCCTGGGCTGCCAGTGACCTGTGCTGGCATCGCTTGGAAAGGAAAATCACAGAATCCCAGTGTGGTTGGGCTGGAAGGGACCTTAAAGCTGCTTATTAAGGCAGCTCGGTGCCACCCCTACCCTGGCAGGGACACTTCCCACTGTCCCAGGCTGTTCCAAGCTCATCCAACCTGGCCTTAGACACTTCCAGGCATCCAGGGCCAGCCACAGCTTCCCTGGGAATTCCATCCCAGATTTTGTGAGGCACAGGATGGGGGATTCTGGGAGGCAGAGGCCAGTTGAGCATTGCCACCTGAAGGCCAAACCCAGAGCCCAGCTGTGACCTGTCCCAGCATGGGGTTGAGAGATGCAGTCACTCCTTGGGATGAAGGAGACATTTCCAAGCTGGGGGAGGTAGTTCTGGCTGGCAGAAGCAAAACCAGTGTCAAGACCTCAGGGATCAGCCTGAGCCTTTTAGGGCTCCTGCTGATGAAGTTCCTGCCCTCTCCAGGTACTTCCTGCTGTGTGTGAACTATTTCTTCTATGGCGAGACAGTGACAGATTATTTCTTCACCCTGGTGCAGAGGGAGGAGCCCCTGAGGATCCTCAGCAAATACCATCGCTTCATTTCCTTCGCCCTCTACCTGACAGGTGGGCACCACCCTGAACAATGGCTGGGCTGGAGGGAAGAAATCTGCCCTGGAGTGCTGTGTCCAGAGCAGGATCTACACATGCAAATCATCTCTGCTCCCCAGGGATGCTGGAAGCTGGCAAATCTTTTTGTAGTAGTGGTGGCAAATCTTTTCCATGAGGTTCTGGAGGAGAAAACTCCGTAATCTTCATGGGGGAGCCAGATGGTTCATCTGTCCAAGTGCTGCTTGGTGTGACTTCCAAAGCAGTGCTTTCCCCACTGCACAGGACTCCTTTATTCCAGTCAAACCCCCCAAATTCTTTATTCCAGTAAAATCCCCAGCAGCTGTGCAGTATTGTGACCCAAATGTTGTTCTGGCTGTTGAAAGCACATTTCCCACCTCTGACTTTGCTCCTGTCTCTCCTCAGGTTTCTGCATGTTTGTCTTGAGTCTCGTGAAGAAACACTATCGCCTCCAGTTCTATATGGTGAGGCTAAATTCAGGGCCTGGTGAGGTTAAAATATGTGCTTTGGTGAGGTTACAATCAAGGTCCCGGTGAGGTTAAGATTCATGTTTTGGCGAGGTTAAATCCAGGTCCTGGTGAGGTAAAATTTGGGGTTGGAAAATGAGTCAGTCAGAAATCCAGCTGATCTGTTCAGATCTTCCTTCAACAGTGAGATGGTTATTGGCAGCTGGGAGGTGCCAGGCCAGTGTTGGCCCCACAGGGCCAGAATAACTCAGTACAAGACAGCTTGTCCTGTTAATCTGGCTGGTTAGCAAACAATAGATAATAAATGAGCTTTCTGAGGGGTGAGGTGCCCTGGTGCCCTGATGCTGGAGTTGTTCTGTGGAGCTCTCTGAGCTGGGCAGTGGCTCTGGGCAGGCTGGACAAGGTGCTGTCCTCTCTTGCAGTTTGGCTGGACCCACGTGACGTTGCTGATTGTTGTTACCCAGTCCCACCTCATCATCCACAACCTGTTTGAAGGAATGATCTGGTGAGTTTGCTCTGCCCCCTGAGCTGCTGTGGTTTCTGCAGCCTGAAAAAATGCCTGTGTTTTCATAGAATCCCAGACTGGTTTGGGATGGAAGGGGCTTTAGTGATCATCCAGTGCTGTGGGCAGAGACCCCTCCCATTGTCCCAGGTTACTCCAACCTGGCCTGGAGCATTTCCATGGATCCAAGGGAAGTCCAGAACCTCTCTGAGCAGCCTGTGCCAGGGCTTTACCACCATTATAGTAGGAATAAATTCCTAATACCTAACTTTTTTAAATCTCGAAACTTGGTTTGGAGTTAAAATTGTTCTCTCAAAAAAGCAAATGGCCAAGGAGGAGGTGCTTCCTGTGAGGGACCAGTCTTTTCAGAGCAGCAAAAGATCAAGGGAGCCCTCAGAGACTTAGGCATTGCTTTGTTCCACTTCACCATATAGAGAGATACTGTAAAGGAGAATTTTGTAAAGTTGCTGTGGGGTGTAGGGACCTTTCAGGTGTCTGGCATTGGGTAGGTGCTTTCTGCTGATTCCCCAAATGGCTGGGAAAGTGCTGCTCCTCTGGTAAAAACAGCACTGAAGGGCAGGAGGGGGAACCTGCCACACTCAGTGCAGCTGCTGTGCACAGGGGAGGCCTCTCTGGTGCTCCTGCCAAAACCACCAAGGCCAGTAATGAGTTCTGGCCACTTGAGGGTTGTGTGTTCCTCAGTGTGTCACACCAGCCCAGCGTGCTCTGGGATCCTCCTGCTTAGGGCTAAAATGCAGGAAATATTTACACAGGAGCTCAGGAGGGGGGGTGTCCCGTGCCTTGCTGGCTGTAGCTAAAGAAAAGCTGCTGCAAACAGGCCCTTCTGGGGATACAACCTGCTTTTTAGTCACTGGAGTCACCCCCAGATTCCCCTTGGAGCTTCTCTTGGCTGTTCCTTGCACTGAGCTGGAGGAGGGGGTGTTGGGGTGGTGGCCCCGCAAGGTGCCCTGTGTTGGCAGCTACTCACTGAGCCTTGGACATGTGTTGTGTTGGCACTTGCCAATGGTTTGACTCTTGTCCCCTGCAGGTTCATTGTCCCCATCTCCTGTGTGATCTGCAATGACATCATGGCTTACATGTTCGGGTTCTTCTTTGGCCGCACGCCACTCATCAAGGTTTGGGACATTTTGAGGGACAAAATGTTGAACTTTGGGTCTTAGCCCTGTGCTCCCAAGCTCCTGCTTTGTCTGAAGCAAGTGTCCAAATTAAACCTGGTGTACATCCAAGTCTTTGAGGCTCTGAAATGAAATCACTGAACCACTGAGGCTGGAAAGATGATTGAGTCCAGCCATGAATGAGCCATTTCATACTGAGGCGTTGGGCTCAGCTTCTGACCAAACTCCTCTTTGTGGGTTGGTGGCATCACTTTGTGTTGCCTCAGCAGTTCACAAGTGAGGAAGAGTTGCAGAGGTGTATCAATAATTGTCCCCTTTGCTCTCTCTTTCTGGCAGCTCTCCCCAAAGAAGACCTGGGAGGGTTTTATTGGAGGATTTTTTTCCACCGTTCTGTTTGGATTGCTGGTAAGCGCCCATTATGGTACTTCCTCCACTGGAGTTTTCCCTTCAAAGGGTCCCAGTGTTCTGTTTAAAGAATGCAGTCGGGCTGAATCTCTGTCAGATATGTCACCTTTTCTTGCTGCCCAGGTTTGAAGTGGCCCCTGGCTTGTGCAGGCACTGCTGATGGAGCTGAGTGCTGGAGGAAGTTTTAAATCCCTGTTAGACCCTGTGACATGCTCATTGCAATAATTAACCATTTTCCCTCTGCTGCCATTGGATGGTGCTGTGCATCATTTCAGGGGCTGTGTGGGGAATTCCACACTCTTGGAATGTTTTACCGTGTTTTTATGACCCTCTCTGTGGCTGCTGTTGCTGTCCCTCCACCTCAGGCTGCAGCCTTGCTCTTCCTCTGCCTTTAGCCACTTCCTGCTGCTCAGGGGGGTAATGTCCTTAATGAAGCTGGGAGCGTGGTTCCCTCCTCCTTCATCTCCTTGCATGGCCTTTCTCCTTGGGAAATCCCTGAGGAAAACATGAATCCTGTTTTTTTTTCTTTTTCCTGGAGCTGTCCTACGTGATGTCTGGGTACCGCTGCTTCACCTGCCCTGTGGAGTTCAACAACGACACCAACAGCTTCACTGTGGACTGTGAGCCCTCAGAGCTGTTCCAGCTGCAGGAGTACAACATCCCCGTGGTGCTGCAGTCTGTGGTGGGCTGGGTACGACCCTCTCTGCTCCCTGGCTCTTACTTAGTGGGGTAGGATTACGTAAAGTAAAGAGTAAAGAGCGGGGCTGTATTCTGAAGTGAAAGAAAAAAGGTGCATCCCAAAAACAGGGAGATTGAGAGCCCAAAGGAATTATCCCAAGTCTGGTGGGACATTACCCCACCTGAAAACCAACTGAGCTGAAGCCTGGGGGGCAGAGAAGGAGGGGCAGGCACTGAAAATCCTCCTGTGCTGTTTGTCCTGCAGAAGACTGTGCGGATGTACCCCTTCCAAATCCACAGCATTGCCCTCTCCACCTTCGCCTCCCTCATTGGGCCCTTCGGGGGCTTCTTTGCCAGCGGCTTTAAGAGGGCCTTCAAAATCAAGGTGAGGAGCAAGGTCATGGAGATGTTGGGGAGGAAACACAAAGTGGGTGCTGCCACTCGGGGGGAAGGGAGGTTTGTTCAGTCACAGATGAAATGCTGGATCAAGATCTGGGTTTTTTGATCAAAAGGGAAGAGACCTTAAAGATTTTAACCATGATATTCTAAACCCTGCTGTGGTGCAGGTAGAGGAAGGAAGACCTAGCCAGGAAATTTTGTAATCTGATGTTTCCCTTGATGTCTTGCAGACTGATTTCACATATAAACAGCCTGTGCTCAGTTCAGATGCCTTGAAAGTTAACACAGGGTGGTAGCAGATAAACATTTGCTTTCCCTGACCTTTGAGTAACAGAGCTGAGTTGAGCCTCACTGCCCCTCATGCACCAGCAGCTTCATAAAGGAGAAATTTCCAGAACCAGGGAGACATTAAACAAAATATTTCCTTGGTCTGACTTTGCCTTCTGGGAAGGACTGGGGCAGGGGATGAGTGTGGTGAGTGGGGGTACCAAAGCCAGCACAGATGCTGGGAAGGGCTCAGTGCCATCCCTCTGCTTTGCCAGGACTTTGCCAACACCATCCCAGGGCACGGGGGGATCATGGATCGCTTCGACTGCCAGTACCTGATGGCCACCTTTGTCAATGTGTACATTGCCAGCTTCATCAGGTGGGTGAGCCCTGCTGGGTGGGGCTGCTGGCACTGCCAGGGCACGGGCAGGCTGGCATCAGAGCCACTTGTGCTTTCTGACTGATTTAACAGCTGAAAATACAAGGCAGAGGAAGCTGGGGCTTGGGGAAGGGAAGGATCTTCAGCAAAGCTGGAAATGCAACCCTCATTTCCCATGGGCTGTTACTTCAGTCCCACTGTAAACTCCTCAGTGTCCCTTCTGGGAATCCTGGACAGGTTTCTAGAATCAAACAAGCAGGGAAATCTAATTTTGAAGCACTGACAAGCATTCTGTAGCCAAGCACAGAGGAAAGAAGCCTGTGGGTACATAAAGGATGTGCTGGGGGAGCTGAGGAGCTGGCTGTGTGTGGCTGCTTTAAATTCTGATGGGCAGCACTCAGAATTGTGCTGATAAGATGCACAATCCTCTTCAGATAGATTGGGTTTGGGGGTGCTATTTTGTGTTTACAGTTTACCCTCTCGTGCCTTTTGAGTCCATTTCCAGATCCCAAATGGAGTTAGGCTCCCAGGGTAGGGCTGGGGAAGGAATGGACAGCCCAGCAATGAATGGAGCCCCATTGCTGACAATGCTTTTGTGTTCCAGAGGCCCCAACCCAAGCAAACTGATCCAGCAGTTCCTGACCCTGAGGCCAGACCAGCAGCTCCACATCTTCAACACGCTCAAAGCACACCTGGTGGACAGGGGAATTCTGGCGAGCCTGGAGGATGCATAAGACAGGAGGTGGTTGGAACAGGACTGAGAACAGACAGGCCTCCTCCAGGGAATTCCTGGCTTGCCCGATTTAAGACAATAACATGGCCTCATTTCACTGTAACTTTTCTTCCTTTCTTGGTAAATGTTTGCATTTGTGGTTTATTTTTTTAAATAATATATTTATGGAGCTTTGGCTCAAATAAGCAAATCTTGGGTTTGTAGCTGAGAAGGAGTTAAGGCTTGGAAGGGTTGAGTGGAGTAGGAGGGTGTGGCTATTCTGGTGGACTGTTCTGGACCCGTGGGGAGTGTGGGCAGAGCTGAGCTTTCCCTGAGAGTGGGTTTGGCAGGGCATGCAGAGCCTGGCAGGGGAGGGGGGCTGAGCTGTCCCCTGGCTCTGGGAGCATTCTCCTCTCCAGGGGCAGCTGGGGGTGCAGTGGGAATTGTCCCAGCAGTTCCTGCTTGTGGGAATCCCCTTGCACAAGGAAGATCTTGTACTAACCCAGCCCCATTTCCTCTGCCCAGCCCTGTACCTGCAGCTGCTCTCACCTGCTGCTTAAGCAGTGCTTCTCACATTCCCTCCCTCCCTGATTTGGCAAATCAGATTTTTGTAACCAATCAAACCAGAAACACACTGGGGATGAGGAGTCAAGGAAGTGGCAGTTGTGTGTGGGAATGTGGGAGGTTCAGATTCCTCCAAAACTGGTGCAAGTAAATAAGTTTTAAAGAACATTGAAGTTTAATTGAACAATTCCTGCCAAGTGAGAACAAACTTTTAAATCACTTGGTTTGTTTTCGCCCATTAAATAACCTTTAAAAACCACACTTCTTCATTTCTCCAAGGTTGGAAACCCCACACTGGGATATTTGAAGTAACCTGGGGAGCAGTTTCTAGCCAGTTTTGTTGCTGGGTGGGCTCCAGCTGTAGCTGGGGGTTTTGTTTTCTTTCAGGAATCATGTCTGTTCCTTACTTGAGTTGTAGAAGTCATGCTGCTGAGTTTACCACAGTCTGTGTTGCATTTCAGTCTGGCTTCATTTCTCTGCAGACTTCTGTCCTGCTTTTCTCACTGAATCTTGTCAGAAATAGTTCGTACTTTATAGCTGCAAGTTTTATTGAAGTCCTTTCCTTTATTTTGTCATACTTTTTTATTATTTAAAAGCAAGAGCCCTAAAGATTGAAAAACTTTCCTTATTTTTTTTTTGTGGTCAGATAGTGAAAATATCCCCATTTACACCTCATGCAATGTTCCCAAACATGAGGTGAATCTAATTTTCCTTCTTTCCGTAGTTTGTGCACGGGAGAGAGAAACTTTACCTTATTTTAACCTGGGGAATGAGTAACAGGGAGAGCTCATACAGAAGTACACTGGTGTTTTCAAGCAGTTGCTGCCACAAGCCTTTAGCCACAGACCCCCCACGTTAGCTCTGCACCTGCTGCATGCTGGCTTGGCATCAACAGACAATAAACCACCTGAAAATGCCCCAAATTCAGAGCTTTTACTGCATATTCTGATTATGCCACTGCTTCCATGTACCCTGAGTGTGTGTAAATACACAGCACAGGTCCCAAACTCTCTCCTTCATTTCTGTAGGACTGTGGTGGGCTCTGCTCTGCCTCCCTGAGCAGGAGCTGAGGTTTGTGCTCCAAATGCAGGTGTTTGATGGAAAACACAGGCTGCAGACAAGGCTCTGTTCTTACAAAGTATTCTCAAATGGTGCTGGCAACGTTCTGCACTGAGTCAGTTCAGGACTGGGTTTGGTGTTCATACAGATTTTTCCTGGTTCTGGAAACTGTTCCTTTCCAGCTTGAATTAGGGAGGGTTTTTTTTTTTTTTTTTTCTGTCGATGGAACAAAGTTTGGTCCAAGCCCCTGACACAAAAACTCTCGGGGAGAATTGAGATGCTTCCATCTGGCATTGCCCAGGGACAACATTTGGGTTGTGTTTAATGAGGGCTTGCTTGAGTTCAGGGAGGCACAGTGGGGCCCCTGCCACAAGCACCCATGGGAGCAGGGTGGAAGTGCTTTGCCCTGGGGGCTATACCAGCTGGTTCTGTTCTGAATTCTCCCTGCCCATTGCCAAAATCCTTTCTTGTGGCAGTTGGGCCACAGGCAGAAGTGACAATGTTGATAAATATTACAAAGGTGTGCTCTGTTCATAGCGAGAAATTTCTTTGGTGGGTCTGTAGTCTCCTGCTTTAAACCTTCTGTTCCTCTTCTGTTGTCATCAGTAGGGCAAAGCTTTGCTGCAGGCTCTGGTTTGGGGCAGGTCTGGGCCTTTCCCGAGGATGTCAATGCTGGATGTGGGCACTGGAGGGCAAAGCAGTTCCACGGAGTAGCTGCAGGAGAAGCAGCAGCAGCTCTGCCTGTGGGTGGCTTCCCTGGTCAGAAATTCCCAGACAAGGCCCTGATCAGCTTTATTCCTGCTTCCTCCCTTCCAAACCTGGGCCTGCTTCTCACAGGGAAAGCTGCCTGGGACGGGTTTCCTGCATGGAAAAAAACCCCCTTAAAATTCATTAAAGTGAGTGGGAACAGGGGTGCAGGGAGGAGGAAGGGAGGGAGGTGGAGGTGGTCGAGATTGTTTGCAAGTTGTGCACCTGCACTCATGGGATCAGGAGTTGGATCCTGGGTTTGGGTTGGAGGGGGCCTTAAGGTCTTGTTCCACCTCCTCTCCCATGGGCAGGGAATGTCTCCTCCAAGTCTGATCCTGAGCACTACCAGGGACAGGGAGGTTGTGACTCCCTGGGCAAAGATGAAAAGCTGCTGTTCCTGCCTTTGGCTATTTCTGGGGGTGGAGCTGATGTGCAGTAGTAACACATGTGGCCCTGCAGGGCCCTGGTGATGCTGCAGCTCTTGAGGATTGTGGAGGGGCCAGAGTGACCCCAGGGATGCAGGGAAGTTCTGCAGCTGCAGGGCTCAAGCTCAGCATGGCACAAGAAAAATGGTTCCCAGTGGGCTCCTACAGCAGGGAAGCTCCAAAGGGAAGGGGAGGTGGTGCCAGCTGGGATTGGTGTGTGACAGGAGGGATTTGTCTGGTGTGAAGGTCACAGGCTGGTGTGGGAGCCACCTCTGCACCAGGGTCACTGGCCAGGCAGCCAGGAAGGTGGGATATCCATGGGGATGGCCCTGGGCAGCTGCTGGGGTGTGCTGGGCAGGACACTGGACATCCCCAGCGTTTGTTTTTTAGGGGCTGCTTAGGTTTGGACATGGGTTTGACCCAAAGCTGAGCTGCACCTGTGGACACCTGTGTTGGGAATTTGCTTTTCTCTGCCTGCTTCGAGCCCAGGTGAGAGGCAGGAGGGGAAGCACCAGACCTGGTTTCTGCAGCCATGCTGTGGGATCAGCCTGGTTAAACAGAATTCCCAGGGTTAAACCCACATTCCCTGGGCTCAGCAGTGCCCCTGAGCTGAGGGGCAGCTCTCATGTGGTTTGTGGAGCTGGGATCCTGCAGCAAAAGCCCCCAAAACCTGGCTGTGGAATCCCAGTGTCACATTCCAAGGAATGTCACATTCCAGGGAATGTCCCCTGTGTGCAGGGAGCCCCTCAAGTTTGGCTGTGGGGGGGTCTTGCCTTCTCTCCCTTCCCCCTCAGTGGGGTGGGAGCAGGGCAGGGCTGTGTGGGCCCATCCAGCCCCTCCTGGGGACAGCTCAGTCCCAAAAGCAGCACATGGAAGTCCCAAGGTGGCAGCTCTGTGCTCCTGTGCGATCCCTGTTCTCACCATAGGCTTCTTTCTCTGTGCATTGTTATTTTGATTCCAGTTTTAGCTACACAACGTAGAGTTGCCTCTCTTTGAATGTTCAAATGTGAAATATTGTATATTTTAAAGTATTTACCCTATTTATATACTGTATGTTACTGTTAAATAAATATAAATTCCATTATCCGGGGAGGAGTTTCATTCACTGCTGTGGGATGCTCCATGTTTTCCAAGCTCCCATTCCCTCATTCATTGCCCTATGCTCTCCTTCCTAAGGGATATTCTGGGGAGCAGACCTCGCTGTGGCAAGGACACTGGAGCTGAACATGAACAGCCACATTCCCTGTGGGATTTGTGGTGACCCCTGGCTTGGATCATCCAGGCTCATCTTGATCAGTGATGAGGGAAGTTTGGCACTGCACCTCCCCACACCCCCAGCAAAATCAGCTCATTCTACCTGAAGATTTCACTGGGAATGTGAAAAATCCTTGCAAATTCCACTTGCCATAAATTATTCCTTAATTTCAGCCCTTTCTCCTGACTTGCTGGGGGTCAGGAGGGCAGAATCCTCTGTTTACCCAGCAAGATGCTATTTTTGGTTCTGGTGTTATTTTGTCTGTTTTTTTGACTTATCAGCTAAGCCAAAGCAGCCCCTCAGCTGCCTCATAGGGCTTCCTGTCACTGCGTGGGCACTTGCAGACAAATTCAGCCTCCAGCAGCAGCAGAGCTGGATGGAAACCATCGAGGTGACTGCAGACCCAGCTCCCACATTCACCAGGGGCAGCAATATTCAATATTGAGCAAGATGTGGAGCAAGTTGAGGGCTGACCAGTCCTTTGGGGATAAATCTGCCAGAAAAGGGACTTTGGGGTGCTCAGGCAGCCGTGGTGTTGTCACATAGGCACTGGGGCTGTGTGACAGTGCCAGGCAGAGGTGATGGCACAGCCTAGCCCAGTGCCAGCCTTTCAGCCAGGGCTCCCCCCTACTTTCTCCCCATCCTGTGCCAATTAAATTTGGTCACACTTGGAAAACTGCAGATTCCCAGTGGGAATCCTGGTTCTCGCTGTGCTCCAGCCCCAGTGAGCCTAAAGCCCAGGCTCCCTCCCTATGACCTGCTGTGCATGAGATCTTGATGGAAGAGGGATGGAAAAAAAAGACAACTTCAGGGGTTCAGATTTGCCCTTTTTAGGTCCTGCTGAGGCATGGAAGGTTTAGATGGGATATTGGGAAGGAATTGTTCCCTGTCAGGGTGGGGAGGCCCTGACACAGGGTGACCAGAGAAGCTGTGGCTGCCCCTGGATCCCTAGAAATGTCCAAGGCCAGGCTGGACAGGGCTTGGAGCACCCTGGGACAGTGGAAGGTGTGGAAAGGGGTGGAGCTGGATCATTCCTCAGGTCCTTTCTAACCCAAACCCATCTGGAATTCCATGGTTCAGCTCAGCAACAAGCTGCCCTGAGGGGTGGCTAAGAAAAAATTCAGTCTAGTGTTATCCTTCCCCAGTTCTGCCAGGTCCCTGAGCAGGAGGGGCTGAAGCAGCTCTGGGGTGCTCCCAGGGGCTGTTTTGGGGTGCCAGGGAGGGCTGAGCTCTATGGTGTGACCACAGCCTTGGGCTGAACTGCAGTTTTGGGCTCAAGCAGTTTCCGTTCTGGAGGAGGGGACAGGGCCGCGTGACATCCTGCCCGTGACATGGCTGGGAAAGGGCTCCGAGCTGCCAGAAACTGCAAACAGGGTCAAAATGTGTGAGCCCCTGGAGCTCCTTCTGGTGCCAAAAGAGGCTGCCTGGAACAGAGGCTGGACAGAGTTAAAGGAACAACATAGGGATTTATAAAAAGGCTTCAAAGGATTCACCTAGGGCAGTGCAAGAGCCTGGCCATGGCTCCACCCAAGATGGATCCTGGTCACGAGTTCTCACACTTTTATAAGTTTTGGTCCATTTCCATGTTGGGGTTCATTGTCCAATTCCAGCTCCAGGTTCTGCAGTCTCATCCTCCCAGATTCTCTCCTCAATTCCCTGCTGGTTGCACTTTTTGGGGCTGAAGCTGCAGCGGTGTCCTTGGTTGTGGGGTTGGAAAAGGATTGTTTCATGTGACTGAGCTGTGAGGAGAATTTGTAACACTTTATATGGAGTTCAGAGTCACACACCAATGCAGGACAGAATCTGGGAAATATAAAAGTTAAACCTTAAGGCATTACTTCAGCTGTGTGCAGATACTACTGAGAATTAAAACTGGTGCTTAATCCAAGGTTTACTCAAGACCTTCTGCTTGGGGAACAGAAAGGGAGCCAGTTGAGGAGTTTGGGTCCAGAGCAGGGTTTTGGGTTAATCTTGTCAGGCTGGGGGAATGTCCTGGAGTGCTGTGCTGTGAAATTCCACACTGTCATATTCTCTGCACTTTGGGCAGTGGAATCTGTGAGTTGGGGATCTCTGAGCTGGCTCCAGTCACTGCCCAGAGCAACAAAGTCGTTTTTCAGCTGTGATTAACAAGTTAATAAACCCCAGTGGGCTCCACCCTGCCTGTGATGGGGCACCCAGCACTGGCTCCAGCTCTTCCCTTTCCTCAGTTTAAGTCACAACACTGAACAAAATCCCCTTTGCAGGTGGCTCAGTGGCTCCTGGGCACAAAGCTGGTCTGGGAATCCCAACAGGAACTGATGGCCACGTCCTTGTTCATCCCCCTGCTGCTGTTCCTGCTTCTGCTCGGGGCAACTTCCCTCTCCACAGGGCCTGGGCTTTTCCAGGGTGGGGGAGATGGGGCTGGAGCCTCCACCAGGCGTCAGGGGGACCGTGCCATGGCTGGGAGGTCAGAGAAGTTCCCATCAGTTGTTGTGAGATTTGGTGGAATCCATTTCCTGAGCTGTCACTGCTGGCTGGCTGGGCACAGTGGGGATGAAAATTTTGGGAGAGCAAAACTGCAACAGTGCTCAAGCTCTGCTTGCTTTTATCATTGCCAGGTTTTAGGGTATTTATGAAATTTAGGTTAAAATTAGTTCAGGTTAAATAAATTCTGGTTAGATATAGGGAAGGACTTGTTCCCTGTGAGGGTGGGCAGACCCTGGCACAGGGTGCCCAGAGAAGTTGTGGCTGCCCCTGGATCCTTGGAAGTAAGCAAGGCCAGGCTGGACAGGGCTGGGAGCAATCTGGGAGAGTGGAAGGTGTCCCTGCCCATGGCAGAGGGCGGCACTGGGTGGGCTTTAACGTCCCACCCAACACAACCCCTTCCATGGCTCCAAGATCCCTTGGTGTTCTGATTTCCATGCCCTTTCCTCCCACAGCTGCCTCATTTCATCCCCATTTGGCTTTTACCACTGTAAAAACCTTCAATCAGCCATGGGGACAAGTCAGCAATTAACAGGAAAAATCAAAGCCCCCAGTGCCATCAGGGGATGCCCCAGCACAGGCACAGACGTCACCTTGAGCTCACACCTGAGCTCTGCCTCTGAGAAGAACACTTCCCGAGTGCCCCGAGCTGGGCTGTTCCTGCTCAGAGCAGCTTTCAGAGCCCCAGGAGACACCCAGAGCTCCTGACACCACTTCCTCAAATGCCCCGAGCGGCACGCGGGGAGCGGCCCCGGCCTGGGCTGCGTCCCCTCAGCCAGCACAGGGGACAACGAGGGCAGCACACCTGGCATCACCTGAGAGCATCGCTGGAAAAGCCAGAGCTGGGCAGGAAAGCAGGGCAGGAAAGGACTTTTATGGGGTTTTGCACAGCTGCTCTCAGAGGCAGGAAGCTCGCTGGCAAAGCAACCCTCGCCGAGCTGCTGCTCTTTGTGGGGGGACCCCCCGAGACCATCAGGGCCTGCTTCCAGCCCATCTCCTAAGCAAGCTCACCTTGAAGAAAAAAACCCAAACCTTCCTGACCCAAAATGTCACTCAAGTTGCCACGGAACTGGGATTTCAACCTGAAGATGGATGCTGCAAAAATAGGTACTGTGAGTGTTCCTTTGTGCCCTCCTGTGCCTGAGTGGGTGCCCAGGGCTGGGCCAGGAGCTGGGAGTGGCTGTAGCCAAGCCCAGCTGAGATTTTGGCTCTGGCCTCAGTGGGGGGACCTGGGCCCCAAGTGCCATTTTGGAGAGAGACCGGATGGTTTGCAAAAGATTTGCAAGAAGTGATTTATGAAGCTGTAGGCTAGGGATGCTCTGGGGACAGAGGAACAGGGCTGCTGCACCCCCAGTTCCAGGTTTTGGAGGACTTAAACCACGCAGGCCTGCTCTGGAGGCACAAACCCTACAGAGGCAAGGCTCAGGCTGAGGGATGTGGCCCAGGCTGGAGGGAACAATCTGGTCCTGGCTCGGGTGTCCCAGCCCCTCTGACATCTGTGGTTTCCTCTCAGGGGTGCTGAGGAGCTCCCAGGGCCATGGGACAGCCTCACCCTGGGATCTCCTGAACCCCCTCCTGCCCCTGGCCAGGCTTTGCAGGGCTCTTACCCACCCTGGGATCCTTCTCCAGCCTGGAAACCATGGGAGAACACCTTTGGGAAGGGGTGTGGGATCCTTATGTGGGCTCTGAGCACAGAACCCCAGAGCCTGGGGCTGGGTCAGGCAGCCAGGGAGGGGATTTAGGGTGATGCTGGTGTTGTCAGGGAGGGCTGCAGAGCCCAGCCTTGTTCATGCTCTGAGGTCAGACCATCCATGCTCCTGGCACTGGTGCCAAAACGTGGCCAGGGCCACACTGGGGCTGGATTTGTCCCCAGAGCAGAGGTTGGCCCCAGCTGCTCTCTGCCAGGCAAGGGTGGCCTGGGTGGATTTTTGTGCAAAGACAACTTGGATTTCTATCTGAGGCCACTTTCATCAGAGTGGCCAAACCATTCTCTGCACACAAAGCCCCAGATGAAGGGATGGAGGCCCCAAATGCAAGATAAGATATAGGATGGCCCAGAAACTCGAGCTGGGAGAGGCTCAGTGCCATCTCCCACACTCCAGGGGAGAAATCCCCACAGAATTATCACAGAAGCATCCTGGACTCCTGCACTGCTCATTCTTAGGACAGTTAATATTTCTTTTGCCCAGAGGCTATGGAGCAGTGAGTGAAGTCAATCAGCAGCTCAGAAAAAAAAGCTGGGGGAGACACCAAGGGTTCAGGGGAGCAGAGGGTGGAGATGGGACACAGGCTTGAACCTGTGTTAGTACCAGGAATTGCTGTTTTTCAAGAAAATTTGCTTGTGATGAAATCCCTGGTGCTTCTTGAAGCTTTCAGCTGCTGGATGAGCCTGTGAGTTTGTGTGTGTGCACTGTCTTCGGGAGCGCTGTGACTTCGTTTGCAGAAATGGAAAGTCACATTTGCGAAAGTTTGCAATATTTGCAAATTGCCATTGCCCTCATTTGCTCCTCCTGGCCTGGGGACGCTTCCCCCTCCTCACACCCAGCCCTGGCTGTGGCACAGGAAGTGTTTGGAAAGCCCAGAAAACTGCAGAGCTCTTTATTCCAGCAAAACAGAAATTACTTGGCGAAATCTTTTACTGTTTTTTGTTACAGGCTGCCCAGGTCCTTCCCCTGGGGCAGGAGCAAGGGGTGCCAGGGAGGCTCCTGCCCAGGACAAGGCTCTGGCCGGGGCCAGTGTTGGTGGTGGCCCCTCTGCCCTTTCTTCTGCCACACTTTGGCTCCTGTTTTTAGGGAGAGGGCAGCAGGATGTGGGCTCCTCTCCCTGCTGGAGATCCTGGGGCTGCAGGACCTGAGGACATTTTGGAGGAAATGCCCAACCCCAGCGGCCGTTAATGCAGGAAACACTTTGGGGGCACCACCAAGGAGGTTTCTTGCTCTGGGTGATTTGGGGAGGGGAAGTGGGGAACCCCACTGGAGCCCTGGCTTCCAAGTGTTTTCCACCTCAGGAAATCATCACGTGCAGACCCCAGTGAGGCTGAATTCCCCTGCAGCCAGGGCATTATTTTTGCCTTGCAGCTGTAAATGCAAATTCTGCCCAGCTGGGTTGGCTCGGGTTGGGGGGGGCTGGGGGGGGGGGGGGTGGGCGGTGGCGGTGGTGCAGTGCCTGGTCCAGAGGCAAAAATTCAGTCTGGATGTGATCCCTGCAAGGCATTTACTGTCACAGAGGCATTTGGAGATGCCACAGGGCCGTGCCACAAGCCCTGGCACCAGTGGGGCCACACAAACAACAGACAGGGACACTGCTTTGCCCAGTGCCAAATCCACGCTGGTGTTCTTTCCATCCTTGGAGACTTTCCAGGCCCATAAATGTGAGTTCTGCCCCCCTGGGACCACCAGGCTGTCCCAGAGCAAAGCTGTGACCTCCAAACCTCTGCGGTCGCTGCTGCTCTGGGGAGGGCACAAAACCCAAACACTCCCATTAAAAATAAACCAACAACCCCAAAAAAATAGTGCTAATGATTTTGTTGTCACTTGCAAGACAATTCCTCCCACGCAGGAAAAAGGAAGCACACGCTGGCAGCTGCTGCAGCCACTTCCTTTGTAAACTGGGGCCAGTTCTCGCAGCAGAGCACAGGGCCGGGAGCCTCTCCCCATGTCCCTCTGTCCCCACCCCCTGTGTCTCTCTCTGTCCCCACTCCTGTGTCCTTCTGTCCCCACACCAAGTGTCCCCATTCCCTGTGTCCCCGTCCCCATTCCCTGTGTCCCTGTCGCCATTCCCTGTGTTCCTGTGTCCCCACACCTGTGTCTTTCTCTATCCCCACCCCTGTGTCCCGTGTCCCCACAGCCGTGTCCCTGTCCCCACTCCCTGTGTCCACAGCTGTGTCCTTGTCCCCATTCTGTGTCCCTGTCCCCACAGCCCCTGTCCCCATTCTGTGTCCCTGTCCCCACAGCCGTGTCCCTGTCCCCATCCCGTGTCCCTGTCCCCATTCCCTGTGTCCCCACAGCCCGCTCCCGGAGTGTGATGAGTGGGGACCCCTCGGGTGCCGTGCCAGGCTCCCCCAGCCCTGGGGTGCGGCCGCTCAAGCTGGGCTGGCTGAAGAAGCAGCGCTCCATCGTCAAGAACTGGCAGCTGCGCTTCTTCGTGCTCCGGGGACAGCAGCTGCTCTACTACAAGGATGAGGACGATGCCAAGCCTCAGGTAGGGCCAGGCCACTGGTCCCAGTCACCCCGGGCTGGGCATTTTGGGCTGTCATGCCAAAAGAGGCTGACCTGGAACAGAGGCTGGACAGAGTTAAAGGAACAACATGGGGATTTATTAAAAAGGCTTCAAAGGATTCACCTTGGGCAGTACAAGAGCCCGGCCATGGCTCCACCCAAGATGGATCCTGGTCACGAGTTCTCACGCTTTTATAAGTTTTGGTCCATTTCCATGTTGGGGTTCATTGTCCAATTCCAGCTCCAGGTTCTGCAGTCCCATCCTCCCAGATTCTCTCCTCAATTCTCTGCTGTTTGAACTTTTTGGGGCTGAAGCTGCAGCGGTGTCCTTGGTTGTGGGGTTGGAAAAGGATTGTTTCGTGTGACTGAGCTGTGAGGAGAACTTGTAACACTTGATATGGAGTTCAGAGTCACGCAATAATGCAGTGCAGAATCTGGGAAATATAAAAGCTAAACCTGAAGGCATCATTCCCTCCCTAGGGAATTGGGAGTGTCTGCACTGGAGTGGAGAAACTTTGGGGTGATTTAATAGTGGCCTCCCAGTACCTGGAGGGAGCAGAACAGAAGGATGGGGAGAGACTTCACCAGGGCAAGGGGGAATGGCTTCCCACTGCCAGAGGGCAGGGATGGATGAGATTTTGGGAAGGAATTCCTGGCTAGGAGGCTGGGGAACGGCTGGGATGGAATTCCCAGAGAAGCTGTGGCCGCTTCTGGATCCCTGGCAGTGCCCAAAGCCAGGTTGGTCATTGGAGCTTGGAGCAGCCTGGGACATTGGAAGGTGTCCCTGCCCATGGCAGGGGGTGGCACTGGGTGGGCTTTTCCCACCCAAACCATTCTGGAATTCTGTAATTCCATGAAATGTTTTGGGATGGGTCTAGGGTTGGGTATTAAAGGAATTTTCTGCCTCTGGACAGTAACAGAGATGAAACGTCCTGATCAGGAACCTCATTGATGCATTTCAATTCCTCAGGTCCCACAGAGCCCAGCAACTTGGGTACTGGGAAAACTCAGTCCAGTCACCAACTGGGCACTGTTACCATTTCCCTGGAGAAACGAATTTTATTTTATTTTATATTTTTTGTTATATTTTATATTGCATCGTGTATTTTATTTTATTTTACATTTTATATTTTATTTTATTTTATTATTTTATTTTACTTTATTTTTTTTTATTTTCCCACCATTTTCTCCATGCTGTAACTCACTTTTAGAGTACCCACCACCTTTTCCTCCTTTGGAGAAATTTCAGGGGAAAGTCCCCTCTGCTGGAAAACCTGTTCCCCCTACAAAATTAAAAAAAAAAAAATTATAATAATATCTTGGTAACCTCTACAAAGTGCTACCAGAAGCAAAACTCATCTCAAGACAAAAAGAACACTCCCAAAGGGAAGGTGATCAGTGGATCCTCGGGTGGGAGCCTTGTGGGATCCAGCTCCCATTTCCAGGGTGATGGGGAGGAGCTGGAAGTGGGATGTGGGAACAGCAAAGGTTTTCATGGCACTTCTGGCAGCATCCAGCCCTGCTTGGTGCCTTCAGGAGGCTGAAATTGCTGAGAAATTTCATTTCCTGGCCCTCGAGGCCTCCAGGGCTGAGTCACCCCAGCCCCTCCACCCACAGCCAGGGGAAGGAAGGACCACCTGTTTTTCACTTTATTTATCAATTTCCTATCCGTTTTCTCCTTTTTCTCTACTCCTCTCCTGCCAGCTTTGGGCTGGCTTTTGGGTTTAAGTAATGCTGTATTAAAGGAATGTTTTCCTGCCCCTGCCCAGCAGAAACAGCATGTTCTAGGGTTCTGCCCAAGTCCATTCTCCTTCGTTCTCCCTTCTTCCCCTCCCAACAAGGGCTAAAAGGACATGAGAAGTGAGGAAAAGAAAAATAGGAAAGAGCAAAAAAACCAGTTTTCTCTTTCTGAGAATCGCTCCACTGGAAAAAGTGGCATTTAAGAAGTGACCCTCATTGCCTGACAAGTCATTGAGTACACCTGTAGGAATATATCTGTATAAAATGATCTCCTGGAAGGTGCTGGAGGGCAGGACTGCCCGCCTGGGTGGCAGTGTGACCTCGCAGAGGTGGCACTCAGGGCTTTGCTCTGCTCTGTCCTAGGGATGCCTGTCTCTCCAAGGCAGCACCATCAAGGTGGTGGCCACTAACCCAGAGGAAGGAGGGAAATTCATCTTTGAAATCGTCCCAGGTGAGGATGCTTCACTCCTCCTCCTCCTTGCAAGTTTTTGGGCTGGGCTGGCCACCCAAAACCCCTCGGGAAACCCCTTCCCTGTCCCTGTGCTCCCACTTCTTCCCAGAGCACTGCGCCATGGCAAGATGAATTTCTTGCCCTCGATATCCAGAGCCCAGGGCTGGGCAGAGCCCAGGGTGAGGAGCAGCTCTGCCAAGCTGCAGCTGCAGCAGTTTCTGTTCCTTCCTTGCACATCTCACAGTGGGAAAGCCAAAGCTCCGCTTCCCCTGCAGCCAGCGGGGCTCCGAGAAGCACTTAACAAAGAAAACAACAAGGATGTGTCTTTTCTGCTCCTGACATGTGATTTTTTGCAGGAGTGGCTGGGGAGCAGAGCCGGGCAGGGCAGGACTCGTGTGTGCTCATGGCCAGCTCGCAGGCAGAGATGGAGGAGTGGGTGAAATCCATCCACAGGGCACTGGGCTCGGCTGCTGGAGGTAAAACGGGAGCAGGGACAGCTCCTGCAGCCGGTCTCCCCCTGTCCTCCTGCACTTCTGGGTGAGGGTTTGGCTCAGAAATCCCTGGAAAATGGGGCTGTAACATGTCTCTTGTGACTGCCCCGGGAGCTGCTGCAAACAGAAGCAGTGGTGAGGAGCCTGGATGAATATTTCTGGGCTGGCTTCATCTTCTTTTGTCAACTTCCTCCTGAGCCTTTTGACGCTGAAAATGTTCTTGAGAACAACCCTCATTCAGCGATAAAGCTTTGAAAAAAAGGTGGTATTTCACCTGCAAACCCCCTGGCTTTGCTTTTCCCCTGGCTTTTCTTGCTCAGCCCATCCTTTCTGCCCCCATTTCCTCTCTAGCCTGCCTGGGTCACACCCTCACCCTCCTCACACCCAGGCCTGGAACAGCTGGGAATTCCTTCCCAGAATCCCATCTAAATCTCTCGTTCAGCTCAAAGCCATTCCCTGTGTCCTATTCCTCCATCCCTTGTCCCCAGTCCCTCTCCAGCTCTCCTGGAGTCCCTTCAGGCCCTGCAAGGGGCTCTGAGCTCTCCCTGGATCCTTCCCTTTTCCAGGCTGGACACCCCCAGCTCTCCCAGCCTGTTTTTCCTATTTTTCCATTGCATCCCTGAGTTTTTCTGCCTCCAAACCAGACCAGGCTGTGCCCTGGGGGCAGCAGCATCACCCAGCTGAAAGGAGCATTGAGCCAGGAATTTCCAGGGCACTGTCGAAATGGGCTCTAATATTTAATGACAGCTCCGCCCCATCCTTTTTAAGCTTAGGAGGCTGTTGGTCTCTTGCAGCTCAATTAAGTGACACTACATGAAAGAAAATGCAAATTTATAGCAGCACAGAGGACAGCAGAGAAGTCAGCGACTATGGAGCTGCATTTTGTGACAATACAGAGGTTAACAGATCCCAAAACTCCCAAAACTTGAGGCTTTTGGCTTCAGTCTAAGCTGGGGCAAGATGAGCATTTAGAGGAACCCCTGCATGGGAGAGGTTTTGGCCTGGGGAGGTTTGGGCATGGGGAGCAGCCCCATGGCCCAGGTCCTGTGAACTCGTTGCACACTAAGAAGCAGAAAAGCTGCAGAGTGTGAAAAAAACTGCAAAAGCATCTCCAAGATCTCGGTGTGGTTTTGCAGGGTTGGCTGCCACTCCCACGGCCCCGGGGAGGTGTCCTCAGAGCAACAAACCTGCAGTGAAATAACTAATTCAATATCAGCTACCAAGGCAAAGAGGCAAAAAAAAGGAGAGAGATTTGCTCCTGGTGTGCACAGGGACAGGTTTATGGTCATTATTTACAAGTGTGACCCGGTGACAAATGAAGAAGCCCCAGGAGCAGGCAGGTGCTGACAAGCCTGGTGGATCCAGGTGAGACGCCCTGCATTTTCCTGCTCTGGGAATGATTTCAGCCTTCAGAGGTAAGCACACCACAGGCACACTGCTAGGGCAGGAATGTGGCAGAGGAACAGGGGACCCTCTGCCACTGACATTCCAGAGATTAAATTGGGATTTACCATGTCTCTGGCCATGGCCCAGGCTCTGAGGAGGAGGAGCTGGGATCCAGGCTGCTGCTCCTGCTGCAAGTTCAGGAGGAAAATGCCACTTCTAATGCCAAGGGAAGGTACCAGCCCCTGTGGAGCACAGCTGCCCTCAGAGCAGGACAGTTTCAGGAGAGGGGACGGGGAAGAAAAGCAGCTGGATCAGGAAGAATTCCAGCTCCAAATCCCTGCAAGGATTATTTCTTATTTCTTGGTGGTCTCCTGTGCTTTCTACACCTCTCAGCTTTGTGGGATGAGCTTCCTTCCCTCTCTGTTCCCTGTCCCTCTCTCCCTCTGGATCAGCATCCTCCTCACAGGCAGCAACCCCCAGGACTTGCCTTCAGTAGTTTTGAGAACTGTCAGCTATTTGGAGGAGCAAGGAGGTTTTGTTTTGCCATTTTTTTCCTCAAGAAAAGCTCTGCTTCCTGCAGAACTTTCTTCCTGCAGAGGGGTTTGCAGTGTTCTGCTGCCTGTCAGAGCAGCAGGTCCTGCTGGCCCTGACACCTGGGGCAGGTGAGGTGTCCTTGATGCCTTGAGAGGCCACCTGGAGCAGAGGCTAGACAGTGTTAAAGGAATAAAGTAGATATTTATTAAAAGACCTTTAAAGGATACACCTTGGGCAGTACAAGAGCTACACCCAAGATGTAGCCCTGTATCCTGGTCACGAGTTCTCACACTTTTATAAGTTTTGGTCCATTTCCATGTTGGGGTTCATTGTCCAATTCCAGCTCCAGGTTCTGCAGTCCCATCCTCCCAGATTCTCTCCTCAATTCTCTGCTGTTTGAACTTTTTGGGGCTGAAGCTGCAGCGGTGTCCTTGGTTGTGGGGCTAGAAAAGGATTGTTTTGTGTGACTTAGCTGTGAGGAGAACTTGCTGACACTTAGTATGAAGTGCAGTGTCACACACCAATGCAGTGCAGAATCTGGAAAATATGTTAGCTCTGTTCAGCTTTAGTTAAAGCTGAACTTCAAGGCATCCCCCAGAGCTGAGCTCTGCCCTGTGCCCTGTCCCCAGCTGTGTTCGGGCAGCCCCTGGCAGACACCATGGCCTACGAGCAGAAGCTGGGGCAGCACCAGGTGCCCATCCTGGTGCAGAAAAGCGCCGAGTTCATCCGGGAGCATGGTGTGGGTGAGGAGGGAATCTTCCGCCTGCCTGGCCAGGACAACCTGGTCCGAGAGCTCCGGGATGCCTTCGATGCCGGGGAGAGACCCTCGTTCAACAGGTAACACTGCTTCCCCCTCTCCCACCCCTGAATTCCAGGGAAAAGCAGCCAGTCCCACCCCCTAGAGCCCAGAAGTGCCCTGCAGGAAAGCTGAGCCCTCCAGAATGGCTTGAGGAGGAGAGAGGACTCGGCAGAAAACACAAGAACAGAATCAGAGGGGAATGAGAGTAGATTCCTGGAAATAAAGGAAAGCACACAGCCAGGGCAGGATTGAGGGGGGATGTTAGAAAGCTCTTGCTGCAGTCCAGGCACCCAGGGTGCCCAGTGGAGGATATTGGTAGGTCCTACAAAAACACAGCTCTGAAAACGTCTCTCTGTGTTTATGCATGTTTGTGAAAATAATAGTATTTTACAACCCCAACCAATACTAAAAATAACTGACCTGGGGAACTTTTGCTTGAAGTTTATAAGAGTTTAGCAACTTCAAGGTAGGTCAGATCAGAAGCCCATGGTCTTGACAGTGTCCCCTTGACAGGATATAAAAATACAAGGTCTGCAAAGCTGCAAACATCTGTCCTGGCAGAACATCCCCAGGAATTGCTGCTGCTTTGA
Organism: Cinclus cinclus; assembly: GCF_963662255.1. Lineage (NCBI taxonomy): Eukaryota > Metazoa > Chordata > Aves > Passeriformes > Cinclidae > Cinclus > Cinclus cinclus. Next base: position 793,779 of record NC_085074.1, on the reverse strand, counting down.
AATCCCAGAGCTCCATGCTGGGGAAGGTGGCTGAGCAGGGGAGGATCTGCACCTGGAACCCTGGGAGCCCAGCACTGGCTTTGCTTGGAGTGGGAGTTGGCAGAAAGGTTTTGCCTGAGATGGGACATGGGAGAAGGGCTTTGCTCCCTTCTCCTTTGCTCTCTGCCCCTTTGAATGCAGTGACAAGAGCCGGGCTGGTGCTCCAGAACTGTTAAATTGTAAAATAAGGTGGTTCCGTAGGTAAGTGAAGAAAAGTGTTTTTAGGTTCACAAAGCAGAGCAGGGAGATTGAGACAATCCCCGTGCCAAGGGCACCTGCTCTTGGCTTTGGTTCCTGCAGTGCCCAAAGCTGTGCCCAAAGCTGTGCCCAAAGCTGTGCCAGGGTGGTGGAGCAGCCAGAACAGGCACTGCCTGTCAGGCTCCAGGATGTATAAGGTAAGGGCAGCTGGGTAAAGCTGAGACTGTGACTCTGTGCTTGCTCAAAACTCGGGTTTGGGAGGGGGCAGGAGACCTCTAAGTGAATTTCCTGCTACCCCAGCTCAGCCCAGGTGTGGACACTGGGACCTGCTACTGCAAGGCAGGGAGAACCTTCCCCAAGCCTTTATTTCCCTGGCTTTCCATTCCCTGGGTGCCCCCAGGTTGCTCTGGCCTCCCTGTTTCCATCTCTCTGTCTCCACAGCTGCACACAGAGCTCAGGCAGAGCACTGTGGGGACCTGCTGGGTTTGAGTTTCCCTTTGCACGTTGCAGGGACACCGATGTCCACACCGTGGCCTCCCTGTTCAAGCTGTACCTGCGGGAGCTCCCGGAGCCCGTCGTGCCCTGGCTGCAGTACGAGGATTTCCTGCTCTGTGGGCAGGCTCTGGAAGCTGATGAGACAAAGGTAGAGATGCTTTTGTTTTCCTCCTCCTGGCCTTAAAATCAGATTCAATGCCAGGGCACGCTGGTGAGCTGGAGGTCCCGTGTGCATGGCAGTATCAGCACAGGTTTGGAATCTGGGGAAGGAAAAAAGAAAAAAAAATTAAAAAGAAAATCTCCCCCAAAGCCACTGGGGTTTCCCAATTTGGCCACATGGGCTTGTGAGTTTTAAAGCTTAAGTTTCTGCTTTTCTTTGGGGTTAAAGGTGTTTCCACACAAGACACCGGAGGAGATGAGGCAGGATCAGCTCTTGCAGAGCTCATCCTGCACATGCTGGGCTGGAAGGGACCCTGTTCTTTCTGTGGCTGCCCCTCCTTGCTGAGCCCTGCAGAACCTCTCTGTGTCCCACAGAGAAATGGAACTCCAAGGGGAGCAAATGCCAGGAGAATCAGTCATGGAATAACTAAGTTTGGAAAAGATTCCCAAGATCATCAACTATGACCCAGCTCCAGACCCAGGGTCACCACTGACCCCTGTCCCCCGAGTGCCACCACCCATGTCTGGAACACTCCCAGGGCTGGGGGCTCCCCCACTGCCCTGGGACTGGGGGGTGGCAAGGAGGAGACCCCACACAAGCCTGGCTGGGGTGACCAAGAGCTGGGTCCAGACATGCCTGTGAATCCTCCTGGAGCTCTTTTTCACCACTTAGGGCCACCAGGAGCTCCTGAAGCAGCTGTCCCTCCTCCCCAGAGACAACTACAACCTCCTCAGCTACATCTGCAGGTCAGTGCTCTGCATGAGGCATAGACAGCTCGGGTTTGGTGTTGGGGAGCAGAAATGTCATCCCAAAGGACGACTTCTCCAGGCAGAGCCTTCTTAAGCTGTGCTTTGGGTCCCTTTGAGCCACCAGATCCCAATTTCTGTAGAGAATTTCAGCCCCTGGGATAAGCCCCCTGACAATGTCTGAACATGAAGCACTACCCTCAAACTCACTTATAAATGAAAACCAGGTGTAGTTTTCCTGGACAAAAGCCTTGTGCACCAAAACTTCTGGGCTTCGCCCAACCTGGGTGGTTTTTCTCTGGTTGGAGGTTTGAGGCTGGGATTCCCTTCTTTTTTGATTTGTTTCTGAGGAGAGCAGCTCCTCACATGGTGGTTTTTTTATTCTGGTGCCAGTAAGACCCAGCTCCAGTTTAGTTCTAAGGCTGAGTGTTTCTGTCCTTGTGACTGAGAGGAAGAGCTGGGAGGATGAATCAGGATTTTTTCACCAGCAAGGCTTTTTGCAGTCTTCCACCTCTGATGTGAAATATTTGCTCTGGAATTCTGGCAGGTTCCTCCATGAAATACAACTGAACTCCAGCATCAACAAGATGAGTGTGGATAATCTGGCAACAGTGATTGGAGTGAACCTCATCAGACCCAGGATAGAGGACCCTGCAATTATCATGAGAGGTAAAAGGGACTCCTGAAATAACTGCCCTAGGAACACCTGGCATGCTGAAATCATGAGCTGCATCCACAGCCTCAAAATTAAAGATTTTCTGTGGTGGAGCTGAAAGAAAGCCAGAAATGTGCCCAGGCACAGTGAGTACACAGTCAAGCCATGTGTTTGATGGGCTGTAAAGGTGTTTATGATGGCAAAAACCCCTCAGGAACTGACAAAATGACAAAAACATCCCACTGCATGTTCCCTTCATGGAGTTCAGTAGGTTCAGGAATTTGGTGAGGTCATCTCTGTGCTGCTTAGAAATGTGGTTACTAATTTCCTTTTGCTCATTATTTACTTTCTTTGGCTTTATGATCCTGCTCCTTGTTTTCTGTTCCATCTCCATTTCAGACACCAGAAAGACCAAGCAGAAAACCCAAGTGGTGGGAGGGATCCTGTGGCACTGGGTTTGCCCCTGACAATCTCTAGTTCCTCCAGGCACACCCCAGGTCCAGAAGGTGATGACTGTGCTGATCAGTGACCATGAAAAGCTCTTTCCCCCATCCAAGGATGTGCCTCCCTCCCCACTTGCCCAAAAAGCCGAGAAGAAAGCTCCTGTCCCTCGCAGCTCCGTGGGCTGGGGAGCTGCAGAGGACCCCACAGTACTCAGAGGCTCCACCCAAAGGCAAATGGTGAGGATGGATCCCCCGGGGAATCATCAAAGCTAGTTAATTGAATGTGTGGTTAACTGTGGCAGGCTCTGACAGGGCAGTGAGCCCTCCAAGCATTAGCTATTAATAGGCTAAAAAGCTGTGTCTGTCACTCGTGGAATATTTACATCAGGAAAATGATGTAGATAAACTTTCCACTTTCCTGTGGAAAATCTGCTGTTCTGGGGAATATGAAAACTCCCAAAGCTTTTTGGCTGAACAGCCAAGCACATGAAACCTTTTCAGCTCAGGCTGATGAAGGGAAAACACTGAGGATTAAAGGCTTTTTTTCAAAGGAATCTCTGCAAAAGTGGTAAACGTGGTGCAATTCAAAATGGCTTTTTATGGAAAAGTATGGCCATTCTGCCAGCATGTTGAAATGCTTTGTAAAGCTTGCAGTGACAGCAATGGCTGTGACCTGTCTACTCCAGGGCTGTTTTTCTGTTTTCCAGAGGGATCACCCCAATTCCAGCAACACCCCTGGCCCAGCTGCCACCTTGAGTATCCCCAGGGAGGACACGGAGTCCGAAGACACACTGGGAACGTGGAATACACAGCCAAGGAAAAGAACTCAGACTTTGCCTATGAGGAAATCCCTCCTGGCAGTGGCTGCTCCGGGGGAGAAGGGCAGCAAGGAGAGAAATGATGTCCTTGCCAGTGACTTTTGGAAAAGCAGCACACGCCCCATGGCCTCCGATGGACACAAGAGAACGTTGTCTCATGATCTTTTTAAACTGTTGGACCTGCACAGGGCTTCAGCCTGTGAGAGTGCTCCCCCCTCCCAGGCAGAGAGTGGTGGGGAGGGCAGCGGCTCCAGCCCCAGCCCTGCCAGCAGCATCTCCGAGAAGGAATTCCTGCCCTGCTTCAGTCCCAGCCACGAGCCAAAGGAACCAGCCAGTCCCACCAGCAGCCCTGCTGAGAACCCCAGCCCGGAGCAGGAGAGCAGGGAGTTCCTGCAAAGCATGATCCTCAAGCTGGAAAAGGACATGGAGGCACAGAGAAATGACTACGAGGAGCAAATTAAAAGGTAACTGCAGGGAGCTGCTTTCTGCAGAGTGGGAAATGTGCAGCTCATGTTGTGACAGCAAACACTACCAGCAATGTCAGGTGGTATATAATTGCAGTGATTAATGATGAAACACAGTATTCAGCAGGCTGTCTAAAAATCACTGTGCTGCACTGCACGAACTGTGCTCTCATCACAGTGGGTGATGTATTATTACAACATCAGTACTCCACAGCTCTTATTACATCATTCAATGGCACTGCAATGTTCCTACATTCCTTTGCACTGTCATAATACCTGTTATTACCATGACATTGGCTGTTAGACTCTCCAGAATTCACCAGTAGCATTATTACACCATTGGTTGTAACCATCTGCCCCACATGTTGTTACTATATTATGATTATTATCCCATTATCAGTACACATATATCACATTTATTGATTTATTACATCAAGTTATGTGGCCACTGGTGGGCTCAGGACAGCATCTCTGGCTTGTTTTGGGGCTGAGGTGAGACTCCCTGAGAACCAAATGATTTCCCAGCCCTTTTCCAATCCAATCCAATCCAATCCAATCCAATCCAATCCAATCCAATCCAATCCAATCCAATCCAATCCTTTTGTGCTTTGTTTCCCTTCACAGTCTCCAGGAGGAGAACTATGAAGCCTGGGCCAAAGTGGTGAGGCTGAACCAGGACATGGAGCAGGAGAAGAAGAAGTGTGGGGAGCTGGAGCTGAGGCTGATGAATGCAGAACGCTCAAAGGAGGAGCTGGAGAAGAAAACCAAGATGCTTGAGGAGGAGTTAAAAAACTTAACCCACAAGTAAAACTGGTGCCAAAACCAACTAGGAGGAGACACCCAGCTTTTCACAGACCCCAAATGCAGGTGCACAAATGCATAGGAACTGCAGGTTCAGAGCCAGGGTCTTGTATTGTCCACTGTCCTGCTCCTGCCCACAGGCCAAGGGGGAGGAAGGAGACCAGAGCTTAGAGGCTGGTTCATGCTCTGAACTAGAAAATCTCAAAAATATCCTTTAGTGCTTTTTTGGGTGTGTTTATTTCAACTCTTCTTTCAGCTGCTCAGGTTTCCTGGAGAACAGACCAACACTTCCTGCTGCTCAGTCAGAATTGCACTCAGAAGTTTGGGTTATGGGCACGTTGTGCCTTGACAAAAAGAAATCAGAAGTGTTCCTCCTCCAGCTGCCTGTCTCCTTGCTGGAGATATGCACAGGCAAAACATCCATGGATCCTGGATCTGGGCAGGCAGAGGAGTCCCAGGCCCGGGGAGGCACAGCCCTGGCTGGTGGCGATGTTCACATCAATCCCCAGCTGGTTCCTGCTCTCCTGGGGCAGCACAAGGCTCTGAGATCTCCTGCAGCATCACCTGCTGTGCTGTGCCAGCCCCCACACCAAGGCTCCAGGAAGAAAATCCCACCATCACACAAACCTCTTCAGTTCGGGGCTGTCCAGCTGTTCTGAGTCACTTCCCCACAGCTGGCTGTTCCTAAATGCAGCACAGCTGACAGAGCTTGGAAAGCACCTCACCCAGCTGTACCTGCAGCTCTTTGTGCAGGAGTAGTCCATTAGCAACTCCAGCACAGAAATCCTGCATTTTCCCTGATGGACACACTTCAAAGGATGACAAATCTGGACTTTTTTAAGGCCCCTGCTTTGGAGCTTTGTTGTTTCTGAAGTGTAGAACAGGATTTCCTCAGCCGGCTTATGGAGCCCTGGGTTTGCACCCCAACGAGGATGTTGGGTCTTTCCCCACCAGTGCAAAGATCCCCTGGACCCAAAAGTGTCCCTGTGGTTGTTTGTGACCTTTCTGCTTGTCCTCACCCCTGCCAGAGTCCTGGCAGCAGCACCACAGTGCTACCACAGCTTCTGGTGGAGGAAAGAAGAATGACAGGACTCTGGACAGTTATTTTCTTCTACAGTAAAAAAACCTTTCATTTATTTATTTGAGTAGGGGGAACATCCCAGCCTAGAGTCTTGATGGGGACAGGAAAGGGAAAACCACAGAGATCTGCAATTTTCAAGTAGGGCCAAGCTCTGTGCCAGGAATGGTGAGGGGAATCACAACTCTGGGTTCTGCCTGCTGAGGACTTGGTTTTGGTGAGGTGAAAGCTCACCCCCATACAGGCTGCAGAGCTGTGTGACAGGGAAAATGAGCTGGAGAAGAAAGGAACACAGAGGAAAATGTGGGAAATGAGGGGAGGTGGGAGTGGGAAAATGTTATTGGAAAATAAAAGCCAGTGTTGGCTATAAAGCACTTGCTGCTCTCAGCCTTTCTGGGGGTAGGGGGCGACTGGTTTAGCCCTAAAACTGAGCCCAGACTCATTCTCAGATACAGTTTGGTGCATTGAACCCACCTTTGCTCAGCTGTGGATATAAAGTCTGGGGAAGGAACAGTTTGTGAAAGCTGAGCTGCATTCAAAAACCCAAGCCCTGAGTGGCTCATTTGACCTATAGACCCTGACTCCAGGGGTTTTCCTTTGCACAGAACACCAGAGACCATGGAGCTTCTCACTGTCTTGCCCACAAACCTTCACACCAGGGAATGACTGTTAGAGAAGCCTCCCGGGTCTCCTGCAAAATCCCAAGGACCCACAGCCAAGGTCCTCTGCTCTGCCAGGGATCAAACCTGAGCACAGGGTTTTAAATCTGACTGAAAGGTTTCAGATCTCAGTCTTGGCGATGGGAAATCTCAGTGAAGATCATGGTGAGGATCTGCACTGGGTGGTGTGCTTGGACCTACTGGTGCAGCTCCCCAGCTTTGTGGAGGGATGGACATCATGGAGAGGAGTCCCAAAAGAGGGCAGGGTGGGCTCAGCCATCCTCCATGACCACCCAAAGCTGCCCTCCCCACACCTGAAGGTCCCACACACCATGGGAGTTGTGTCCTGAAGTCTTTTTCATTTTCTTTTTGCTGCTCTCCAAGTCCCCACCGTGGGACCTGTGACTTCTCAACACTCAGAGGTTCCAAAGTGTCTGCCACCATTTCACAGCTGCCACTCACAAGTCTTTCCTGGGATTTCAGATGACCTTGACAGAGCTACTTCAGTGTTTATTTGATTTTTTACCTCTGCAAGAAGCTCCTCAACAATCTGAGCATGAGGCCCAGGAGTCATTAGGGAGAAACTTCTCTGAGGAGTTCAGGAGCAGCATCGTAAACATCTGGGCTGGAAATGCCACACGCTCCTTTCTGCAAAGATCAAAAGTGTGAAGAGGCCAGTAATTCCTTCACAGCAGACTGTAATGACGTGCAAAGGCTTGGCTGAAGCTCAGAAATCTCCACGATGAGGACAAGTGCACGTTATTTAAAATAAACTGCACATTCCTCCACTTCCTCTCAGATAGGCAAAACAGCCCCGTGGCTGTGAGGATCAGAGGGACTCCTTTGAAGATATTTCACCCATTAACATTTGCAGTGTTTATAGAGGTCATCTGTGAAAGAGAGACTTTCAAATAGAGGTCAGGTGGGCTGAAAATTCCTGAGAGCCTGGAGGGGAGAAAGACATGGGCACCTTGTGAGCTGCTGCTGCTGCCATTGGGTGCTGTAAGATAATGAGGATTTTTTTTTTTTTTTTTTTTGTAAATGAGCTTTTTCCAGAGACAGAGAACCATGAACTGCCCATTCCAGAGCGGTGAAACTGCACCCTTTTCATCCCTGAGGGGGTGGGTGCCCTCTCTGCTCAGCCCAGAGCCTGCTCTGGATTTTCTGCACTTGCACATCTTCTGTGGAGACCCCACAAGGTGAGATTCCCCAAAAACTGACTGGTGCCCATCCTGTATTTCCTCCCTCCCTCTACTTCTGCAGCCAGGCCATGAAGCTTTTTGGGGTGCGAGCAGCAGAGAATCTCTCCTGTTCCTGGGCCAGGGGTTGTAAAGGACATTATAAACTCACAGTGGGGGTTTCGTGGCCTTTCAGCTTAGCAGGTTTTGGGCGTTGATTCAGGATCCCGTGGAGAGTGTGATGCTGCTCCTGTCACATAAAAACACAACAGAATGTCTACCACAGAGAAGAAAGATCCTTTCCAGCCCTGTCCTGTAGGCTTGGAAATCCCTAAAAAGAGTTTTTTCACCCCTTAACCCTCCCAGTGCACTGTGAGGACACAAGAGCTTTACCAAGATGATAATGCTGAGATCAGACTGAAGATTTTCCTCTCCCTTTAAATGTGATGTGGCTTTCCAAATTAGAGCTATTAAACCACAGATCCCAATGCATCAAAAACTGTTAAATCATTCAATGTGGGGTGAGGGTAAGATACCATTTAGGCCATCCTTTCAGTCCCCTCACTGCATTCTTTGTGCTAGAGCAGAAAGTCTGCTTTGCTCTTCTCGGTATTTACTAAATAAATTAATTTAGGAGTTCACTCTCTTGTTGTTCGGTAGTTGTAAAATTATCCTTCTCACATTATTATGTTTGGATCCCAAGCCAGTCACGCTTATTGTGACTTATCCCCTCATATTTATCAAAGTTGTGTTTTTGGCACGATAGTAGCCTTCCTTTTTTAGCCTGGCCACTGCACAGAGGAGCACGTTGCTGTGGGAGGCGAGGTGGACGTGCAGGAAGTGTCCAGCCGTGGCTGAGGAGGCCTTGTCCAGACCCCAGGGGCAGTGAGAACATGTTGTTCTCCCTGGCAGTTCCAGAGGGATGCAGTCCATCCATCCTTCCTTTACTTGGGAGCTGAAAGGTGCCCCCAGACCAGGCTGCTTTTGGGAAGAAAACACCACCAGGCTGGGTGTAGGAGCAACTCTTCACCAAGGTGGGGAGGAAAACGAGTCCTAAAGGTTGGCAGCAGTCTCCCTGTCCCACTTCCTTTGGGTTTTCCTGCCACCTTGCTGCAGCACTGGGATCTACGAAGCCACAGTGGCCTGCAGGAGAAATAACCTGGGAAAAAGAAACATCCTGATAATGCCAGGGAACAGCAGCAGGAAGCATCTGGGGTAGCAGGGGCTAAGAGTTGTCCAAATGAGATCTTTGGAGAAAATTCTCATCTGTTCCAGCCCCAAACCTGCCAGTTTAGGAGCTGTGAGATGTTTAACTATCCTGAGTGCTGGTGTGTTGAATATGGCACAGAGGCTCCAGTCCTTGGAGAATCCATGCTGCCGAAATCTCCCTGCATGAGGATCCCCACCAAGGGCTCCCTTCGAGCAGGAATTCTGCCTTTCCTCTGCAAGGTGATTACCATGAACAGGAGTGCCCAGCAGGCAACTGGGGTTTCTCAGTAACTTCAAATACAGAGGCAGGGATTTGGGTGTGATTTTCCTGGCTGTGGGGCAGAGCAGAGGCCTTGGTGGTGCTGCAGGACTCCGGGCTGTGCTCAGCCTTCAGGAAACATCCGAGAACCCACCGAGGTGAGCGGCCTGCCCAGCAGAGAAGGAAATATCACATTTTCTCCTGTGCCCATCACGGGGGGGGGGGAAGCTTCACCAAAAGTCCTTTTCACACAGAACCCTGTCCCTAAGGTGTCTGTGCACCCCCTGAGTGGCCAAGGGCACCGACGCTCCTGGCGCCGTCAGCGGCCACTGGTGCAGCTTGTGAAAATTTGCTTTATCACGCGTAAAAACATGATGTGATATTTCATCCCTCTTCACACAACGTCCCGATAACAGGGGCTGGGAACAGGGCAGCATTCCTGTAATCTCAGCTGGCCCGAGCCTTTGCTGCATCCAGGGAGAGATTCTCCCCCAGCCAGGGAGGCAGGGGCTAGGCTTTGACCTCTGGCTAACAAAATGAGGATAAGCCTTGGCCTGGCACCTGCATTCTGAGCATGTGAGAGGTAAATCTTTCCTTTCCCTGGCAGTGCTGCCATGTTTCCTTCCTCATCTCCCTGATAAAGGCTGTCTTAGGCTGCCATCCAGCCGGAGAGGCTCCCCTTGAGCTCCACGTGCTCTGGGTGAGATCCACACTCAACCCCTAAGGCCAGTGGGGGCTTTGAGTCTTTTCAGCGACACCTTTACCCTGTGTGTCCCTTCCTGTAGCTCCAGGGATGGATCTTTGAGCGCTGTCAAGTGTTCCCTTCACATGCATCCATATTTCTGATGCCACTAAAAGTCTGGTGCTCATTTGAAGTGCTGAGAGCTCTATGGAAATGCCTTTCCAAAAGGAGTCAGGAGGTCAGCCAAGCACCCCAAGGACAGTTGTTCCCAACACATCAGCTACAGACAGCGCTGAGGAGTGAAAGGTCAAAATATCCACTGGAAACTGGATGCTGTCACACTCTGGGAAGGGATGTTTCCACTGGGGGACTGGGAACGTGTAGCTCCCTTACTATATCACTCCTATCTGGGGTAAAGAAAGCTCTGTAAAGTGTGAAATGGGGATAAATCACATTTACAGTTTGCAGGAGATGGGACACATGTTCAGAGACTCCTTAACTCCACAGAGCTGGATCTATCCCCTTGCTGGCAGGGGAGAGGCATTGGTGTGGGGTCAGGGAGAGCACAGCGGGGGATGGAAAGGCAGCAGCAGATTAAATTGCTGTCAGGCATCCTGACTTGCTCCTGCTCACCCAGAACTGAAGCCCCACTGGTGATGGCAAGCAGGATGGCTTTTAAAAATAAAATTGTCTTTGCTCCATTTGTCAGCTGTTGAGAAATCAGAGGCAGAGAGAGCAGCAGGGGCAAAGCTTCCTCACATCCCACCCCAACCTTGGAGCTCGGATGTGGTTTGCAGGGCTCAGGCTGCTCTTTGGTTCCCCTGCTTGACCTCCCCATCCTCACTGGGCTTTGGGACCAGAGCAAGGAGCCCTTGGCCCATGGTCCTGCACCAGGATGCTGCACCTGCAGTACCTGGGCCAGAGTCTGCACCTGAGTGCTCAGCTCAAACCAAACTGATTCCTCTGTCTGTCCCAGTGAAGGTCAGGCCATTGAGGGTGCACATTTTTGCTTTTCCAAAAGGCACAGAAGTGATGAAACCTTTGAAAATATCTGCAGGGTACATATGAAGCAGAGCCAAGAGTTGGGGGTCCTGAGTCCCAATTTAGAGTAGAAATATTTCTGATAATAACTTGATCACCAGGTTTGACCCTTCCTTTTAGTAACTTTGGGCTGAAGGTTTGAGGCCAGAAGTGTTAACAACATCAGTGTCTATGGTGAAGACAGTGGCTTCATCCCCTGGGAGGAATGATGCAGGAGCAGGATGGTTATTGACAGGAGAGCAGCTAGGAGTGGCCAGAGAGGTGCAATTCTCCATTCCCAGAGGTTTTATGCTGTCCCAGTGGCTCCCAGTCCCTCTGGAGCTGCTGTGTTCCCATGGCAAGGCCCAGCTGCCCCAGCTCTGTCCAAGGGGTGACAGAGCAGGGTTAATGCAGCTCTGGGAGCTTGCTAAGCCCTTGTTTAAATCCTCTGCCTGCTCTGGAGCTCATTAGTGCTGTGCACTGAGCAGTGTCAGGGCTGGTGAGGGGCAACCCCGCCAAGCACTGCCTGCTCTGCTCCCCTGCCATTAACTCCCTGCTCATTATCTCCAGTGCACTAATTAGGGCCCACAGAGGAAGCACAAGACACACAATCAATATTATTGGGCCAAATTTGCAGCTGGTGTAAATTGCTGATGGGCAGAAAACAAGAAATCCCAAGGAGAGAGGAGGGAACACATCAAGGAAAGTGACTGTGGATGAAAGCAGCTGTTTTCCCTGCCAGAATAATGTCAAAACTGGTGCAAAGCTCCAGAGAATATTTAGGATTGCAGGCTATTGCTATTTTCTGTCTGTCTCAGCAGCAATCCACTGCTGTAAGTCAAAATTGAATCACTTCAACCCTTTTTGACAGCTGCATCAGCCCATGGGTCTCACACTCCCTCAAAGAGGGTGGATCCCTCTTTTAACTCAGGGGGATTCAGTGCAGACCAGGTGAGGAGCACAGCAAGCAACACCTGCAGAGCCCAGTCCCAGGGGCTACAGGAATGCTGCCAGGACTCATTTTCCCTCCAGTTCATTTGCTCTGCTCCAGGGGTCAGCCTGGAGAATCCTCTGGGCTGAGCTGGGCATCTAAATTCGGGAATCATGGAAGGGGCTGGGTTGGAAGGGACTGAAAGCTCATCCAGTGCCACCCTCTGCCATGGGCAGGGACACCTTCCACTCTCCCAGATTGCTCCCAGCCCTGTCCAGCCTGGCCTTGCTTACTTCCAAGGATCCAGGGGCAGCCACAACTTCTCTGGGCACCCTGTGCCAGGGTCTGCCCACCCTCACAGGGAACAAGTCCTTCCCTATATCTAACCAGAATTTATTTAACCTGAACTAATTTTAACCTAAATTTCATAAATACCCTAAAACCTGGCAATGATAAAAGCAAGCAGAGCTTGAGCACTGTTGCAGTTTTGCTCTCCCAAAATTTTCATCCCCACTGTGCCCAGCCAGCCAGCAGTGACAGCTCAGGAAATGGATTCCACCAAATCTCACAACAACTGATGGGAACTGCTCTAATCTCTGGCAGATAAGGAGTTGCTACAGCAAAGCCAACATAAACCTGAGCTCCCTGGCAGGCTGGGCTGTTGTTTAGCTGCTGTTGCTAGCCAGCTACTGTACCTGATTGCAGAGACCACCCTGCCTCTAGACCTTCTCACTTAACTCGACACATACATTTTCAACACCATGTGAAGCTCCCAGCCTGGACAGGCTCAGTCACACAGAGCTGAAGGACATTGCCTGGGGAGCTTGAGGGCTGCAGCCAGCATCCCTCAGCCTAAAGTCACCACAGGCACAACTGGCAGTAGCTCCTGCAGAGGAGTTATGTTCATATGGAATGAATGCAGCTGCCCAGCTAAACTAAAACATAGTGTGTTGTCTTTGTTGGTCGTTGCAGAAAACAAAATATTTGGAGATAAGGAACAAGCCAACACCCTCCTGTTCAGGAAGCATTGCTCTGTGTCACGGAAATCCATTCCTCTTGTATAATTTCCTTTATTGCAGGCTTGTGGATTGCTCTTATCCCTTCTTTTTCCTATCTTTACTTAAAAAATACAATCAAAAGTCTTGCTAAGCCCTTGAAATGCTGAGCAGGAGGTGGATTTGTGCTGGGAACAGAATCACACTGAACATGTTCTCAGGGCCAGACAAACCTGGGTGACTCTGGGCCATGCCAGGGCTTAGCCCCGAACCTTTTCACACCCAGGAAAATCACACCATTACTCTGCATGGCTCAATAGAGGGGAAAACCCACAGCATTTCTCCTTTTAATATCAAAGTAGGAGTTTTGAGTAAGATGAGGGTCCTGTTTTGTGGCTGTTTTCTGCTTTCTGTGGCACAGCACATTCCTGGCTGCCCTGCACCCCTGACACTGCCTGGGCCAGAAACACCCAGCTGTGGCCAAAGGCCTGGTCCCAGCACTAATACCCAGCAATAATACACTCCACATCACAAACCTCTTCTTCCAAGGGGTGCTGATAAGAATTTCCATTTTTAGTCGAGGGCAAATGAACCATTCGGCCTTCATTTGTTGCTGCTGCACTTGAAGAAAGAGCAGAAGCTAATTTTTTAACTTTTCCTGTAAATAATGCATTAATGAAGACAGATGGGTCAGCAACATAAACAAAAGCTCTATCTCAAGCTGGTTTTGTTCTGGTTTTGTTTCCCAATATAGAAAGCAAACCACCACCACCCCAGTTCCCATCCTATTAACAGTGTTTGCACTCCAAATGTTGAACTGGGTTATAAGGAAGTTTAAATTAACACTGGGCTGTAGTTTTTCAAATGTTTGAAGCAGATGTTCAAGTGCCACTAAATCTTCCTGGTTTTTTTACTTCTTCCCCCCCCCCCCCCCCCCCCTTACAATCCCAGTAGATTTTGCAGGGCTTTGGCTCAGTGTGTGTCACAGAAAATCCTAAACTGCACCTCTCCCATTGTGCTGTGGGTAACCCAGGCACCAAACTGCCTGGGGCTGTCAAAAAATCACATTTTTCTTTGGTAATTGTGCACTGCTGCAGGTTCTGGTTTGCTTTGCTCTCTGAGCAGTCTCAGAAGGGTAGTGCAGTAGTTTAGGGGAGGAGGAATTTGGAATAGGTTCCAGCTGCTGCTTTGGATGATTTTTCCAAAGTGAGCTCAGATTTGGGGAGGTTCATCTCGTGCCTGTATCTCCAGAGGTGCTGCTCACCTGGCAGGGTACAGACACCTTGGAAAGAGATGTGTCCACAATATCGAGGAACACATTCTTCCCCCCGACAATTGGCATTTGGTCCCCCCCCACCCCAAACAGGATGGGCGTGAGCCGGCACAGGCACTGCAAGGGAGAGGGGTACCCTGCTGTCCTGGCTGAACAGCTCCATGTCCCCAGGCTCTCAGACCACCCCAAAGAGCCCAAAGCAAGGGCAGGGCCAGGAAAACCTCACTGAGCTGTTGGGTTTGGCACTCAGAAAGTTGGGAATCTGTATCCTCAGTCAGCTCCACTGCAGAGTGAGCCTGGACTCCGGGGTCACAGCCCAGGGAGGGATAATACAGGGAGGCTTTGGGGAGAAATCTCTTTGAGGAATTGGAGCCCACGTGCAGAAAGCTCAGAGATAGGGATCCTTTAAGGGAACCTCAACCTTCCAAATGCTTGGTGAAATCTGGCCTGGGTGCTGAGTGTTGGCTCAGGAGACAGAGCTGTCACCTTTCTTGCACAGGTCCAGGAATGAGGAGGATGTCTTGAAGTTCATGCTCTTCTGGAGGCTCTGTGTGTGTGGCTTTAGGAGCAGCAGTCCAAGACCAAAGCTATTCCCTCAGCTCCCTCTCTGACCTGCTCTCCAGGCTCTTCCTCTCTGGGATCATTTGTTTTGCTCTCACCCCTTTGCCTGTTCCTGCCTGTTTAGCCTGAAAGCACTGCCTGGAATTTTATACAGCATCCAGCAAAAAGGGGGCTCCACAACTGCTCACAATTTCTTATACATGTTCAATTAGAAACAGATAAAAGCAAAAATCCTTCTGATGCTGATGATTTCACTGAGACAGGGTTGTTTTAGTTGCTTACAATAATTCAGAGATGGATGGATGGATGGGTGGATGGATGGGTGGGTGGATGGGTGGGTGGATGGATGGATGGATGGATGGATGGATGGATGGATGGATGGATGGATGGAAAGATAGATACTTCCACAGTGAAGTCATGTTTTCCCAAGCCTTTCTAAAATGAAGACTGAAGATTTAAATAAAAAATCTGCTGACATGTTGAGATAAAATAGATCAGAAATGAAAGGAGAATAAGTGCACACCAGAATTTAATGTGACAAATAAAGTCTTTTAGAAACAGAATTCACAGTACTAATGTGGATGGGTGGATGGATGGAAGGAAGGAGCACAGAAACAAAGAAAATTAAAACATGCAGTGGAACATTTCTTCAGGGACTTGGAATATTTTTTTCAGGGACTTCTGGGACTTCCAGCTTGGCAGCCCTGGCTCTTGTCACACCCTCACCCTGTTCTTTGTGAGTGTTGTGTCTATTTGGACAGGGGTTTTAAACCCAAGCACTTCTGAACTTGTAGGAACAGCTTTGATTTGCTACCTGGGGAAAGATCTTTAAGAAATAACTTTCCCCCTGGCTTTTTTTAAAATCTGATCTCTGTCATTGAACTGCATGAACATCCAAGAAATGCCTTTGTAGGGTTATGTTGAAAAAAAGGGCAAAGGGAAGATTTTGCTCATAAAGCAGCTATGGAATCCTGACAGACACCCCTGATAAATGAAACAACATTCCCAGGAGTTCTGATCTCAGGTGCAGCTGAAGGATTCAAGAGATGCTCAGTTTTCTCCCAGAATAGCACAATGAGACACAGCTTCACTTCTTTCACCACAAACTCTGGCTGAAATCCTCCTTGATCAGCAGAACAGTCTTCATTTCTTTATAAAGAGAAGTTACTCACATCAACAGACTGGCTGCTCCCTGATTCTGATGGACTTCCATTGGTATTTATTGACAATTTTACTGATTTTGTAGAAGTTCACACATGCAGCTGATAAAATGACATATTGCCTGTGTTTGCTTTGTACCAGCAGTGCTCCATCAAATCTCTGACAGACAGAGAGTGAACCTCTGAAAGACACAGGGTGCAGGCACTTCTCTGCTTTGCAGTGTGGCCACTTGAGAATTTAGTGAGACTTTCACATGTTTATGGGTGATTGCAGTGGGTTATTTATTGGTTTTAAGGCACAGCTTTCCCCACAGCCTGTTCAGAGACTTTGGTGCTGTCAGGGGAGGACAGGGGGAAAGGCAGGAGGGCAGATCTCTGCCACGGGACCGCCCGCAGAAATGAGATGATAAAAGCAAATGTCGGATTATCTCCCTAATGCTGGATTATCACTCCTAACAAGGTGAATGGCTTGTCTTGGCAAATGGCTTCATAACAATTGTGGATAGTTTTGAAAGGGTCTGTGTGGTCACACTTCAACCGTTGGCTGCTGCAGCTGATGTCAGCAGAGCAAATGTCACACCTCTCCCAAATTCCTCCAGTGTGCCATGAGCCATGGGCTCTGATTGCTTGGGGGAAAGATCTGTCAGAGGTGTCAGTCACTCACAGGGTGAGGAATAAAGCAATATCACAGCCCAGGGTGCAAGCCACTATCTGGAGACTGCATAACTCTACATTAAACTACACAGCTGAGCACTTAGAGCTGTGATACCCCTGCAAGAGGAGCTGTAAATTGGACAGTGCTCCAGAACTCCACTGAAATCACTGCAGTGAGGGAGCAGCTCTGCAAGTGAGGAGGTAACTGAGCCATGTGGAATTTGCAAGTATCTAGGGGAGGAAAAAGAAGTCAGCAATCTCATTTTGTGTGCCATACAACTCAACAGAGGTATCATGTAAAGTAGGATCAGTACAAGGTTTCATCCAAGTGGGATCACACACAAGCACAAAAATAAAACATTCTCTATTCTACATTATATTACAAAGGCAGCAGTCAATAAATAGGTCAATAAATTATGGGAAGCACAGAAGAGTATGTGTGAAAATGGGTGAAATTTGGTTTAGCTGGTGCGTGATAAAGTCTTTGGTGTTCATTCCCATGAAGTGTTGGAGTGATTCTTTCAAAGACCCTTATCACTTCCAGGGAAGATTACTTTCCCTTAAAAGTGTAAAACAGATGCAGGGACAGTGCAGTAGGCTCTGGTACAGGCTAAAAGAGCCAACATCACTTACACTTTCCCAAGAATCTGACAAATTTGCAGCTTAGTATAAATAAAGTGACGGGTCTATTGTTTCTCAGCTCCAACACCTCCTTATCACCATGATTTGTTGCAGAAGAGTGGTGGAAACATGGCATGTGACTCCATCTGTAGAGTCTGCGGGGAGGAATATCCCTGGGAATCAACAATTCAGCACTTAGAGAAAGGTAAGATGCTTGTGTCCCACTGGCACGAAGGGCTCTGCTGTTCTGCCTGTCACTGCTGGGCCATTCAAGTTGGATTATGCAGTTGCATCTCATGGGATTTACTGACTGGGAACAGGGATTGGTTCTTAGCTGGTGGAAATTTTGAGGACAATTTTAGCTGGTACAATTCCAAGGGTTCAGGAAATTTATTGCACTTCTTTCTGCCACCTAAAGCTCTGGCCCTGGAGAGCCAACCCCCAGATGCTGCAGCAAAGCCAGAGCTGCCTCAGTGATTTTGTCATAAACCTGCATAGGGGGAATTTCTTGCCTTGGCCCATGCCTGACACTGCTCCTGGGCCATTTGCTTTCCTTAGAAAGATGGGAAAGGGGATGGTGCCCTTCTGCTCCAGATGCCAAATCTTCCCTGCCAGTTACCTTTGACTGAAACAGGGAAAGAGTGAAGGAAGTATTAAGAAAAAAGGAAAAAAACACCCTTCTTTGTGCCTTAGTGATTCAGAAGCTTCAGAATTATCAGGACATAAGATCTACAGAGATTAATTAAGAAAAAAATGAGCACGTAAAGACCTTTATAAAGATATTACAGAACACTGAACAATCTAGGTGTGATTGCCCATCACTCACATATCTTTAACAGCTCTGGAAAGCCCTGGAGATGCCAATCAACATTGATAAAGTACAAAAATACGCCTTTATTTCCGTGAATTTAGATCTGCCCTTTTGGCACCAAGAGCCCTCCCAAACAATCCAGTGATCAGATCCATGCCCTGACAGGAGGAGAGACTCAGTAGCGATCTGGACAGCGAAGAACAGCGAGAAGGAAGCAAATGGAACAAAATATACAATCCCTACATGACGTGCCCATTCCCCATGACAGGAAACATACAATTATCTGTACAGGCCTCATTAAATAACCTCATTAAATAGCAAATCCCAAATTTACAAATTTACAGACTGAATAATTAAATACTCCCCCTGTGCCCTCCCTGTGCATGCATTCCCTCCTACTATCTGCAGCCACATTCTGACACCACCATGCCCTCGTACTTGAACTTGTAGGTGACCACCCCTGCATCCAGGTAGAGGATAGAGATGGGGTCGAGTTTGGTGGGCACGCAGCAGGCCTTGGAGGCTTTCTGGGGGTTCTTCAGGTGAACCAAAGTCTTGACTATGGCATGTTTGGTTGGTGTGACGTGCTCTGTCAAGGGGTAGGCACACACCCCATGGCACTCATAAGCTTCGTACCCCGCTGGGGCAATGATCCAGGAGTCCCAGCCAATCTCCTTGAAGTCGATGTAAAGCGGAGTCTTTTTGCAGTAGTTGCCTTTGGCATTCCTCCGGATGCGGGCGGTGGAGTCGTAAATGATGTTGGAGCGCATCTGGAGCAGCGCCTCCTCCCCGGGCTGGTCGTGGAAATTACCGACCTCCAGGTTCTCCAGGTCCAGGAGCTGCTCGTGGTCTATCATCTCGTTCAGCTCTTCCTTCTCCTCCTTTTTGTCATTGCTTTGGTCGTCAGAATACACAACTAACAGGGGCACGTGCTTGGCCTCAGAGTTAATGTCGATATCGAGTTTCCCTTCCCCGTTCTGCTCCTCCCCTTCCCTGCTCTCAATGTGAACTTCCAGCCGGTGCGTGGTCAGCCCTGCCCTGCGCCAGCGCCGGATGGCCTCAGTCACCTCAAAGCTCTCCCACTCGCTGCTCGTGCCGTAGATGTGCCTGGAGGCCAGGGCCACCATCTTCCTCTCTTCCCCAGCCCCCATGTGGATGTTCTCCAGCACTTCAAAAATGGTCACCTTCCTGTCAAGCCCTTCGTAGAGCCTCTGGTCCCTCTCTACCAGGGTGTAGAGCCTCAGCTCTGCCATGGTGATTTCCTCATGGTGAGGGATGGAAATGTTGAACAGGAGTGGGTATTTCCGAGTTCCCGTAATGCCAATAGGGTGGGAATCCAAGTCTGCAAAGCACAAAAATCAAATGTTTTTGGATAGTCAATACATCGAGAAGCACACATGCTGAAGGCCATCCAGCATGCGAGGTTTCACATGGACAGCTCCAGGAAAATGTTATTTCAGCACTTCCTACAACTGTTCTTGGAAACAGGGCTGAGGTTATTTTAGATGTGTAAGGACAAGAAGTGCCCAGACAAGCTACAGACCTGGATTTAGTGATCCTCCTTCTGTCCCCAAGCTTTTCAGGGACCTCCTTGCCAACTGGAAGGTTTATATATTGAAAGCGTGTTGCCTAATATTGACGTAAAAACCACTTTTAGGTTGCTGCACAGCAACTATTTAATAAACAAGGGAAAACATTCATTGGTGCAGGAAGGCAGAAGGATGTGGCACTGGACCCAACATGAAATGGGCAACATAAAAACTGCAAGCACAAGAAATGTGTGTGCTGTTGTGTTCCTGTGCTAGTAGGAATTCCCTGCTGCTTAGACACCCCCCAGATATGGAAAGGGCCAAGCACTAGGGGAAGAAAAGCTGCTTTGGAAGATGTTTTACATCAGGAAGACCAGGTGGTGACACCAGGGTGACCTGGCAGCCATAGCTCCCCGCCATAGGCTTTGGGTGAGCAACCAGCTGCCCTCAGCCAGGCCCCCTGGGCACCTTTAGCAATAGAACAGGTGTGAAGGACAATGGCTGGTGTCACCTGTGCTGCCTGTCCTGGATGCACTGCTAGTGTCTGCACAGCAGCATTAATTTCTTCCCAGAGTGCAGGATCTGCTCACAAGGGTGTGCTTGCTGCCTCCTTGCAACCCAGAAGGCACATTGGGACACAGAGCCTGGAACTATAATTAATGCAAAGGCAAACTGTTTGTGGCCTCTTACTCCCTTCATCTCTACCTTGCCCTATTTCTGTGTTTGTAGAAAAATTACTCTGATAAAGCCACAAGGCCTGGCCATGCTCCATCAGGGCACTTAGGCAAGCCATGAACTTCAGCACATGACTTGTGCTGTTTAACTCCAGTTTGTAGGCTTTAAGCCACCTGCTCTTTCTTTTTCTTCACAAATAAAAAAAATGTGGGGGGATTCTGCTTCCATTCCCCTGTCAGCTGGTAAAGGTGGGAACAGGACCCTCTGTGCAGAGCCAGGGTAGGAGATGGCCCTGAGCACCTCTCATATAGCCAGGATGTGGCTCTGCTCTTCAGCTGCAAAGTCCATAGGGTGCCAGACCTCCTCCTGTTTCCAGTACCCTCCTGGGAGGGTTGGGAAGGGAGATTTGGAGTCCATAGAAAAATAAAAATTTCCCTTAAAAGTTTCCCTTTATTTGAAGTATTAAGCGTGATTACAGTCCCATTTACAAGTAAACTGTTATGGTCAATGGGTTAAAACAAAGAGCTAATTCCAGCCATGCCACCTGTTATATTTCTATAATAAAGGATTTAATGGATAGTAATGAAATTGAGATTACTGCCAGTTTTCAGCAGAAAGTGAACAAAACAATTCCATGGTCTGTTTCTCCTGTCCTTCTCATTGTAAGCATTTAATTTCTCTATCAAAAGAGCTCTTGAGCATGAAAGGGATAGTTCTTAATTATACAGACTTTGAGGACACATGAAAAACATGAATTACACAGTCCTTAAACTGCACGCATTTGTGAAGTTGTGTTCCCATCAATAGTCTTGCTTTGCATCTTGCCAGTTTGGATTGGAAGAGATGAGAGAAAATCTGAAATGGCAGAAATTTAAGGGGAGTTTTTGGGAGCTTTCCCCATTTTATGCAGCACTTCTGCAAGAGGCACAGCAGAACAGCACAGAGCTGCCAACACCACCTGGCAAAGACCAGTTTGTGCTATTTCACTGCTGCAAACCTGAATTTTTGCAGGTGGAGTGATTTCATATTTGCATCACTAAACCACAGGGTGTTTTATTCTTTACCACACTGTACTTGGCAATCTTTGTCCCTTTTTCAGCTAACACAAAATGAAAACAGCACCTCCCATGTGTGTGCCTTCACTAATGCTGCTGAGTAGAGACAGGCATGGCAAGGTGAGCAACTGGCCACCATTGCCTGCAGCTGGTTTGCCACCAACTCTCCAATAAATTTCTCCACGCTGCAGAAAAGGATATGGAAAGAAACTTTAAGCCACAGTGCAGAGTCTCTTCATACCAGAAACGTGCTGCTGGTAAAGAGTGCCTGGGCCTGGAAGGAGATGGGAGCAGAGCAGGGCTTTGGGATTCTCTCCTGGCATCTCACTGCCCTGCAAAACTCAAGTGACTTCCACTCAGCCTCTCCTGACAGCTCATCATTCTGAAATGGCAAACGTTGAGGAAAAAGCAATCATGTCTTTAACTTCATTAATTAAACCAACAGAGGATGAGAGAGGCCTCGTGGCAGCTTGAACAGCCACCTGTGCCCCATGAACATCAATCAAAGCACTTGAATTTGCCATGTGGATTAATGGACACTTGGAATTGTTTAGTTAAAAAATGCTTTTAGCATAAAACCTGTTGGTGCATAAAGGTATTGGCAAATTATTGAATATTAGTGCTGCAGCATTATCTCATCCTCATTGAACTGAGGGGAACATGGAAGGAAAACCAGAAGAAAACAGAGAGGGAAATGGCACAAGGGCATTTGCTCGGTTGGAGCAGAGGGTGAATAATGCCAAGGGTATGTCTTTGATCCCTGTGTGGGCCATTCACTTGAGAATTGGATTTGATGATCCTTGTGGGTCCCTTTTAATTCAGAATATTCTGCGATTCTGTGATATTTAGGTTTCTTCAGGTTTTGTTTGTTTGTTTTTATTAGGATATAGTCTCGTACTCCAAAGTAAAACCTATTGGTTATCCAAAATTCCTCTCCACTTATTTCTGGAGAAAATAAGTGAAGAAAATAATATTCTGGAGAAAAATTTTGTATTTTCTGGACTTTGCACCAATGCCAAAGGAGGAAAACTTTACAAATGCCATGGGAATCAACAGTGAAAAGCTTTAACAGAAAGCTGTACTTGATTAAGCTCATAATTTTAAAATATTGTATTCAAATATATTTATTAGAAAATACACTTTGAACAGTGTGTAAAATGAGCCTTGCTTTAGTTTCAAATATTACTTAAGGTATCCATTTAAAGAAATCAACCTGATTACAAATTATGTGTGTGACTGTGTGTCTAAAGAAATTGATACATCGAAATTACACTTGGTGCTGCACAAATGTTAAAGAAACACCTTCCCCCAAAACCCTGCAGTCTCCGGAGCAAAGGACAAGGACTCTCTCACCAGAGCTGGAGTCAGGGCAGCCCTGCCACAGCTGCTGATTTCCAAGGCCATACTCACCAAAATGCCTTTTCCCCGGCATGCTTCAGGCTCTTTACCTGGTCAGGATATTTCACACTGGCTCTCTAAAGATGCTCCTTTCTATCCACTTCTCCCAGAGATGAGCAGCTCTTACCTTCATTTTTGAAGCTCCTTATGATGTTTGCAGAAGGCATCGATGTCCTATCTGTGGCAAACCTGTTGTACAGTTCTAGCATGTACTCTGGTGGGTCCACCTTGGCTGACTCGTGTAGAGGGATGTCAGAGAGGTTCAACGTCTTCAAAAACTCATTTTTCATGTTCTGGAGCAGCGTGTTGAAATCAACTCCATCTTGCTCAGAGAGGATCTCATCAAAAAGAGGCACATCTTCCTCCAGGGAAGAGTGCTCCAAGCTGAGGATGGGACTGCAGGCTGCAAGGTGAACCAGGAGAGAGAGGACAGCCCAGAGCAGGAGAACAACAGAATCCATGGCTTCGCCCGCGCCTCCAACCGTGCTCAGCGAACTCTGGCTCTCGTGTGGGCTCGGTGGCGGTTTTATCCGCTGGGTTGTGCGCGGCTTGTGTCACAGAGGGATGACAAGTTTGGAAACTCTTGTCTTGAAACTTGTGATCTGTCCTGTCTGTCTTTCCCTTCCCCCTCCCCAAAACCAGGTCTCGGTAATTGGATCTCGCTCTCCTCTATGGCCGCCTTGCCTCTTATCTCAGCCAGTGGAAGCTGCTCACCAGATTTGTTGCTATCTCGCCATCCCCTCTCCCTTAATGAGCGTTTTGTAAACATTCTGAGCGGGACTCTCAGAGATAGGACAAGTTTCTCCTCAGAGAGGAGCTGCCCTTCCTTTCTCCCTCCCGGTAGCTGACTTTGCCTGCCGTGCGTGAACCGTTTCCATCTGCGTGGATTTCAGGCAAACACGTAAATTCCATAGAACCTCTCTCCAAATGCACCCATTTCACACCAAGGGCAAACAACAGCTCCCTCTGCCCTTTTCAAAACTACTTTACAGTCAGGTCTTTGTGTTAAACTTAAAAAGGGATTTCTTAGGGAAAAATTCTCTTCTTCTGTACTTGTGCAGTGCAAAACCTGGGAGAAGAGCTCTTGGTGCTACCACAGCACAGAGTCACCAGGGCCTGGATGCAGAGGAGAAGAGCTCAGAGTGAGCAAGGAGAATCACATCCTCTGAGGGGCACGGAGCTGGACTAAGTGATCCTCCTGGGTCACTTCTGACTTGAGGTATTCGATGATTCCATGACTGGACTATTTGCAAACGATTCAGGGAATCTTAATTTCCTTCATCTTTCATATGTGACTCAGCAAATCACAGTTATACTTGACTTAGTAACAGCAGTGGTAATTAAAAATTATTAAAAATACCAAAGGCCAACAGGTGAGTCCGATTTCAGGTTCACATCAATTCAAACAGATCAGGCACACAGTGTGGAGAATACCGAAATGGCTTTGCAAAAACATGCGCTAAAATTAATGGCGCTTTTTGTGTTAGCATGCAAATGTCAACAAAATATGAGCAGTGTGCAGGTAAAAATTGGTCTGGTTCACAGATGACATTGTCCACTTAAATCTCCCTGCTCTCCATGGACTTTCCAAAGTGCTCTTGTTTTGGCAGAGTGGCCAGAGCTCAGTGCCTGTCCCCAATGGGTTCAGCACTCAAGATAAAGAGGCATTTCTGCTCATGCTGCAGAGCTTTTCCTTGCACTAAGGACTCTACCCAAGGACTAAACCACTCACCTGCTGGATTTTCTGGACTCTGCTTTTTGTCTAAGCACATCCATTGATTTGCTGCCCCATCTCTGTAATTTTCTTCCTTCGTCATTTGCCTAAATCTATCACAAACAGCCACAACAATGAGAACCCCACTCAAGTAATGCGTGTTTAGAATCCATCCTCTATGTCTTTAATTAAATATCTGTATTTTTGTGAAAATCATGTGCAGTATGGCTATCAGGGAGCCAGACACTGTCATGGTATTTTTACCTCATTTTATTCAACTTTTCTTCTTCTGAACATGGGAAACCTGATGCTAGAGGAAAAGTGTGCTATCAAAGTCCCTGTTATTGCTACACCACCTTAGAAGTAGATATTTGAGTTTAGCAAGATTAATTTAGACCTCACTGTGGAGTTCATGGCTATCTGTAAATCCTCTACAGCCTTATCAAAAGCTGATCTCTGGATATTTTGGTTTTCCAGAGCTGAGCACAGAAATCTTGGAGAAATTTTGGGGCAGTTCCAGTTGCTTCTGTTTGTTAATAGAAAAGCGCAGTCTTCTTTTTGATGATGATTCATTACCAAATTAAGGTCTTTACTTCCACAGGAAGTGAGGTTAACATTAAAACCCCTGAGAATTGGCTCAGCCTTAACTCTTCGATGCTCCACAGCAATGAGTCCTGTAAAGAAAAGTCTTTGGGGCTGTTTGTCACAGCCAATGATGCAGGACATTCATGAGGGTGATAATGCCTCCAGAGCATTTCCTTTTTTAATGCTTCAATATTAATTTCAAAAAATGAACTGATTTCATATATATATATATATATATATATATAAATTATATATATGTATACATAAATAATCAGCTAAGCACATTGTAAGAGATGCTGCTGGCTGCACTGGGATTTGTGGAACTCCTTTCAAAGGGATTGGGTGTTTCTTTGAGGCTCAGGGTTGAAGGCTTTGAGTTTAAAAAGATTTCTTCAATATTTTTGTCACTCTGAGTTTTTTAGTTGAGTTTCCTCTCTCACTATGAACACACTGAGTATTTTGGGGTCTGCAGCTCACCCTTGATGTGAGACTGAATGAAATTCTCTGTTACTTCGTTGATGCAGATGAGCAGTTCCAGAGCCAGAGGAGCTTTTTTAGCTTTGTTCCCCTTTTCTATGAACTAAGCCTCAGCCTGTTGTGCAGCCCTGGATGTCTGAGTGCCAACAACATCACAGCATCATCCCAGCTCTGGGGTGCTGGGAGCAGCACAGGGGCAGGGCTGGGACCTCCCTGGGCCCTGCTCAGCCCAGACACGTTTGTTCTGAACCTGTCATTTCCCACCCTTGCAAGCATCACTGTGTAAAGCAAAAAGCAGTTTTGAGCGCAGGGATCTGACATCCATTTCCTCACCCACAAGTGTAATCTTGCCTCAGTGGCTCATTAGGAACACAGTTCCTGCTCAGACATTCCAAGTGTTTTTGCATTTCCTCTCTGGTTTTGATAAGTCCTTGAACAATGGTGGAGTTCAGGGCTTTGTGCTGAGTTTCCTGACTTATTCCATGTAGACCTGGCTGGGGATCTGCCAGATGAGGAATACCCAGAGAGCACATCTGGTATAAAAGCAGCTTCCTGTTTCCTTAGGCTGCAGGCTGATGATTTTAACACACTGATAATTGTTTTTTCTGAATTGAATTGTGTACCAGAGGGCTTTAGTTCATGTCACTGAAATGGTTTGTCCTTTTCCCCCCATATGCACTGCAATTGGCACATATAGTAAGTATCCTAGAAAGAAATTGCTATTAAAAAAATCAGTGCTAACTAGATCACCTGAGGTAGCGGGAGAGGGAACATTAATAAGCATCACAATTTAACTATGATTCAATCTGTAGCATCAACAGTGACCCCTTTCATCAGCAGGAGGTGGTTCATTGGGCAGCCTAGGTTACAGAAAGGTCACAGAAACGTCTCCTGGCCCTCACTGTGAGGGAGCTGATGTTCATCTCCCACTTAATCTGCAGTTGTGTGTGGGAACATGAGTGCTGGGGAAGAGCCACTGGAACTCCCAGATCACCAGGCGATCCCTCCTCACCTTCCTCCTGGATCTGCTGGTGGTGGAGAGGCACCACGGGCTGGACAGGATCCCTTCCTCTGCCATGGGAAGAACTGGAGAAGAAAATCAGCCCAGGGAGCAGAGAGGCCCTACTTGCCCCCAGTGCTCAGCAGAGAGGGCAGGAACAGCTGAGCTTCTGCAGCCACTCCTGGGAACCCCCAGCTTGTCCAGAGGGTTCATCCTGAGGATTTTGGGGGTCCAAAATCCAAAAGGCTCTAATCTCAGGCACCCCACTTCTTCCTCCCAGCTGATGCCTCCAGAGCTCCTTCTGCCAAGAGGAGCAGCAATGTGGGGGCAGGAATATGGGGGCTGGAGAGTGTTGAAGGTGGGAAGTGAGGCAGGGCTGAACCGACTGCCAAGGTCGGGATACACGAGATCCAGAGGGGGTGATGATCCTCTGGGCAAGAAGGAACATGAAGTCATTTTTGAGTATCCTCACCCTTCCTTAACCTGTTTATTGGGATGGAGGAACACCTGCTCTCAGACAGAGGCTTGGAGCAGCCTCGGAGGGGGAACCTTTCCCAGAAGGTGATCAATATTTGCTTGAGTGCCCTGGGCTTTCTGGGCATGAATAGTTCCCCAGAGGACAAGAATTCAGCCACTTACAGTGTCACATCTCATTTCCCCACCTGTAAACTCATGTGGGTTTTGGTTCAGCAGCCCATACCTTAAAAATTTCATTATCACTTTTAAATTAGAATGTTACGGCATAGTAGTCTTCTTTCAAAATGTAAAAAAAAAAAAAAAGTTTCACTGGTCCTTTTTTTTTCTTTTTTCAGGGATTTTGGGTCAAGGCTGCTCTCTAATCAGGGGCCTCAGTCACACCATTGCAGGGAAGCAGGAGAGGGATGCAAGCAGGCTGTTGCAACCACAACATGTGATTTGAGGTTTTCCAAAATACAGGGATGGAATTATTGCAAAAATGCCCCACAACGGTCCCTGTCAGGAGATAGCTGTGGCATGAGGCAACTGCTGGGTGTGAGATGGGAGATAAAGAGGAGTGTGACACTGACAGTGTGATGAGCTTGCGATGGAATAACTAAAATTAGTTTCCATTCCTGCATCTGCCCAAGTCCTTATTCCTGTATGCCTTGGTTCATGGCTGCTCTGGATTCCCTGTCCATAAATGGGCTCTTCCCAGGGGCTCTATTCCCACTTCAGATGTCACTGGAAAATGAAAGGATGGTATTTATTGATGGGTGGTGGGGGGGGGGGGCGGCAGTGGGGGGAGAAATGTGGCAGTGTATTACAGCCTGTGTGATCAAAAAAAAGAAACAGGGCGAAGAAGGAAAGGGAGAAAGCTGGGCAGCCACAAGGCAGGGAATTCCTTAACCTGAGAGACAGCAGCTCCTCCTGATCCAGGCGATTGCTTAACCTGTGTGGCACCAGCTCCTCCTGACCTGGAGCACCACTGGCTTTGTGTGGGGAGCCCAGGGCTCATCTCCCTCATCCATTCCCAGGCAAGTGAGAAGGATGGGGATCCCACAAACCAGCAGAGCACACAAACAACCTGCACTGCACTGGAAATTCCCTTTCCTCCCTCCTTCCATGCTGTTGAGGTGGCAGAAGCTTCAGGCTCCAGGCAGGGACCCTATCCATGTACATTTGCTCCAGAGCAACCTGGGCTGGTTCATGGGTCTGCGGCCACGTGGCAGCCCCAAGAAATGAGGAGAAGCCGGGAGTTCCAAGCCAGTGCAAAGCCTGAGGAACTGAAACAGAAAGAAAAGAGCTGGAAAAATAGCTGGACGTGGCCTTGCTGTCAGTGTGCTCTCAGCCACGTGCAGCAAAGGCCCTGTGATCTTCCAGCTCTTCCAGCAGATATTTGGAGGAGCTGCCACTTCCATGACTGGGCTTTGCACCCACCTGGGAAATCTGTAGCACCCACCAAGTTCACTGCTCAGCCCTGCAGTCAGAGAGGGATTCCCAGGAAATTCTTAGATCCCTTAATGAGATAGTCACGGTCCAGCACTGAATCTGGTTTTTTTCCCCTGCTCGTTCTAAAATGAATAAACACAGGCAATAGAAATACACACATAATCCAAGGGGCTGGAAGTTAATTGCTTATATCATTTACAGGATGAGACATGACTCAAAGTCTCTTGATTTTTTTCCCCTTCCATGAGTTTGGTATCTGCCTTGGTAAATATGGATGCAGTCTCTAATAATAGTAAAAACGTAATACCTTTTATGGTCACACAATTTATTAATTCAGTCCTCAATTAATTCAAATCTGGTGAGACATGGTAAAAAATAAATCAATTCCTATTTGATATTTTCACACAGAAAGGGAAAGTAGTGCTAATGAACAGAGAGGAGCTGCTGTTTAATCCCAGGGGTTTGGACTCTGCAGGTTTCTTATCACACTCCCTTCACAGAACAGTTTGACAGAAAAAGGTCAAGAGAAAGTTTTAATTTTACATTTTTGAAATTCTTTCTCTCATCATGCAGTTATTTTGTGGTGCTTTGGTATTCACGTGGGTGTTAAACTTCAGGAAACTTTCCGGGCAGTTCCAGTGACACTGATAAAAAAAGATTGCAGAAGAAAACCTTTTAGAAACCTCCCAGACTTGTCCCCTTTCCTGTCAGCTCTATGTCCAAGTAGGCTTTTTGAGGGATAGCATTCTTTTCTTTAATGAGAGCTCCATTTAAAAGCTCTCACAGCCCTAAATGAACAAAGTTCTTGGGAATAATCACTAAATTTTCTCCTTGGGTTTGAAAACTGAGGAGTCCTAATCTCCAACAATGGGGAAAACCAGACTTGGGCCAACATAAATTATTTTGTTGACAATTTTGATTAATAACATGAAATTATTTAACTGACAACTTGAGTGCTAAGCAGAGATGCAATATATTCTGGCAGTGTTGGCATGAGATATTAATGATTGATTGAGTCAACAGCTTGTAATCACATCAGCAAAACAAGAGGAAAAATTAGACAAGCATGTCTAATATTTGCTCTGTTTATTTAATGTTAGGGTTGGAATCAGAAAGGGAAAGCAAATTGCACATAACAGTAGGGAAGATTGATTCATTAAAAAATAGTTTTTTAAGATTAGCCTTAAAAATTCAGAGATGAAAGTGTATTATTCTATTTTCTGTAACTCAGTGACTGGAATTACACTGGGTAAATTAAGGTTGTCAGCAGCCTCTCTCTGCTTTGATTGCCATGCAGCTGAATATAAAATTTTTTCTTTCCCATCCTTTTTTTTTTATAAGGGAAAGTGGCTCAAACACCTCACTAATTTTGACTTCAATTGCAGCAAAAAAAATTACAAATAATTTCTGTTCCCCTTGGCCTGGCTTCTGCAACTTTGTTGTCTGGGGTGCTCAGAGTAGATGTGCATTGGTCAGGGGTCTGGCCAGAGCTCAAAGGGCAGCTGTTGAATGCTCCTCACCTGGAAAATCTTACATCTATCCAAGACAACAAACTGAAGCACTGATTCCTCTCCAAATTTCATGAGGACATCAACATGTCTTTTTTTTTTTTTCTTGGCAGCTTTTAAAAAACAGTTCACAAGCGGCAAAGAAAATGAGGGTCCAGTGGCAACAGCTCCTGCTGATGTCATTATAGGCAGGAAATTATTTTGTGGATCCATGGCTTAGTTTGTGAGGAACTGTCACAGCAGCCTGATTCCATGCCCACATCAGTTCTCATCCCAGTACCCAATACAAACTGATATTTTAAAGATGTTTTCTCTTTCAGAACTGCTACAAAAGGATTGTCCTTACGCTACATTTGCTTTTCTACCCAACAAAATATAGCTATTACCATCCTCTCTTGGCACACACCCTCAGAAAATTAACTGAAGTGGAAACTGCTAAATCACCTGTGTCTGACTTCCTCTTGGTGAGCTGCAAAAAGGGTAGGAAAAAAGACTCACAGAAGGATGGGAGACACTAAATCCAGCAGAGTATGTGGCCATGGGGAGTGGTGGCACTGGCAGGACCTGCCTGGAAGGAGCCCAGAGCTGGCTGCAGAGCTCCAGCCAGGCTCCCAGCCCCCTCTGCCCTTGGTCCCTCCTGCCGGGATTGCTGCTCTCTTGACAAGAGCTGAGCAGTTGTTAGCTGCTATGAAGTTGTTTACTGTAAAGGCGCATCAGTTGCAAAAGGCAGAGTCCCAAGTGTCCAAGTCCATGCTGAAAGCTTTTGGCATAGAGTTCCAAATGGAAGTAAGATCCTGATTAGAAGTAGAAGCAGCTCCTGGAGAGGCTCGAGTTGCAGCCTGGTACAGAGCCTTGAGAGGCAGATGCTCCCTCGTCTTTTCTTCTTTTGTTCTTTTCTTCTTTTTCTTCCTCTTCTTCTTTTTCTTCCTCTTCTTCTTCACGTGGTGGTAGTGATGATGATGGTGGTGGAGGAAGAGAGAGAGTGAGAGAGCTCTCACTTCAATACACAGATTCTTATTTACAAATTACCCAATAAGATGGAAACACGAATCTGAAGCACTTCTTCTTTACCTATTAGAATTCTAATTTCTTAGTATGAAAATTTACGTATAATCTATGCATATAATCTTATCTGATCTATTTGAAAAATGTAAGCAATATTCTTACTGTATTTTTATTATGTCTAAAACTATATTTTGGAGCTTTCACAGAGACTTGTTTTTAAGACTTGTTTTCTACACTGATATCCAGGACTATGTTTTTCAGTTCACACTGAAACTTATTTTTTAAGGCTTGATTTCTACACTGATGTCTAGTGCTTTTACTTTGTAAGGCACTTAAAACGTATTCTTACTTACTTAAACTTGCTTACTTACTTAAAACTTATTATTAACTTAGTATTAAAACCTCTATTTCATGTCTGTGTTGCTTAATTTACTTTAATCCATCCAAATGTTTTAACTCAAACCCTACATTTTGATCTCTCTCTGAGGAACTCAGAGAGGCCTCTGTTTTTCAGACTCCAACACCCTCTAAAAACCCAAATGAAAGAAGAGCCAAGAGCACAGAACCCCTATGTGGACCCTTCACACCCAGGGACAGAGCCTGGCAGAGCAGGGCTGGGCAGGGGAGGGACAGAAGAGCTGCTTGGGTGTCTCTTGGTGGCACCAGGGTGGTGAAAGGAGAGGCATAAGGAGACCTGGGGCTGCTTCCTTTACCTGTGCTCATGACTGGCCTTTGTCACACTGACCCTCCATCTGCTGCTGGCCCCCTTTTCTGAAGGTGAAAGGATTTAACTCATTCATGTTTGAGCTTGTGAGTCTTTGCTACTTTTGTTTCTGGAGCACTTGGGTATATTTGATTGATAAACCTTGTAAAAAGGCAATGTCTCATTATATAATAGAATATATAGAAATATGCACATATATTAGAGAGAAAAAAATAAAATCATTAAGAAATAAAAAAGTAGTCCAGTGACTCACCGAATGGGTCATAATTACAAGTGAAAATAAACATCCCACTGGATTGGAAACCTGAAAGAATGAATTCTAATGCTTTGTATCCTAAATCAGCTTTTACTTCCTGGGGAACAGGTTGACAGGATTAAATCTGTTTTATTTTTGAGCTCACAGTCGGTGATTTTTCCAGCCTAATGACAGCACATCTCACTTACCCACATAGGTCCCGACTGCCATCAGAAAACCCTGACTCCCGAGGTTGGTGGAACCATTTGCCATCTAGTGGACAGTGGAAACCTCACTCCGTGCTTGGCCCGAGTAGAAAGAAGTACACCTGGATTGAGGTGTATTCCTTGGAAATCTGGCCTGGCTCATTGGCCAAGGCATTCACTTTTTATAAATAAGTAATGGTGCAAGATCCAGCTCACCTCCTGATAATTTATAATCTGAATGTTTAAAATCAGGCACCTTAATTGAAGCTGGAGTGAGCAATTTGTCCTCTTTTCCTCTTGCACATGGATCTTGCTGTGCTGTTCAGTGTTTGACCAGAGCAATTTGTAGTGGTTACAGACACAGTCGAGAGGAAAAGTTTGGTCTTCTAAAATATATGACTTTCCTCTCCTGACTGTGCCTTGTTAGTCCAAAAAAAAGGGTGGGAAGACCCATGAGATGAAGAAACCCATTCACACCTTTGGCCTGCCCAGACTACCTTATTTCTATTTAATTTAGCAGGCTTAATTCTCCAGTCTGGCTTAATTTTTCCCTACTGGGAATTCTTTGTATAAGGGAAAAAGTCCCTTTTCATGACTTGATGCAAACTGGAAACCTTGTTTTGACCTGTCAGACAAGATGCATGAAAATCTGCCATTCCTCCTAATTTAAGTAATTTAAATGCATTTAAAAGATATTTCTCAACAGGGTAAGAGTTTCCACATTAATCTCTGGGTTTGAAAGAATCACCAGTAGTGCAGTTGTCACACCTTGACCTTGGTAAATGGTCCTGTACACTGGGAAATTTGGGGAGGTGGGAGGTTCACAGGCGAATGGGCTCAGTGGTAAAAGAATCTTGGATCAATGTGCAGCACAGGTGACTGCAAAATCTGATGTCTTTGGCAGTGAGGGACCACAGATGTTTCCTGCCACAAGGATCAGGAAGGTTGAGCTGCAGAGAGGTGGAGACGTGACCAGAGTGGGCTAATCCTGGTGCCCTGAATGCCTGACATGTTTTAGCTGTCAGTGGCATCAATAATACCATGGCTTGTATTGCAGGAATGCTTTCAAACACCATTCAGGCTTTTTAAAAAAAGTTGGAAGCAAACAATCAGCATTATCTTGATATTCCATTCATGAATAAATATGATTTTAATTTACTGAAGCTGCCAGTGCACACACACACAGATACTCACTCAGGCACACCCAGACACTCCCACTGAGCTCTCTAGCCTGTCCCTTCCAGCTCAGAATATTCTGTGATCTGTGATCTTCCACATAAAATAAATACCCTGCTTTTTATGGAACAAGCCTGGCTGGGAAGTTAGATAAACTAAACAGAATGTGCCTATTTGGTGGAGAGGAGCTCTTGGGAAGATCAGGTAACATTCAATATAATGAATCACATCCTGACACCTTTTCCCTCTCTAGACTCTTACAGCCAATGTGTTTTTAGGATCTAAGCTCATGCTCTGGCTCCGTTTTCATTTTAGAGACAGCTCTGGGTTCCAGTGCCAGCAAGGCAGCCCTGCCACTCTCCTGCTGCTGTTCCCAGGGGCTATGCTGGTCTCCAGGTGTTAACTTTGTGCTCAGTGCCAATGAGCTCCACCTTATCCACCTGCACGTTGACCTTGGGTGGTTATCAGGACAAGCTCTGGGCTTTATGCACTGAGAACACAACTCCACCATTGTTCCTGAGACTGGCTGCTGGGCCCTGGGTGCCTCCCATGGAAATTAGTGGGAATTTTCCATCCATCCCCCTGGAAAATCTCATGGATCACAATGCACAAAAATCCTCGACCAGAAAATGACCCACAAAGATACTGATACCTAATGAGCTCTAGGACAGCAGATGTTTCATACCAGACAGAGTGTGCTAAGTTAACTGGTTCATAGAATTAAAGGTTTGATATGTTAGTGTGTTCAGCTTTTGGCCCCTTATGGCAAGAAAGACTCTGAGAGGCTGGAGTATGTCTGGAGACAGGAATGGAGCAGGGGAAGGGGCTGGAGCCCCAGGAGAGGCTGAGGAGCTGGGAAAGGGGCACAGCCTGGAGAAAAGGAGGCTCAGGGGGGACTTTGTGGCTCTGCACAACTCCCTGACAGGAGAGGACAGCTGGCAGGGTTGGGCTCTGCTCCCAGGGAACAGGGACAGCAGGAGAGGGAACGGCCTCAGGCTGGGCCAAGGGAGCTTCAGAGTGGATACTGGGTAAAGTTCTTCACTGTGAGGGTTGTAAAGCCCTGGCACAGCTGCCCAGGGCAGTGTTGGAGTCCCCATTTCTGGAAGTGTTCAAAAAACCTGTGTATGTGGCACCTGGGGAATGTGGTTTGATGGTGACCATGATGGTGGTGGTTGGGCAGTTGAACTCAATGACCTTGAAGGCCTTTTCCAACCTTAGCAATTCCATGATCCGGATTTCCTTCACAGCATGAACATTCAGTGCAGAGCCTTTGCTGAGAGAGGGTGGATTTAGAGATTGACATCTTCAGACTACAGGCAACAACTGGATCTGATCTTCAGGGACATTTTACCTATTGCTGATTTTTACCTCTTTGGTCTTTCCCTGTAGTCCAGTTGTAATATCAAGCACCTGCAAGATAAGAAAAAATAGATTAACTATAATCCAAGACAGGTCCATAAGGCATATTGTAAACTGTGCCCTAGTCAACAAGGAATGAAATGACAGGAAATAGCAAGGGCATGTATAGTATCAATAAATAAAATATGAAACTTCTTTGTCCTGCCTAAGGCCTTTTCTCTGGCTTGTTCAGAGCTGGCTGTACATTCCTGTTTGCCCTGTGATTAGTTATTTTAAATTGAGAATAAATTTCTTTTGCTCTGCAGCCTTTTCTAGCATGATCTTTATTGTTGTTGGTGATACCAACAGGCTGAGGCTCGAGGGCTATGAATTCAGACCTGCAATTTGCCCATCTGTGTGCTCTTATGGGAACAGAGGGAAAACTCTTCCAGAGTTTTTCTCTGGAAAACTGGGGGAATCAGAGCATGGCCATATGGATTGTGTGGTTTATGGTTCTTCCTGTGCTTCCTCCTCTCTTTGTTGGGAGCTGCACCCCAAGAGGTGCAGTAGCCCTACAACAGATTTGGCCCTGAGATGTTTCATCCACAAGTTTCCTATGAGCTGGACACCTGGGCATTGGGGCTGTGAGAATAGATGGAGAGTTGAACCTTCATTTACCAAACAACAGACAGAGAGGTCAAAATGCAAACATAATATATAAAAATATATTCATCACAGGCCTGATACCATGTGACCACAAACTAAAATTAAATATAGAAATAATATTCTTCCATTTGTGAGGAAGGCCAGGAACTAACTCAAAATTAAATGTCAGATAATGGGTTATTGAGGCTGGTTTCAGGGTTCACAGAACACAGAACAACTATTCCTGGATTTAATTAACAAAGTTTGACACTCCAGAAACAGTTTTTGGATCACCAAGAACCTGCAGCCTATGGTGAATGCAATTAATAAAAAAGAACATCTTCACCATGTGTTGGGGGTTGGTTCTTTCCCTTTTCCCTCTGTGGAATTTTCCCCATTGTCATGCTAAGATACCTGTTGACTGGGCCCTGGTGACAAGGGGGAGGAGAGAGAGGAGGGAAACCCCACAAGATTCAAACATCCAGAAGAGGAAGCGGAAGGTTCTGGCTTGCCCCATTTTTCCCCCGTGGAGTTCGGATGAGAAGGACGATCTCTGCCTCAGTCCCAACCCTGCCATCCCAGTGCCGGGAGCCATCCCCACTGCTGTTGGACCCTGCCCTGCTGCCTTCTCGCTGTGAACTAGCACCATCCAGCACTCTGCTGAGCACCAGGACCCACACCATGAGCGGAGGGCTCTCTCCATCTCTCTCTCCCCCTGGGACAGCGCTGCCATCACCCCCAGCCCTCCTGCGGCTCTGCGGGACCTGCCCGCCCCCAGCACCGGGAACTGCAGCTCAGGGAAAAGGTGCCTGCAGCCAAAAAACACTGGGACTGAGTTACTGTTCTGTTTGTGGGTAATTTCATAGCTGGTGTTGTTCTTGTTTGTCTTGTTAAATATACTAGTAAAGAACTGTTATTCCTACCCCATATCTTTGCCTGAGAGCTCCCTTAATTTCAAAATCATAATAATCTGTAGGAAGGAAGGATCACATTTTTTCAGTCCAAAGGGAGGCTTCTGCTTTCCTTAGCAAACACCTGTCTTTCAAACCAGGACATCATGTGATGAAATGCTCTTTTATTAAATGAGCAGATGGTTTGACCAGGAGCCTGATTTGAAAATAACAAACTGTAGACCTGGAGCCATTTTCTTCCAAAGGAATGTCTTGCCCTCTGGCAGCCAATCAAAGCTCCAATAAACAGTGAACATACAGTCTTCATCCCCACAACCGACACCTCTTCCAAACCCTGGAGGGAAGGATGTGTGAATTCAACCATTCTCTGGGATCTGCCCCAGAGCAGGCAGGTGGCCCCAGCACTGCCCCATCCTGGATTTCCATCAGCTCCTGACACAAAGCCCTCTCCAAGGCACATGGGATACTCAGCAAGTGGTCACAGCTTTGTGCCTTGCCATTGTGTGAAAGGAAAACTTTATTCCAAGGTACAAATTTTTAGGGCTGGGACAGTGTCCTCTATCCAGGCTTGGAAAACATCCAGAACAAAAATCTCTTTGTCCCGCTGCAGTTATTCAAACTGCTGCAAATTTTCAGTGGCCCTGCAGAATTCAAGCTGCTTTGCAAAGGTGGGTAACGTGCATCTGCTCCCTCCCTTTATCTTCATTCACTTGTTTGCACCCTCCCCCAGCCATCCTACATAAGGTGAGCCAACACCTGGATGCTGATGCCAAAGTGAAATTCTCCACTGGAAAAATCTGTTATGTTTTAGTTTTTTCTCTTTATGAAGCACACACCAGTGCCTGGGCCATGCTGCAGCCCCAGCACAGGAATGAACCAAATGGAAATTTCTGCTGGGCAACTCACAAGGCCCACTGTCATTCTGGTCTGATTTTGGGTAGAAGAATCAGGCAAATAATTCTATTTATTTATTAAAGCATTATATTTATTTGTTTGTCATAGGCTTGCTATGCATCAAAGCTTTGGATAGGCAGGCTGAGCCTTGTGCCTGAGTCTGTTCCAGCTGGAGAACATGGTTACCATCACTAAAACATGCAAAAAGGCATTTCCTTGTGACAGAAATGTCAAGATCCAGTTGCAATGAGTTCTTCACAGATTTTAAGGCCCAAAATGCTTGGAATCCCGGCGCTGGCACAGCCATCAACATTCATTAGTGCTAAAAAATCCAAAGAAAATGAAGATAGTATCAGTACCAGTATTTATATCAGTTTATATCTCAGTATCAGTGTCTCCTTACCAGATGAGATCCCTGTATCCAGATAGGAAAAGTCTTAAATACACAAATCTCAACCCCCAGTTATGTCCCTATTCAAGGCTTCCATTTGTCTCAAAAATGTTGAAAACACTTGTGGTGCAACTCAACAGGAAGAAAAGTCTGCACAGCTCCAAGGTACCATGAGAATTTGGGTTCAAATGGGAGGAAGGTTCTGGGGCAGAGCCACAATGCCCTGATCTGTGACTTACGTTCAGTGGCCACCAGCTGGTAGAGGGGCAGCCCCATGCAGAGATTTTCAATGTGTTTTCCATAGATAATCCAGTCTTTAAAATCCCCCAGCCTGGAATTGCCAGGTTGGAACTGGGCCCACACATTATTTGGAGAGTATACATCCTTCATGGTCTGAGAAGAAAAGGTCAAATGCCATCAGAAATGTAGCTTTAGCTTCACTCTACTTTCAGAAGGACACCCTTTCAGAAGGTTCCCAAACATATAATCACCTTCCTTTGCCTCACTAAAAAAACATTAGATAAAGAAGCTTCATGCTTTAATAACAATAATAATAATAAATTATTCAGTAACAAAATTCACTAGATATTAATTATGTCAACACAGCAAGCCTGAGCTGTATTGCTGCCATAATAAGTTATATTATTGGCATCAAGTTTTGCTGTAAATGTGCTACTGGGATGACACAAAATGGACCAGAACTCCAGTTCACCTCCAGGCAATACTTCCAGTCTCCTTCTGAAACCTCAGCCTGAATAGGGAAGTCAAAATCCTGTCAAATAAATTGATCTCTACCTTCTGTTCTGAGGAAAAAAAATAAATCAGGCAATGTCAAGGTCAAAATATCAGCAGGACAATGGATAAAGGGAAAATTTGCCTGAACTTATACTGTGATCCTGTCAAAATAGCCATATCACATCAGTTCCAAGGACAAGGGATTGTACAGCTCAAGACACCTCAACAACTCCCCATAAAACTGCAGGGGGACCATGATGGTTTATTATCTTAAAAGAATGTTCTGCATGATATTCCCTTCAAGTTGTGTCTTGTCAGAACAATCCATCATTGCTAAGACAGCACCAGTCATTCCTGAGCTGCTTTAGGGGCAGAGTGTAGGGTCCCCCTCACACCACACTGCTCCCATCCCTTCCTTGCCAGCAGCGAGGGTTCCCCACAAAGTCACCTCTCTCTCAAAAGCCAGATGTCCAATCTCGTGCAGCTCTGGGATAAATTCCTTCTTTATTTTCATGATAAAGCAGGCATTTCGTGAAAATAACCTGGTTGCAATATACCCCTGTGATGGAAAGAATTGAGGTTAAATCATTAGAAATGGCTAACGCTGACATCCATTGATGCTCTTTACTCTTTGGGGCAATCTGAAGGAACAGCAAGTGGCTGCAGAGGCTGCTGTGGATTCACTCACATGTGTGTAGTCAAAAATAGTGTCAGAGGAGTAGACGCCAGAACGGACATGGACATCAACAATGTGCTCCTCATTGTGGATGGTCATGGTCCCAGTGACATAGTTGCTGACAGGATCTCGCAGGACAAAGGTCTTTGGTAAAAAGCACAAAATCATTGCTCATCACCTGGCTTCCATCTTTAGCAGGCGCAACAACCCCCAATGCTTTCTGCTTCCCCCAGTGCTTTAGTATTTAGTAAACACTAAATCCCTTAAGAACCCTGGACCAGTCTGAGGAGGCTCTTGAGCTGGAGGTCAGTTATCAAACACGCCCTTCTGCAGGCTGAAGAAAACCTGCATGGGATATCTCAGTCATTCTGGGCAGCAGGGACTGGCAGAAGACTGCTCCAGTCTCCAAATGTTTGACTGAGCTAAGGGGATCTCTGTCCCCCTCACTTCTTTTTACTTTGCACCTGTACAGGACCTCTGGCGAAAGCTATTTTTCTCCATACTGGACAATAAGCAACTTGCTGGTTTTAGTTTCTCTGTGGTTTTCCTCCTATTCTATTCCTCCTGGCCAGGGATCCAACACATTTTAAACACTCATGTGCAGGACAAGGCTCATCACTCTACTCACGTTCAATGCAGAAGTCTGAGCCCAAAAAACTCCCAGGCAAATGAGGGCTGCAGCCTGTGAAAGGAATCAGAATTCTCACTTGTCAGAAACACCAGGCAGTCCCATAAAAAACCCAGTCCATGAACTGGGGGAAGGAGCTGGAGCATCAGTTTGAAAAATTACCCACTTAGCATGTATATTAGCTGAAAACAACTACAATTCCTCATTATAAAGTTTTTGCTATCAGGCTCTACTTTGCCTGTAACTGAAAACGCAGAAAAACTTAACCATTACATTTCTGCAGTTTTCAGAAATTCCTCCTTGATGCCATGTTACTTCTTGATTTGCCTCTACAACTGCACTTATTAAATCATAATAAATAATAACCCTCCCCTTCTGAACAGTCACTAATTCTGCATTCTTTGCTCAAATGAGGCTTCCACTGACTTTTCTGACCCAAGAAATGTAAGTTCTCCTCTTTTCACCCAAAGAAACAACACAGAGATCATATTATTGTACCACTGTATTGCACCACTTACTTGAGCATCTTCTCCTCTATCCTTTCATTTTTAAAAGTGAGGACCTTACAGTATTAAAAGTTCAACAGAAATGGAGATACTCACAAATCTCTTCATTTTTCTTTCAGATGAGAACAAGAGGCTGCAGAAGGTAAGAACACAAGGAAATCCCAGAGACCTTCAACTTTTATATCTTGCTGGAGGTGTGGGAAACACTTGACAGAACTTTCCTTCATGACTTGAACAAGTCCATATCTACATGTCGTAAGCCTCCTATCTGAATTTTGGGTTGGCACAGATAACCTGACCCAGATATATTTAAAGCACTCAGTAAGTCTCAGTAAATCAATCACTCTGCAAAAGGCTATTATTCACTGGTTTAAACTTTAGTCTTGCTGGTTCTATTTTTTTAAATATTTAACAGGATATTATCCAAAATTAAATGACATTGGGAATAACACTGCTATTTATTCATACAAACTGCATTTTGTCTTCTGAAACACAATCCCTAACAGCCTGATGGGTAGTCTGCAGAGAAATGCTAGGAAGAAACACCCGTGTCATGGTGGCCTCCATGTCAGCTAACAAACAGACCAACTCTTCAGCCACTTCTTTCATTGAAAATATTGGATGGGCCCTTAGCCACCTGACAGTGACATCCCTGCCCATGGCAGGGGGTTGAAACTCAATGATCTTTAAGGCCCCATCCAACCCAAACCACTGTGGGACTCCATGATTGCATTCTATGTGCAGGGACTCAACAAGAAGTGCTGCTCATTTTTTATCAGTTTCCACCATGAACAGAGCACATGCACTGAATGAGTGACAGAGCTGGGAACAACAGCTGTGCTTCACAGGACAGCCTGGGGCACTTCTGGCTTCCTCAGCACATGAAAGACTGACATGAAAACTCAGAAGCTCCGTGGTCACAGAAGGTCAGAAACAAAAGGAGCAGGATGGGGATTCCCCCTTTAAAGCTGCTGATTTCCGCATTTTGTGAAAACGCCAATGACCACAACGTTGCCATGAGAATGTTCTCTGGTGTTCTCAGGTGACTGTGACTTTGCCTGGACTCCTCCTCATCCGCTATTCTGCACCAGCCAGTGCTGGCACCTGGATGAATCACATGCTACTTTCTACTAGAAGGTCGTAATCAAGACTGGTTCCCTCCTAATACAACAAGAACTCAAACTAACAGCAAGCACATTTCTGTAATTTCTCTTATCAGAAAAAAAAAAAAAGGAGAAGGAGATTGTACAGAAATATCTCTCAGCAAACAGGCCTCAATGGAAAAAGAAAAAAAAAAGGAAATTGCACACATTTGCTTTATGCCACCTAAGTCCACACGAGAAAAGGTTATCTCAAGCGTAACAATGCT
The DNA here is from genome assembly GCF_963662255.1 of Cinclus cinclus. NCBI lineage: Eukaryota > Metazoa > Chordata > Aves > Passeriformes > Cinclidae > Cinclus > Cinclus cinclus. The sequence continues at coordinate 752,581 of NC_085074.1, read as the reverse complement.
GTGCTGCTAAGCAATATATCAGAAAACACATAAACAGATATCAAATTCTGCTAAACCCTGTTAGACTAATTAGGTTGATGTTGCACTTTTGAAAGCTGGCTCTGTCTCTTCTTCTTAAAGGATTCTTTATTTTTAAGATTACAGGTACATCAGAAATAGAGTAGATTTTGACCATCAGGTATTTCACAGCAGAATTATAACAGGGTTCAGGTATGGCAAGTTAAAAAAAAAAAAAGCTTAATTTAACTTTACCTCTGTAATTATGCCTTCATGTACTCATTTTGTCTGAAGAACACTTGAGAAGCAGCAGCTTCTGATTCACTCAGCATCCATGTGCTTAGGCACAGGGAAGGGCAGAGCAGCAGGGGAGATCTGTAGTTGTTTCCTGAAGGAGAACTACAACAATAGCAATGATCTCAACATCTGCACTTGTACTGCACTGAGTGAACTCCACTGATCCCATCAGACAAGGACAAAAACTAAAGGTAAATTTCTAAAAAGCATTTTCTAATTAATGTGATTGCAAGAGGACACAGCCCAGGTTGTTTGTTTCAGACAAAGCCTTTGATATAATTCCAATAGGCAGGCCTTGCTTTGTGGAGACTTTTTGCCCACAGTTCATCTCCCAGGAACACAGCTGAAATCAGCAAGCAAGTGCTTGAACCCAAGCGCCAGAGTCCTAGAGGCACCCTCCAATGGGAAGTAGCTGAAGGAAGGAGCTGCCTAAGAAGGGCTGAAACCCCTCTAATTTCACTTTGGCCAGTCCTCTGGCAGAGTGAGGCTTATCTTACAAAGCTGTGACTCAGAATCCCTCAGTGAACCTTGCTACCTCTAGTTTCTGGTCCCTTTCTCAAATCAGCCCTTAGTCCATAATCAGGTGCTACTCTCCTGAAAAGGCTCTCAGAACATGCAGGGCCATGTCTGACAAACAGAAAGCAGATTCTGAATGAGCTTGGAGAGGAAGGTCAGAAAAAGAACTCAGCAATTCCTGTGATTTAGAACCAATCTCATCATCTCTGGGGACTCATTCAATATTTTTAACACAGCAAGATAACCACCCCCCTTGGTTTGAATTGTGTTTTTGGTTAGAGACACAACTTCAGGCTGAGTCTTTTGCCACATTGGCACAAAGCATCAGTCACTACAAGTTTACTGGGAATCTGTGCTCTGCTTCTGATGAGCCTTGGTTTCCAGTTAAAAGTGCCTGTTAAACACATTGAGCTTACCATGCCCAGTTTTCTCTCCCTTCCCTGTATGCAGTGAATTCAGTCAGGCAGGTATCAAAGCCTCCTCTTATCAGAGCACTTCCCCAGGAAGCTCGTCATGCTTCTGTGAACACAGGGCACCTGCCAATAAGGTAAACCTATGTTCAGATTTAACTTTGGGATATTATGTATAAAAAGTAAGAGTACACATCAATTAGCAGCAGAGCTGGCCTGGCCTACCATCCAAATGAAGTTGCCTGTAAGTATATCTACCACTTTCTCATAAAACTCTTAAGGCTGGGCAGCTTTTAAATGGTTTTGAGCTTTTCATGACACTGTGTAAACTCTTAGGGATTTCTGCAGGGCTCAAAAAGTGAAAATGCCAAAGGGGTGGGGACTACAGGGGAGAAATCTCCCTTTTGGCAGGGATGGAACTCCACATGCCTACTCAAACGTGAAAGAGAGAAGTGCTCTGTTCCAGGGGCAACACACACTCGTGACACACCACACAACAATATTCTCTCCTTCACAACTCAGAGGCAAATCAACAGTCTCAGCAAGCCACATAAAGTTAGGGCTCAGCTGTTTGCTGAGAGTGTGACACATGAAAGACTCCGGGTGCAGGATGGTGACACCAAGGTATTTACAGCAGCCTGAAACTGGTGCGGGAAAAATTCCCAAGCATTACTTTTAAATACTCTAGGTGAGACTTTGACCTTTTTCATCAAAATCCTTCTTTGAAGGAGATAAAATCTGGGACTGAATCAATATTCACAGGACTTTCTTCAAGAGAATAATTGGTCACAACAGTTAACACAAAAGAATTTTTCATTGTAACAATAGGAAATCTCTCCAAAAGGTATCACAAGATATTTGGACACACCTGAGCAACAGCAACCTCATGCATTGTTGAAACTGTGTGGCTTTATAAAGAGGTAACAAATGTTTGATGTCCCAATTTTATGAATGGAAGGGCTTGTGCCTTCCTTTAGACTATTAATCCTGTATTAGGAGGATGAGATCACCGTGAAGATGCTCAGGTCCAGTTGCTGCTGTGTTCCAAGTACAGAGCTGAAATGTGCACCCATATTCCAACTCTTCACAGCAGGTGCACATGGACATTTCTCAGATCTGCTTCACCTCCAAAATCAAAAGCTTGAGGTGAAAAGTTCACTCTTGCAAATAATTATTTCAGAGCACATTTTCCCAGTAAGTTACTGAATTCGGGCTGGGCAAGTTTTAGAACCCACTGTGTTTCAGTGACCTTCTTGCTGGGGCTAAGAGCCATTTCTATGCATGTATTCTGTGAACTCATCAACAAATAATTCTCCTGCATATTTAAATCCTCTTCAGCTGGGCCCCACTGCAGAGTGCTGAATCTGTATACAAAGTAAACAGGAAGTAAAAATTATTTCAAGACAGCACATAATTTGATGCAAGATAAGTAGCATGTTCTTCAGGTGTTTTGAATTTCAAATGTTCATTTCAGATTGTGATTGCATCTCTTCTTGGAGTTTTTCTGGCTCCTGCTCTTGCCAATCATGTAAGTATAGAGCTGAACACAGCTACTCACTACTGCCACAGGAACAACTGGTTTTAGCTCTTGTCTCTGAGAAATGTGTTTCTGGAAGTGAAGCTGCTTTTTAAAGCCTGTTATTTAGAAGAAAATTGCATTTCAATTTTTATGTGATAATGAAGAAATTATTTTCATGCTTGATGTTTCAAGGAAAAAAGACAGTTACCATATATGGAATCAAGAGTGTCTATCTTGAGATGAGCATAAACACTGAAAATAATGGTGGGGAGAGAAACAAATATTAACCTGATTGATCTGACCACAAAATACAGTAGAATACTGTAAGTAATGTGGTGCCAGCAAGATCCTGCTGGGGAAAGGACAGTAAGGAATTATTTTTACTTCTTAGAAAGTAAAGGCTTCCCATCTTCATTCTGTGTCAAGAAATTTTCTCCCCTTTAATCTGATCTCCAAGAGCAATAATTTCCCAAAACATGGCTATTAGAGCTAATGCTTTATTGAGTGAAACACTGCTGGAAATCTTTGAAGCTAAATCCTTACCTCTTTTAATCTTTTCCAAAACTCAGAACATGGCAAACAACTTTAATGAGCAGCCCAGGGAAAACTCAAACCACTCTGAGATCAGGGTCAGCACCAACCCAAAGGACAGATCTGAGGCCTGGAAAACCATCTGGGACTTCAAGACTGTAAGTAGCTGCCACCTCAGCACAAGAAAAATGGCAAAAGAGAAAAAAGTTTTTTAAAAAAGCACCAAAGCTTCAACAAAATTTCATCATATTTTAGAGGACATGATTGAAAACATGCTCCTTCAGCCTTGGGACTGTTTCCGGTTCACTGTGTGCTGCGTTAGCTTTTCAGCAGCAAATTACTTCACGTGTCCTAAGCAGCAGAACACATCATACACGTGGCATTACTGGAGGAGGCAATTCCTTTTACCAAAGTCTCTTGTCAGCCTTCATGACACATTTACCTAAACAATATAATTGAAAGCACCAATATTTTTCTTTCCCTTTGCACTATTTGTAGGAAGCCTTTCTTTTAACCAGTGCCTCTCTCTAGCAACACACTTCTCTTTCCCTGTATATTGTTTGCAACAAAAAGGGGTTTTTGTTTAATTTTAACAGGGCTATGTTGCAACCAAGGTGTTTTCAAAGAACACCTGCATCATTGCAACAACCAGCAAGAGATTTTGGCTTGGCAAAAACTTGCCTCCACCACCTCCAGGAGACCAGGTAGGATGGTGGTTGAAAGTGGAGCAAAAGCTCATTGATTATCAGTGAAAAGCACTTGTTCTACACACGCAGGAAAAAAGGCTCCAGGAACTGAAGAGAACCTTCTCAGCTGGCTGAATCTCTTTAGAAGTTCTTTGAAAAGTTGCAATGCCCATGAGTAACCCCAATTACTGTTCAGTCTGGCCTTGGACACTTACAGAAATGAGGCAGCCACAGCTTCTCTGGGCAACTTGTGCTGGGGCCTCCCCACGCTTATGAGGAAGAATTTCTTCCCAGTATCTCATTTAACCCTTCCCTCTGGCAGGGAAGCCATTTCTCCTTGTCCTTTCAGTCCAAGCCCTTGTAAATAGACTTGCCCAATCTTTCCTATTGGCTCCTTCGGATACTGGAAGTCCATGATGAGGTCACCTACAGCTTCTCTTCTTCAGGATGAACAGTCCCAATTATCTCAGCCTTTCCTCATAGCAGAGCTGCTCCATCCCTCTGATCATGCTAGTGGCTCCTCTAGACTTTCTTCAGCAGCTCCAGCTCCTTCCTGTGCTGGGCCCATGGGCTGGGGGCAGCTCTGAAAGTGGGGTCTCACCTGAGCAGAAGGGAAGAATTCCCCTGGAGCTGCTGCCCATGTTGAAGGTCAGCCCAGGACATGGAGGGTTTCTGGGCTGTTGGTCCACATTGATGGATCATGTCCAGCCTGTCACCCACCAGGCCCCAGGTTTTTCTTGGCAGGGCTGCTCTCGATATGTTCATTACCAGCTCTGAACTGCTGGTTTTCTTAGATGCTGTTTTCTGGCTTTGTTTCTTTGATGCTCAGGGACTTGGGCCTTACCAATTACCACCCAGAGAGAATCGCTTCATTATCTCCAGGAACAGACTCCAAAGCTTGAGCCCATATGGAAAACGCATCCAAGCCCTGTGCCGAGGAATTCCCTCCTACCTCGCTTACCCAGCTCCTGGTGAGTCTGCTGCTGACAGACTTTGTGTTCCAAAATGAAGACAGGTTAACAGGATTACAAAAAAAGATTCAAGCAAACATAAGCATGTCACTTACTGAAATCCTGTGGTTTTCTATGACTTCTTATACATGCCTGTGTACACACCTAAGGAAATGCAGCAGGTCTGTCACTCTCCTGCATGCAGTGACCTGGAGTGCAGACATTCTCAGGAAGGTTCTGGGATCTAGCTCTTGACATAAGCCTGAAATTTTTAGGCAACTAGTTGGAAGCATTTCGGATACATTTGTATTTTTATATTTTCTTTGTCCAAAACTAATCCGTTTTTCATTTTCTCTCAGGATCAAACTTTTTAAGAGGATCAAACTTCTCATCAGGATCCAGCTTCTTAGAGCGAGATATTTCATGACTGAAATTTAAGATTAATGAACTGCCTGGTTATTACTGTGGTTACTCCTGGAAAAGTCTGCAGAAGAAAATTCATAGAACTGTGTACCCATAAGTAAGATTTTTCTCCTTGATAATCTTCTCTGGATCATATTTTCAATCATTTATCTTTCTTCTGCTCTGTGTGGAAGATGTTGAGTCTCAATAAAATTTATCATCAACCTACACTGATCTGTGCTATGTTTTTACAAACACTTTGAAAAAGCAGAAGCAATTCCAAAGATAAGTTGCAAAACTAATCTTCTTCCAAAATCCCAATTTTGGCATTTAAACCTCTTCCAGTACAACTTCCCATGGAGAGTTCGAATGCTGCCTTGGGCAATTATTCATCAATACTAGAAGAAAACGGTGCTAAACTTACTACAATATCCATATTTAAAGTAACATGAGATGAGTATAACTGATTTTTATTTTGATTTCTGATTAACACAGTAAAATGCAGTAATGTAATGCAACATGTAATGTTTTGCTTTAAAAATAAATATTGCCATGCATATGACCAATTGCACTATTGCTCTGATCAGCCCAGAAACTGAATTGCAGATAACAGAATTAAGAAGTGTATTAAATGCAATCTGGAGTTGAACACAGATGCTATTTAAGAATGTTTCATAAAGTTTTAACACAGGAAGAAAAGAGGCATACTCTAACCAACTGCAAGTTGGTTGAAAGCATCAAATTATAGTTAGGCTAAAAGGAAAGCAAAAAAGCCCGAGCCTACTTTCTTCATCGAAAACTTCAGCAACTCACTCTGTCTGGAAAACACATCTTCACCTTCCCTCCTCTCTCAGGGGCCCTTCCCTTGCTCTTTGAAAGGAGTTACTTCAAGAGACACTTTACCCGCTCAGGAACACCCCAGGGTTACTCTAAGGACACAGCAGCCTGTTCTCTTCAGGAAAAGCCTTCTGGGGACTCTAAGGGTCAACTGATGTGAAAAACAAAGCAAAACTGCACCCAAAAATGTTTTAGCACCTCCAAAGAAAAGCAACTGTAGGGTTGCAGCATTTAAACAACAGTTCCTGCCTGACCTGCCTGGGGTTTCTGGAGAGACTCTCCTCTCCTGTTCCAACTTGACACTGTGTTTTCCTTGGGATCCCACTGGCGCAGCTCTCTTCCCTGGTCCTGTTGGGAGGCACTGGGAATGTCTCCCTGGGGGCCGTGAGCCCTGTCCCAGAAGATGATGCCACGCACCCCCAGGCAGCCAGGATGTGACCTGAGCAGAGACTGGGGTGGATCTCGCAGCCCCACGGTCACCGTGCAGCACAAAGAGCCCAGCAGCCTCGTGGGCAAACAAGGGTAGCCACTGCCCGCCCAAACCTGAGCCTCCCTGGTCTCCAGGCAGGGAAGAGCAGGGCACAGCTGCTCCTGGCAAGGGACAGTGCCTGCTGCAATACCGTCCTGCTTAAAGCCAGAGCTCCAACAGGAGAGCAAAGCACCGGCAGCAAGGTCCAGCTGCTTGCAAAACTGCGTTCATTTCATGCACTTAGGAGGAAAAATCTGTCAAGTATTGTAAATTAATAAAGCTGGAAAGGTGTAAATGTCTCAGGGCTGCTTTGACAAGGCCATGGAGGCACAGATGCCTCAGCCCTCACTGCTGTATTTTAGTGGGCGCTATGGTGATCTGATAACATACAGTATATTTTGGAAGGTAAAAAGGCTTTCACACATTTTGTCTAATGCAAAGCTTTTTATGCTCTTGTTTAAGCACTACGGTATCTCCGGTCTTAAGTTTGATGTGAATTTTCAAAAGTAAATAGTACATGTCAGAAAAATGCAAAAACATATTTAATTTTTCACTGCAAATTGACTCCTATTTGATAACTATCAGATTCCAGCAGGTCAAAATGTTCAGAAGTACAATCCTCATGTTTATCAACTAGTTACACGAGGAAATAATTTTCAGGGAGAAGTGACAGGGAAACAAATGACAAAATAATTTTATTGTACCACTTAGCACTTCCACAGCAAATTCAGAAAACATATAAAAGGTGGAGGGTTCACACTGTTCTTTCTACCTGCAGGAGCATCAGCTCTGCAGTCAGGATGAATCTCCCTGTGAGTATGCATGCTTTTCTTCCTTATATACTGAAACTTTGATTCAAACCCATTCCTTTATCTCTCAGAAGGGTTCTGCCTCTCTGGGGCACTAAGGCTTTCTCTGGAGACATTTTGCTGCTCCAGAATGAGCAACTCACCCTCTGCTCCCCAGAGGAGCTGAGGAGGTAAAGGATTTTTTCACAGCTTGGCTGTACATTATTCAGAAAACAGGAAGCCTAATCCATGTCCATTATTGTCAATGCTTTTGCACAACTGGAGCACTGCACTAGGGGATCAAGCCCTTCCCTGTAATGCCAGAGCAGAAGAAAAGGAAAAGCTTTCTCCTCACTCTTGTAAAATACCTGTGTGAGCCTGCACAGGTCTGAGAAACAACTTGAGATTCAGCTCCTGAAAGAGCAAGTGTGAAATGTGTCTACTTTGCAGTGCCCTGGGGTAAAGCAAGAGTGCCTCCCTTTTGGGGCACTGATGCAATCCCAGCATGAAAGCCAAAAAGGATCCAAGGATCCCTTAAACACCAGATTAGGAAAAGGGAAGAAGGATTCTCATGATCAGATTTGTCAGCCAGAGCTGCAATTACACATTTGTATTTGATTTTCATTTCAGATTTTGACTGCCGTCCTTCTTGGACTCATCCTGACTCCAGCCCTTGCTGATTATGTGAGTACAGTGACCAATTTCCACATGAATGGCTGCTCTGCCTCTATTCCCTGTTCCATGAAATACTTTTGATTCTTTCTTCACCCCTTTGAAGGAAAAGAATTGAAGTCTTCTCAAACAGATGAAACTCTAAAGGCACTAGATGACAGGTGTCAGATGCAGCAGTGATTAATGGAATGCTTGAATGGAATTCTTATGGCTATTGCCCAATGCCAATGCCTTGATTTTGGGTCTATTTGAAAATACTGAGGGCACTACTGGCTCTTGAGGGCGAGACAGATCTTCTATTGTTGAAAGGGTTTTGAAAAGCATTGGAGACATCACTGACTAATGTTACCATCTAAAAGCACACCATTTGATTTTTCAGTCTCAGCAGCAGCAGACAAATCAAAACCAGGAAATCATCTTTGGTGGAGACTCCCAAATCACTATCACCGGTATCTCACAAAGCGTAAAGATCAATAGCCAGACAAGAGTGGCAATCATTGAGCAAAAGAGCAAAAATTTATCATGGAAAACGATCTGGAACTACAACACGGTGAGTGGAAGGAAGGAGTAAAGTTAAAAAGGTGATGCAAGGATGAGGGCAGCTTCTATATTCTAAATATTTAAAGTAAATGATGTGGGGTTGAAAATCCCAGTATTCATTACTGTTTGCACCCCTACTTTGACACAACCTCAGCAGTCAGAAAACCTGAACACTGAATGAGAAAAAATTCTATTTCACAGGGTGTCATTGCAACCAAAGTCACACAACAGAACACCTGCTACATTTCCATCATGAACAGAACTGACATGCCAAGCTTTGATAATCTGGCCCGACTGGCAGCAGAGAGCAGGGTAAGATTCCAAAGAAGGAGCAGCTTCCTGGCCCTGGAGATCATTGGTTGGTTTTTTTCTTCTGTTTTTCTTTCTGGAGAGGATCACATTGTCTCTAGTGGCAGAGCCTCCTTTCTCTAATCAGTAATGCATATAGGGAGTTTATTATAGAAATGACTGGCCTAAAGAAGGAAGGGGCTGTATTATCCTTCCCCCAGCTCCACTTTCTCTGAGGATGTTGAGCTCTGCAGTTTGCTGCATAAAGCAAAGGGCTCTGAGGAGCCTTTCAAGGGCTTTAATCTTTTTGGAATGCCTAGATCTCAAAGTTCTTCATAGACGGCTCAGTACCAAACTGCATTGGTCAGCTCCAAACTTGCTGTTGCAGCTACTCTTGGCCAGATTCCCTTGTCCTTTGGGGCATGAGAGAGCGTCTCCCTATTCCTGAACCCTTCCCCCACATGCCTGGAGACTTGTGGCCCTAGCTAAGGAAGGAGCTAGAGAGCAGAGGGAAGCAGAGGGCATGAGAGAAGACAGCAGGAAGGCAGCAAGGGACTTGAGCCGGGCCACAGATCATTCCAGGAGGACAAGAGAGGAGCAATTTATTTGAAACAAAGCCCGTGGGAGTTGTTCAGAAAGACCTGTCCCACTAGAGCACCCAGGGGGTCACAGAGAGGGGCCCTAAGCACCTCCTGCAAATAGTCAGAGAGCAAATGTATCTGACCAGCCTTGCTCCTGTTCTCTTGGGTTCCAGGTTAGAACGGGCGGCAGGAAGAGACTTCTCCTGCCGGCCTTCCAGCCTTCCAGCCTGAGTGCCTCTGAGGGACCAGGGCAGCAAATGTGCAAATGCTTTGGAAGGAGCTCTGGCTCCACAGAGCGGCCACACTCCTCATCTCCTCTTCAACGCTTTCCTTGCGTTGCCACTTCCCCTCAGGCTCCCTGCACCCTGACTCCCTTAGAACGAGCTCTGCCTTTGGAGCTGCCTACAAGGCTTGCTAGTCGTCCCACAGACCCCCAGGGAATTCAAAGATGTTCCTAAAGGCACGTTGGGCTCAAACAGCCAGAGGAACAGGCCTTGCAGGAACTAGCTCCTGACACTCAGCTTGCTGCATGCTGGTTTTTCATGTTTAGAACCTGCTCGGTCTTGGAAGGCCGACCAAGAAGATCACCTTTGTCACCAATGGATTGGTCAACAACCTCAACTCCTACGGAATAGACATCACCGCTATGTGCAGCGGACTCACCACCTACATGGCTTACGAAGTTCACAGTGAGTGCAAGCATGGGAATTCTCAGTGTTACTGCTCTGGTCTTTTAGTCTCCTGGGGCATGACTAAGGCACAGTTGCTGCTCTTGCACCTCAAAACCCACAGACGCCAAGGGTTTTCTTTCAGCAGTTGCACAAAGGGTTTGGCACCTCTGCCCATGGGGACTGCAAGAGGCTGGGGTCACAGCCCCCATAAATGAACCAAACCAAATCCTTACAGCTCATCTCCAGGTTGCCTAACAGAGCCTAAATTTGGATCCGGAGTGTTTCCAGCCACACTGTGCTCCATTGTAAAGCCCAGTCAGGAAGAAGTGTCATTCTAAGAACCACTGTTTTTCAGAACAGATACTGATGATGAGCTAACCCAGGAAGCCACCAAATCCGTGTGCTTCACATCATTAAATCAAGTGCCTTCAATCCTTTTAGGTTTTTTCCTGGGGCAATGATCCCATTCCTCAGGGCATTAATGACCTTTACATGGTAGGCTTCTTTCAGAATGTCACAGCCCGTGTGACTGGGCCCATGAACTGGCAGCAGCCTCACTGTCTAATGATCAACCTTCAGGACTCTCAGGAGCCAGTGCAATATAGCCTCAATTTCTGCATGGGAAATCCCAAAGGGTTTTCAAGACTACGTCTTTGTGGGCATTCCCTGCTGAGCCACAGAGCCAGTGCTCCATGGGGATTTCAAGAGAATCTGTCTCTTGTACAGCTCAAACAATCCAGGTGCAGCAATTCTTCAGAACCTGGCTGGCTCTCAGGAACACCAGAACCTTCCTGTATAAAGGCAACCAAATTTTAAGACATGTGGTCACAGGCTTTTTTTCTCCTTTTGTTACCTACACAGGCCTCCAAGGAAATCTGGGATCATGCGTAACCCTCAATATCTTGCAAGCTCTCGATCTGAAGTACTGCAATACCAATGGGAATGGCAACTGGAATGGTGGCTGGAATGGCAATAACATTGGAAATGGCAATTGGAACGGAAATTGGAATGGCGGTAACAACTGGAATGGCAATATCAATTGGAATGGACATTGGAACGGCAATGGCAATTGGAATGGCGGTAACAATTGGAATGAAGGTTGGAACAGTGGTAACAATTGGAATGGAGGTTGGAACGGTGGTAACAATTGGAATGGCGGTAATAATTGGAATGGCGGTTGGAACGGCGGTAACAATTGGAATGGCAGTGGCATTTGGAATGGCAACTGGAGTGGCAACGGACAGGTGAGAAATCCTTAGCCCTTACCATTGCTTAGACCAAATGGGGGGACTCCAGAGCTGCTGCCCAATGCCAACCCTGATGCCCTTCTTGCCTGGCATCTCCTCATCGACAGCTTCCTGCTGGAGGCTGCAGATGCTTCAAAAGAGCAATGGGTGAGAAGAGGTTGCCATTCAAGACCTTGAGCACAGATTAACTGTGGCCAGGGCTCTTGCATACGGCATCGTCCAAAGGCACCAAATAACAGCTGGCATATGCGGCAATGATTCCCTGAATCCATGGAAGGATTTCTTACAGCCTCTGCTCAAAAGCAGGCATTGATTCGGGGTTTTTTAGAAAAGATTGCGAGCAGTGCCGACACTTCCCGGAGGCAGCAATCCTTCCATTGCAGCAGGGATTTTTCAGAAGCTTTGGGCACATCACTGGCTCCCTTCAAAGGCAAAATGTCTTCTTTCCCTTGGCTTTTCAGTCTCAGCAGATTCCAGGCATCATCCTCAACAACACACAAGTCATCATTGGTGGCCAGTCCCAAATTGTGACCATCAACAGGCAATGGCACGTGGCAATCATTGAGCAAATGACTGGCAGCTTCTCCTGGAAAACCATCTGGAACTACAACACGGTGAGTGGCAGGGACAGGGCTCATTCAAAAAGCATCCAGGTAGTCTGGCTCCTTGTCCAGCCGGCCCTGGGTCGGCGATTGTTTCTTATTCTAACTATTTGGAGTTCACGATGGAGGGTATAAACTCCCAGCATTTGTTATCGTTTCCCTCCTGATTTTATGTCAATACTAACAGTTGGAAAAAAACCTGAATTGTGAGAGCTGAATAACTTCATTTCACAGGGCGTCATTGCAACCAAAGTCACGCAACAGAACACCTGCTACATTTCCATCATGAACAGAAGCGAGATGCCCCGCTTTGACAATCTGGAGCGCCTGGCACAAGAGAGCAGGGTAAGATTCCAAAGAAGGAGCAGCTTCCTGGCCCTGGAGATCATCGGGCCATTTCTTCATGTGCTTTTCCTTTCTGGAGAGGATCAGATTGTCTCTAGTGGCAGAGTTTCTTTGCACTCAGTACTAGAGTAGATGAGAAATTTGTTGTAGGAATGCCTGGCCTAAAGAAGGAAGGGGCTGTATTATCCTTCCCCCTGCTCCATTTTCTCTGAGGATGTTGAGCTCTGCAGTTTGCTGCGTAAAGCAAAGGGCTCTGAGGAACCCTTCAAGGGCTTTAATCTTTTTGGAATGCCTAGATCTCAAAGTTCTTCATAGACGGCTCAGTACCAAACTGCATTGGTCAGCTCCAAACTTGCTGTTGCAGCTACTCTTGGCCAGATTCCCTTGTCCTTTGGGGCATGAGAGAGCGTCTCCCTATTCCTGAACCCTTCCCCCACATGCCTGGAGACTTGTGGCCCTAGCTAAGGAAGGAGCTAGAGAGCAGAGGGAAGCAGAGGGCATGAGAGAAGACAGCAGGAAGGCAGCAAGGGACTTGAGCCGGGCCACAGATCATTCCAGGAGGACAAGAGAGGAGCAATTTATTTGAAACAAAGCCCGTGGGAGTTGTTCAGAAAGACCTGTCCCACTAGAGCACCCAGGGGGTCACAGAGAGGGGCCCTAAGCACCTCCTGCAAATAGTCAGAGAGCAAATGTATCTGACCAGCCTTGCTCCTGTTCTCTTGGGTTCCAGGTTAGAACGGGCGGCAGGAAGAGACTTCTCCTGCCGGCCTTCCAGCCTTCCAGCCTGAGTGCCTCTGAGGGACCAGGGCAGCAAATGTGCAAATGCTTTGGAAGGAGCTCTGGCTCCACAGAGCGGCCACACTCCTCATCTCCTCTTCAACGCTTTCCTTGCGTTGCCACTTCCCCTCAGGCTCCCTGCACCCTGACTCCCTTAGAACGAGCTCTGCCTTTGGAGCTGCCTACAAGGCTTGCTAGTCGTCCCACAGACCCCCAGGGAATTCAAAGATGTTCCTAAAGGCACGTTGGGCTCAAACAGCCAGAGGAACAGGCCTTGCAGGAACTAGCTCCTGACACTCAGCTTGCTGCATGCTGGTTTTTCATGTTTAGAACCTGCTCGGTCTTGGAAGGCCGACCAAGAAGATCACCTTTGTCACCAATGGATTGGTCAACAACCTCAACTCCTACGGAATAGACATCACCGCTATGTGCAGCGGACTCACCACCTACATGGCTTACGAAGTTCACAGTGAGTGCAAGCATGGGAATTCTCAGTGTTACTGCTCTGGTCTTTTAGTCTCCTGGGGCATGACTAAGGCACAGTTGCTGCTCTTGCACCTCAAAACCCACAGACGCCAAGGGTTTTCTTTCAGCAGTTGCACAAAGGGTTTGGCACCTCTGCCCATGGGGACTGCAAGAGGCTGGGGTCACAGCCCCCATAAATGAACCAAACCAAATCCTTACAGCTCATCTCCAGGAAGCTAATGGGGCTTAAATTAGGGCCTAGAGAGTTTTGCTTCAAACTGTTCTTTCCTGAAATATCCCATCAGGAAGAAGTGTCATTCTAAGAACTGCTGTCCTTCAGGTTAGAGCTTACTGCTGAACTTTGCCCAGGCAGCCACCAGACCCTTGTGCTTCACAATACTAAGCCATGTGGCTTCGATCCTTGTAGGTTTATCCTTAAGTACTTAAATGACTTCCAGTTGGTAGGAGTCTTTCTGAATATCATAGCCCATGTGTCTGGGCCCATGAACTGGCAGCAGCCTCAATGTGCAATGCCCATCCTTCGGGACTCTCAAGAGCCAGTGCAATAGAGCCCCGATTTCTGCACAGGAAATCCCAAAGGGTTTTCAAGACTACGTCGTTGTGGGCATTCCCTGCTGAGCCACAGAGCCGGTGCTCCATGGGGATTTCAAGAGAATCTGTCTCTTGTACAGCTCAACCATTCCCAGTACAGCAATTCTTCGGAACCTGGCTGGCTCCGAGCTACCCCAGCACCCCCCTAAAGACAGCAAGCCAAGGTCTAAGGCATTGGCGCATGGGGTTTTGTCTTTTCTTTTCCAGTTTCCCAAGGACCCCAGGTGCCTCTGGGATCATGCATTACCCTCGATGTCCTGAGAGCTGTGGAGCTGAAGTACTGCATTGGCAATGGCAGTGTCAATTTCCCGGTGAGAAAACCTTAGCTCTTACCATTGCTTAGACCAAATGGGGGGACTCCAGAGCTGCTGCCCAATGCCAACCCTGATGCCCTCCTTGCCTGGCATCTCCTCATCGACAGCTTCCTGCTGGAGGCTGCAGATGCTTCAAAAGAGCAATGGGTGAGAAGAGGTTGCCATTCAAGACCTTGAGCACGGATTAACTGTGGCCAGGGCTCTTGCACACGGCATCGTCCAAAGGCACCAAATAACAGCTGGCATATGCGGCAATGATTCCCTGAATCCATGGAAAGATTTCTTACGGCCTCTGCCCAAAAGCAGGCATTGATTCAGGGTATTTTAGAAAAGATTGCGAGCAGTGCCGACACTTCCCGGAGGCAGCAATCCTTCCATTGCAGCAGGGATTTTTCAGAAGCTTTGGGCACATCACTGGCTCCCTTCAAAGGCAAAATGCCTTCTTTCCCTTGGCTTTTCAGTCTCAGCAGATTCCAGGCATCATCCTCAACAACACACAAGTCATCATTGGTGGCCAGTCCCAAATTGTGACCATCAACAGGCAATGGCACGTGGCAATCATTGAGCAAATGACTGGCAGCTTCTCCTGGAAAACCATCTGGAACTACAACACGGTGAGTGGCAGGGACAGGGCTCATTCAAAAAGCATCCAGGTAGTCTGGCTCCTTGTCCAGCCGGCCCTGGGTCAGTGATTGTTTCTTATTCTAACCATTTGGAGTTCACGATGGAGGGTATAAACTCCCAGCATTTGTTATTGTTTCCCTCCTGATTTTATGTCAATACTAACAGTTGGAAAAAAACCTGAATTGTGAGAGCTGAATAACTTCATTTCACAGGGCGTCATTGCAACCAAAGTCACGCAACAGAACACCTGCTACATTTCCATCATGAACAGAAGCGAGATGCCCCGCTTTGACAATCTGGCGCGCCTGGCACAAGAGAGCAGGGTAAGATTCCAAAGGAGGAGCAGCTTCCTGGCCCTGGAGGTCATCAGGCCATTTCTTCATGTGCTTTTCCTTTCTGGAGAGGATCACATCACAGAGGTCTCTAGTGGCAGAGTTTCTTTGCACTCAGTACTAGAGTAGATGAGAAATTTGTTGTAGGAATGCCTGGCCTAAAGAAGGAAGGGGCTACATTATTCCCTCCACAACTCTCTCTGAGGATGTTGAGGATGTCTGCAGCTGGCTGGGCAAAGCTGTTCTCTGTGGAGCCCTACAGTGCTTCCGTTGTGCTACCACTTGCCCTCAGGCTCCCTGCACCCTGACTCCATTAGAACGAGCTCTGCTTTTAGAGCTGCCTACAAGGCTTGCTAGTGGTTCCACAGACCCCCAGGGCATTAAATGGCATCTGTAAAGGCAGGTGGGACTCAAGCATCCATGCCTGAGTCATTATTCCAGAGCTAGGAATAGCCCGAGCTGGAACGAGCATCTGACACTCAGTGTGCTGAATGCTGGTTTTTCATGTTTAGAACCTGCTCGGTCTTGGAAGGCCGACCAAGAAGATCACCTTTGTCACCAATGGATTGGTCAACAACCTCAACTCCTACGGAATAGACATCACCGCTATGTGCAGCGGACTCACCACCTACATGGCTTACGAAGTTCACAGTGAGTGCAAGCATGGGAATTCTCAGTGTTACTGCTCTGGTCTTTTAGTCTCCTGGGGCATGACTAAGGCACAATTGCTGCCCTTCCACCTCAAAAGCCACAGACACCAAGGGTTTTCTTTCAGCAGTTGCACAAAGGGTTCGGTCCCTCTGCCCATGGGGACTGCAAGAGGCTGGGGTCACAGCCCCTGTATTGACCCAAAACAAACCCTTGCCAAATCTTTTCCAGAAAGCTTGATGGGGCTGAAATTTTGGTTCAGAGTGTTTCAGCCGGCACAGAAGTCCCCACTAATTCCCAGTCAGGAAGAAGGGTTGTTCTAAGAACCACTGTCCTTCAGCACAGAGCTTGCTGATGTGTTTACCCCAGCAGTCACCTAACCCATGTACTTCACAACAGTAAGCCAAGAGTCTTTGATCCTTGTAGGTTTTTCCCTGGGGCAACCATCCCATTCCTCAGGGAGTTAATGACCGTTACATGGGAGGATTCTTTCAGAATGTCATAGCCCATGTGACTGGGCCCATGAACTGGCAGCAACCTCACTGTCTAATGCCCAGCCTTCAGGACTCTCAGGAGCCAGTGCAATAGAGCCCCAATTTCTGCACGGGAAATCCCAAAGGGTTTTCAAGAACACGTCTTTGTGGGCATTCCTTGCCAAGCCACACAGCTGGTGCTCTTTGGGGACTCCAACAGAATCTGTCCCTTGTACAGCTCAAACATTCTCAGTGCAGCAATTCTCCAGACCCTGGCTGGCTGACAGCAAAACCAGCACCCTCTTGTAAAAATACAGCCAAGGTCTTAGGTACTGGCTCATGGGGTTTTGTCTTCTCTTGTATTCCAGCTTTCCAAGGACCCCAGGTGCCTCTGGGCCCATGCATTACCCTCGATGTCCTGAGAGCTGTGGAGCTTCAGTACTGCAATGGCAATGGCAATTGGAATGGCAACTGGAATGGCAACTGGAATGGCAACTGGAATGGCAACTGGAATGGCAATTGGAATGGCAATGGCAACTGGAACGGCAATTGGAATGGTGGTAACAATTGGAATGGCAATGGCAATTGGAATGGCGGTAACAACTGGAATGGCGGCAACAATTGGAATGGCAATGGCAATTGGAATGGCGGTAACAACTGGAATGGCGGTAACAATTGGAATGGCGGTATCAATTGGAATGGAGGTTGGAACGGTGGTAACAATTGGAATGGCAACTGGAATGGCGGTTGGAACGGCGGTAACAATTGGAATGGCAGTGGCATTTGGAATGGCAACTGGAGTGGCAATGGACAGGTGAGAAATCCTTAGCTCTTACCATTGCTTAGACCAAATGGGGGGACTCCAGAGCTGCTGCCCAATGCCAACCCTGATGCCCTCCTTGCCTGGCATCTCCTCATCGACAGCTTCCTGCTGGAGGCTGCAGATGCTTCAAAAGAGCAATGGGTGAGAAGAGGTTGCCATTCAAGACCTTGAGCACGGATTAACTGTGGCCAGGACTCTTGCACACGGCATCGTCCAAAGGCACCAAATAACAGCTGGCATATGCGGCAATGCTTCCCTGAATCCATGGAAAGATTTCTTACGGCCTCTGCCCAAAAGCAAGCATTGATTCGGGGTTTTTTAGAAAAGATTGCGAGCAGTGCCGACACTTCCCAGAGGCAGCAATCCTTCCATTGCAGCAGGGATTTTTCAGAAGCTTTGGGCACATCACTGGCTCCCTTCAAAGGCAAAATGTCTTCTTTCCCTTGGCTTTTCAGTCTCAGCAGATTCCAGGCATCATCCTCAACAACACACAAGTCATCATTGGTGGCCAGTCCCAAATTGTGACCATCAACAGGCAATGGCACGTGGCAATCATTGAGCAAATGACTGGCAGCTTCTCCTGGAAAACCATCTGGAACTACAACACGGTGAGTAGCAGGGACAGGACTCATTCAAAAAGCATCCAGGTAGTCTGGCTCCTTGTCCAGCCGGCCCTGGGTCGGCGATTGTTTCTTTTTCTAACCATTTGGAGTTCACGATGGAGGGTATAAACTCCCAGCATTTGTTATTGTTTCCCTCCTGATTTTATGTCAATACTAACAGTTGGAAAAAAACCTGAATTGTGAGAGCTGAATAACTTCATTTCACAGGGCGTCATTGCAACCAAAGTCACGCAACAGAACACCTGCTACATTTCCATCATGAACAGAAGCGAGACGCCCCGCTTTGACAATCTGGCGCGCCTGGCACAAGAGAGCAGGGTAAGATTCCAAAGGAGGAGCAGCTTCCTGGCCCTGGAGATCATCAGGCCATTTCTTCATGTGCTTTTCCTTTCTGGAGAGGATCAGATTGTCTCTAGTGGCAGAGTTTCTTTGCACTCAGTTCTAGAGTAGATGAGAAATTTGTTGTAGGAATGCCTGGCCTAAAGAAGGAAGGGGCTGTATTATCCTTCCCCCAGCTCCACTTTCTCGGAGGATGTTGAGCTCTGCAGTTTGCTGCGTAAAGCAAAGGGCTCTGAGGAGCCCTTCAAGGGCCTTAATCTTTTTGGAATGCCTAGATCTCAAAGTTCTTCATAGACTGCTCAGTACCAAACTGCATTGGTCAGCTCCAAACTTGCTGTTGCAGCTACTCTTGACCAGATTCCCTTGTCCTTTGGGGCATGAGAGAGCGTCTCCCTATTCCTGAACCCTTCCCCCACATGCCTGGAGACTTGTGGCCCTAGCTAAGGAAGGAGCTAGAGAGCAGAGGGAAGCAGAGGGCATGAGAGAAGACAGCAGGAAGGCAGCAAGGGACTTGAGCCGGGCCACAGATCATTCCAGGAGGACAAGAGAGGAGCAATTTATTTGAAACAAAGCCCGTGGGAGTTGTTCAGAAAGACCTGTCCCACTAGAGCACCCAGGGGGTCACAGAGAGGGGCCCTAAGCACCTCCTGCAAATAGTCAGAGAGCAAATGTATCTGACCAGCCTTGCTCCTGTTCTCTTGGGTTCCAGGTTAGAACGGGCGGCAGGAAGAGACTTCTCCTGCCGGCCTTCCAGCCTTCCAGCCTGAGTGCCTCTGAGGGACCAGGGCAGCAAATGTGCAAATGCTTTGGAAGGAGCTCTGGCTCCACAGAGCGGCCACACTCCTCATCTCCTCTTCAACGCTTTCCTTGAGTTGCCACTTCCCCTCAGGCTCCCTGCACCCTGACTCCCTTAGAACGAGCTCTGCCTTTGGAGCTGCCTACAAGGCTTGCTAGTCGTCCCACAGACCCCCAGGGAATTCAAAGATGTTCCTAAAGGCACGTTGGGCTCAAACAGCCAGAGGAACAGGCCTTGCAGGAACTAGCTCCTGACACTCAGCTTGCTGCATGCTGGTTTTTCATGTTTAGAACCTGCTCGGTCTTGGAAGGCCGACCAAGAAGATCACCTTTGTCACCAATGGATTGGTCAACAACCTCAACTCCTACGGAATAGACATCACCGCTATGTGCAGCGGACTCACCACCTACATGGCTTACGAAGTTCACAGTGAGTGCAAGCATGGGAATTCTCAGTGTTACTGCTCTGGTCTTTTAGTCTCCTGGGGCATGACTAAGGCACAGTTGCTGCTCTTGCACCTCAAAACCCACAGACGCCAAGGGTTTTCTTTCAGCAGTTGCACAAAGGGTTTGGCACCTCTGCCCATGGGGACTGCAAGAGGCTGGGGTCACAGCCCCCATAAATGAACCAAACCAAACCCTTACAGCTCATCTCCAGGAAGCTAATGGGGCTTAAATTAGGGCCTAGAGAGTTTTGCTTCAAACTGTTCTTTCCTGAAATATCCCATCAGGAAGAAGTGTCATTCTAAGAACTGCTGTCCTTCAGGTTAGAGCTTACTGCTGAACTTTGCCCAGGCAACCACCAGACCCTTGTGCTTCACAATATTAAGCCATGTGGCTTCGATCCTTGTAGGTTTATCCTTAAGAACTTAAATGACTTCCAGTTGGTAGGAGTCTTTCTGAATATCATAGCCCATGTGTCTGGGCCCATGAACTGGCAGCAGCCTCAATGTGCAATGCCCATCCTTCGGGACTCTCAAGAGCCAGTGCAATAGAGCCCCAATTTCTGCACAGGAAATCCCAAAGGGTTTTCAAGACTACGTCTTTGTGGGCATTCCCTGCTGAGCCACAGAGCCGGTGCTCCATGGGGATTTCAAGAGAATCTGTCTCTTGTACAGCTCAACCATTCCCAGTACAGCAATTCTTCGGAACCTGGCTGGCTCCGAGCTACCCCAGCACCCCCCTAAAGACAGCAAGCCAAGGTCTAAGGCATTGGCGCATGGGGTTTTGTCTTTTCTTTTCCAGTTTCCCAAGGACCCCAGGTGCCTCTGGGATCATGCATTACCCTCGATGTCCTGAGAGCTGTGGAGCTGAAGTACTGCATTGGCAATGGCAGTGTCAATTTCCCGGTGAGAAAACCTTAGCTCTTACCACTGCTTAGACCAAATGGGGGGACTCCAGAGCTGCTGCCCAAAGCCAACCCTGATGCCCTCCTTGCCTGGCATCTCCTCATCGACAGCTTCCTGCTGGAGGCTGCAGATGCTTCAAAAGAGCAATGGGTGAGAAGAGGTTGCCATTCAAGACCTTGAGCACAGATTAACTGTGGCCAGGGCTCTTGCACACAGCATCGTCCAAAGGCACCAAATAACAGCTGGCATATGCGGCAATGATTCCCTGAATCCATGGAAAGATTTCTTACAGCCTCTGCCCAAAAGCAGGCATTGATTCGGGGTATTTTAGAAAAGATTGCGAGCAGTGCCGACACTTCCCGGAGGCAGCAATCCTTCCATTGCAGCAGGGATTTTTCAGAAGCTTTGGGCACATCACTGGCTCCCTTCAAAGGCAAAATGCCTTCTTTCCCTTGGCTTTTCAGTCTCAGCAGATTCCAGGCATCATCCTCAACAACACACAAGTCATCATTGGTGGCCAGTCCCAAATTGTGACCATCAACAGGCAATGGCACGTGGCAATCATTGAGCAAATGACTGGCAGCTTCTCCTGGAAAACCATCTGGAACTACAACACGGTGAGTGGCAGGGACAGGGCTCATTCAAAAAGCATCCAGGTAGTCTGGCTCCTTGTCCAGCCGGCCCTGGGTCAGTGATTGTTTCTTATTCTAACCATTTGGAGTTCACGATGGAGGGTATAAACTCCCAGCATTTGTTATTGTTTCCCTCCTGATTTTATGTCAATACTAACAGTTGGAAAAAAACCTGAATTGTGAGAGCTGAATAACTTCATTTCACAGGGCGTCATTGCAACCAAAGTCACGCAACAGAACACCTGCTACATTTCCATCATGAACAGAAGCGAGATGCCCCGCTTTGACAATCTGGCGCGCCTGGCACAAGAGAGCAGGGTAAGATTCCAAAGGAGGAGCAGCTTCCTGGCCCTGGAGGTCATCAGGCCATTTCTTCATGTGCTTTTCCTTTCTGGAGAGGATCAGATTGTCTCTAGTGGCAGAGTTTCTTTGCACTCAGTACTAGAGTAGATGAGAAATTTGTTGTAGGAATGCCTGGCCTAAAGAAGGAAGGGGCTACATTATTCCCTCCACAACTCTCTCTGAGGATGTTGAGGATGTCTGCAGCTGGCTGGGCAAAGCTGTTCTCTGTGGAGCCCTACAGTGCTTCTGTTGTGCTACCACTTCCCCTCAGGCTCCCTGCACCCTGACTCCATTAGAACGAGCTCTGCTTTTTGAGCTGCCTACAAGGCTTGCTAGTGGTTCCACAGACCCCCAGGGCATTAAATGGCGTCCGTAAAGGCAGGTGGGACTCAAGCATCCATGCCTGAGTCATTATTCCAGAGCTAGGAATAGCCCGAGCTGGAACGAGCATCTGACACTCAGTGTGCTGAATGCTGGTTTTTCATGTTTAGAACCTGCTCGGTCTTGGAAGGCCGACCAAGAAGATCACCTTTGTCACCAATGGATTGGTCAACAACCTCAACTCCTACGGAATAGACATCACCGCTATGTGCAGCGGACTCACCACCTACATGGCTTACGAAGTTCACAGTGAGTGCAAGCATGGGAATTCTCAGTGTTACTGCTCTGGTCTTTTAGTCTCCTGGGGCATGACTAAGGCACAATTGCTGCCCTTCCACCTCAAAAGCCACAGACACCAAGGGTTTTCTTTCAGCAGTTGCACAAAGGGTTCGGTCCCTCTGCCCATGGGGACTGCAAGAGGCTGGGGTCACAGCCCCTGTATTGACCCAAAACAAACCCTTGCCAAATCTTTTCCAGAAAGCTTGATGGGGCTGAAATTTTGGTTCAGAGTGTTTCAGCCGGCACAGAAGTCCCCACTAATTCCCAGTCAGGAAGAAGGGTTGTTCTAAGAACCACTGTCCTTCAGCACAGAGCTTGCTGATGTGTTTACCCCAGCAGTCACCTAACCCATGTACTTCACAACAGTAAGCCAAGAGTCTTTGATCCTTGTAGGTTTTTCCCTGGGGCAACCATCCCATTCCTCAGGGAGTTAATGACCGTTACATGGGAGGATTCTTTCAGAATGTCATAGCCCATGTGACTGGGCCCATGAACTGGCAGCAACCTCACTGTCTAATGCCCAGCCTTCAGGACTCTCAGGAGCCAGTGCAATAGAGCCCCAATTTCTGCACGGGAAATCCCAAAGGGTTTTCAAGAACACGTCTTTGTGGGCATTCCTTGCCAAGCCACACAGCTGGTGCTCTTTGGGGACTCCAACAGAATCTGTCCCTTGTACAGCTCAAACATTCTCAGTGCAGCAATTCTCCAGACCCTGGCTGGCTGACAGCAAAACCAGCACCCTCTTGTAAAAATACAGCCAAGGTCTTAGGTACTGGCTCATGGGGTTTTGTCTTCTCTTGTATTCCAGCTTTCCAAGGACCCCAGGTGCCTCTGGGCCCATGCATTACCCTCGATGTCCTGAGAGCTGTGGAGCTTCAGTACTGCAATGGCAATGGCAATTGGAATGGCAACTGGAATGGCAACTGGAATGGCAACTGGAATGGCAACTGGAATGGCAATTGGAATGGCAATGGCAACTGGAACGGCAATTGGAATGGTGGTAACAATTGGAATGGCAATGGCAATTGGAATGGCGGTAACAACTGGAATGGCGGTATCAATTGGAATGGCAATGGCAATTGGAATGGCGGTAACAACTGGAATGGCGGTAACAATTGGAATGGCGGTATCAATTGGAATGGAGGTTGGAACGGTGGTAACAATTGGAATGGCAACTGGAATGGCGGTTGGAACGGCGGTAACAATTGGAATGGCAGTGGCATTTGGAATGGCAACTGGAGTGGCAACGGACAGGTGAGAAATCCTTAGCTCTTACCATTGCTTAGACCAAATGGGGGGACTCCAGAGCTGCTGCCCAATGCCAACCCTGATGCCCTCCTTGCCTGGCATCTCCTCATCGACAGCTTCCTGCTGGAGGCTGCAGATGCTTCAAAAGAGCAATGGGTGAGAAGAGGTTGCCATTCAAGACCTTGAGCACGGATTAACTGTGGCCAGGGCTCTTGCACACGGCATCGTCCAAAGGCACCAAATAACAGCTGGCATATACGGCAATGCTTCCCTGAATCCATGGAAAGATTTCTTACGGCCTCTGCCCAAAAGCAAGCATTGATTCGGGGTTTTTTAGAAAAGATTGCGAGCAGTGCCGACACTTCCCGGAGGCAGCAATCCTTCCATTGCAGCAGGGATTTTTCAGAAGCTTTGGGCACATCACTGGCTCCTTTCAAAGGCAAAATGTCTTCTTTCCCTTGGCTTTTCAGTCTCAGCAGATTCCAGGCATCATCCTCAACAACACACAAGTCATCATTGGTGGCCAGTCCCAAATTGTGACCATCAACAGGCAATGGCACGTGGCAATCATTGAGCAAATGACTGGCAGCTTCTCCTGGAAAACCATCTGGAACTACAACATGGTGAGTAGCAGGGACAGGACTCATTCAAAAAGCATCCAGGTAGTCTGGCTCCTTGTCCAGCCGGCCCTGGGTCGGCGATTGTTTCTTTTTCTAACCATTTGGAGTTCACGATGGAGGGTATAAACTCCCAGCATTTGTTATTGTTTCCCTCCTGATTTTATGTCAATACTAACAGTTGGAAAAAAACCTGAATTGTGAGAGCTGAATAACTTCATTTCACAGGGCGTCATTGCAACCAAAGTCACGCAACAGAACACCTGCTACATTTCCATCATGAACAGAAGCGAGACGCCCCGCTTTGACAATCTGGCGCGCCTGGCACAAGAGAGCAGGGTAAGATTCCAAAGGAGGAGCAGCTTCCTGGCCCTGGAGATCATCGGGCCATTTCTTCATGTGCTTTTCCTTTCTGGAGAGGATCAGATTGTCTCTAGTGGCAGAGTTTCTTTGCACTCAGTTCTAGAGTAGATGAGAAATTTGTTGTAGGAATGCCTGGCCTAAAGAAGGAAGGGGCTGTATTATCCTTCCCCCAGCTCCACTTTCTCGGAGGATGTTGAGCTCTGCAGTTTGCTGCGTAAAGCAAAGGGCTCTGAGGAGCCCTTCAAGGGCCTTAATCTTTTTGGAATGCCTAGATCTCAAAGTTCTTCATAGACTGTTCGGTACCAAACTGCATTGGTCAGCTCCAAACTTGCTGTTGCAGCTACTCTTGGCCAGATTCCCTTGTCCTTTGGGGCATGAGAGAGCGTCTCCCTATTCCTGAACCCTTCCCCCACATGCCTGGAGACTTGTGGCCCTAGCTAAGGAAGGAGCTAGAGAGCAGAGGGAAGCAGAGGGCATGAGAGAAGACAGCAGGAAGGCAGCAAGGGACTTGAGCCGGGCCACAGATCATTCCAGGAGGACAAGAGAGGAGCAATTTATTTGAAACAAAGCCCGTGGGAGTTGTTCAGAAAGACCTGTCCCACTAGAGCACCCAGGGGGTCACAGAGAGGGGCCCTAAGCACCTCCTGCAAATAGTCAGAGAGCAAATGTATCTGACCAGCCTTGCTCCTGTTCTCTTGGGTTCCAGGTTAGAACGGGCGGCAGGAAGAGACTTCTCCTGCCGGCCTTCCAGCCTTCCAGCCTGAGTGCCTCTGAGGGACCAGGGCAGCAAATGTGCAAATGCTTTGGAAGGAGCTCTGGCTCCACAGAGCGGCCACACTCCTCATCTCCTCTTCAACGCTTTCCTTGCGTTGCCACTTCCCCTCAGGCTCCCTGCACCCTGACTCCCTTAGAACGAGCTCTGCCTTTGGAGCTGCCTACAAGGCTTGCTAGTCGTCCCACAGACCCCCAGGGAATTCAAAGATGTTCCTAAAGGCACGTTGGGCTCAAACAGCCAGAGGAACAGGCCTTGCAGGAACTAGCTCCTGACACTCAGCTTGCTGCATGCTGGTTTTTCATGTTTAGAACCTGCTCGGTCTTGGAAGGCCGACCAAGAAGATCACCTTTGTCACCAATGGATTGGTCAACAACCTCAACTCCTACGGAATAGACATCACCGCTATGTGCAGCGGACTCACCACCTACATGGCTTACGAAGTTCACAGTGAGTGCAAGCATGGGAATTCTCAGTGTTACTGCTCTGGTCTTTTAGTCTCCTGGGGCATGACTAAGGCACAGTTGCTGCTCTTGCACCTCAAAACCCACAGACGCCAAGGGTTTTCTTTCAGCAGTTGCACAAAGGGTTTGGCACCTCTGCCCATGGGGACTGCAAGAGGCTGGGGTCACAGCCCCCATAAATGAACCAAACCAAACCCTTACAGCTCATCTCCAGGAAGCTAATGGGGCTTAAATTAGGGCCTAGAGAGTTTTGCTTCAAACTGTTCTTTCCTGAAATATCCCATCAGGAAGAAGTGTCATTCTAAGAACTGCTGTCCTTCAGGTTAGAGCTTACTGCTGAACTTTGCCCAGGCAGCCACCAGACCCTTGTGCTTCACAATACTAAGCCATGTGGCTTCGATCCTTGTAGGTTTATCCTTAAGTACTTAAATGACTTCCAGTTGGTAGGAGTCTTTCTGAATATCATAGCCCATGTGTCTGGGCCCATGAACTGGCAGCAGCCTCAATGTGCAATGCCCATCCTTCGGGACTCTCAAGAGCCAGTGCAATAGAGCCCCAATTTCTGCACAGGAAATCCCAAAGGGTTTTCAAGACTACGTCTTTGTGGGCATTCCCTGCTGAGCCACAGAGCCAGTGCTCCATGGGGATTTCAAGAGAATCTGTCTCTTGTACAGCTCAACCATTCCCAGTACAGCAATTCTTCGGAACCTGGCTGGCTCCGAGCTACCCCAGCACCCCCCTAAAGACAGCAAGCCAAGGTCTAAGGCATTGGCGCATGGGGTTTTGTCTTTTCTTTTCCAGTTTCCCAAGGACCCCAGGTGCCTCTGGGATCATGCATTACCCTCGATGTCCTGAGAGCTGTGGAGCTGAAGTACTGCATTGGCAATGGCAGTGTCAATTTCCCGGTGAGAAAACCTTAGCTCTTACCACTGCTTAGACCAAATGGGGGGACTCCAGAGCTGCTGCCCAAAGCCAACCCTGATGCCCTTCTTGCCTGGCATCTCCTCATCGACAGCTTCCTGCTGGAGGCTGCAGATGCTTCAAAAGAGCAATGGGTGAGAAGAGGTTGCCATTCAAGACCTTGAGCACGGATTAACTGTGGCCAGGGCTCTTGCACACGGCATCGTCCAAAGGCACCAAATAACAGCTGGCATATGCGGCAATGATTCCCTGAATCCATGGAAAGATTTCTTACAGCCTCTGCCCAAAAGCAGGCATTGATTCGGGGTATTTTAGAAAAGATTGCGAGCAGTGCCGACACTTCCCAGAGGCAGCAATCCTTCCATTGCAGCAGGGATTTTTCAGAAGCTTTGGGCACATCACTGGCTCCTTTCAAAGGCAAAATGTCTTCTTTCCCTTGGCTTTTCAGTCTCAGCAGATTCCAGGCATCATCCTCAACAACACACAAGTCATCATTGGTGGCCAGTCCCAAATTGTGACCATCAACAGGCAATGGCACGTGGCAATCATTGAGCAAATGACTGGCAGCTTCTCCTGGAAAACCATCTGGAACTACAACACGGTGAGTAGCAGGGACAGGGCTCATTCAAAAAGCATCCAGGTAGTCTGGCTCCTTGTCCAGCCGGCCCTGGGTCAGTGATTGTTTCTTATTCTAACCATTTGGAGTTCACGATGGAGGGTATAAACTCCCAGCATTTATTATTGTTTCCCTCCTGATTTTATGTCAATACTAACAGTTGGAAAAAAACCTGAATTGTGAGAGCTGAATAACTTCATTTCACAGGGCGTCATTGCAACCAAAGTCACGCAACAGAACACCTGCTACATTTCCATCATGAACAGAAGCGAGATGCCCCGCTTTGACAATCTGGCGCGCCTGGCACAAGAGAGCAGGGTAAGATTCCAAAGGAGGAGCAGCTTCCTGGCCCTGGAGATCATCAGGCCATTTCTTCATGTGCTTTTCCTTTCTGGAGAGGATCAGATTGTCTCTAGTGGCAGAGTTTCTTTGCACTCAGTTCTAGAGTAGATGAGAAATTTGTTGTAGGAATGCCTGGCCTAAAGAAGGAAGGGGCTACATTATTCTCTCCACAACTCTCTCTGAGGATGTTGAGGATGTCTGCAGCTGGCTGGGCAAAGCTGTTCTCTGTGGAGCCCTACAGTGCTTCTGTTGTGCTACCACTTGCCCTCAGGCTCCCTGCACCCTGACTCCATTAGAACGAGCTCTGCTTTTAGAGCTGCCTACAAGGCTTGCTAGTGGTTCCACAGACCCCCAGGGCATTAAATGGCGTCCGTAAAGGCAGGTGGGACTCAAGCATCCATGCCTGAGTCATTATTCCAGAGCTAGGAATAGCCCGAGCTGGAACGAGCATCTGACACTCAGTGTGCTGAATGCTGGTTTTTCATGTTTAGAACCTGCTCGGTCTTGGAAGGCCGACCAAGAAGATCACCTTTGTCACCAATGGATTGGTCAACAACCTCAACTCCTACGGAATAGACATCACCGCTATGTGCAGCGGACTCACCACCTACATGGCTTACGAAGTTCACAGTGAGTGCAAGCATGGGAATTCTCAGTGTTACTGCTCTGGTCTTTTAGTCTCCTGGGGCATGACTAAGGCACAGTTGCTGCTCTTGCACCTCAAAACCCACAGACGCCAAGGGTTTTCTTTCAGCAGTTGCACAAAGGGTTCGGTCCCTCTGCCCATGGGGACTGCAAGAGGCTGGGGTCACAGCCCCTGTATTGACCCAAAACAAACCCTTGCCAAATCTTTTCCAGAAAGCTTGATGGGGCTGAAATTTTGGTTCAGAGTGTTTCAGCCGGCACAGAAGTCCCCACTAATTCCCAGTCAGGAAGAAGGGTTGTTCTAAGAACCACTGTCCTTCAGCACAGAGCTTGCTGATGTGTTTACCCCAGCAGTCACCTAACCCATGTACTTCACAACAGTAAGCCAAGAGTCTTTGATCCTTGTAGGTTTTTCCCTGGGGCAACCATCCCATTCCTCAGGGAGTTAATGACCGTTACATGGGAGGATTCTTTCAGAATGTCATAGCCCATGTGACTGGGCCCATGAACTGGCAGCAACCTCACTGTCTAATGCCCAGCCTTCAGGACTCTCAGGAGCCAGTGCAATAGAGCCCCAATTTCTGCACGGGAAATCCCAAAGGGTTTTCAAGAACACGTCTTTGTGGGCATTCCTTGCCAAGCCACACAGCTGGTGCTCTTTGGGGACTCCAACAGAATCTGTCCCTTGTACAGCTCAAACATTCTCAGTGCAGCAATTCTCCAGACCCTGGCTGGCTGACAGCAAAACCAGCACCCTCTTGTAAAAATACAGCCAAGGTCTTAGGTACTGGCTCATGGGGTTTTGTCTTCTCTTGTATTCCAGCTTTCCAAGGACCCCAGGTGCCTCTGGGCCCATGCATTACCCTCGATGTCCTGAGAGCTGTGGAGCTTCAGTACTGCAATGGCAATGGCAATTGGAATGGCAACTGGAATGGCAACTGGAATGGCAACTGGAATGGCAACTGGAATGGCAATTGGAATGGCAATGGCAACTGGAACGGCAATTGGAATGGTGGTAACAATTGGAATGGCAATGGCAATTGGAATGGCGGTAACAACTGGAATGGCGGCAACAATTGGAATGGCAATGGCAATTGGAATGGCGGTAACAACTGGAATGGCGGTAACAATTGGAATGGCGGTATCAATTGGAATGGAGGTTGGAACGGTGGTAACAATTGGAATGGCAACTGGAATGGCGGTTGGAACGGCGGTAACAATTGGAATGGCAGTGGCATTTGGAATGGCAACTGGAGTGGCAACGGACAGGTGAGAAATCCTTAGCTCTTACCATTGCTTAGACCAAATGGGGGGACTCCAGAGCTGCTGCCCAATGCCAACCCTGATGCCCCCCTTGCCTGGCATCTCCTCATCGACAGCTTCCTGCTGGAGGCTGCAGATGCTTCAAAAGAGCAATGGGTGAGAAGAGGTTGCCATTCAAGACCTTGAGCACGGATTAACTGTGGCCAGGGCTCTTGCACACGGCATCGTCCAAAGGCACCAAATAACAGCTGGCATATGCGGCAATGATTCCCTGAATCCATGGAAAGATTTCTTACGGCCTCTGCCCAAAAGCAAGCATTGATTCGGGGTTTTTTAGAAAAGATTGCGAGCAGTGCCGACACTTCCCAGAGGCAGCAATCCTTCCATTGCAGCAGGGATTTTTCAGAAGCTTTGGGCACATCACTGGCTCCCTTCAAAGGCAAAATGTCTTCTTTCCCTTGGCTTTTCAGTCTCAGCAGATTCCAGGCATCATCCTCAACAACACACAAGTCATCATTGGTGGCCAGTCCCAAATTGTGACCATCAACAGGCAATGGCACGTGGCAATCATTGAGCAAATGACTGGCAGCTTCTCCTGGAAAACCATCTGGAACTACAACACGGTGAGTAGCAGGGACAGGACTCATTCAAAAAGCATCCAGGTAGTCTGGCTCCTTGTCCAGCCGGCCCTGGGTCGGCGATTGTTTCTTTTTCTAACCATTTGGAGTTCACGATGGAGGGTATAAACTCCCAGCATTTGTTATTGTTTCCCTCCTGATTTTATGTCAATACTAACAGTTGGAAAAAAACCTGAATTGTGAGAGCTGAATAACTTCATTTCACAGGGCGTCATTGCAACCAAAGTCACGCAACAGAACACCTGCTACATTTCCATCATGAACAGAAGCGAGATGCCCCGCTTTGACAATCTGGCGCGCCTGGCACAAGAGAGCAGGGTAAGATTCCAAAGGAGGAGCAGCTTCCTGGCCCTGGAGATCATCGGGCCATTTCTTCATGTGCTTTTCCTTTCTGGAGAGGATCAGATTGTCTCTAGTGGCAGAGTTTCTTTGCACTCAGTTCTAGAGTAGATGAGAAATTTGTTGTAGGAATGCCTGGCCTAAAGAAGGAAGGGGCTGTATTATCCTTCCCCCAGCTCCACTTTCTCGGAGGATGTTGAGCTCTGCAGTTTGCTGCATAAAACAAAGGGCTCTGAGGAGCCCTTCAAGGGCCTTAATCTTTTTGGAATGCCTAGATCTCAAAGTTCTTCATAGACTGTTCGGTACCAAACTGCATTGGTCAGCTCCAAACTTGCTGTTGCAGCTACTCTTGACCAGATTCCCTTGTCCTTTGGGGCATGAGAGAGCGTCTCCCTATTCCTGAACCCTTCCCCCACATGCCTGGAGACTTGTGGCCCTAGCTAAGGAAGGAGCTAGAGAGCAGAGGGAAGCAGAGGGCATGAGAGAAGACAGCAGGAAGGCAGCAAGGGACTTGAGCCGGGCCACAGATCATTCCAGGAGGACAAGAGAGGAGCAATTTATTTGAAACAAAGCCCATGGGAGTTGTTCAGAAAGACCTGTCCCACTAGAGCACCCAGGGGGTCACAGAGAGGGGCCCTAAGCACCTCCTGCAAATAGTCAGAGAGCAAATGTATCTGACCAGCCTTGCTCCTGTTCTCTTGGGTTCCAGGTTAGAACGGGCGGCAGGAAGAGACTTCTCCTGCCGGCCTTCCAGCCTTCCAGCCTGAGTGCCTCTGAGGGACCAGGGCAGCAAATGTGCAAATGCTTTGGAAGGAGCTCTGGCTCCACAGAGCGGCCACACTCCTCATCTCCTCTTCAACGCTTTCCTTGAGTTGCCACTTCCCCTCAGGCTCCCTGCACCCTGACTCCCTTAGAACGAGCTCTGCCTTTGGAGCTGCCTACAAGGCTTGCTAGTCGTCCCACAGACCCCCAGGGAATTCAAAGATGTTCCTAAAGGCACGTTGGGCTCAAACAGCCAGAGGAACAGGCCTTGCAGGAACTAGCTCCTGACACTCAGCTTGCTGCATGCTGGTTTTTCATGTTTAGAACCTGCTCGGTCTTGGAAGGCCGACCAAGAAGATCACCTTTGTCACCAATGGATTGGTCAACAACCTCAACTCCTACGGAATAGACATCACCGCTATGTGCAGCGGACTCACCACCTACATGGCTTACGAAGTTCACAGTGAGTGCAAGCATGGGAATTCTCAGTGTTACTGCTCTGGTCTTTTAGTCTCCTGGGGCATGACTAAGGCACAGTTGCTGCTCTTGCACCTCAAAACCCACAGACGCCAAGGGTTTTCTTTCAGCAGTTGCACAAAGGGTTCGGTCCCTCTGCCCATGGGGACTGCAAGAGGCTGGGGTCACAGCCCCTGTATTGACCCAAAACAAACCCTTGCCAAATCTTTTCCAGAAAGCTTGATGGGGCTGAAATTTTGGTTCAGAGTGTTTCAGCCGGCACAGAAGTCCCCACTAATTCCCAGTCAGGAAGAAGGGTTGTTCTAAGAACCACTGTCCTTCAGCACAGAGCTTGCTGATGTGTTTACCCCAGCAGTCACCTAACCCATGTACTTCACAACAGTAAGCCAAGAGTCTTTGATCCTTGTAGGTTTTTCCCTGGGGCAACCATCCCATTCCTCAGGGAGTTAATGACCGTTACATGGGAGGATTCTTTCAGAATGTCATAGCCCATGTGACTGGGCCCATGAACTGGCAGCAACCTCACTGTCTAATGCCCAGCCTTCAGGACTCTCAGGAGCCAGTGCAATAGAGCCCCAATTTCTGCACGGGAAATCCCAAAGGGTTTTCAAGAACACGTCTTTGTGGGCATTCCTTGCCAAGCCACACAGCTGGTGCTCTTTGGGGACTCCAACAGAATCTGTCCCTTGTACAGCTCAAACATTCTCAGTGCAGCAATTCTCCAGACCCTGGCTGGCTGACAGCAAAACCAGCACCCTCTTGTAAAAATACAGCCAAGGTCTTAGGTACTGGCTCATGGGGTTTTGTCTTCTCTTGTATTCCAGCTTTCCAAGGACCCCAGGTGCCTCTGGGCCCATGCATTACCCTCGATGTCCTGAGAGCTGTGGAGCTTCAGTACTGCAATGGCAATGGCAATTGGAATGGCAACTGGAATGGCAACTGGAATGGCAACTGGAATGGCAACTGGAATGGCAATTGGAATGGCAATGGCAACTGGAACGGCAATTGGAATGGTGGTAACAATTGGAATGGCAATGGCAATTGGAATGGCGGTAACAACTGGAATGGCGGCAACAATTGGAATGGCAATGGCAATTGGAATGGCGGTAACAACTGGAATGGCGGTAACAATTGGAATGGCGGTATCAATTGGAATGGAGGTTGGAACGGTGGTAACAATTGGAATGGCAACTGGAATGGCGGTTGGAACGGCGGTAACAATTGGAATGGCAGTGGCATTTGGAATGGCAACTGGAGTGGCAACGGACAGGTGAGAAATCCTTAGCTCTTACCATTGCTTAGACCAAATGGGGGGACTCCAGAGCTGCTGCCCAATGCCAACCCTGATGCCCCCCTTGCCTGGCATCTCCTCATCGACAGCTTCCTGCTGGAGGCTGCAGATGCTTCAAAAGAGCAATGGGTGAGAAGAGGTTGCCATTCAAGACCTTGAGCACGGATTAACTGTGGCCAGGGCTCTTGCACACGGCATCGTCCAAAGGCACCAAATAACAGCTGGCATATGCGGCAATGATTCCCTGAATCCATGGAAAGATTTCTTACGGCCTCTGCCCAAAAGCAAGCATTGATTCGGGGTTTTTTAGAAAAGATTGCGAGCAGTGCCGACACTTCCCAGAGGCAGCAATCCTTCCATTGCAGCAGGGATTTTTCAGAAGCTTTGGGCACATCACTGGCTCCCTTCAAAGGCAAAATGTCTTCTTTCCCTTGGCTTTTCAGTCTCAGCAGATTCCAGGCATCATCCTCAACAACACACAAGTCATCATTGGTGGCCAGTCCCAAATTGTGACCATCAACAGGCAATGGCACGTGGCAATCATTGAGCAAATGACTGGCAGCTTCTCCTGGAAAACCATCTGGAACTACAACACGGTGAGTAGCAGGGACAGGACTCATTCAAAAAGCATCCAGGTAGTCTGGCTCCTTGTCCAGCCGGCCCTGGGTCGGCGATTGTTTCTTTTTCTAACCATTTGGAGTTCACGATGGAGGGTATAAACTCCCAGCATTTGTTATTGTTTCCCTCCTGATTTTATGTCAATACTAACAGTTGGAAAAAAACCTGAATTGTGAGAGCTGAATAACTTCATTTCACAGGGCGTCATTGCAACCAAAGTCACGCAACAGAACACCTGCTACATTTCCATCATGAACAGAAGCGAGATGCCCCGCTTTGACAATCTGGCGCGCCTGGCACAAGAGAGCAGGGTAAGATTCCAAAGGAGGAGCAGCTTCCTGGCCCTGGAGATCATCGGGCCATTTCTTCATGTGCTTTTCCTTTCTGGAGAGGATCAGATTGTCTCTAGTGGCAGAGTTTCTTTGCACTCAGTTCTAGAGTAGATGAGAAATTTGTTGTAGGAATGCCTGGCCTAAAGAAGGAAGGGGCTGTATTATCCTTCCCCCAGCTCCACTTTCTCGGAGGATGTTGAGCTCTGCAGTTTGCTGCATAAAACAAAGGGCTCTGAGGAGCCCTTCAAGGGCCTTAATCTTTTTGGAATGCCTAGATCTCAAAGTTCTTCATAGACTGTTCGGTACCAAACTGCATTGGTCAGCTCCAAACTTGCTGTTGCAGCTACTCTTGACCAGATTCCCTTGTCCTTTGGGGCATGAGAGAGCGTCTCCCTATTCCTGAACCCTTCCCCCACATGCCTGGAGACTTGTGGCCCTAGCTAAGGAAGGAGCTAGAGAGCAGAGGGAAGCAGAGGGCATGAGAGAAGACAGCAGGAAGGCAGCAAGGGACTTGAGCCGGGCCACAGATCATTCCAGGAGGACAAGAGAGGAGCAATTTATTTGAAACAAAGCCCATGGGAGTTGTTCAGAAAGACCTGTCCCACTAGAGCACCCAGGGGGTCACAGAGAGGGGCCCTAAGCACCTCCTGCAAATAGTCAGAGAGCAAATGTATCTGACCAGCCTTGCTCCTGTTCTCTTGGGTTCCAGGTTAGAACGGGCGGCAGGAAGAGACTTCTCCTGCCGGCCTTCCAGCCTTCCAGCCTGAGTGCCTCTGAGGGACCAGGGCAGCAAATGTGCAAATGCTTTGGAAGGAGCTCTGGCTCCACAGAGCGGCCACACTCCTCATCTCCTCTTCAACGCT
Organism: Cinclus cinclus; assembly: GCF_963662255.1. Lineage (NCBI taxonomy): Eukaryota > Metazoa > Chordata > Aves > Passeriformes > Cinclidae > Cinclus > Cinclus cinclus. The sequence goes on along the minus strand of NC_085074.1, from coordinate 717,854 downwards.
TTCCTTGAGTTGCCACTTCCCCTCAGGCTCCCTGCACCCTGACTCCCTTAGAACGAGCTCTGCCTTTGGAGCTGCCTACAAGGCTTGCTAGTCGTCCCACAGACCCCCAGGGAATTCAAAGATGTTCCTAAAGGCACGTTGGGCTCAAACAGCCAGAGGAACAGGCCTTGCAGGAACTAGCTCCTGACACTCAGCTTGCTGCATGCTGGTTTTTCATGTTTAGAACCTGCTCGGTCTTGGAAGGCCGACCAAGAAGATCACCTTTGTCACCAATGGATTGGTCAACAACCTCAACTCCTACGGAATAGACATCACCGCTATGTGCAGCGGACTCACCACCTACATGGCTTACGAAGTTCACAGTGAGTGCAAGCATGGGAATTCTCAGTGTTACTGCTCTGGTCTTTTAGTCTCCTGGGGCATGACTAAGGCACAGTTGCTGCTCTTGCACCTCAAAACCCACAGACGCCAAGGGTTTTCTTTCAGCAGTTGCACAAAGGGTTTGGCACCTCTGCCCATGGGGACTGCAAGAGGCTGGGGTCACAGCCCCCATAAATGAACCAAACCACATCCTTACAGCTCATCTCCAGGAAGCTAATGGGGCTTAAATTAGGGCCTAGAGAGTTTTGCTTCAAACTGTTCTTTCCTGAAATATCCCATCAGGAAGAAGTGTCATTCTAAGAACTGCTGTCCTTCAGGTTAGAGCTTACTGCTGAACTTTGCCCAGGCAACCACCAGACCCTTGTGCTTCACAATATTAAGCCATGTGGCTTCGATCCTTGTAGGTTTATCCTTAAGTACTTAAATGACTTCCAGTTGGTAGGAGTCTTTCTGAATATCATAGCCCATGTGTCTGGGCCCATGAACTGGCAGCAGCCTCAATGTGCAATGCCCATCCTTCGGGACTCTCAAGAGCCAGTGCAATAGAGCCCCAATTTCTGCACAGGAAATCCCAAAGGGTTTTCAAGACTACGTCGTTGTGGGCATTCCCTGCTGAGCCACAGAGCCAGTGCTCCATGGGGATTTCAAGAGAATCTGTCTCTTGTACAGCTCAACCATTCCCAGTACAGCAATTCTTCGGAACCTGGCTGGCTCCGAGCTACCCCAGCACCCCCCTAAAGACAGCAAGCCAAGGTCTAAGGCATTGGCGCATGGGGTTTTGTCTTTTCTTTTCCAGTTTCCCAAGGACCCCAGGTGCCTCTGGGATCATGCATTACCCTCGATGTCCTGAGAGCTGTGGAGCTGAAGTACTGCATTGGCAATGGCAGTGTCAATTTCCCGGTGAGAAAACCTTAGCTCTTACCATTGCTTAGACCAAATGGGGGGACTCCAGAGCTGCTGCCCAATGCCAACCCTGATGCCCTCCTTGCCTGGCATCTCCTCATCGACAGCTTCCTGCTGGAGGCTGCAGATGCTTCAAAAGAGCAATGGGTGAGAAGAGGTTGCCATTCAAGACCTTGAGCACAGATTAACTGTGGCCAGGGCTCTTGCACACGGCATCGTCCAAAGGCACCAAATAACAGCTGGCATATGCGGCAATGATTCCCTGAATCCATGGAAAGATTTCTTACGGCCTCTGCCCAAAAGCAGGCATTGATTCGGGGTATTTTAGAAAAGATTGCGAGCAGTGCCGACACTTCCCGGAGGCAGCAATCCTTCCATTGCAGCAGGGATTTTTCAGAAGCTTTGGGCACATCACTGGCTCCTTTCAAAGGCAAAATGTCTTCTTTCCCTTGGCTTTTCAGTCTCAGCAGATTCCAGGCATCATCCTCAACAACACACAAGTCATCATTGGTGGCCAGTCCCAAATTGTGACCATCAACAGGCAATGGCACGTGGCAATCATTGAGCAAATGACTGGCAGCTTCTCCTGGAAAACCATCTGGAACTACAACACGGTGAGTGGCAGGGACAGGGCTCATTCAAAAAGCATCCAGGTAGTCTGGCTCCTTGTCCAGCCGGCCCTGGGTCAGTGATTGTTTCTTATTCTAACCATTTGGAGTTCACGATGGAGGGTATAAACTCCCAGCATTTGTTATTGTTTCCCTCCTGATTTTATGTCAATACTAACAGTTGGAAAAAAACCTGAATTGTGAGAGCTGAATAACTTCATTTCACAGGGCGTCATTGCAACCAAAGTCACGCAACAGAACACCTGCTACATTTCCATCATGAACAGAAGCGAGATGCCCCGCTTTGACAATCTGGCGCGCCTGGCACAAGAGAGCAGGGTAAGATTCCAAAGGAGGAGCAGCTTCCTGGCCCTGGAGGTCATCAGGCCATTTCTTCATGTGCTTTTCCTTTCTGGAGAGGATCAGATTGTCTCTAGTGGCAGAGTTTCTTTGCACTCAGTACTAGAGTAGATGAGAAATTTGTTGTAGGAATGCCTGGCCTAAAGAAGGAAGGGGCTACATTATTCTCTCCACAACTCTCTCTGAGGATGTTGAGGATGTCTGCAGCTGGCTGGGCAAAGCTGTTCTCTGTGGAGCCCTACAGTGCTTCTGTTGTGCTACCACTTGCCCTCAGGCTCCCTGCACCCTGACTCCATTAGAACGAGCTCTGCTTTTAGAGCTGCCTACAAGGCTTGCTAGTGGTTCCACAGACCCCCAGGGCATTAAATGGTGTCCGTAAAGGCAGGTGGGACTCAAGCATCCATGCCTGAGTCATTATTCCAGAGCTAGGAATAGCCCGAGCTGGAACGAGCATCTGACACTCAGTGTGCTGAATGCTGGTTTTTCATGTTTAGAACCTGCTCGGTCTTGGAAGGCCGACCAAGAAGATCACCTTTGTCACCAATGGATTGGTCAACAACCTCAACTCCTACGGAATAGACATCACCGCTATGTGCAGCGGACTCACCACCTACATGGCTTACGAAGTTCACAGTGAGTGCAAGCATGGGAATTCTCAGTGTTACTGCTCTGGTCTTTTAGTCTCCTGGGGCATGACTAAGGCACAATTGCTGCCCTTCCACCTCAAAAGCCACAGACACCAAGGGTTTTCTTTCAGCAGTTGCACAAAGGGTTCGGTCCCTCTGCCCATGGGGACTGCAAGAGGCTGGGGTCACAGCCCCTGTATTGACCCAAAACAAACCCTTGCCAAATCTTTTCCAGAAAGCTTGATGGGGCTGAAATTTTGGTTCAGAGTGTTTCAGCCGGCACAGAAGTCCCCACTAATTCCCAGTCAGGAAGAAGGGTTGTTCTAAGAACCACTGTCCTTCAGCACAGAGCTTGCTGATGTGTTTACCCCAGCAGTCACCTAACCCATGTACTTCACAACAGTAAGCCAAGAGTCTTTGATCCTTGTAGGTTTTTCCCTGGGGCAACCATCCCATTCCTCAGGGAGTTAATGACCGTTACATGGGAGGATTCTTTCAGAATGTCATAGCCCATGTGACTGGGCCCATGAACTGGCAGCAACCTCACTGTCTAATGCCCAGCCTTCAGGACTCTCAGGAGCCAGTGCAATAGAGCCCCAATTTCTGCACGGGAAATCCCAAAGGGTTTTCAAGAACACGTCTTTGTGGGCATTCCTTGCCAAGCCACACAGCTGGTGCTCTTTGGGGACTCCAACAGAATCTGTCCCTTGTACAGCTCAAACATTCTCAGTGCAGCAATTCTCCAGACCCTGGCTGGCTGACAGCAAAACCAGCACCCTCTTGTAAAAATACAGCCAAGGTCTTAGGTACTGGCTCATGGGGTTTTGTCTTCTCTTGTATTCCAGCTTTCCAAGGACCCCAGGTGCCTCTGGGCCCATGCATTACCCTCGATGTCCTGAGAGCTGTGGAGCTTCAGTACTGCAATGGCAATGGCAATTGGAATGGCAACTGGAATGGCAACTGGAATGGCAACTGGAATGGCAACTGGAATGGCAATTGGAATGGCAATGGCAACTGGAACGGCAATTGGAATGGTGGTAACAATTGGAATGGCAATGGCAATTGGAATGGCGGTAACAACTGGAATGGCGGCAACAATTGGAATGGCAATGGCAATTGGAATGGCGGTAACAACTGGAATGGCGGTAACAATTGGAATGGCGGTATCAATTGGAATGGAGGTTGGAACGGTGGTAACAATTGGAATGGCAACTGGAATGGCGGTTGGAACGGCGGTAACAATTGGAATGGCAGTGGCATTTGGAATGGCAACTGGAGTGGCAACGGACAGGTGAGAAATCCTTAGCTCTTACCATTGCTTAGACCAAATGGGGGGACTCCAGAGCTGCTGCCCAATGCCAACCCTGATGCCCTCCTTGCCTGGCATCTCCTCATCGACAGCTTCCTGCTGGAGGCTGCAGATGCTTCAAAAGAGCAATGGGTGAGAAGAGGTTGCCATTCAAGACCTTGAGCACGGATTAACTGTGGCCAGGACTCTTGCACACGGCATCGTCCAAAGGCACCAAATAACAGCTGGCATATGCGGCAATGCTTCCCTGAATCCATGGAAAGATTTCTTACGGCCTCTGCCCAAAAGCAAGCATTGATTCGGGGTTTTTTAGAAAAGATTGCGAGCAGTGCCGACACTTCCCAGAGGCAGCAATCCTTCCATTGCAGCAGGGATTTTTCAGAAGCTTTGGGCACATCACTGGCTCCCTTCAAAGGCAAAATGTCTTCTTTCCCTTGGCTTTTCAGTCTCAGCAGATTCCAGGCATCATCCTCAACAACACACAAGTCATCATTGGTGGCCAGTCCCAAATTGTGACCATCAACAGGCAATGGCACGTGGCAATCATTGAGCAAATGACTGGCAGCTTCTCCTGGAAAACCATCTGGAACTACAACACGGTGAGTAGCAGGGACAGGACTCATTCAAAAAGCATCCAGGTAGTCTGGCTCCTTGTCCAGCCGGCCCTGGGTCGGCGATTGTTTCTTTTTCTAACCATTTGGAGTTCACGATGGAGGGTATAAACTCCCAGCATTTGTTATTGTTTCCCTCCTGATTTTATGTCAATACTAACAGTTGGAAAAAAACCTGAATTGTGAGAGCTGAATAACTTCATTTCACAGGGCGTCATTGCAACCAAAGTCACGCAACAGAACACCTGCTACATTTCCATCATGAACAGAAGCGAGATGCCCCGCTTTGACAATCTGGCGCGCCTGGCACAAGAGAGCAGGGTAAGATTCCAAAGGAGGAGCAGCTTCCTGGCCCTGGAGATCATCGGGCCATTTCTTCATGTGCTTTTCCTTTCTGGAGAGGATCAGATTGTCTCTAGTGGCAGAGTTTCTTTGCACTCAGTTCTAGAGTAGATGAGAAATTTGTTGTAGGAATGCCTGGCCTAAAGAAGGAAGGGGCTGTATTATCCTTCCCCCAGCTCCACTTTCTCGGAGGATGTTGAGCTCTGCAGTTTGCTGCGTAAAGCAAAGGGCTCTGAGGAGCCCTTCAAGGGCCTTAATCTTTTTGGAATGCCTAGATCTCAAAGTTCTTCATAGACTGTTCGGTACCAAACTGCATTGGTCAGCTCCAAACTTGCTGTTGCAGCTACTCTTGACCAGATTCCCTTGTCCTTTGGGGCATGAGAGAGCGTCTCCCTATTCCTGAACCCTTCCCCCACATGCCTGGAGACTTGTGGCCCTAGCTAAGGAAGGAGCTAGAGAGCAGAGGGAAGCAGAGGGCATGAGAGAAGACAGCAGGAAGGCAGCAAGGGACTTGAGCCGGGCCACAGATCATTCCAGGAGGACAAGAGAGGAGCAATTTATTTGAAACAAAGCCCATGGGAGTTGTTCAGAAAGACCTGTCCCACTAGAGCACCCAGGGGGTCACAGAGAGGGGCCCTAAGCACCTCCTGCAAATAGTCAGAGAGCAAATGTATCTGACCAGCCTTGCTCCTGTTCTCTTGGGTTCCAGGTTAGAACGGGCGGCAGGAAGAGACTTCTCCTGCCGGCCTTCCAGCCTTCCAGCCTGAGTGCCTCTGAGGGACCAGGGCAGCAAATGTGCAAATGCTTTGGAAGGAGCTCTGGCTCCACAGAGCGGCCACACTCCTCATCTCCTCTTCAACGCTTTCCTTGAGTTGCCACTTCCCCTCAGGCTCCCTGCACCCTGACTCCCTTAGAACGAGCTCTGCCTTTGGAGCTGCCTACAAGGCTTGCTAGTCGTCCCACAGACCCCCAGGGAATTCAAAGATGTTCCTAAAGGCACGTTGGGCTCAAACAGCCAGAGGAACAGGCCTTGCAGGAACTAGCTCCTGACACTCAGCTTGCTGCATGCTGGTTTTTCATGTTTAGAACCTGCTCGGTCTTGGAAGGCCGACCAAGAAGATCACCTTTGTCACCAATGGATTGGTCAACAACCTCAACTCCTACGGAATAGACATCACCGCTATGTGCAGCGGACTCACCACCTACATGGCTTACGAAGTTCACAGTGAGTGCAAGCATGGGAATTCTCAGTGTTACTGCTCTGGTCTTTTAGTCTCCTGGGGCATGACTAAGGCACAGTTGCTGCTCTTGCACCTCAAAACCCACAGACGCCAAGGGTTTTCTTTCAGCAGTTGCACAAAGGGTTTGGCACCTCTGCCCATGGGGACTGCAAGAGGCTGGGGTCACAGCCCCCATAAATGAACCAAACCACATCCTTACAGCTCATCTCCAGGAAGCTAATGGGGCTTAAATTAGGGCCTAGAGAGTTTTGCTTCAAACTGTTCTTTCCTGAAATATCCCATCAGGAAGAAGTGTCATTCTAAGAACTGCTGTCCTTCAGGTTAGAGCTTACTGCTGAACTTTGCCCAGGCAGCCACCAGACCCTTGTGCTTCACAATACTAAGCCATGTGGCTTCGATCCTTGTAGGTTTATCCTTAAGTACTTAAATGACTTCCAGTTGGTAGGAGTCTTTCTGAATATCATAGCCCATGTGTCTGGGCCCATGAACTGGCAGCAGCCTCAATGTGCAATGCCCATCCTTCGGGACTCTCAAGAGCCAGTGCAATAGAGCCCCAATTTCTGCACAGGAAATCCCAAAGGGTTTTCAAGACTACGTCGTTGTGGGCATTCCCTGCTGAGCCACAGAGCCAGTGCTCCATGGGGATTTCAAGAGAATCTGTCTCTTGTACAGCTCAACCATTCCCAGTACAGCAATTCTTCGGAACCTGGCTGGCTCCGAGCTACCCCAGCACCCCCCTAAAGACAGCAAGCCAAGGTCTAAGGCATTGGCGCATGGGGTTTTGTCTTTTCTTTTCCAGTTTCCCAAGGACCCCAGGTGCCTCTGGGATCATGCATTACCCTCGATGTCCTGAGAGCTGTGGAGCTGAAGTACTGCATTGGCAATGGCAGTGTCAATTTCCCGGTGAGAAAACCTTAGCTCTTACCATTGCTTAGACCAAATGGGGGGACTCCAGAGCTGCTGCCCAAAGCCAACCCTGATGCCCTCCTTGCCTGGCATCTCCTCATCGACAGCTTCCTGCTGGAGGCTGCAGATGCTTCAAAAGAGCAATGGGTGAGAAGAGGTTGCCATTCAAGACCTTGAGCACAGATTAACTGTGGCCAGGGCTCTTGCACACGGCATCGTCCAAAGGCACCAAATAACAGCTGGCATTTGCGGCAATGATTCCCTGAATCCATGGAAAGATTTCTTACAGCCTCTGCCCAAAAGCAGGCATTGATTCGGGGTATTTTAGAAAAGATTGCGAGCAGTGCCGACACTTCCCAGAGGCAGCAATCCTTCCATTGCAGCAGGGATTTTTCAGAAGCTTTGGGCACATCACTGGCTCCCTTCAAAGGCAAAATGTCTTCTTTCCCTTGGCTTTTCAGTCTCAGCAGATTCCAGGCATCATCCTCAACAACACACAAGTCATCATTGGTGGCCAGTCCCAAATTGTGACCATCAACAGGCAATGGCACGTGGCAATCATTGAGCAAATGACTGGCAGCTTCTCCTGGAAAACCATCTGGAACTACAACACGGTGAGTAGCAGGGACAGGACTCATTCAAAAAGCATCCAGGTAGTCTGGCTCCTTGTCCAGCCGGCCCTGGGTCAGTGATTGTTTCTTATTCTAACCATTTGGAGTTCACGATGGAGGGTATAAACTCCCAGCATTTGTTATTGTTTCCCTCCTGATTTTATGTCAATACTAACAGTTGGAAAAAAACTGAATTGTGAGAGCTGAATAACTTCATTTCACAGGGCGTCATTGCAACCAAAGTCACGCAACAGAACACCTGCTACATTTCCATCATGAACAGAAGCGAGATGCCCCGCTTTGACAATCTGGCGCGCCTGGCACAAGAGAGCAGGGTAAGATTCCAAAGGAGGAGCAGCTTCCTGGCCCTGGAGATCATCAGGCCATTTCTTCATGTGCTTTTCCTTTCTGGAGAGGATCAGATTGTCTCTAGTGGCAGAGTTTCTTTGCACTCAGTTCTAGAATAGATGAGAAATTTGTTGTAGGAATGCCTGGCCTAAAGAAGGAAGGGGCTACATTATTCCCTCCACAACTCTCTCTGAGGATGTTGAGGATGTCTGCAGCTGGCTGGGCAAAGCTGTTCTCTGTGGAGCCCTACAGTGCTTCTGTTGTGCTACCACTTGCCCTCAGGCTCCCTGCACCCTGACTCCATTAGAACGAGCTCTGCTTTTAGAGCTGCCTACAAGGCTTGCTAGTGGTTCCACAGACCCCCAGGGCATTAAATGGCGTCCGTAAAGGCAGGTGGGACTCAAGCATCCATGCCTGAGTCATTATTCCAGAGCTAGGAATAGCCCAAGCTGGAACGAGCATCTGACACTCAGTGTGCTGAATGCTGGTTTTTCATGTTTAGAACCTGCTCGGTCTTGGAAGGCTGACCAAGAAGATCACCTTTGTCACCAATGGATTGGTCAACAACCTCAACTCCTACGGAATAGACATCACCGCTATGTGCAGCGGACTCACCACCTACATGGCTTACGAAGTTCACAGTGAGTGCAAGCATGGGAATTCTCAGTGTTACTGCTCTGGTCTTTTAGTCTCCTGGGGCATGACTAAGGCACAATTGCTGCCCTTCCACCTCAAAAGCCACAGACACCAAGGGTTTTCTTTCAGCAGTTGCACAAAGGGTTCGGTCCCTCTGCCCATGGGGACTGCAAGAGGCTGGGGTCACAGCCCCTGTATTGACCCAAAACAAACCCTTGCCAAATCTTTTCCAGAAAGCTTGATGGGGCTGAAATTTTGGTTCAGAGTGTTTCAGCCGGCACAGAAGTCCCCACTAATTCCCAGTCAGGAAGAAGGGTTGTTCTAAGAACCACTGTCCTTCAGCACAGAGCTTGCTGATGTGTTTACCCCAGCAGTCACCTAACCCATGTACTTCACAACAGTAAGCCAAGAGTCTTTGATCCTTGTAGGTTTTTCCCTGGGGCAACCATCCCATTCCTCAGGGAGTTAATGACCGTTACATGGGAGGATTCTTTCAGAATGTCATAGCCCATGTGACTGGGCCCATGAACTGGCAGCAACCTCACTGTCTAATGCCCAGCCTTCAGGACTCTCAGGAGCCAGTGCAATAGAGCCCCAATTTCTGCACAGGAAATCCCAAAGGGTTTTCAAGAACACGTCTTTGTGGGCATTCCTTGCCAAGCCACACAGCTGGTGCTCTTTGGGGACTCCAACAGAATCTGTCCCTTGTACAGCTCAAACATTCTCAGTGCAGCAATTCTCCAGACCCTGGCTGGCTGACAGCAAAACCAGCACCCTCTTGTAAAAATACAGCCAAGGTCTTAGGTACTGGCTCATGGGGTTTTGTCTTCTCTTGTATTCCAGCTTTCCAAGGACCCCAGGTGCCTCTGGGCCCATGCATTACCCTCGATGTCCTGAGAGCTGTGGAGCTTCAGTACTGCAATGGCAATGGCAATTGGAATGGCAACTGGAATGGCAACTGGAATGGCAACTGGAATGGCAACTGGAATGGCAATGGCAACTGGAACGGCAATTGGAATGGTGGTAACAATTGGAATGGCAATGGCAATTGGAATGGCGGTAACAAATGGAATGGCGGCAACAATTGGAATGGCAATGGCAATTGGAATGGCGGTAACAACTGGAATGGAGGTTGGAACGGTGGTAACAATTGGAATGGCAACTGGAATGGCGGTTGGAACGGCGGTAACAATTGGAATGGCAGTGGCATTTGGAATGGCAACTGGAGTGGCAACGGACAGGTGAGAAATCCTTAGCTCTTACCATTGCTTAGACCAAATGGGGGGACTCCAGAGCTGCTGCCCAATGCCAACCCTGATGCCCTCCTTGCCTGGCATCTCCTCATCGACAGCTTCCTGCTGGAGGCTGCAGATGCTTCAAAAGAGCAATGGGTGAGAAGAGGTTGCCATTCAAGACCTTGAGCACGGATTAACTGTGGCCAGGGCTCTTGCACACGGCATCGTCCAAAGGCACCAAATAACAGCTGGCATATGCGGCAATGATTCCCTGAATCCATGGAAAGATTTCTTACGGCCTCTGCCCAAAAGCAAGCATTGATTTGGGGTATTTTGGAAAAGATTGCGAGCAGTGCCGACACTTCCCGGAGGCAGCAATCCTTCCATTGCAGCAGGGATTTTTCAGAAGCTTTGGGCACATCACTGGCTCCTTTCAAAGGCAAAATGTCTTCTTTCCCTTGGCTTTTCAGTCTCAGCAGATTCCAGGCATCATCCTCAACAACACACAAGTCATCATTGGTGGCCAGTCCCAAATTGTGACCATCAACAGGCAATGGCGCATGGCAATCATTGAGCAAAAAAGCATCATCGGGTCCTGGAAAACCATCTGGAATTACAACACGGTGAGTGGCAGGGACAGGACTCATTCAAAAAGCATCCAGGCAGTCTGGCTCCTTGTCCAGCCGGCCTTGGGTCGGCGATTGTTTCTTATTCTAACCATTTGGAATTCACGATGCGGTGTAAAAATTCCAAGCATTTGTTATGGTTTCCATCTTGACTTTATTTTAATACTCACTGCTGGAAAAAAACTGAATTGTGAGAGCTGAATAACTTCATTTCACAGGGCGTCATTGCAACCAAAGTCACGCAACAGAACACCTGCTACATTTCCATCATGAACAGAAGCGAGATGCCCCGCTTTGACAATCTGGAGCGCCTGGCACAAGAGAGCAGGGTAAGATTCCAAAGGAGGAGCAGCTTCCTGGCCCTGGAGATCATCGGGCCATTTCTTCATGTGCTTTTCCTTTCTGGAGAGGATCACATTGTCTCTAGTGGCAGAGTTTCTTTGCACTCAGTACTAGAGTAGATGAGAAATTTGTTGTAGGAATGCCTGGCCTAAAGAAGGAAGGGGCTGTATTATCCTTTCCCCAGCTCCACTTTCTCGGAGGATGTTGAGCTCTTCAGTTCTCTGTGTAAAGCAAAGGGCTCTGAGGAGCCCTTCAAGGGCCTTAATCTTTTTGGAATGCCTAGATCTCAAAGTTCTTCATAGACTGTTCGGTACCAAACTGCATTGGTCAGCTCCAAACTTGCTGTTGCAGCTACTCTTGACCAGATTCCCTTGTCCTTTGGGGCATGAGAGAGCGTCTCCCTATTCCTGAACCCTTCCCCCACATGCCTGGAGACTTGTGGCCCTAGCTAAGGAAGGAGCTAGAGAGCAGAGGGAAGCAGAGGGCATGAGAGAAGACAGCAGGAAGGCAGCAAGGGACTTGAGCCGGGCCACAGATCATTCCAGGAGGACAAGAGAGGAGCAATTTATTTGAAACAAAGCCCGTGGGAGTTGTTCAGAAAGACCTGTCCCACTAGAGCACCCAGGGGGTCACAGAGAGGGGCCCTAAGCACCTCCTGCAAATAGTCAGAGAGCAAATGTATCTGACCAGCCTTGCTCCTGTTCTCTTGGGTTCCAGGTTAGAACGGGCGGCAGGAAGAGACTTCTCCTGCCGGCCTTCCAGCCTTCCAGCCTGAGTGCCTCTGAGGGACCAGGGCAGCAAATGTGCAAATGCTTTGGAAGGAGCTCTGGCTCCACAGAGCGGCCACACTCCTCATCTCCTCTTCAACGCTTTCCTTGCGTTGCCACTTCCCCTCAGGCTCCCTGCACCCTGACTCCCTTAGAACGAGCTCTGCCTTTGGAGCTGCCTACAAGGCTTGCTAGTCGTCCCACAGACCCCCAGGGAATTCAAAGATGTTCCTAAAGGCACGTTGGGCTCAAACAGCCAGAGGAACAGGCCTTGCAGGAACTAGCTCCTGACACTCAGCTTGCTGCATGCTGGTTTTTCATGTTTAGAACCTGCTCGGTCTTGGAAGGCCGACCAAGAAGATCACCTTTGTCACCAATGGATTGGTCAACAACCTCAACTCCTACGGAATAGACATCACCGCTATGTGCAGCGGACTCACCACCTACATGGCTTACGAAGTTCACAGTGAGTGCAAGCATGGGAATTCTCAGTGTTACTGCTCTGGTCTTTTAGTCTCCTGGGGCATGACTAAGGCACAGTTGCTGCTCTTGCACCTCAAAACCCACAGACGCCAAGGGTTTTCTTTCAGCAGTTGCACAAAGGGTTTGGCACCTCTGCCCATGGGGACTGCAAGAGGCTGGGGTCACAGCCCCCATAAATGAACCAAACCAAATCCTTACAGCTCATCTCCAGGAAGCTAATGGGGCTTAAATTAGGGCCTAGAGAGTTTTGCTTCAAACTGTTCTTTCCTGAAATATCCCATCAGGAAGAAGTGTCATTCTAAGAACTGCTGTCCTTCAGGTTAGAGCTTACTGCTGAACTTTGCCCAGGCAACCACCAGACCCTTGTGCTTCACAATATTAAGCCATGTGGCTTCGATCCTTGTAGGTTTATCCTTAAGAACTTAAATGACTTCCAGTTGGTAGGAGTCTTTCTGAATATCATAGCCCATGTGTCTGAGCCCATGAACTGACAGCAGCCTCAATGTGCAATGCCCATCCTTCGGGACTCTCAAGAGCCAGTGCAATAGAGCCCCGATTTCTGCACGGGAAATCCCAAAGGGTTTTCAAGACTACGTCGTTGTGGGCATTCCCTGCTGAGCCACAGAGCCGGTGCTCCATGGGGATTTCAAGAGAATCTGTCTCTTGCACAGCTCAACCATTCGCAGTGCAGCAATTCTTCAGAACCTGGCTGGTTCCGAGCTACCCCAGCACCCCCCAAAAGACAGCAAGCCAAGGTCTAAGGCATTGGCGCATGGGGTTTTGTCTTTTCTTTTCCAGTTTCCCAAGGACCCCAGGTGCCTCTGGGATCATGCATTACCCTCGATGTCCTGAGAGCTGTGGAGCTGAAGTACTGCATTGGCAATGGCAGTGTCAATTTCCCGGTGAGAAAACCTTAGCTCTTACCACTGCTTAGACCAAATGGGGGGGACTCCAGAGCTGCTGCCCAAAGCCAACCCTGATGCCCTTCTTGCCTGGCATCTCCTCATCGACAGCTTCCTGCTGGAGGCTGCAGATGCTTCAAAAGAGCAATGGGTGAGAAGAGGTTGCCATTCAAGACCTTGAGCACGGATTAACTGTGGCCAGGGCTCTTGCACACGGCATCGTCCAAAGGCACCAAATAACAGCTGGCATTTGCGGCAATGATTCCCTGAATCCATGGAAAGATTTCTTACGGCCTCTGCCCAAAAGCAAGCATTGATTCGGGGTTTTTTAGAAAAGATTGCGAGCAGTGCCGACACTTCCCGGAGGCAGCAATCCTTCCATTGCAGCAGGGATTTTTCAGAAGCTTTGGGCACATCACTGGCTCCTTTCAAAGGCAAAATGTCTTCTTTCCCTTGGCTTTTCAGTCTCAGCAGATTCCAGGCATCATCCTCAACAACACACAAGTCATCATTGGTGGCCAGTCCCAAATTGTGACCATCAACAGGCAATGGCGCATGGCAATCATTGAGCAAAAAAGCATCATCGGGTCCTGGAAAACCATCTGGAATTACAACACGGTGAGTGGCAGGGACAGGACTCATTCAAAAAGCATCCAGGTAGTCTGGCTCCTTGTCCAGCCGGCCCTGGGTCGGCGATTGTTTCTTTTTCTAACCATTTGGAATTCACGATGCGGTGTAAAAATTCCAAGCATTTGTTATCGTTTCCCTCCTAATTTTATGTCAATACTAACAGTTGGAAAAAAACCTGAATTGTGAGAGCTGAATAACTTCATTTCACAGGGCATCATTGCAACCAAAGTCACGCAACAGAACACCTGCTACATTTCCATCATGAACAGAAGCGAGATGCCCCGCTTTGACAATCTGGCGCGCCTGGCACAAGAGAGCAGGGTAAGATTCCAAAGGAGGAGCAGCTTCCTGGCCCTGGAGATCATCGGGCCATTTCTTCATGTGCTTTTCCTTTCTGGAGAGGATCACATTGTCTCTAGTGGCAGAGTTTCTTTGCACTCAGTACTAGAGTAGATGAGAAATTTGTTGTAGGAATGCCTGGCCTAAAGAAGGAAGGGGCTACATTATTCCCTCCACAACTCTCTCTGAGGATGTTGAGGATGTCTGCAGCTGGCTGGGCAAAGCTGTTCTCTGTGGAGCCCTACAGTGCTTCTGTTGTGCTACCACTTCCCCTCAGGCTCCCTGCACCCTGACTCCATTAGAACGAGCTCTGCTTTTAGAGCTGCCTACAAGGCTTGCTAGTGGTTCCACAGACCCCCAGGGCATTAAATGGCGTCCGTAAAGGCAGGTGGGACTCAAGCATCCATGCCTGAGTCATTATTCCAGAGCTAGGAATAGCCCGAGCTGGAACGAGCATCTGACACTCAGTGTGCTGAATGCTGGTTTTTCATGTTTAGAACCTGCTCGGTCTTGGAAGGCCGACCAAGAAGATCACCTTTGTCACCAATGGATTGGTCAACAACCTCAACTCCTACGGAATAGACATCACCGCTATGTGCAGCGGACTCACCACCTACATGGCTTACGAAGTTCACAGTGAGTGCAAGCATGGGAATTCTCAGTGTTACTGCTCTGGTCTTTTAGTCTCCTGGGGCATGACTAAGGCACAGTTGCTGCTCTTGCACCTCAAAACCCACAGACGCCAAGGGTTTTCTTTCAGCAGTTGCACAAAGGGTTTGGCACCTCTGCCCATGGGGACTGCAAGAGGCTGGGGTCACAGCCCCCATAAATGAACCAAACCAAATCCTTACAGCTCATCTCCAGGAAGCTAATGGGGCTTAAATTAGGGCCTAGAGAGTTTTGCTTCAAACTGTTCTTTCCTGAAATATCCCATCAGGAAGAAGTGTCATTCTAAGAACTGCTGTCCTTCAGGTTAGAGCTTACTGCTGAACTTTGCCCAGGCAACCACCAGACCCTTGTGCTTCACAATATTAAGCCATGTGGCTTCGATCCTTGTAGGTTTATCCTTAAGAACTTAAATGACTTCCAGTTGGTAGGAGTCTTTCTGAATATCATAGCCCATGTGTCTGAGCCCATGAACTGACAGCAGCCTCAATGTGCAATGCCCATCCTTCGGGACTCTCAAGAGCCAGTGCAATAGAGCCCCGATTTCTGCACGGGAAATCCCAAAGGGTTTTCAAGACTACGTCGTTGTGGGCATTCCCTGCTGAGCCACAGAGCCGGTGCTCCATGGGGATTTCAAGAGAATCTGTCTCTTGCACAGCTCAACCATTCGCAGTGCAGCAATTCTTCAGAACCTGGCTGGTTCCGAGCTACCCCAGCACCCCCCAAAAGACAGCAAGCCAAGGTCTAAGGCATTGGCGCATGGGGTTTTGTCTTTTCTTTTCCAGTTTCCCAAGGACCCCAGGTGCCTCTGGGATCATGCATTACCCTCGATGTCCTGAGAGCTGTGGAGCTGAAGTACTGCATTGGCAATGGCAGTGTCAATTTCCCGGTGAGAAAACCTTAGCTCTTACCACTGCTTAGACCAAATGGGGGGGACTCCAGAGCTGCTGCCCAAAGCCAACCCTGATGCCCTTCTTGCCTGGCATCTCCTCATCGACAGCTTCCTGCTGGAGGCTGCAGATGCTTCAAAAGAGCAATGGGTGAGAAGAGGTTGCCATTCAAGACCTTGAGCACGGATTAACTGTGGCCAGGGCTCTTGCACACGGCATCGTCCAAAGGCACCAAATAACAGCTGGCATATGCGGCAATGATTCCCTGAATCCATGGAAAGATTTCTTACGGCCTCTGCCCAAAAGCAAGCATTGATTTGGGGTATTTTGGAAAAGATTGCGAGCAGTGCCGACACTTCCCGGAGGCAGCAATCCTTCCATTGCAGCAGGGATTTTTCAGAAGCTTTGGGCACATCACTGGCTCCTTTCAAAGGCAAAATGTCTTCTTTCCCTTGGCTTTTCAGTCTCAGCAGATTCCAGGCATCATCCTCAACAACACACAAGTCATCATTGGTGGCCAGTCCCAAATTGTGACCATCAACAGGCAATGGCGCATGGCAATCATTGAGCAAAAAAGCATCATCGGGTCCTGGAAAACCATCTGGAATTACAACACGGTGAGTGGCAGGGACAGGACTCATTCAAAAAGCATCCAGGTAGTCTGGCTCCTTGTCCAGCCGGCCCTGGGTCGGCGATTGTTTCTTATTCTAACCATTTGGAATTCACGATGCGGTGTAAAAATTCCAAGCATTTGTTATCGTTTCCCTCCTAATTTTATGTCAATACTAACAGTTGGAAAAAAACCTGAATTGTGAGAGCTGAATAACTTCATTTCACAGGGCGTCATTGCAACCAAAGTCACGCAACAGAACACCTGCTACATTTCCATCATGAACAGAAGCGAGATGCCCCGCTTTGACAATCTGGAGCGCCTGGCACAAGAGAGCAGGGTAAGATTCCAAAGGAGGAGCAGCTTCCTGGCCCTGGAGATCATCGGGCCATTTCTTCATGTGCTTTTCCTTTCTGGAGAGGATCACATTGTCTCTAGTGGCAGAGTTTCTTTGCACTCAGTACTAGAGTAGATGAGAAATTTGTTGTAGGAATGCCTGGCCTAAAGAAGGAAGGGGCTACATTATTCCCTCCACAACTCTCTCTGAGGATGTTGAGGATGTCTGCAGCTGGCTGGGCAAAGCTGTTCTCTGTGGAGCCCTACAGTGCTTCTGTTGTGCTACCACTTGCCCTCAGGCTCCCTGCACCCTGACTCCATTAGAACGAGCTCTGCTTTTAGAGCTGCCTACAAGGCTTGCTAGTGGTTCCACAGACCCCCAGGGCATTAAATGGCGTCCGTAAAGGCAGGTGGGACTCAAGCATCCATGCCTGAGTCATTATTCCAGAGCTAGGAATAGCCCGAGCTGGAACGAGCATCTGACACTCAGTGTGCTGAATGCTGGTTTTTCATGTTTAGAACCTGCTCGGTCTTGGAAGGCCGACCAAGAAGATCACCTTTGTCACCAATGGATTGGTCAACAACCTCAACTCCTACGGAATAGACATCACCGCTATGTGCAGCGGACTCACCACCTACATGGCTTACGAAGTTCACAGTGAGTGCAAGCATGGGAATTCTCAGTGTTACTGCTCTGGTCTTTTAGTCTCCTGGGGCATGACTAAGGCACAGTTGCTGCTCTTGCACCTCAAAACCCACAGACGCCAAGGGTTTTCTTTCAGCAGTTGCACAAAGGGTTTGGCACCTCTGCCCATGGGGACTGCAAGAGGCTGGGGTCACAGCCCCCATAAATGAACCAAACCAAATCCTTACAGCTCATCTCCAGGAAGCTAATGGGGCTTAAATTAGGGCCTAGAGAGTTTTGCTTCAAACTGTTCTTTCCTGAAATATCCCATCAGGAAGAAGTGTCATTCTAAGAACTGCTGTCCTTCAGGTTAGAGCTTACTGCTGAACTTTGCCCAGGCAACCACCAGACCCTTGTGCTTCACAATATTAAGCCATGTGGCTTCGATCCTTGTAGGTTTATCCTTAAGAACTTAAATGACTTCCAGTTGGTAGGAGTCTTTCTGAATATCATAGCCCATGTGTCTGAGCCCATGAACTGACAGCAGCCTCAATGTGCAATGCCCATCCTTCGGGACTCTCAAGAGCCAGTGCAATAGAGCCCCGATTTCTGCACGGGAAATCCCAAAGGGTTTTCAAGACTACGTCGTTGTGGGCATTCCCTGCTGAGCCACAGAGCCGGTGCTCCATGGGGATTTCAAGAGAATCTGTCTCTTGCACAGCTCAACCATTCGCAGTGCAGCAATTCTTCGGAACCTGGCTGGTTCCGAGCTACCCCAGCACCCCCCAAAAGACAGCAAGCCAAGGTCTAAGGCATTGGCGCATGGGGTTTTGTCTTTTCTTTTCCAGTTTCCCAAGGACCCCAGGTGCCTCTGGGATCATGCATTACCCTCGATGTCCTGAGAGCTGTGGAGCTGAAGTACTGCATTGGCAATGGCAGTGTCAATTTCCCGGTGAGAAAACCTTAGCTCTTACCACTGCTTAGACCAAATGGGGGGGACTCCAGAGCTGCTGCCCAAAGCCAACCCTGATGCCCTTCTTGCCTGGCATCTCCTCATCGACAGCTTCCTGCTGGAGGCTGCAGATGCTTCAAAAGAGCAATGGGTGAGAAGAGGTTGCCATTCAAGACCTTGAGCACGGATTAACTGTGGCCAGGGCTCTTGCACACGGCATCGTCCAAAGGCACCAAATAACAGCTGGCATATGCGGCAATGATTCCCTGAATCCATGGAAAGATTTCTTACGGCCTCTGCCCAAAAGCAAGCATTGATTTGGGGTATTTTGGAAAAGATTGCGAGCAGTGCCGACACTTCCCGGAGGCAGCAATCCTTCCATTGCAGCAGGGATTTTTCAGAAGCTTTGGGCACATCACTGGCTCCTTTCAAAGGCAAAATGTCTTCTTTCCCTTGGCTTTTCAGTCTCAGCAGATTCCAGGCATCATCCTCAACAACACACAAGTCATCATTGGTGGCCAGTCCCAAATTGTGACCATCAACAGGCAATGGCGCATGGCAATCATTGAGCAAAAAAGCATCATCGGGTCCTGGAAAACCATCTGGAATTACAACACGGTGAGTGGCAGGGACAGGACTCATTCAAAAAGCATCCAGGTAGTCTGGCTCCTTGTCCAGCCGGCCCTGGGTCGGCGATTGTTTCTTATTCTAACCATTTGGAATTCACGATGCGGTGTAAAAATTCCAAGCATTTGTTATCGTTTCCCTCCTAATTTTATGTCAATACTAACAGTTGGAAAAAAACCTGAATTGTGAGAGCTGAATAACTTCATTTCACAGGGCATCATTGCAACCAAAGTCACGCAACAGAACACCTGCTACATTTCCATCATGAACAGAAGCGAGATGCCCCGCTTTGACAATCTGGCGCGCCTGGCACAAGAGAGCAGGGTAAGATTCCAAAGGAGGAGCAGCTTCCTGGCCCTGGAGATCATCGGGCCATTTCTTCATGTGCTTTTCCTTTCTGGAGAGGATCACATTGTCTCTAGTGGCAGAGTTTCTTTGCACTCAGTACTAGAGTAGATGAGAAATTTGTTGTAGGAATGCCTGGCCTAAAGAAGGAAGGGGCTACATTATTCCCTCCACAACTCTCTCTGAGGATGTTGAGGATGTCTGCAGCTGGCTGGGCAAAGCTGTTCTCTGTGGAGCCCTACAGTGCTTCTGTTGTGCTACCACTTGCCCTCAGGCTCCCTGCACCCTGACTCCATTAGAACGAGCTCTGCTTTTAGAGCTGCCTACAAGGCTTGCTAGTGGTTCCACAGACCCCCAGGGCATTAAATGGCGTCCGTAAAGGCAGGTGGGACTCAAGCATCCATGCCTGAGTCATTATTCCAGAGCTAGGAATAGCCCGAGCTGGAACGAGCATCTGACACTCAGTGTGCTGAATGCTGGTTTTTCATGTTTAGAACCTGCTCGGTCTTGGAAGGCCGACCAAGAAGATCACCTTTGTCACCAATGGATTGGTCAACAACCTCAACTCCTACGGAATAGACATCACCGCTATGTGCAGCGGACTCACCACCTACATGGCTTACGAAGTTCACAGTGAGCGCAAGCATGGGAATTCTCAGTGTTACTGCTCTGGTCTTTTAGTCTCCTGGGGCATGACTAAGGCACAGTTGCTGCTCTTGCACCTCAAAACCCACAGACGCCAAGGGTTTTCTTTCAGCAGTTGCACAAAGGGTTTGGCACCTCTGCAGATCGGGACTGCAAGAGGCTGGGGTCACAGCCCCCATAAATGAACCAAACCAAATCGTTACAGCTCTTTTCTATAAAGCTTATTGTGCATTTTGGCCCACACCCTAACTTCCCCGTAATGTCCAGTCAAGAAGAATTTTTGTTCTAAGAACCGCTGTCCTTCAGGTTAGAGCTTACTGCTGAACTTTTCCCAGGCAATCACCAAACCCATGTACTTTACAACACTCAGCCATGTGGCTTCGATCCTTGTAGGTTTTTCCCCATGGGCAACAATCCCATTTCTCTAGGCGTTAATGACTTCACATGGTAGGATTCTTACACAACATCACAGCCCATGTGACTAAGCCCATGAACTGGCAGCAGCCTCACTGTCTAATGCCCAGCCTTCAGGACTCTCAGGAGCCAATGCAACAGAGCCCTGATTTCTGCATGGGAAATCCCAAAGGGTTTTCAAAAGCACGTTTTTGTTGGCATTCCCTGCTGAGCCACACAGCTGGTGCTCTTTGGGGACTCCAACAGAATGTGTCCCTTGTACAGCTGAAACATTCCCAGTGCAGCAATTCTTCAGACCCTGGCTGGCTCACAGCAAAACCAGCACCCTCTTGTAGAAACACAGGCAAGGTTTTAGGCATGGCTCATGGGGTTTTGTCTCTTGTTTTCCAGCTTTCCAAGGACCCCAGGTGCCTCTGGGATCATGCATTACCCTCGATGTCCTGAGAGTTGTGGAGCTTCAGTACTGCATTGGCAGTGGCAATGGCAACTGGAATGGCAATGGCAGTGGCAATTGGAATGGCGGTTGGAATGGTGGTAACAACTGGAATGGCAGTTGGAATGGCGGCTGGAACGGTGGTTGGAATGGCAGCTGGAATGTCAGTTGGAATGGCAACGGACAGGTACGACATCTTTAGCCTTTTCCATGCCTTAGACCAAATGGGAGGGCCCCAGAGCTGCTGCCCAAAGCCAACCCTGATGCCCTTCTTGCCTGGCATCTCCTCATTGACAGCTTCCTGCTGGAGGCTGCAGATGCTTCAAAAGAGCAATGGGTGAGAAGAGGTTGCCATTCAAGACCTTGAGCACGGATTAACTGTGGCCAGGGCTCTTGCACACGGCATCATCCAAAGGCACCAGATGACAGCTGTCAGATGCGGCAATGATGTCCTGAATACATGAAAAGATTTTTTACAGTCTCTGTCATGCTGTACAGCCTTTTCTTGTTTTTATTTCTAATATCTGTCTATCATTTGAAAATATACCTCCACTGCCCTCTCTTCCTGGATCAGAGTACTTATTCTTTTCTTGTAGTTATTTTTCTAAATATATAGTGTGTGACCCAGCTACTTGCACAGTCTGAAAGTATTTAATGTTGCTTTCTTATCTCAGCAGACAAATAACCAACAAATCATCACTGGTGGAGATTCTCAAATCTCCATCTCTGGTGTCTCTCAAAGCATGAGTATCAATAGTCAAACACAAAAGGCAATTTTTGAGCAAAAGAGCAACCGTTTGTCTTGGAAAACCATCTGGAACTACAACACGGTGAGTGTCAGGGAGAGGTCTTGTTCAAGAAGTATATGAGTGCACTGGGTGCTCATGCAGCTGGCCCAGGGATGAGTTCTGTTTCCGTTATCCTAAATTTTGGAGTCAACGATATGGGTAGAAACTCTCGGCATTTGTTATTGTTTCTGTCCAAACTTTATTCCAATGTTAACAGTTGGAATAAAATTAATTGTGAGTGCTCAATAATTTTATTTTACAGGGTGTCATTGCAACAAAAGTGATGCAAGAGAGGATGTGCTACATTTCCACCATGAACAGAAGTGAGATGCCCACCTTTGCTGCACTTATCAAAGTGGCTGCTGAAAGGAGGGTAAGAATTTAAGGGAGGAGTCACTTAGAATGTTGCTCAGTACTTGAAAGCAAACAGATGTGGAAGACTGCTATTTTCAAGGCCTTTTAAACCATGAGATATTTAGAAGTGATTTATATCACACTGTTAATTATGTAGTTCAGTTTATTTTGAATTATATTTTATTTTAAAAGATATCTTGGGCAATTTTTACATTGTTTGCAATGAGTTTTTATACTGACCTATTTTTAATACTCTCTAATGAGTCAAGAGTGTAGATGTGTGCTAAGGTACCCTTTATAATCTTCCCATTCCTTGAATGGTAAAAAAATTAAGTTCTTGGGTTGAGGTGCATTTGATAAAAAACAAAAATCCCAATAAGCTGGAAAATCTTAAATCATCTCTCAATACGTTTGCAAATAACTACCATGATAGCATGAGCTCCACCCACTAAATTAACATGGACATTTTAAAAATAGTATTAGCATTTAGCATACTACTCAACTTTGGTAGGCACTGACATCCACTGAAGACTCAGAACTGACTCCTTAAAAACATCCAGGCTTTAAAGAGCAAGAACACCTAGGGGGCAGAAGAAAAACAGCAGAGTGTTATCAGTAAAGGCATAAGCAAAAAGATTCAGCTTTAGCTATAGATCATGGTCTGCTTCAAGGCTTAACTCATTAGAATGAGCTCTGCCTTTGGAGTTGCATATAAGACTTGCTAGTGGTCCCACAGGCCCCCAGGGGATTAAACGGTGTCCCTAAAGGCAGGTTGGACTCAAACATCCAGGCCCGAGTCATCGTTCCAGAGCTAGGAATATGCCAAGAGGGGAAGCAGATCCCAGCACTGATCTTACTGAATGCTGGTTTTTCATGTTTAGAACCAGATTGGCTTTGGAAGACCTACCAAGAAGATCACCTTTGTTGCCAACGGACTGGTCAACAACCTCAGCTCTTATGGATCAGATGTCTTCTCCATGTGCAGTGGACTCACCACCTACATGGCTCATGAAGTTTATGGTGAGTGCAAAGGAATTCTGTCTCTAAGTGACCTGGCATTTTTTTCCTTTGGGAATGAACAATGCACAATTGCTGCTCTTCTACTTTGAGACGCACAGAAACCAAGGGCTTCAGCAGTTGCACAAAGGGTTTGACATCTCCACAGCTCTCTCACGGGACTGAAACAAGGTTGAGTCACAGCCTCCATAAATGACCTGATCTATACCATCACTCCCCATTTCTGTGAAGTTTAAGGTGACTTAAGTTATTGTGTAGGAATTTACACACTGATATCCTCTACACTACACTAAGAGAAAGTATAGCTCTAAGCACCATTTCTCTCTCATTTCTGTATTATAGACCCAGTGTTGTTTCGTGACTTCAAAGAGATTCTTTGTCTATTAAAAGATTTCTTATACAGCAATTATATTCTTATACAACCTAGTTTACTAGACTAGTTTTCATTTTTGTTACTACAAAGCAACAAAAATGAGCTCTCATCGATTACCTAAGAATATCTTCCCTATGAAGTAATTGTAATTTTTTTGTTTGTTTTTTTTGAAGGGCCCCAATACAATCAACAATCATGCACTGCACTTAACGTCTTGAGACTTGTGGAGCTGAAGTACTGCAGAGGCAATGGTCACATCTGAAAATCTTACCTTTCTTGAATCAAGATCCAGTCTTCAGAGCTGCTGCCCAAAGCCAACCCTGATGCCATTCTTCCCTGACATTTCTTCTTTCAAGAGTTTTGTTCTTGATGGTTCAGATGCTGAAACAGATAATTTGTTGACTAGAGCTTTCAAATAAAAACCTGCATAGATGACTTCTGGTTTGTTTCTCATTACTCTACCCTTCAATCATCTTTGAAACCTCCATGGAAATATTTTTATTGTCTCCCTTCTGCCCCATTTGAGCCTTTCAAGTGCTCTTTTCATTGCCAGCTCTCAACACAGGGCACTGCCAGAGAGCTGGACAAGCCCCAGGATGTGTATGGTACAAACAAGACATTCACAATTAGGACCTTCCTTCCCTGTTTGGGGAAAGATACCTCACATTAAGAATCTTGATTCATGGGGCACAAAAAGCAGAAAGAAAGAAGTTCAAAGCAATGAATTTGCCTTCTTTAAGGAAAGGGGAATCTGTGGAATTTATCATGTTGTTCTTATTGAGCCCTCCATTTCAGTTTCCAGGGCATAGTAAGGACTGGCTACAGGGCACCGTGCTGAACACTGAAGTGGATGAAAATGTACTCCAAAGATGCATACACAGTATAAACACAACTGCTGATACCTTAAGACAGTGCAATATTCCCACTCATCTCCTCCCAAATGCCTTTAGTTTAGACATGAACACACAAAAAAATTTAAAAGCTGTCTTCCTTAATGCTGTAATGTTACCTATAAGAAGATGAAAGATTTCTTCCATTTTTGCTGCCAGGAACATGTCTCTTTCCTGACAGCAAATTCCAGATTCCCTCTATGAGATTCTCCCAGTGTTCAGTACTATAAATTAGACATGAATCAAACTAGGAATAGAGTCATGTTTCTGTTAGGCTAACAAGAGCATTTGACAAAACGTCAATCCCTATCTACTGTGACCCAACACCTAACCTGTAGTTTCAAAGTTCACTTTTATGGATGTGTTTGTTTCTTTGTTTGTTTGTTTATTGTTTGGTTTATTGTTGTTGTTTCTGTTTTTTTTTTAACAAGTGGGACTTGAGGGATGCAATTATCCTGGACTCTTGTCCTACAATAAGAACTTTCCCCTTCTCAATCATTCAGTAGACTCGTGAGTACATTTTTTTTTTAAATGGTCAAGCCACTGTCATAGAGAAAAATCAAAGAGAGTGAGAATCCCAAACAAGTGACAGTTGAGAATTTTAGAGGGAAATTAGAATAGATTTTTTTTTTAGCAAGCCATGTTCCCAGTTTCTCAGGATTTTAGAACCAAGATTATTTCCTCTCCTCTAACAGAAATGGCAGGAGGCCACAGGTTATCCAGGTGAATACACATCTGCCTTTAGCACCAACACCAGCCAGGGAACATCCCTCAGTTTCTGATGCCCTCTCACTGGCCCCAGAGGTTTTATTCTGAAACAGGTTGCAAGGATGCAGAGTTCACTGAGTTCACTGAGGCACCTCTCAGACGAAGGTATCTGAATTCTCAAATTCACATTCTCAAAGTCAGGCTTGTGCTTTCCATACTTTAGACCTCTCAAACCTCTTGGAGCCTCTCCAACCTTTCCTCAATTAAAATCACTTTTTCCTCAACTGTTACACTTGCAGGCAGGTTGGCTGTATCAGGGAAGACAAAACAAAATGTAATATGAGAAATGTGCAGAACAACTAACCTGGTGTAACAGCTGCAGCACAGGAATGGTTATTTTCACACAAAACTAAATTTCTCTGTTTTTTTCATAAGGCCAAATATTTTTAAATGCATTCCATGTTATCCTGATGAAACATTATAAAGCTGCAGAATTACTCTTAACTTATAAACTTATAAACTTATAACATTGCCAGAAGAATTTGACCCATTATTTGACGCTGTCATCCACTAAAAACCAGGTAAACAAGAGAACCCTGACTATCAAGTGAAAAGTAAAATTGCAGCATTTCAGTTCAAGTCTGATTAACAAACAGAAATTTAAACACATAAAGGAGGATTCAATCAAGTTATGCTGAGATTATATGATCACAATAAACTCTCATGGTGACTCATGGGGGTTTTTCTCCAGGTACTTATCATAAATATTTACTTTACTGGGGAGTGAGTAGGTAGTAGGGAGAAAAGGTAAAGAGTGAAGCAACACCTCTAAAAATCAACATAATCCTCCATGCTACCATTTGCACCCAGGTGGGCATGTCATGCTCTAGGTAAAGGCAGCCTGAAAACTTCTATAGTCTAGAAAACTGTGGCTGAAGGACAGAATGACATTCTATAATTAAGAGAAAACCCTCAAGCTACATCTTCCAAGGATGAAGCCTGAAATAATTCCATCAGTTTTACTCTTGCTAGTCAGCAAGGATCAGAAAAAACACAGGAAAATGCGTGCATAGAACAAAACAGTAATTTGAGGAAAGGGTGAAATCTGGAATGTTTCTTTCCCCTGGGAGGTTGCTGCACAGTGGGACAAGAATTTCCTGTGGAAACAGAATGCTTTAAGCAGAGCTTTAAAGAGGACACAGAGACAAACCTGTACTGGAAAGAAAACAGGGTCTTATGCAGACAAAGCCCCATTCCCTTCCTTTTTTCCTGGTTATTCTACTGCTGTCACTAGTTCCATAAACTGTGCTTAATGGCAAGTCCTGAGCTGTGCGTTCATCACACAAAATGCTCAAGCACTCAGAAGCTGAATGAGGATGAGGAGGGTCAGGGCTTCAAGAGTGATGCATTCTGGTAATAGCCAAGTTGGCTAGTACTGGTGGAAGCCAGATACAAAACTCCTTTCTAACTCATTGCCAACGACACTGGAGAGCTCTGTTTCTCTTGCCTTTCTTGAAGAGTGCTCAATGTATGGAATTTCCAGAGGCTAGAAGAGGATTTTATAATGTACATAATAAGACACTGATTTGTATCTTGGAAGCGAAGGACATAACCTGTCTCCATTTGGCACCCACAAATCAGTATGATTACAAGACCTATAAGTCTTCCCCTTGGTAGTTTATCACTTTTATTCACCACATTTGACACCTTGAGCAAAGTATGAAACAGATGTGAAACAGATGAACAGCTGAGCGGTCCACTCACAGCACTGGCAGACTGCTGCACCTCCTTGTCACCCACAGAGCCCCATAAAGGCCCCGGGTAGGAGCAGAAGGACAGAGTGAGGCCCTGAGCAGCACAAGTGACGACTGAGCTTCCCCTTCCCAAAGAAATTAAGATCCCCTGGCTTTTCCGGGAACAGATGCAACAATGATCCTTGGCAATGGACGGCAGAGAACAATGTTCAGAGACATCAGATCAGAGTGATGCTGAGTCCCCATCATGCCAGTCAGGCATGCAGAGGAGCTTTAGTGTGCAAACCCACCCCAAACTGTAGCCAAGGACACAGTCAGCACACGGGGACCGGCAAAACTGCTGTTAAATACAAAGCACTTGGATAATTGGGAAGTGAGCTCCTCTGGGAGTGCTGCTTCTGGAACCTTGAACAGGCACAGGAAAAAAGCAAATCCAACTTACCACAGGCTCCTGGGCCATGGCTCTGTATATCAAATTCAGAGAAAGATTAAAATCTACTTCCTAAATAACAGGGGACATAAAATGCCCCATGTCACTGCTCCTCCCTCACATGCTTTGCTGCCTCTAGTTTCTGGTCCCTTTTCAAATCAGCCCTTAGTCCATAATCAGGTGCTACTCTCCTGAAAAGGCTCTCAGAACATGCAGGGCCATGTCTGACAAACAGAAAGCAGATTCTGAACGATCTTGGAGAGGAAGGTCAGCAAAAGAACTCAGCAATTCCTATGATTTAGAACCAACCTCATCATCTCTGGGGACTCACTCAACATTTTTAACACAGCAAGATAACCACCCCCCTTGGTTTGAATGGTGCTTTTGGTTAGAGACACAACTTCAGGCTGAGTCTTTTGCCACATTGGCACAAAGCATCAGTCACTACAAGTTTACTGGGAATCTGTGCTCTGCTTCTGATGATCCTTGGTTTCCAGTTAAAAGTGCCTGTTAAACACATTGAGCTTACCATGCCCAGTTTTCTCTCCCTTCCCTGTATGCAGTGAATTCAGTCAGGCAGGTATCAAAGCCTCCTCTTATCAGAGCACTTCCCCAGGAAGCTTGTCATGCTTCTGTGAACACAGGGCACCTGCCAATAAGGTAAACCCATGTTCAGATTTAACTTTGGGATATTATGTATAAAAAGTAAGAGTACACATCAATTAGCAGCAGAGCTGGCCTGGCCTACCATCCAAATGAAGTTCCCTGTAAGTATATCTATCACTTTCCCATAGAAGGGAAGGATGTTGAGATGCTGGAGTGTGTCCAGAAGGGCAACCAAGCTGGCAGAGGGTCAGGAACACAAGCCCTATGTGGAGGGCGCTGGGGGTGTTTAGCCTGAAGAAGGGGAGCCTCGGGGGAGGCTTTACCACTCCCTACAACTCCCTGAAAGGAGGGTGCAGCGAGGTGGGGGTCAATCTCTGCTCCCAAGCAACTTGCAATAGGACAAGAGGACTCAGCACCAGGGGAAGTGTAGGTAGGGCATTAGGAAGAATTTACTCACAGAAAGCATGATGAAGCATAGGAATGGGCTGCCTAGGGAGGTGGTGGAGTCACAGTCCCTGAAGGTGTTTAAGAAAAGACTGGATGTGGCACTCAGTGCCATGGTCTGATTGACAAGGAGGTGTTATGTCATAGGTTGGACTCGATGATCTCAAAGGTGTTTTCCAACCTGGTTGATTCTATGATTCTGTAAGAGTTCACCAGATTTCAGTGGAGATGCGTGAAAACATGCTCCTTCAGCCTTGGGACTGTTTCCGGTTCACTGTGTGCTGCATTAGCTTTTCAGCAGCAAATTACTTCACGTGTCCTAAGCAGCAGAACACATCATACACGTGGCATTACTGGAGGAGGCAATTCCTTTTACCAAAGTCTCTTGTCAGCCTTCATGACACATTTACCTAAACAATATAATTGAAAGCACCAATATTTTTCTTTCCCTTTGCACTATTTGTAGGAAGCCTTTCTTTTAACCAGTGCCTCTCTCTAGCAACACACTTCTCTTTCCCTGTATATTGTTTGCAACAAAAAGGGGTTTTTGTTTAATTTTAACAGGGCTATGTTGCAACCAAGGTGTTTTCAAAGAACACCTGCATCACTGCGATGACCAGCAAGAGATTTTGGTTTGGCAAAAACTTGCCTCCACCACCTCCAAGACACTAGGGAGGATGGTGGTTGAAAGTGGAGCAAAAGCTCATTGATTATCAGTGAAAAGCACTTGTTCTACACACACAGGAGAAAAGGCTGCAAGAACTGAAGAGAACCTTCTCAGCAGGGCTGAGTTGCGTTAAAAATTCCTCCAAAAGTTGCATTGCCCAGGACTAACCCCTTCCCCCATACCAAAGAAGTGTGTACAGGTTCTGAACTACAGTGCTGGTTTTCCTAAATGCTGTTTTTCTGGTTTTGTTTCTTTGATGCTCAGGGACTTGGGCCTTACCAATTGCCACCCAGAGAGAATCGCTTCATTATCTCCAGGAACAGACTCCAAAGCTTGAGCCCGTATGGAAAACACATCCAAGCCCTGTGCCGAGGAATTCCCTCCTACCTCGCTTACCCAGCTCCTGGTGAGTCTGCTGCTGACAGACTTTGTGTTCCAAAATAAACAAGTGTTCCCTGTACAGGTTTAGAATTATATAGCTCAGTTTTTAAGTGACTTTTCCTGGTACATTTCCAAGACTAAGTTGGAAAAATTTCCACTACAATGTTCTCTTATTTTCTCAGTCTAAATCTAATCAGTTTTTCTTTCAGCATCAAAGTTCTTATCAGGCTCAAACTTCTTTAGTGCAAGATATTTCACACTTGCAAGTTAAGATAAATTAACTGCCTATTCCTTTGCTATATCTTCTACATTAACCATTTAAAATCAGGTGAGCTGAAGTCTAGATTTATAGAGATCAGCCTAACAAAGCCATTTTTATTATAACGCCTCAACAACATAGAAGAATTGCAATGTTTTATTTTAGAAATAAGCACTGCCATGCCATAAGGCCAATTGCAAACAGACAGATGCACTATTATTCCAAGAAACCCAGAAATCAAGGTGCAAACACAGAATTAAGAAGTGTATTAAATGCAATCTGGAGTTGAACACAGATGCTATTTAAGAATGTTTCATAAAGTTTTAACACAGGAAGAAAAGAGGCATACTCTAACCAACTGCAAGTTGGTTGAAAGCATCAAATTATAGTTAGGCTAAAAGGAAAGCAAAAAAGCCCGAGCCTACTTTCTTCATCGAAAACTTCAGCAACTCACTCTGTCTGGAAAACACATCTTCACCTTCCCTCCTCTCTCAGGGGCCCTTCCCTTGCTCTTTGAAAGGAGTTACTTCAAGAGACACTTTACCCGCTCAGGAACACCCCAGGGTTACTCTAAGGACACAGCAGCCTGTTCTCTTCAGGAAAAGCCTTCTGGGGACTCTAAGGGTCAACTGATGTGAAAAACAAAGCAAAACTGCACCCAAAAATGTTTTAGCACCTCCAAAGAAAAGCAACTGTAGGGTTGCAGCATTTAAACAACAGTTCCTGCCTGACCTGCCTGGGGTTTCTGGAGAGACTCTCCTCTCCTGTTCCAACTTGACACTGTGTTTTCCTTGGGATCCCACTGGCGCAGCTCTCTTCCCTGGTCCTGTTGGGAGGCACTGGGAATGTCTCCCTGGGGGCCGTGAGCCCTGTCCCAGAAGATGATGCCACGCACCCCCAGGCAGCCAGGATGTGACCTGAGCAGAGACTGGGGTGGATCTCGCAGCCCCACGGTCACCGTGCAGCACAAAGAGCCCAGCAGCCTCGTGGGCAAACAAGGGTAGCCACTGCCCGCCCAAACCTGAGCCTCCCTGGTCTCCAGGCAGGGAAGAGCAGGGCACAGCTGCTCCTGGCAAGGGACAGTGCCTGCTGCAATACCGTCCTGCTTAAAGCCAGAGCTCCAACAGGAGAGCAAAGCACCGGCAGCAAGGTCCAGCTGCTTGCAAAACTGCGTTCATTTCATGCACTTAGGAGGAAAAATCTGTCAAGTATTGTAAATTAATAAAGCTGGAAAGGTGTAAATGTCTCAGGGCTGCTTTGACAAGGCCATGGAGGCACAGATGCCTCAGCCCTCACTGCTGTATTTTAGTGGGCGCTATGGTGATCTGATAACATACAGTATATTTTGGAAGGTAAAAAGGCTTTCACACATTTTGTCTAATGCAAAGCTTTTTATGCTCTTGTTTAAGCACTACGGTATCTCCGGTCTTAAGTTTGATGTGAATTTAACATCACAGATACAGATTCCTGTTTTTATTAAAATATTACACATTGTAATGCATAATACATCTCCAATTTTTTTTTAAATGAAAAGCCCTAATTCACCCTGTGTCCTACAGTAGCATTTCAAACTTTTGCACAACACGTGGAACTAGCACTGAACGAATGAAGTAAAGCAGTTCTCTTTTCAGCCCCAGGGAATGTGCTTGCAATACCACGCCCTGGAAGGTTTCTTGCTCTAATTGGGACATCATTACATTTCACAATGTTCACTAATCAAATTTAAACTAATTCAGGTTTTGACTGATCAAGAAGAGAACGAGAGTGAAAGAGATTTCTAAACAGGGACATGACACCAAAGACTCCAGTGAACCTCAGGCGACATCAACACTGCAACTCTCAAAATATCAATTTAAGTACACAGGTCTGTAAATATTTTTAATAGTGCAGAAGACTGGACTTGCTTACCTTGCTACAAAGAGATCTCTCCATCAAGGGTGGGGCTTGAGCTTCATTTAAGTTCAAATTGTGAGCGGAACCCATAAGCATTTCACATCAGTGTAACAAAATGGCAGGATGTTATCCAGTCATAAGTCTGTTTTTCTGCTCATCCTACAGCAGAGAGAATAAGAAGTTAAAGAGCACCTGAAAAACTATGAACAAAAAATGTTCAAGAATGACTTCAGCATAATTAAAATGCCATCACACCATCTAATAAATCTGTTTGAATTCCCTCATTGTCCTAGTTTGAAAGACAGGTATTTGCTAAGAAAACCAGAAGCCTCCTTTTGAAGTGAAAAATGTGATCCTTCCTCCCTAAAAATTATTATAATTTTGGAATTAAGGGAGCTCTCAGGCAAAGATATGGGGGTAGGAATAACAGTTCTTTACTAGTATATCTAACAAGACAAACAAGAACTACAACAACTATGAAATTACCCACAAACAGAACAGTAACTCAGTCCCAGTGTTTTTTGGCTGCAGGCACCTTTTCCCTGAGCTGCAGTTCCCGGTGCTGGGGGCGGGCAGGTCCCGCAGAGCCGCAGGAGGGCTGGGGGTGATGGCAGCGCTGTCCCAGGGGGAGAGAGAGATGGAGGGAGCCCTCCGCTCACGGTGTGGGTCCTGGTGCTCAGCAGAGTGCTGGATGGTGGTAGTTCACAGCGAGAAGGCAGCAGGGCAGGGTCCAACAGCAGTGGGGATGGCTCCCGGCACTGGGATGGCAGGGATGGGGCTGACGCGGCGATCGTCCTTCTCATCCAAACTCCACGGGGGAAATGGGCCGAGCCAGAGCCTTCCGCTTCCTCTTCTGGCTGTTTGAATCTCGCGGGGTTTCCCTCTTCCCTCCCCTCCTCCCTTCCCCCTGTCATTAGTGCCTAGTCAACAGGTATCTCAGCATGATAATGGGGAAAATTCCACAGAGGGAAAAGGGAAAGAACCAACCCCCAACACTCATGTATTTAAGACAAATTGGGGATTTTAAAAGAACCTGATTTCTGAGCATTTTCTTGTTTTTGTTTTTGTTTTTTTACACAAAATAGGTATTTGGAAACACCACCAGCAGGCCTTATACTGGTTTTGGGAGTTTACCAAGTTAGAATTATCTCAAGAATTGTAAATTAATCAAGCTGCAACGACATAAATGCTTCAGCGCTGCTCTGCTGGGTCCACTGAGGCCCCGCCGCCTCTCCAGGACTTTCCACCCTTTCCCACCCTTTCCCGCTCCCTTCACAGCTCGGTGCCACCTCAGCCCTGCTCCCTCCGGCCCTCTGAAGCCGTCCCACACCTCAGCAAAAGAACTATTGTTTATTCCTTCAGCAAAGGTACAATTCCTCGCAGGCAGTGGAGAGGCTTTCTTGGTGTTTCTTGCCAGGCAGCAGAGAGGGAGGGAGACCGTGCTCCACCCTTCACAAATCCACACCGGCGCTGCTGCTCCTAAAGCAACCAGGAATGTTAATGTCCATTTGGTGTAGCGGGACATATGAAAAATGTTGCTTCGGACTTGGAGATTCAAAAAGTGAAATTGATTCTAGAATTCAGTTTTATATTGCACGTGCAACAACGTTTAGACCTTATTTTTATGTATAAACCTCCATACATTGCCATATTGCCTTTTAAAACAAGCTGCTGGATTGCAGCTGCAAAGTGGTTTCCATGCCAGAGACCCAGGCTGCTCACAGAAAGAAACTGAAAACTTGGCACTGGGCTATGAAGACGGTCTCAAGGAGAAGCCATGGGAGGAACAGCTGAGGGTATTTGGTGTGCTCAGCTGGACGAGGCTGAGGGGAGATTGAGCTCTTCAACATCCTCCCGAGGGGCTGTGGAGAAGCAGCTCCGATCTCTGCTCTCTGTGACCAATGACAGGCCCAGGGAATGGCTGGAGCTGTCACAAGGGATGTTTAAGTTGAATATCAAGGTGGTCCCTAAGGGTGGTCGGGCACTGAACAGGCTCTCCAGGGAGTGGGCATGGCCCCGAGGTTGTCAGAGCTCCGGAAGTGTTTGGACAATACTCCCAGGCATAGGGTGGGATTTTTGGGGTCTCTGTGCAGGGTCAGGGGTTGGACTGGGTGATCGTTGTGGGTCCCTTCCAACTCGAAAGCTTCCAGTATTCTATGACATAAAAACAAGTATTCAACACAAGTATCCAAAACCTGCCTCTTAAGCACTGTGCCAATAAGTATTTACACCAACACAGAAAATAAATGGTTACCACCTAAATTAATAAAGGGACCTCCTTTCCCATATATATTCAACATTTCAGCTTGAACTAGAGTTAAAGCTGGCCTGAACTGTGGGGGACAATAATATTTTCAAATATATGTGTGGCAAAATGTCCAGCCCACAGCTGGAATAACACATCATGCAGTAGGTGAGCAACTGTCTTGATGATCATCCACAAAGGTCAATAGTGAATGGGGTGACATCATGCTGGCACTGGTCACTGGTAGGCTTCCACAGGGCTCCATCCTTGGCCCTGTGCTTTTCAAGACCTTAATAAATTACTTGGGTACAGGACTGGAAGGCATACGAAGCAAGTTTGCAGATGATACAAAACGGGGAGGAGCAGTTGACTCCCTTGAATTCAGGGAGGCCCTGCAGAGGGACCTCAACAAATTAGAGGGGTGGGCCATCACCAACTGTTTGAAGTTGAACAAGGAAATTGCTGGATTCTGCACCTGGGATGGGGTAACCCTGGATATAAATGCAGAATGAAGACCGAGATGCTGGAAAGCAGTGCCTCAGCAGGGGACCTGGGTGTCCTGGTTGATGAAAAGTTGAATGTGAATCAGCACTGCCCCAGCAGCCAGGAAGGACATCCATGTCCTGGATCATCAGGCACAGCATCACCAGCTGGTCAGGGAGAGGAATGTCCTGTTCTACTCTGCTCTGCTGTGCTCTGCTCTGCACTGGGGCAGCCTCACATTGAATATTTTGTGCAGTTTTGATCACTGCAATATAGGAAAGATATTGAGCTGTTAGAGAACCTCCAAAGGAGGGCAGCGAAGATGGTGAAGGGCCTTAAGGGGAAGCCATGTGAGGAGCAACTGAGGGCACTTGGTGTATTCAGCTGGAGGAGACTGAGGGGAGACCTCATTGCAGTTAAAATTTCTTTGTGAGGGAAAGAAGAGGAGTAGACCCTGATGTCTTGTCTTGGTGACCAGTGACAGGACCCAAGAAAATAACCTGAAGTTGTGTCAGGGGACATTTGGGTTGGATATTTGAAAAAGGCTCTTCAGCCAGAGGGTGGTTGGGGGCTGGAACAGGCTCCCCAGAAAGGTGGTCACAGGACCAAGACTGGTAGAGCACAAGGAGTGTTTGGACAATGCTCTCAGGTATGGGGTGGGACTTCTGGGGATTGTTCTTTTACAGGCCCAGGAGATGGACTTGATGATCCTTGTAGGTTCTCTGTGATTCTGTGATTCCTGTCAAACAAAAGTGGCCATGTAGTACTTGGAACATGTACTTTGGTGGTTGCTATGGTTACGAAGAACATAAAGTGCATTTTGGAAGGTGCAAAGGCTTTTCTTTATTCAGACTGATTGATAGTGGATTTTTTTGTTTGCTTAAAGTCAAGGCTATCTCTGATTGTAATTTTGATGTGAAATTTCAGAAGTAATTAGTACATGTCAGAAAGTTACTAAGAAGCATATTTAATTTTTTACTAGAAATGGAGGCTTATCTGATAATTATTACGTCAAAATTTGCAGAAATACAATCCCATATTTATCAAGCAGTTACACCAGGAAATAATTTTCAGTGAAATGCATCAGGGATACAAATCACAAAATAATTTTATTGTACCACTCAGCACTTCCACACCTAATTCTGAAAACATATAAAAGGTGGAGGGTTCACACTGTTCTTTCTACCTGCCGGAGCATCAGCTCTGCAGTCAGGATGAATCTCCCTGTGAGTATGCATGCTTTTCTTCCTTATACAATGAAACTTTGATTCAAACCCATTCCTTTATCTCTCAGAAGGGTTCTGCCTCTCTGGGGCACTAAGGCTTTCTCTGGAGACATTTTGCTGCTCCAGAATGAGCAACTCACCCTCTGCTCCCCAGAGGAGCTGAGGAGGTAAAGGATTTTTTCACAGCTTGGCTGTACATTATTCAGAAAACAGGAAGCCTAATCCATGTCCATTATTGTCAATGCTTTTGCACAACTGGAGCACTGCACTAGGGGATCAAGCCCTTCCCTGTAATGCCAGAGCAGAAGAAAAGGAAAAGCTTTCTCCTCACTCTTGTAAAATACCTGTGTGAGCCTGCACAGGTCTGAGAAACAACTTGAGATTCAGCTCCTGAAAGAGCAAGTGTGAAATGTGTCTACTTTGCAGTGCCCTGGGGTAAAGCAAGAGTGCCTCCCTTTTGGGGCACTGATGCAATCCCAGCATGAAAGCCAAAAAGGATCTAAGGATCCCTTAAACACCAGATGATTTGTCAGCCAGAGCTGCAATTACACATTTGTATTTGATTTTCATTTCAGATTTTGACTGCCGTCCTTCTTGGACTCATCCTGACTCCAGCCCTTGCTGATTATGTGAGTACAAGTGAACAATTTCTACAAGAATGGCTGCTCTTTCTATGTTTCCTGCTTCATGAGATCTCATTTTTCTTTCTTCACCCCTTTGGAGGAAACAAATTGAAATCTCTGACAGATGAAGCTCTGGCACTCTCAGTGGGGTAGAACTTATTCTAGTGTAGCAAAGATTTTTATAAAAATTTTGGGAGATCACTGACTAGTTTAGAAATCTAAAAATGTCTTATTTTTTAAATGAGTCTCTGAAAAAAATTGAAAATCAGCAAATCATCCTTGGACTAAAGACTGAGGTCCCCATCACTACTGTCCAATCACAGATCATGATGACAACTTACCAGAGAGCAGCACTTCCAATGCAGCAGCACTTTTTCAAAAATTGTCAGACATCAGTGCCTCCCTTCAAAGACTAAACATCTTCTTTCTCTCGGATTTTCAGTCTCAGCAGACGGATAACAATTGCCAGGTGTCTGTTGGAGGTGTTTTCCAAAATCTGACTCTCAGTAGTCAAACATTTGTGGTGGTTATTGAACAAAGGAGTGACCACTTCTCATGGAAAACCATCTGGAACTACAAAATGGTGAGTGGTAGGGAGGGGGCTTGTTCACAAAGCATATGAGGATACTGGCTGCTGGTAGAGCTGGCTGAGGGATGGGGACTGTTTCCTTATTCTGACTGTCTGGAGCCCATGATTTGGGGTAACAACCTCTGGCATTCGCTCCTGTTATAACAAAGGATTTTCTCCAATCCCAAGGGTAGAAAAATGGAATTGCAAGTGGTCAATAACTTTTTCTTCAGGGTATCATTGCAACCAAAGTGATGCCAGAGAGAACTTGCTACGTTTCCACCATGAACAGAAATGAGATGCCCAGCTTTGAAAATCTGGTCCAACTGGTTTCGCAGAATAGGGTAAGATTCAAAATCAGTGGTAGCTTTGAATGCTTTACTGTAGTTGATAATAATTTTTAGCAGATACTGCTATTTTCCAAACCTTCTTAACCAATGGGCAAATAAAAAGACATTTTAGCGGTGATATTTTTAGTAATGTTTTACAGTTACATCATTTGTAAACATTAAAAAACTACAGTATCCCTCCTTGGATCGCTTTTAGTGAAGATTCACCCTGTTGAGTCCAAGTCCCAGATTAGATAGATTATTTTGACAATGTTTTAAATAATAATAAAATTCAATCTTTTTTTACAATCTGGGTAACTATGATTTAGATTTTTGGCAAATTACGTATCATAATTTCTCAAAATCATAGTCTAAAAGAAATTTTTTTCTTCACAAGATCTATATGAGGAAGAACAACTATTGCAGTATCTCAGAAAAAAATCTTTAAGCTTTCAAACACATGAAAGAAAATAAGCACCATGATTCTTTAGTTCAGCCATCCACGTTGCCATAGACATTATCAAAATTATCTCAGCATTCAGCATATTCACCATTCTTTAACATTGGTTTTCTTTGAAATCTGAGAACTGAGTCTCTGAAACACCCACACTTTAAAGAGCAGGAAGACCTGCAGGGCAGACAGAAATCAAGAGGAGACTTCTGCAGACTTCCAGTCCGAGTGCCACTGAGGGGCCAGGGCAGCAAATGTGCAAATGCTTTGGAAGGAGCTCTGGCTCCACAGAGTGCCCACACTCCTCATCTCTTCTTCAGCACTTTCCTGCACTTCCACTTCCCCTCAGGTTCCCTACACCCTGACTCTATTAGAATGAGCTCTGCTTTTAGAGCTGCCTACAAGTCTGGATAGTGGTCCCACAAAATCCCAGGGGATTAAACGGTGTCCCTAAAGGCAGGTCAGACTCAAACACCCTGGCCCTAGTCATTATTCCAGAGTTAGGAAGAGCCCAAGCTGGAACCAGCTCCTGACACTCAGCTTGCTGCATGCTGGTTTTTCATGTTTAGAACCTGCTCGGTCTTGGAAGGCCGACCAAGAAGATCACCTTTGTCACCAATGGATTGGTCCACAACCTCAACTCCTATGGAATAGAAATCACCACTATGTGCAGCGGACTCACCACCTACATGGCTTACGAAGTTCACAGTGAGTGCAAGCATGGGAATTCTCAGTGTTACTGCTCTGGTCTTTTACTGCTCTAGTCTCCTGGGGCATGACTAAGACACAATTGCTGCCCTTCTACCTCAAAACCCACAGACACCAAGGGTTTTCTTTCAGCAGTTGCACAAAGGGTTCGGCACCTCTGCAGAATGGGACTGCAACAGGCTGGGGTTACTGTACTCATAAAGGACCCAAAACAAATCCTCAGAGCTCCTCTCCAGAAAGCTTAATGTGCGTATTGGCTACACCTGAGCTGCCCTGTAATTCCCAGTAAAGGAGAAGGGTTGTTGTAAGAACCACTGGCCTTCAGGTTAGAGCTTACTGCACAAATTTCCCCAGTCAGTCACCAAACCCTTTTTCTTCAAAACACGCAGCCATGTGGCTATGATCCGTGCCGGTTTCTTTTTACATGGGCAACAATCCTATTCCCCAGGGCTTTAATGACATTGACATAGTAGGATTCTTTCACAGCGTCACAGCCCATGTGACTGGGCCCATGAAATGGCAGCAATCTCACTGTCAAATGCCCAGCCTTCAGGACTCTCAGGAGCCAATGCAACAGAGCCCCAAATTTTGCAAGGAAAATCCCACAGGGTTTTCAAGAGTACAATTTTGTGGCCATTCCTTGATCAGACACCCAGACAGTGCATGTCACTTGTACAGCTCAAACATTCCCAGTGCAGCAATTTGTCAGATCCTGGCTGGATCACAGCAAAAGCAGCACCCTGCTACACAAAGGCAGCAAAGATCTTAGGCGGTAGCTCATGGGGTTTTGCTTCTTCCTTCCTTGCTTTCCAAGGACTCCAAGTGAATCTGGGATCATGCATTACCCTCAATGTCCTGAGAGTCGTGGAGCTTCAGTACTGCACTGGCAATGGCGATGGCAATGGACAGGTGAGAAAACCTTAGCCCTTACCTTTCTTGAACCAGAATGGGGGCCTTCAGAGCTGCTGCCCAACGCCAGCCCTGATGCCCTTCCTGCCTGGCATCTTCTCTTTTGAGAGCTTCCTGCTTGAGGGTGCAGATGCTGAAACAGAGCACTGGGTCAGCAGAGGCTTCCCTCCAGGACTTCACCATGGATTGAACTGTGGCCAGTTGTCTTGCACGCATCAACAGGTGTCTAAAGACACCTGTCACAGCTGTCAGATGCGGCAATGTTTCACAG